>NW_025223092.1:295420-1026895 GCF_014066325.1 Apis laboriosa
ATATATATATATATATATATATATAACATTATATATTAATATGATTATTTTAATAAATTCAAAAAAAATTTTAAGATTAAAACATTCCAAAGAAGTTTTATTTAATCTCTTAAATAATTTTATTGTTACATATCTATCATAATCAAAGATATTATAAAATTATGAAGATTTTTATGTATTATTTTATTCAATATATATATCAAAATAATATAATATTATATAATAATAAATGAATAATATAATAATAAAAATAAAAGATTAATATATTATAATGAATTATAAGTACAATAATAATGTGATGGAAAATTCATAGTATTGTGAAATGTACTTTCAGTTATAAATAATTTAAAAGATTAAAAAGTTAATAATATCAAAATTCAAATCAAACAGAGACATATTTACTTTGAAAGATCAAAATATAAAAATATGAAACCATATATATATCACAAAAACATAAAAATATCACAAAAACATAAAAATTTAACTGGAAATTTCTGAGATAATTTCAAGCAATATTTCTTTTGGAAAAAAGAAATTATGGTTTTATTAATAAGTTATTAAAAAAAAACACAAACGAATTATACAGCATATAATTTGATTGAATCGCAATATAGCATTAGTCAAACAAATAAAACTAAACAATATAAATCAAAAAAAATATGTAAAATGAAACAAATATTTTTTTATTGATAAAATATTATATCAAATTATATCGTGAATTACAAAAAAAATTTATATTCAATTACTATAACTCGTTAACAAAGCCATAACGAAAATTTTTTAAAGAAAAATATTATTTGAAATTACTCAGAAATTTCCAATTAAAGGATATTTCTATATTTTTGAAATTAAAAATCATGTGTATATGTGTATCTTAAAATCTTGGAATCTTTTTTTAATATATTTAAAATTTTATTTCAAAATTTATATATATAAGTTTAATATATTTCATATATCTTTTCAAATTTGCTACGTATCAAATAATATGAAAAATTTTAATTCTTTTGTTAATATACATTTTCTTTTTTTCTTAATCTTTCAAAGTATATCACACAATTTAGTATAATATCTTTTTTTATATTTTTTTTTACACATATATATGATAAGATTGTCACGAACTCAACGAAATACGAATAATTAATAAAGAAAAAAATAAGTTTCATCATAAATGTAGTATTGTAATTTTGAATAAATATACAATAGTAAATTTAAAAAATTTGTATAAATTCAATTTAGTAACAATTTATAGATATATATATATAAATTTTGAAATAAAATTTGAAATATATTAAAAAAAGATTCCAAGATTTTAAGATCTTGTAATACTGAATGGAAATACTAAAAACTGAAATGCTAAGAGGAGTAAAAAATGTCTAATCAATTAGTTTTATAATCAATCTTTTCAGTATAAAATCAATTTTTATAATTTATGAATATTCGATATCGAATTTCGTCAATCCTTTTAATATAAAATTGATTTTTTATTATTTATGAAAATTCGATATTATGAGTTTTCTTATTAAACGAAAAAGTAAATAAAAAGGTATTAATTCAGAAATTACTAAAATTATTATTAACATCATAGAGATTATTTTATAAACCTAAAAGAAGAAAAAACTACTGGCAAAGCCATTCACAAAATTGTATATTTACTATTTCATGTTTATATACGTAAATATTATTGATCTAATAAATTTTCACATTCAATACTAAATAAATACTAAAAATTTGTATTTGTTTAAATAATCTCTATTAATAATATTCTTATATTGATAATTTTGAATTAATTTCTGTGCTCTTGAATCAATCTTTATATTTATCTTTATATTTAATAAAGAAACTCGATATTAAATATTTATAAATAACAAAATAACTCGATTTTAGAGTAAAAGAATCTAAAGAATGATTGTAAAATCTATACAATTGAAAATTTTTTTTTTGTAATATTATTTATATATTTAATATAGAATAGAAATAAAATAGAATATAAAATATTTAATATTAATAGAATTCTATATATAATATAGAATTATTATTTTATTATGAAATATTCTTTAAAATATCCTTTTTTTAATATGTATATCATATAATTTCAATAACATAGATATTTTTTTCTTATTAAATCTTCAAACTAAAAAATTAATAATAAAATTTAATTTGAAAATATAAAAAATTTTTTGAAAAATTATGGAAATGAAAAAAATTTTTTTACATAAAATATTTTAATACAAGAACTTTTTTCTTAATAATCATTCATATTAAAGAATGTATTATATCTATTAAAATTTAGCAAATTATGCTATCTATGATATTATAATGCTGTTTTAATTGATTATTTTTTTTCTTGTATTATTACATAAGGAATTAATAAATTTATCTAAAATCATAATTCTATAATAAAAAAAAAAAGAAAATGCGTTTCTAAGATTATTAATAAATTCAATAAGAATTAATTAAGAAGTTGAAAAGTAAAAATCAGATCAGAAGATGCATTCATAAAGAAATCGTTCAAAAAATATTTTAACATCGAAAAAGTTTATTTTTAATTTGTTTAATATAGATATTTTATATTTTTTATTTCAAATTCTTATATTATATTATATTATATTTTATTTTATTATTAACAACAAAAATAACATAATTTTTTAAATTTATATTTTAAATTATATTTTTTTAAATTATATTTATAGTTAAATGAAATTTGAGTCCTTTTTTTGAATATCAAAAATTTTATGTAAAAATATGAAAATATTCTTTATTTTATTTAACAAAAATTAACTTTAAGAATAGATAGTATTTTATAAAAAATAGAATGCTAAATGTGAATATAACCAAAATATTGATAAATTTTAAGAATAAATAACGGTACTAATTATAAGTTTTATTACACATTTTGTTAACGTTTATACATGTACAAAAATAATAATATGCCGAAGAAATGTACTATTAATTATCAATTAGTAGTATTAATTAATAGTTTAATTATCAATTTATTAATGTTTTGAATACGATTGTTTTATCTGCAAAATATTTCTTAATAATTAATATCTATATAATAACCTTATATTTATTTTAATAAAATTTTTATGAATTGTCATCAATTGTATACATATATATATATGTACACATGAATAATTATAAGATTATTCCAATATCAACAATTAATGATATAAAATTTTTCTAATAAAAATGTATTTTTGAATTTTTCAATTATGAATTGTTATATTATAATAATTAAGTTAAAAAAAACATATTGATCATACTAATACTAATTCATCTAATTGAAATATCAAATATATATATAATATATATATAAATATATATAATCAATTATGATAATTAATTTCAAGAAATAAACAATTTTATTTAATTAAATTATCTAAGATAATATGATTTTATTATGTTTAATAAAAAAAAATAATATTTTCACAATATTAATTACTAAATACATTATAAAAACTGCTATAAAATATAGTACACAAATATTAATTTATAAAAATTGTAACTTATGATCTTAAAATCATATTAAACGAGAATTAATTTCTTTGAAGTTTTTTGTTTAATTTAAGATGATTATAAATATATGAATAATAAAATAAATGATAACACAAAGATTATATAATTGTCTTTCATATTTCGCAAAAAAGAAATAAATTTACAGAAGTCACACAGCTTATTGTACTCATATTAATAAATATCTGCATAAAATAATACGTATTCAAACATGCTACTTAATCAAGAGATAAATGAACACGTGTATCATTAGCTGCTAATTTAACAAGTGTTTTTTTTACTCTAAGAACAGGTAGACGTGCTGCAGGTTTCCCATGCCAACATTCTTTCATTAGTTTTCCCAAACCAGCCAATGTCTGTAAAATATGTATTATTATTTAATATATTATTAAATAATATATTATTAAATTATTAAATAATAATATATTATATATATTATTATTATATTTTTATATAAACAATATTTATTACATATAATCTCTATTAGAAGATGCTAAAACAGAAGATAATACTAAAATACAAAAATAAACTATTTATTAATATTATAATATGTTCTGATGAAAGTAAAATAAATTTCGAATAAAAGTAAAAGATTTAAGGAGTAACTAAAAAATTCCTTTAAAATTTATTTTTCAAATTAAAAACAATTAAATTTGCAATAGATAAAAGGATCTGTCATATCTTACTCTATCTTTATCTCACTAATGCTATTTTAAATTGCTTACGACTTGAAAAATAAGCTTCAATAGATATTTTTATATATATATATTAACTTTTATATTTATTTTAATTTCACTTTTTTAATTTTCCATCTATTTTCTTCAAATATTCTGCATATAAATATTAATAAAAATAGCAATATTAGAAAAAATAATAAGCACTTTATAACAATTTTCATTATAAACTATAAATATTTAAATAAAATTTTTTCTTGAAATTTAAATAATTAATACAGTAGATATTTACTGGATCAGAATGCCATCTATTAGGAAGAGGTGGTCTATGTTGATCCAAACATACTAATTTTTTCATTTCTTCAATAGATGGTTCTTGGTTATTAGAAAGCCATTCAGAATATGGTGCTACATATTCTAATGCAACACCATTACTTATACACCTTCTACAAACTTCCCATAATATCAGTCCTAAACTATATATATCTGCACGTCGAAAATTCTCCAGACACTCAATATTTATCCTAAAAACATTTAAAATAAAATTTTATTTTTCAACTTAAATATTTATTATTTATTATTTAAATTGTAAATATAAATTAAAATTATTAAATATTAAATATATATCGATTAAATATATATTGTATTAAATATATATTGATATTTATATTTTTCATTTTTTTCTTTTATATCAAATAAGAAATTTTTTTTATTTTAATTATTATTACTATGTATAATCAACAAATTATATTAGTAAGTAAATATCTAGTTTTATAGTTTGATAATTGTTACTAATATTTAAATGGTTTGAAGTTATTTAATTTTATTTATTTTTAATATTCGAATAAATCTAGAATATAATATCTTAATAAATATCTTAAATAATGTTAAACAATATTACTACTATACAATATTACTTATTATTAATTAATTATAAAAATATTTATTCTGTTTATTTATTATATTACATTAGATAATTTATTTTACTCAAAATTTGTGATTTTCTTAAAAATTTATATGTATATATATAACATAATAAATTTATACATGAAGCAATTTTTTTTTATTGATAAAAAATTTCTTTGAAAAAATAAAATCAATTCCTGAAAGTTTCAGCATTTTTCAATTTTGAATGTAATTTTATATAGAGGTATTTTTTATAAAAGTAATAAAATATTAAAAATGAAATATTTTATAATTTAAAATTTTATTTTGTAATTTAAAATTTGCATTTATATTGCATTTATATTATTTGCATATTATAAAATTATATTTAAAAAAAAAAAATTGAAATTTTGAGCACTGATTTTACTTTCTTAAAGTAATATTCCACTAAAAAAAATATAATCAATTATGTTTTATATACTAAAAAATTTCATTAAAAATTAAAAAAAAATTTAATTTTTTAAATTATATTTTTCAAATTAATGATTAAAGTTAACTGAGGTTTAGTAATTTGAATTGTAAAAAATTAAAAAAATATATATTTTAAGAATAAAAATATATTTTTTGATTTTTTCAATATATATCATATAATATAACATATATAATATATATAATAATTTTTTATATATCATAATCACTAATATTTATTTAAAACATTTTTTTTTGTTTTGCATAATTTTGCATAATTTTCATAATTCATAATAACTTCTTGTAATAAAACAAATATTTTATACAAAAGTTATTTTAAATAGTTAATATATAATAGATATAAGATAAAATATAATAATAATATAATAATAAAATATAATAGATATAATATATAATAGATATATTAAAGTTATTTCTTTTTTATAGGTATCATATTTATAAATGATTTATAAATGTTTGAAAATCAACTAGGTTTTTTTAAATGCAACATTTGATATATCAATTAATATTATTATGATATTATTATGATATTATTATGATATTATATATATATATATATATACATATAGAAAAGAGATATGTATTGAAATATTAATCTATTTTCAACAAATATGATTAGTTTAGAAAATATTTTAACTTGAAATCAAAATTAATATTTGAATTTCTTGTTTTTAAATCCGATATATTTCTTAAAAAATTCAAATTAAAATCTCTATAAATATCTTTTAAAACAATTTTATTAAATTTAATAATTAATTTAATTTTGTTAAAAATATATTAATATTTTTTTATATGATATATTTTTATTTTTTATATTTTTTATAGGAAACAATTTATTAATTTTATAATTTAAAAATTATATAATTTCATTCAAAAAAATTAAGTTATCTTTTCCTAATACTATAAAGTAAGTGGGAAAAATATAATATAATAAAAAATATTACATACGTTTGTTCAAGAATTTCTGGACTCATATATCGTTTTGTACCTTGTTTCAAATCAATTCTATCTGTAGCTAATCGATCTTGTGTTACTGCTAATGCAAAATCAGCAATTACACAACTACCATTAGTTTTAACAAGAATATTTTTAGATTTCAAATTACGATGTGCCATAGCAGGTTTTCCTCTTGTTCCATGAATTTCTGTATGTAAATAAAGTAATCCATTCACAATACTCAAACAGATATTGAGTGTTTGATGATGTGTTAAAGAATGAGGTGTTCGATTTAAATAATCGAAAAGTGAGCCTATTGGATGATAATGTGTTACTAGCCAAAGTTGAGTACAACTTGCTCTACTTGTCATATCACTCCCAACATATCCAAGAATGTTATCATGTCTTGATGGTAATAATTGAGAATAAACTTCTGTTTCACGAGCCCAAGCTGCTTCGTCACGTGAAAAATATATTTTTACAGCAACATTTTCACCATGCCATATTCCTCTCCAAACTTCTCCACCAAATCCACCATTACCACCACTTCCAAGACATTCTACTAATGCTACTTGTTTAGCTAATGTTCGTTGTACTAATAATGGTAATCCAGATCCTGATCCACTGGTTAAACTTCTTCCATCCAAATATTCCTATATATTTCATAATATACAATTATATAATATTTAAATTTCATAGAAAATTTTTAAATAAATAAAATAAAAGAAATAATGTAAAATAAAAAAAATGTAAAAAAATCAATTTATTTATCAATTATATCTATAAACTTTTACTTTAATTATTTAATTATTTATTTCTAGAGAAAAAATTTCAAAATTTTATTTTTATGTTATATTGAACAAGAATAAATTGTTTATAACTTCATATTTTTATTTTTAAATAAAATGTTTTAAAAACTTATATAATATTTTTTTCTTATTTTTGTTCATAAAATATGTTCATAGTTTGATTAAAAGAAACTTTGGAATATACTTAAATTTTATTTTAAAGAATAAACATAACATTAATAATATTAATATTATAATATTCAAGTTTTTGGATCTCAAATCTTTAAAGCATCTAAATTACACATTATAATATTTTTATTATTTAGATTATTATATTATATTTTTATATATTAGATTATTTGTATTATATTTTTTCATATCCAATATCATTTTTTTTTGAAAGTTTGAAATGCTTCAAAAGATATTTAGATATTAGATATTATACATATAATATATATAATATTTTATTTCAGTTTCAGTTAATAGAATGAAAAATTTTTTAATAGAAAATTTAAACTTAATATTTCTAATTGATCTGCTATTTTTAAAATATTTTTTAAATGTTACATTTTTATTAATTTTACATTTTTTACATTTTTATTAATTTCTTATTTTTAATAATTTTTTTATTTTATGTTTAGATGCTTTATTATTTATTAATATGTTTCATTTTGAATATGTACAGTAGTTTAGTGTATTATATAAACTATTAAATTTAAATTGAATTATGTACTTACTATTTAATATCTCATTGTATTTGAATATTTGAATATTAAAAAAAATTTTTTGATATTTAAATATTCATATAAAAGAAATAATGCTATTATATCTTTCATAAAATATAAAAGTAATTTAAAATCTAAATATATCGATTAATAAAAAATATTAACAAAAATATATTAAATGAGTATCTAAATAAATGTATATTTTCTATATCTTTTAATAAATAAAATTTATTAAAATATTTAATATTTATATAATTGATCTATTTTTTATTAACAAAAAATAAATTGCGAGATATTATATCATCTTATATTTCAGCAATAGAATCCAACCATAGGACTCAAAATTATCAATATTAACTTAATAATTTGTTTTAAAAAATATTAAAATGAAAAAATTATGTATAATTTTTTTTAACAATATCTAAAAAAAATTTATCAAAAATTAGTGTTAATATATTTGTGAGATACTTTTTTAGAATTAATTCTAGAAGTCAAAACAAATATAAAAATATTGCTTAAAACTTATTTATTAAATTATACACAATTGAAATTTTAATCATTATAGGCATTAGAAGTTTTTACGGAATGAAGCAAAGAGCAAAAGATAGTCATTTGATATTGTTATATATTAACATATTTTTTTTTTATCTTTAAAATCAAAAGTTAATAAATATATTAACTCTTTAATATTTTTTTCTGATTTATCTTAAATGATTACTTATTATATACATATTTTAGTTATATATCATTTAATTTCTATATATTGTAACATTTTCATTATCCATGATAAAATTATACATCATCTCAAGATATCAAATATAAATAATAAATGATTTTATTTAAGAATTTTAGTTTCTTTTCTTGAATTTATAAAATTCATTTTGAAATATCTCTTTTTTACTAATTTATTTTTAAGTTCAAATAACTACTACAAATAACATTACATGACATACCTTTAATGTGCTATCACCAGCTGCAGTTGCTTTTAGTTCATGAGAATGATACATATTAGTGGATGTTGGAGAAGAAAATGAAAAATGTAGAATAGACGATTCCATTTCAGAATCTATAACAAGTTTATTACGCCTTGCAGTCAAAGTCCTTTTTCTACGAGTTCTACATACCAATAAATAAAATAGTATTATTCCAGCAATTATACAGAATCCAATCATAGGACCCAAAATTGCCAATGTTAATTTAATTGCATAATTTTCTTCAACAATATCTAAAAAAAATATTAAAATATTAGAAAATAGATTATAGGAAATAAATATATAAATAAAATCTGAATATAATGCAACATATACATATTTACCTCCATTAAAATCATGTAATATTGGAAATGACCCACTATTGCAAAAATCTGTTTGACAACATTCAACATAATATTGTACACCTTTTAAGGATCCACTAACATGTCTTTTTTTATTATCATTTTGAATTATACGTGGTGGTAATTGTTTATTACATATCAATAACATTTGATCTATTGATGACGTACATCCTCTACTTACACTTTCTATACCATCTGATTGTCTTACTCTAGATTTCCAGCACTATTAAACATTAAAAAATATATTATTTTCTCTAATATTCTTTAATTCAATCATTTTATCTATAATAATATAAGAAACATTACAGTAACTGCATTATAACAGATATCAGAATGTAAACAATCTGGCCCCTCGCAAGTATGACATTTAAAACGCTGTTGTCCCATTGAACTGCTATTAAAAACCATAATATCTATAGATTTTTGTAGTTCTTCACTTTCAACAGAAAAATCATGTTCTAATAAAGTAAACTTCTCTTCTTCTCCTAAAAACGATTCCTGTTAACCATTGAAATATATTTCAAGACATTATGAAGCATTGTTTTTTTGATGAAGCAAATGTATATTTATATTATTTAGATATAAGATATATTAAATATCAAATTAATAAAAAAAAAAAAAATTAAAAAAATTCAATTTAAAGAATAACAATAAATAGGTGTTAGATATTACTACAAAATATTAAATAGAAGTAAAATTAAAATTTTATTTTTAAATTGTTATATCCAAATATTTTCCAAATAATTATTTATTATTAATTATTATCCAAATAAAATATTTATTTAATTGAAAAGTATATATTTGTATACCTGGACATAATTTTAGCGTCAACGATAATATAAAATATGTGATAAACATAAAATCCGCCATTGTCATGCAGGTCAAAACATTGAAGAACTAAAATCAATTCGATACTTTTTCAAAATTTTCTTTTATATGTGTTTACCTATAATAAAATAAAAATTTCTAATTCTAAAACATCAATGAAAAATTTAACATACATGCGATCAACATTGAATTGGCGGTATTTTATTTTCATATTAAAAAAAGAAATATCTACAGATGGCACTACCATCGTTATTCCATTCATATGATGCATCTAACTATATATATTGTATGTACAAAAATATAGCATATATGCTTGGTATGTTATCACGTAAACTTGGCTTTAGTATATTTAAGTTTAGTAACAGCAATGTATAAATTGGAAACGAAATAAGAAATCATTTGTACATATATGAAATTTGTTCATTGTTGAATGTGATTAGTATGATAAAAAAAAATTAAAATATAAAAAATATTATGTTTAAAACTAAATAACTGAAATTTAAAAAAGAATATTATAATTGTCTAATATTTTTTATGTTTTCAACAGATTTTGATAAAATTAAAATGTTTATTTTAATTTTAAAAATTCAGTGATTTAAAAATTATTTATATGCAAAGTTCTATACAGTTAGGAATTTTTATAAATTTATGTTATATTGAATTTTTATTCAATCTATTTAGAAAATAAAAATACCAACGCACAAATTTAAATTATTTATTATTATTTATTATTATTATTTATTATTATATAATTTATTCATTATTTAATTATATCATTCAAAGAATTCCATATCATTTATGATTTATATATATTTATAGTGAATGTAATTTTTATTAATTATTAATAACTGATTAAATAAAAATATAATGATAAAAATAATGATAATAAAAACTGATTTAATAAATGATGTCATAATATTAATTATGTCATAATATTAATATTAAATCATAAATACGCTAAATCATTATCATAATATTATTTTTTTTCTTAATCGCTTCGTATAAAAAAAATATAAGAATAAATATAGACATGTTAAATATAATATATATGTATGTAAACACTTATTTATCATAATGTGAACATTATAAAGGAAGCAAATAAAATAGAAGATGCAGAATATGAAAAATAAGAAATCATTTATTTCAAATGTTCATGATTTCGAAATAAATAAAAAAAAAATCAAATCATATACAATCATAATCAATTATTAGCGAAAGATCAATATTTATAATATACAAAAATATATATATAACATAAAAGAAAGTTGATAAAAACAATTAATTACATCAGAATGTAATGTAAAATTGACAGAATGTAAAATGTAAAATATCATATAATAATAAATAAAAATTTATTTATTCATATTATTAATTTCTCTAAATAATTATTTTTTAAATATAAGAATTTTTTATTATTTAAAAATTATAAATAAATTTTTAATTTGCAATTTTTTAAAAAAGTTTTTTTAAAGATCTTATCATATTACTTAAAATTTACTTATTATGTTACTTAGAATTTATAAAATTATAATATATAATCAAAAAATGATACTTATTATAAACGATTCCTGTTAACCATTGAAATGAAATCAATGAAACTCAACATGATTTTAAATCCCGTAAAAAAATATATTAAATTTTTGAAAATGAAATATATTTTTTAGATTTTCGAATTTTATAAATTGTCAAAAGAATTACATATAAGATAATATATAATATACATATAAGACTAGAAATCAGTTATATAATATAAGGTTTTAATAATTTGTGAAAAATTTTTTCCTTTGTTTCAACGAACGATTTTAATGAATTATGAATAGAAAACATTGATTAATCATTAAATGCGTAAATCTGTTGCATTGCAATATTAAATACAATATTAGATATATGGTGTTGGCGAGTTACCAGTTTGATTCATGTTATACTGACTGTTTTCAAATTGCCAAGTATCTAACGCTATCGTCACGTGAAAATGCCCAATATTTCTGTTCAATATTTTATAAAAGTGATTTTATTTAATTTGAAAAATTAATAATCAATTAAAATATTACATAATCTCTATAAACTAGCCTCTATTATAATTATATTATTATTTTTAATCATATTATTTTTAATAATTATTTTATATATAATACATAATACATATAATACATTTTATATATACTTTTAATTAATAATTTTATTATATTTTTAAGAAATAATCTGATCAAATTTTAAATGAAACCATAATTTTTCAAATTTTATTATGATTTTTCAAATTTAAATTCATCAAATTCGATTCTTTTAAATGTCAAATTATTTACAAATAAATATATATTCGAATTTTACAATGTCTAATCAAAAAATTAAGATTACTTACAATTTTCAATTTTTTTGGATTTTTAATATAGCATTTAATAATAATATTTATTACTATTAAGTATTTTTATAATTATTTATATATTTTTTTTGATTTGTTCTGTATGTATTTTATCATATCTTTTATTTTTGAATGATGTTAAAGTCTAACTTAATAAGATTTTGAATATTATTTAATGAGATATCTAAACTGCATGCTATATCTATGGTTGTAGGACTGTACAATTATTTGTATTGTGAACTTTGAATGAACTGATAGTAATTGATTTTAACTATTTAGAATTAGCTGATTGGCAACTGAATTCTATCTAACTCTAATTTGAATTGTATCTATGCTGAATTCTATCTGATTCTGGAAAATTATCACGTATCTTAGTTTTTTCTTCAATCATATCATATTTTCTGTGAAAATACAAATTAAAAGGAATTAAAAAGAATTAATAATCGCGCTAGGATGATTCCAAGAATGAACCTCGCGAAGGAGCGTATGGGGAAGAAGATCCTTGCGACCGCTTCTATACTTTTATTGCAAGATATTTGGCATGCAAGTGTGATTTCTAAAATGATTATCGCTATTATATCTTAATTTCAACTGCTATTGAATATCTAGAAAACTGTAAAGAATTGTATATAAATTATTATTAAAATCTAAACTGTTGAAAATATTAAAGATATTGATAATGAAATTCAAGCTATTGCTTCACAAATTAGTCCTGGTTTTATCCTTAACGGAAGATTTGTATACAATATTTGTATGTAAGTGTGAATTTCAATATTCTCAATTAGATTCACAAAAGAATTGCTTGATCATATAGTAGGATAATAAAAAATAATATTATATATTATAATAAAATATTTTAAATTATTAATATGTATATGCAAAATACATTAATAATTAATAAAATTTATAATTTAAAACTTTATTTAAATTTTATGAAAAATGTTGAAAATTCTGAATCATCTTAATTTTTTGATCAAATATATTAGGTTTGAAATATTACATATTATATGCTATAAACTTTGTATACTATATAATTCCAATATTTTGTATATATAACATTATTTTTTATGCATAATAATAATATCTCACAAATTTTTTGTATTGGATTTGATTTAGAAATACAGAGAATAAAAAATGTTTTACCGATTCTAAATAAATTAAATATTTTCAAATCAGTGAAGATCTCTTAAAAAAACTTGTTTTGATCTTGGAAATTTAAAATTAAATTTTTTTTTAATCCCATATATTCTATTTATCCTGGAAATCAAACTTATTATTTATCACAATTTAATCATTCTCATCATAAAAAAAAATAAAAAAATATAATAAAAAATTAAAAAAAATAAAAAAAATAATAAATAATAAAAAAAATTTATTTAAATCAATTACTTATTAGTGATTTTTATATTTTGAATAAATCATATAATCAATTTTATCATTTCACTAATATATTGATATAATTAAATTAAGTGCTTTGTTTTCAGAATTTTTTTGAGAACTTTTACTTTTAATGATTAATAGAAAAAAAAAATTTTTAATAAAAATTTCAATTTAATAAAATCAATTTTAATTTAAATTTTAGAACTTAGATCGTAAAAAAAACAAGAAATATGCAAAATAATCTTCTGTTCATATTCTTTTTATTTTTCATATGATAAATTTTAAAAAATTCAAATTAAAATATCTTGTAAACTAATAGTTTTTTTATACGAATATATTAATATTTTTATGAAAAACTATTAAATCGAATAATACAATAAAAAAAATAATTCCATTAAAAAAAAACTATACTTAATCTTCATATATTCTCTATGAATTCAATTACAAAAAGTAAGTTATTTATTACATTATTTATACATATATTTATAAAAATTGTTTATATATATATATATATATATTATATATATATATATACATACATTAAAATTGTCATTATATTCAGCAAATTTCAAACTTTAAATTGGCATGTATAAATATAATTTAACGGCACATTAAGTCTAAATTTTGAATACTTTTATACATTTTTGAAATTTTACATTTCATATACAATAATAACAACTTTAAGAACTAATAACGATTTTATCTTCGATTAAATAGGAAACAATTAATTTAAACATCTCTATTGACAAAATTTAATATTTTATGATAGTTATATAATTATGTGAAGGACAATTTTGAATATTTTTCGATATTTTTCGATTTTTAATTTGTAATATAAAAAAAAATTCGTAAAGAAATTCAATTTTGTAAATATATTATGTCTAAATTTTTAATAATTATTATATTAATGCCACAAATAGCAGCATTTTTCATATAAAAATTTATAGTTTTTTATATTCTTTAGTCGTTTTTTTAATATTACAATAAATACATCTTATTTTTTTAAAAATTATTGTTTTCTAATACATTATATTTTTTTAAAAATAAATATATCTATAAATATCTGTAAATGTATTAAGAAATAAATATTTAATATGATTCCAAAAAAAAAAATAATATGATTTCAAAAAGAAATAAAAAATTATAAAAAAATATCATTTTGTTAATTTTTTTAAATTTTTTTATTATATCATATTCAATTTTTTCTTTAATATATAATATATTATATATAATTCCTATATATAATATATAATATAAATTAGAAAGTACAATCAAAATAATGTAAATAGTTTTATATATAGCTTATCTGTAAGTGACAATGTAATATATTTATTTGTTCGTATTAATTTGTGCAATATATTTTAATAAATTTATAATATGATGTAATATAATATGATTTTTTAATTTATAATATGTTACTTTTTATAGTATTTTTAATTAATTTTTAAAAAATTATGTTTGATGATTGACCATTCTTTGATATGTTAATATCAAATATTCAGCAGTTAATGTCATTTTTGAAATATTAAAATGTAATCCATGTAAATGTTTTTTAAAAGATCATATAATAGTATCAGCACTGTCTTCATTTATCATATTTAGAATAATTTTCAATGATTACATCTGATTCTGAAAAGAGGAAGTACCAATACTTTTTATACTATACATTGATGTGTATAGTATAAATACCTAGCACGTTTAAATTTTTGTATTAAAACGGAATCTTCTTCTGAATCATGACAATTGTTCATATGATCATGCGACCATAACATTTCGACTTTCATTAATAATATTATAAAGGTGATACAAATCTGTATTAGGCCAAATTGCTTTAACAATAGAATTATATTTATCTTCCAAATAAATTTTATCTTGTAAATCGTTTACAGTTAAATCTAAAAGCTGCTTGGGAATTAAAATTGTATCTTCCATTTCGCGTACTGTTCGAATAAATTGTTGCTTATTATAGAAAATAGAAGTATTGCTAAATTCAGAAATATCATGCTTGTCTAATTTTCGTAGATTTGTCCTAAAATAGAAATATAAGAATTTTAATATATATATTTTTATATTTATTATTACATATTATTTAAATAAATAAAATTAAATATTATATTAAATTTCTTTTTCTTAAATTATTTATTGTGTATGATTTTGATCTACGATTAAAATTTTTTTATTATAAATCAATCATTTAATTATAAACAAATAATATCAATTATATATATAACATGTTATTATAACAAAATCGTGATAAAAAAATTTTTAATTATTATATAATAATAATAATAAAATCATTATAATTTATGATCTGAAACATAGATGATTATTCAATTATCATAATATTAATTACTAATAAATTGTCAAATATTAAAAATTATTAAATCAGAAAAAAAATTTATGTTGTTTAAAACATTAAATTGCAACTAATCTATATTTTTTATTAATAAGTTTCTTAAAATATTTTTAACTCTATTTTAAAAGTTATTACTTAAATATATAATAATATTACAATAATTTGAATAAATCGTGATTTAATTGAAGAGTTCAATTAAAATAAATTCTGTAAAATTGTAGAATTAAAATTATATATGTAAGTATATATACATAATACATTTTCTTAAAAATATTCTTATACAGAAATATTATGATACATGATAATTGTTTTGAAAATTTTTAAAATTAAAATCTTTTGTTATTAATTTTATATATAAAATAAATTCACAATGAAATATTCATAATAAAACTAAATATAATGCTGATTTTTCAACTTTATTATTTTAAATATTTGATTTTCATTATGACATATCATTTTTCTTTTCTTCTTCTAGAATCATAGATTCAAACAATATATTTAAATAATAAATAATATTTTAATTCTTTGAAAGTAAAATACAAATTAAAAATTATAAGTTACAATTTTTTATTAGGAGAATCTAATATTTTTAATATTCATTGAAATATTATTACAAATATTTAGGAATAATTAATAGTCATTAAAATTTTATAATTTTATCGTATAATTAAACTGTAGATTCTAAATCAAATTACTTTAAGTAGAATAAAATATTTCTTAAATAATACTTCGATATATTTTATTAAATGAATAATAATTAAATGAAGAAGTTAATTTATGTCTTTGAAAACTATGTATATATGTGTATATATATACATATAAATATATAAGTACATAGTTTAATTAACAAATGTTATAATACATACATATAAAATATATTAAAACACATATAAAATGTGTATTATAAATAATAATTAACATATATATATATATAATTATATATTTTTCTATATATATATAAAATATATATACTATATGTATATGTATATAATACAGTTATGTATTTTTTGAAATAATTATTATCAATATTTTTGTAAAATATTCCTGAAAATTTTCTATATTTCATAATCAATTAAATGATCTTGTAAAGATCATTATTGTTACGAATCTATATTGCTATTTATATTGCTATATAATTTATTGAATAATTATTAAATTGATTGAAATAAATTGTAGTATTAATTTTCTTATATTTTGAAAATGTGACAAATATTTAAATTATTATTATTAATTAAATTTGAGTTATAAATGATTTAATGTAAAGATATATTGAATTTTAATATAATATATTCCAATATAAAGAACATATCTAAAAGCTGCCTGGGAGTAAGAACAATATTCATTAATTTTCATTTCATTAATTCAATAATTATAGAAATATATGATCATTAGTTATTAAATATGAAAACAACATATAATACATATATATATATAAAAATAAAAATAAAAGTATATATATATATATACTATTATTATATATTTCATTATATACAATGTTCCATATAATTTTCCATTAAATTATTACATAGCCATTGTATAACATTTCAACAATACATTATAAATTGAATATATTTAATTGATATATAAATTGATGAAAATATAAATTGATATATTTAAAGAAATATTAAAAAATAATTGCAATAAAAAGATAATTGACGATATATTTAATAAGAACTCAAAGATTGTAATTATAACATAAATTATGAACTATATTATTGAAAGTAGAGTGACAAATTAAATTTTAATGAATTCATTAAGCCTAACAAACAATGAATAAAGGTCATAAGTCATAATCAATATTAAAATTTTCCACTTCTGATGGAATTTTTGTCTTAACCAATATTTTCATAAAAATAATTTTTCTATTTATTCATATCTTCAACATTTTCATTATTTAATTTACATTTTATTGTACTAGTTTACATATTATTATAATTTTTTTATTTTTTTTAAAAAAATTATACACAATTATTATTATTATTAGATATATTTTACAATATTTAAAGTAAAATAACATTCTGAATAAATAATTTAAAATAATTATTTCAAATACTTTAATATTTTATTATTTTATAAATTACATAAGAAAAATAATTTTATTTTGTGAAAAATAATATAATATATATAAATATATAAACTAATATTTTATTTGAATATATTAATTTTATCTCTTAAAACAAAATTCTAGTAATGATGATGTTAATGAATAATATTAATGAATCACAATTCATTAATTATTACAAATAGGAATTATTAATTAATTGATTATTACAAAATATTTGTCTATTTTGTAGTATTATAAAAAAAAATATTCAATTATTTTTAAACTTCTTTTATTATTATTTACTAATATATTCTTTTAAAATAGAAAATATAATAAAATGTTTTATATTATATAAATTTTATAGATTTGAAATACATTTATTTAATTTAATTTACATTATTTCAAATAAAAAAGATAATTTGAAATTGAAACAATTTGATAATTAAATCATTTTTTAGAATGGATTGTGTTTGAAATTCGGCAATTCATTGTATCTATATTATGCATAGAAAATTATTTTTTATGTACATATATAGATTATGACTTAATATGACCTAATAACTTTAATCACTTCAAATTTAGCGATTGAATGAAGATAAATAAGAACATTACTATCTTTCATGAAAGTGCAAAATATTTTAGATTAATATTATTAAAGAAAAATTCGGAAATAAATAAGAAATAATAAAAAATAAAAAAATAAAAAAAATATTTAGAATTAAAAAAGTTATTTTATTTCTATTTTATTATATTTTATTTCTATTTTATTATAAATAAAATATAATAATTTAATGTACAAAAGTACATAAAAGAATACAATAAAATTTATATAATAAATATAAAAACAATTTCTCTTTATTAAATTTCTTAGTAAATAAGTTTATTACATTATTATAGTAGAAAATTGATTAAATTAAAATAAAAAAACTATATTTATAATATTAAAAATTAATATTTCCGCTATTACATTTAATGAATTTAAGTGAATTTTGTATATTAATTTTTACAATATCGTTTAATAATTTCGTTGATATTTTAATACATTTTTTAACTCTTCAAAATCTGTATTTCTAATATTTTTGTTGTTTAATAAATAATTTTTAAAAATATTTTAATCTATGTAAATGACTTACTTAATGAATTAATTTATATATAATAATAATTTATATATAATATTATATATAATTTATATATAATATAATTTATAATAATTTATATAATATATAATTTATATATAATTTATATATAATAATATATAATAGCGAGAATTTCTGTAATATATTACGCACATATTTTTATTTTGAAATTCGCTTAAAATTGCTGCTTATTATGAATCAGATACATTCGCGGTATATAATAACATACGCGTTATACAATGTAAATATAATGAATAAAATATAAATTTTTTGATCTAAAAAGAAAAAATTTTTTATTAAGCAAAGATATTCTCATTAATATTCATATTACAAAGAAAAAAGAGATAAATAGCGTTGGAAAAATAATAGTATACTTAATATTTTTTGTATCGATATTCATAATATCTTTTTGTGATCTTAACAAATATGTGTCTTACATAAGTAAATTCATTAAATAATAGTAAGTTAAGTTAACTAATCAAAATGTAATTATTTTTAAATTTGTAAAAATTATTAAAAGAAATAAATTATGGAAAAAGAAAGAGTCGTAGAAAACTACTAATATTATCGAGATGGAAAAAATGGATTATTGATTATATATGAATGGCTTCAAATTTCAAATTAATATCATGCAAAATTTTTTGTCAAGTTATATTCTGCAGAAGTGCAAGTTTATTAATTTCTGGAAGATGAAAAAAAAATTTCCATTAACAACAGAATATAAGAAAAAATTAATTAATAAACGATTGATTTCAATGAAGAAAGAACTTTATTTACTAATAAAAAAAATTTAATGCGGACGATTCTGATTTGCATATTGCTATTATGATTTAAATATGCAAAATAAATATAAAAGCAAAAATTGTGAAAAAATAACAAATAATTAACAATAGAATGATGATTTAGAATAAAATCGAATAAAACCGATTTATATTTTATTAAAAGAATAAATGATAAAAAATATTTGAAATTAATCATATAAATAAATAAATATTTATTTTTCAATATGGTAATACTATGTAATATATAGAAAAATTATAGAAATATATTTTATAATAAAAAAAATATTACTTTTATCATAATCTACTTAATCATCTAAATGAATATAATCAAAAATTGTTAGAAAAAATTTGTACATATTATATACAAGAATGAAAGATAGTATGATAATATATTATTAAAATCATATTGTAAAAGCATTAGACAATTTATTTACTATTATAAAAAAAATATAAATTATTGCTATATATAATAAATAGAATAGTTAAGAGAACCAAGACGATTATACAAAAATTAGAATTAGGATTCTATCACAGTGAAAATCACAGAAAAATCAGATAAATTAATAATACAAAATTTGACAAAATCAATTCATCTATTAAATAGCATTATAAATAGTATTCTTATAAGCATTTTCTAAAAAAAATTAAATCAACTAATATAATATAAATAGAATCAAAAAAAAATCCAATGATAAAAGGTCCTTAATCCGTAAATAGTCTGTAATTATATACTCCACAATATGGATAACCATATTATTGCTATAATAATAAATTTTAAAAAGAAAAGAAAAAAGAAAACCTACAAAACAAAAATATTTGAATATAATTTATAAGTTGAAAGAATATTAAAAAGAAAAAAGAGCAATGATTTGATAAGTTGGATATTTGAATTATATAAATACTGATAACAAAGACAAAATTTTCCTTTATAATATTTACACTTATCTAAATACCTCCTGTTTATATCATAATTGAAACAAGAAAAAAAACAAAGACCAAGATATTTAGACAAACCTTGTTCGCCATAGTTAAAAAAATAATTAAATTCAAAACAATTATGAAAGAATTGATTCTATAAAATAGGATATTATCGAATCAGATTATCAAAAAATTAAGGAAATGCTTTCATTCAAAACAAACATCTGGAATAAAAAGAATTTAAAATCTCAATTCTTAGATACTGTACGAAAAAAAATTTTTAAAAGATTTCGAATAAATTACGACATAAAAAACATAATAAACCAATTTGTAATAGTCTGTAGTCGAAATCAGAAAATTAAATAAAAATATAAAAAATTCAAAATAAACAAATAAAAATAATTTTACAGAAAAAGATAGAAAACCAATAAATTCAATTCTTAGTATAAATACATGGAATGATCAAAATGATACAAAAGCAGAATTTTAAAAATAAACATGCCATTATATCCAAAACGTTTTTCCCAAAATAACATTTTTATTACAAAAAATTCAGAGAATTAAATATTAAAAGAAAAAAAATATTAAAAGAAATCAAACGAAACTTTTCTAAAATTGTTAGAAAAAATTTGTACATATTATATACAAGAATGAAAGATAGTATGATAATATATTATTAAAATCATATTGTAAAAACATTAGACAATTTATTTACTATTCTAAAGTACAAAATATTTCTAAAGTACAAAATAAGCTAACTCCAATAAGTAAGCATGCATAAAAACTATTAAATATAGTAAATATTTCAAACTAATAATTTATAAATATTTCAAATCATAATAATTTTATATTAAAAATTAATCTTGCTCAAATAATACAATATCAAGATAAAAAATAAAATAAGTTAAATTATATAAATAAATAAGTAATATTATATTAATATAATAAGTAATTAATTATAATTATAAAATAGATCTTTTGAAAATTAACTAATCAATTAAAATTATCATATTTCTATAATTATAATTATAATTAATTCTATAATTATAATTATTTAATTGATTATAATTATAATTAATTATATTTATAAATATTATAAATCTTAATCAAAAATAATTATAAATAGATCTTTTTTATAAAAATAGTTATCAAAAATTCTAGAATATAAAATAAAATTGTTTTTTTCATAATATATTATAAAATATAAAATATAATAATGTTTTATTTTTTCTAAATAATTGTAATTTGTATTATAATTCTTAACAATCTCAACATTTATCTTAAATAAAGTTTCCTATTATAAGTATAGATGTATGTATAGATGTTAATAATGCAATCATAAAGATTTTAAATATAAAAGATTAATCAAGAAATTATGATTTTTTATATATGTTACGAAAGCTCAAACACTTGCTCTCCATTAGTTTATGTATTAATATTTACAGTTATTTACACTTCAAGATTTTACATGGCGATATCATTTTTACATAGGAAACAACTGCATTTTATTTCGTATTCCAGAAAATAATTCTATTAAATCGATATTTTTATTATATCCTTAACAATTGTTGACAACACTTTCTTATCACTTTTTATTCATGGTTCACATTTTGGTCATGATTTACACTGTGATCATTACATTATAATAACATTAACATTATTTTTTTTTTAAGAAAAAAAGATGAATATTTTTCAAGAGTTGAATACTCATTTCAATTTCAAATAATACAATGGCTTCGATTTATTTGTTCGATTTATCTGAAAAAGTTTATTGTATATCTGAGTGACTTTTTTCTAGATAATTAATACTTCGACATTCGTGCATACGTCCCAGAAAAAAGTCACACCATGAGCAGATATCCAAATATTATATTCCTTTCCAAATTCAACAAATTTGAATTTTCGTTGTCTATTTCTGAGTTGTATCCTTCTTTCTTGACATTTTCTCGGATAGATTCCAAATTTTAGTAATTAAATCCTCTCTCTAAAGTGAAAAATCCTCTCTCCTTTCCATCAAAAGCATTCTCTTCTCTACCAGATGAATATCATCACTTCTTTTAAAATGAACCAAGTTTCAATATAGCTCTTCAATATAGCTCATCGTTTTAAATCATTATTAAATTTTCATGTGCTATAAGATCTTGTTACAATTTTTTGGATCTAGATTCGAGAGAGCATTTCCGCAAAAGAAACCATTCTTGACTTCCTTATCGAAATCATTTCCTCTAAAATCGAAAATAAAGCATTGCCAAAAATTAAGAACCTTTAATTTAATCCTGATTTTCTGAGGAAACATTCTTTTCTTGAAAAAATTAATCGTAAATACTATATTTTCTTTTCGAATAATACTTTATTCACAGTCTTCATATTTCACCAATCGATTTATGTATACAATTTTATATTTTATCTTTTTATTTTTATTTTAATGAAGGTCGAATCCGATAAATTATATTTTTAATTTAGTATAATTGTGTATGGTCCTTTTCAATTTAATTATAATTTCGGATATTTTTTTTTTTTTATTTTATATGATTGATACCATACTTTCAAATCATATTTTCTCTTCTGAAAATTCATTAAGTGAACATGGTTATTATAGCACACTTCATTTTTACAGTATGAAAAACATTCATTTTTGCCGAGGAAATTTTCAATTTTTTTTTTATTTTATTAATGAATCTTATCTAATCTTTTTAGTACATTTTATCCTTTTAGTACATTTTATGCTATCTTCTTGTTGAATAAAAAAAAATCTTTTCTATTGTGTAAGCAAACGCACTTTCTGTTTATACAAAATGATCGCTGGCGACAAATTATTTTGACTCATGCTCATGAATGGCATATTAAAAAACAATCGATTCATCTTAATCATGTTGATTTTCTGCAATAAATATTATTAAATATTAAAGCAATATCTTGTTTTATTAATTTATCTGATTGGAGATGTAGTGAGATTATTCTCTATTTCTTGACTCCATCAAGAATCTTATTAATTTTTGAAAGATTTTTAATTTAAAATGTGATTCTTATCTAAATATATATAATAATAATAATAATAGTAATAATTATATAATAATAAATATATATATAATAATAATAATATATTATTATATAATAATATTAGTATATTATTCGTTAAAATTTTATTATTCGTAAAAGATTTTAAAAAATGATTAATTATAAATATTTAATAATAATAAATAATTATTAAATGCATTATATTATATCTCAAATTCTTCAATATTAGAATCTGTTTCATTTTTTTGATTTATTCATATTTGATAAAAATATCAAATTCAATATATTTTCGTCTTATATTTTTTTTTTTTGGTTTTTTATTATAAAAAAAAACTTAGATATGGATCTGAACTTAAAATTTGTGCAATAAATCTTTATAATATATCTTCATAATTTATTTATCTTATAATTTATCTTCATAATATATTTATATTAATCATAATATTTTTCGTGTGTAATGTTCTCTATGTTATTATTATGTTTTTTATATTTATCATTGGCTTTCTAAGTTTCTTCAGTAATCTCCAATAAAATATTATCTTGAATGATATTTTTTCCATGAATAAATATTTTATATACAAAAATGAATCATAATATCATATAGTACCAGTATAATTGTAGTATTTTTTTTGAAGTTAATAAGCAGTAATTTTTTAATTCTTTTATGTTATTCGTGCAATAACATTAAATTTTCTTATAATTTTCTGGTTATATCTCTCGAAACTAATTTATATTATAAAATTTACAAAAAATTTTCTGGCAGTATTTCCATCATTTGTTGTTTCATATTCTTGTTTTGAAATATCGATTATAATAATAATCTTGTTGAAATCTGTTTTTAATCTTCTTTTTTCAAAAATTGATCTTTTATTTTATAGAATAATATAATATAAATTTATTTTCTTGTTGATTTTAGTCAAAATATGAAGTAAACATTTGAAAAAACCGAATATAAGCATGTAGAATTGATAATTGACTGAATTTACATCTGAATATGTTTTTTCTGTACAAATCAATTAAATTCGTTTCAAAAATCTTAGTATTATAAATATGGATGTACTAATAAATTATATTTTTTTTCATCTATTTATTTTCTACCTAAAAAAAATTTATTTTTCCTATTTTTACAAAATATAATTGTAAATTTTGAATTTGTTTGGTCATGTACAATTCTTTTTCTCTGGATAATTCATTTATTTCTATCTATTGCATCCGAATAGGTCTGTAAAAACACGTAGATGAAATAAAATTTTTTCATAAAATGGAATTATTGTTTTTATATATCAATTGAAATGGAACACAAGAAATAATAAAAACATTTCCATTATCATTAAATTTATTTGTTTCTAATTTTTGTTTATAATTTGTAAAACTAGAATTTCCATCGAAATTCCATTTAAAAATAAAGTTAAATCATCTTTATTAATTGATAAAAATGAGTCAATTATTTTTATTACATTTTTATATGTGTTATGTAATAAATAATTTTATAAAGTCATTTCATATTTTTGTTCATTTATAAAAATTTCTTCTTCGATAAAACTTTTTTAATTTTATTAATATTTTATAATATGATAGGTATAATTGATGTTTGTGCATTTTAGTTGACGAACGCAAATTATTATATGTTTCTCTCGATAAATCCAAAGTTATAATATTAAAGATAATGCTTCTTCGGATGACATTTATGATTGTAAAATTTCAGATTTATCATATTTTGAAATTGCGAAAGATGTGATTGGCGAACATGTGTGTTTTATTAATAATTTTGTAATAACTGTCTGACTTTTTTCTCTAAATTTTATAGAAGCTGCATAAACAATTTCTGTGGAAAAATGAAGATATTGAAATTCTTTTGTTTTTTTTCCATTTTATTTCAAAATAATTTTCAAAGCTTTTTAATATTCGTCCTCTTCTTGATATTCAGGAAAATATTGTCTGACTGCTTCAAAAATACAATCTTTTGATTTTATACTATACTATATTTTTTTAAAAAAGTTGTGTTAGTTCTTTTATACGATTTCCAATGTTTGTGATAAGAAGAGAAAATTGTTTTTAATTTTCTTTTTTTTAATAACTTAAATTTAATATATTTTTCTTTACTTGTCATTTTTATTATCCTTGATGGAAAAAATTTACATTAGGTAATTAAATAAATACTTCTTTTTTTCCTCTATCTATTAATTTGATAATTATATCATCAAATTATGTAGCACATAATTTTTATCTTTGTCATTGTTTTATTTAATCACTTCAAGAATATTACTTATAAAATTACTTATAATATTTTTTCATTTATTCGTTCGTTCAAAGACAATTCGATACCGAATCGCAATGAACTTTTCAGAATGAAATGTTTCTAAAAATTGAAATAGTTTCTTAGAGTATGAAAAACATTATAATTAACATTTTTCCCAAAAAATATTTCTTTGAAATTGTTGTTAAGATAAATAATAGGATGAACTTATGCTCTATAAATTCATTATTCTG
The DNA here is from genome assembly GCF_014066325.1 of Apis laboriosa. Classification (NCBI taxonomy): domain Eukaryota; kingdom Metazoa; phylum Arthropoda; class Insecta; order Hymenoptera; family Apidae; genus Apis; species Apis laboriosa. The sequence continues at coordinate 322,075 of NW_025223092.1, forward strand.
AGTATCTTTAAATAGTTTAGTTCCAATAAATTTCTTCACTATTTTCTTTAAACAAACTTGCATAATATGCGTTGGTTATGGTTATTGATTACTTAAGACTTTATTATTGTTCAAGATGATTTATTGTTCATATTTTAAAAACCTTGTGAGTTGTCAAATCAAGTTATCCGTATCTGTTAAGTATAAATTTCTCTGAGAATTTCATTTCACATTAAAATCTCTTTTTTAAATTCACTCTATAATATTACACAAATCTTACATTTTACAATTATATTATTTAATATATAACAAAAAATTGAATATCATTTTGCAATTCAAAAATGATTCCTATAAAATAAAATCTTTTCAGTTATCTTATTAAAGATATTATTTTCAATTTATTTTCAGTTGAAGATCAAGAAAAAAGAATATAATTTATAATTTTATTATATGATTCCTAAAATAAATCAATAAAAATAATATAATATATATAATAAAAATAATAAAAATAAATCAATAAAACAATAGTTTCTTAATAATTTTTTTTAATACTTTGTTCTAAATACTCTATATTACTTCGTTTGCTCTTATAAAACTCTTTCTTGTGTATTCCATTAATGTTATTTCAAAACGTACCTTTTTCTTAATTTCTCTTTTCTATGCATTCTTTATTATTTAATCATATCAAAATTCGCTTTCAATTATCAATTTGAAATATTAATCTTTTCTCTTATTACTATTGTTTTATCTAATAAATATTTTTAAGTTGTTTATTATATAATTAAACGTTCTATTAAGCCTATGACGTAATAATAATACATCTTATCAATATATTTTTGATAGATCATTTGCCGACTATAATATCCGTTATCGCCGTTGAATGACCGTAATCATGATTCTTACGATGGATGGACGGGTTAAATAGTGATCCCGCAATTAGGTGATTCTGAACATCAAGCGATTTTTATTGACATTGTTCCCATTGTATATTGTTCCCATTATTAAGCAACAATTAATTACTGTGCATTGCAGCATCCGACTTCATCGTAATCTCACCACTCAGACTTTATCTTCTTCACATCAAAATAATTGAGTATAAATCTAACTTTCTAAAATTGTCGAGATGATTGGATAGTAATTATAAACTTCATCTTCAAACACTAAATATATCGATGACTGTAAGACAATAAAGATAGTACATAATAATTATAATTTTATAGATAATAATTTAAGATTGTAAGAATTGTATACATTAATAGTATGTATTATATAAAATATATAAAATTTATAAAATCTTAAATATCTTAAAATCTTAAATCTTAATCTTAATTAAAACTTCTTGCTTTCAGTTGCATATTAAATTTACGAACGCAATGAATGTTGCATAACAATGTCTGTTATAGCAAATAAGAAAATGCTCTAATGCAATGAATTCGAGTTACAAATTTCATATGATATATATATATATATATATATATGATATATATACATATAAAGGATGTTCCAAAATTCATGCAAGAAGTAAATTTGATAGAAAACACAATTTTATAATTAAAAATTGTAAATTTTTTATTGATTCATAAAGTATATAGTAGGATTATGTATGGAATAGCATATTCATAATAAATGGCCTCTAACGGCTTTGCTGATACATACATTTTTTTAATTTTTTAATTTTTTTTTTTAAATTTTCCATGACCGTTTTGCATAAATGTGGCTGAATTTCGTTGATGCAGCGCTTAATTTCTTCCTTGGTAAATCTTAGACTTCAAAAAAATCCCAAAAAAAAGTCCAAGAGCATTAAATCGCACGATCTGGGAAGCTAATTCTGACCATCAAAATGGGAAATTATATACAATCAAGAAATGACTCATACAGTAATTGAATTATTTCTCGGGCTGGATGGCATGTGGCATCGTCTTGTTGAAACTGAATATATCGTTCACATCCATATTTTGCAATTTAGGTATAAAAAACTGGATTATCATGTCGCGATAATGAATACTATTAACTGTTATTGCCTGATCAGCCGCATTTTCGAAAAAGAATGGTCCAATGATGTCTCCATCTCCGAAAATTCGAAACAAATGACAGTTATCTTATGTTATGGATGCATTTGTTTCTCAACAATCACTCGTGGATTTTCTGAACCCCAAAATGTGACAATTTTGTCAATTAACTAATCCATCAAGATAAAAATGAACCTCATCGCTAAAGATGATTTTGTTCGAAAAATCAGCATTCACTTGTTGTTGTTTCATAATCCATTCAACGAACTCTATTTGTGCATGGTCGATAAACTCCTTAAATCAATTGAATTTTGTAAACGCGAAGATTTCTTTCGTGAGAATATGTCTCACGAATTGCTTCGATGTTTTGAACGATTTGAAGGACAATCAGAGTGCTTAAGATCACTAATGATGATTCAGTCTCCCTAAATTTTTTCATTAATCTTGTTGACTGGACAGTGAAAACAATAAATAAAATGTACGGATTTAGCTGAATGAATATATTTAATTATACGTGATTGCGATATCTGTTTTCAAAACATTTGAAATATGTATATCGAAAAAAAACAAATAAGTACTAACTATGAAATAGTGATATCATATTTTGTTGTTCCTTTTAGATATTATTATAGAAAATTTTCTTTACTGCATTCCAGTGAATTTTATTGAATTTTTCTAAATATTGGCTAGCTTTATTTACTGCAAATGTAATGTCTGGCCTAGTGCTTACTAACAAGTACATTAAACTTCCTACCGCTTGTTGATATGTGAACTCTGATTTTTCCTTATATCCACTTTTATGCGCACAGTTGATGGTTTTGGTCTGCTGGGATTGCTATTGCGTTAGCATTTTCCATCCGAAATCATTGCAAAATTTCTTGGTGTAAGCATCCTGGTGGAAAAATATGGAACTATTTGCCAGTCGTTCAATCTGTAATCCCAGATATATATTTATTTCATTGAATGTTACTTCAAATTCTTTATGGAGTTCAGATAACAATTTTTTTTATAGATGATTGATTTGTTGTACTAATTAGTCCATCATCGATATGAATCGCTAGAATCAGTCGGTCTCGATCGTTTCCATTTGTAAATACGCAATAGTCTGCACGTGAGACCATGCTTTTTCAATACCGCTGTAAAACGATGATTCCATAATCTTGATGCCTGCTTTAGACCATATAAACTACGATTCAACTTGCAAACACGATCAGTTCCTTCGATTGCTGCATGTAGTTTTCCGTGAAGAAAAGCCGTCTTGACATCAAATTGCTATAAGTACATTTTGTTCGAAGCTGTGATAGATATTTCTATATATGAGCCTGTCTGGTCGGCGTATTTTATTTCTGTTTCTCAAACATCGATCTTGTTCGTATTGATTTTATTTTCTGGATCGTCTGATTCTTCATTTGAATTTACTTGCTCGTTGTTTTCCAACTGAATTTTTGATTCGACATTTATTTTGGTTGTGTCATTTTTCTGATGTTCGAAGATTATGGTATTTGACTCTGATTCCCATTCTTCATTTGAATTAATTTCGTAGAACTGATCTGTGAATCTTACATCTCTGCGTATTTTAACTTGTCCTCTTTCAGGAAGCCAGATCCGGAATCATATTCGACGAAAACGCCTTTTTCGGCTTTGATGTCCCATTTTCTTCTCTTTAGGGATATGAAAATATATTTCTTCTCCAAAGATTCTGAGGCTCGAAATGTTCGGTCTCTTCTTGAGTCACGGTTCAATAGTTACTCCCTTCTCCCCACTAGTTCCGGTTCTATTTAAAGTGTAAACAATATAATTAACTACTTCAGCTCATATTTTGATTGGCAATTTTTGCTACATGTAATAACGTTCTCACTAAGTCAATTATAGTTCTATTTTCCCATTCGGCACAACCGTTCTGTTCCGAAGTAAATGATACTGTTTTCTGATGCATTTGCCTGATATCGACGTGTTAGTTCCTCAATTTCTTTATTGGCGAACTCAAGACCATTATTCAATCTGAAGATCTTGATTCCTTTTATTAAATGCTTATCAGTCTTCTTAAATCCGCTGAGACAGGACATTGTGATATCTCTGACTTATTTTTAATAAAATATGTTTCTCTAGTGACTGTAGTCATCTTTCATCATTAAGAAATATCGAGCTCCTCCAAACGAATTTTCTTGCATTGGACCTGAAAGATCTGCATGGATGAGTTTTCCAATGCATTCAGATTTTATATCGCTTTTTGGAAATGGTAGTCTGTACATTTTCCCTAAAATGCAATCTTCGCAATAAAATTTCTGATCCTTAAAAATGATGTTCTCGGATCTTAGAATTTTCTTCACCTGATCTACATTCTGATGAGCCATTCGTTTGTGCCAGGAGAAAAGAAAATTGCGCACTGCCACATTTGTCTGATGCTCGTCTGTAATGACTTTAAATTTCATTACGAATAATTTACCTTTTTTTCTCCCATTACAACAATATTTTCATTCTTCATAAATGTGCATATTTTGTCATCAGAGTATTGTCGTAATCCCAAGAGTTGCATCCGCCGAAAAAAGATTGAAACTCAGTTCTGGTACGTGAAAAACATTACTGAGATACTTTCGCACCCACTCTTTTCCATTGAAAGCAAAAATGTCGATATCTCCTGATTCAATTGCTTGAATATATTTTCCATCGCCTATCTTAATATTCTCTACTATGTCAAATTTTTTATATGATAAGAACCATTCGCGACGATTTGATATGTGCTCAGTCGCATCCGAATCCATGTGCCATGCATCACTGGATGTTTCTAAATTATATTCTGCAGACATAGCTTCAATGAATGCCTCTCCTTTCCTTCCTATATATTTTTCGTTTGATGTTAGTGTTTTTCTGCATTCCTTGATCCAATGCCCTTTGTGACAATAATGACATATGCTTGGTTTAACGTTGCTTTTTTTGAAATTTTTCTTATATTGATGCTGATTGGCAATAAAAGCAATGTTCTCTGCCCTTTCTTCGGTTCCTATCTTTGTTTTCTTAATGGTGAGCTAATGAATTTGAAATAAGATTTGTGAGAGTTCTTTCGTTGGGTTGAGTTGATTTCCACGCACTAATAAAGTATTTGAATGACAGAAGTAATGTCGTGAGTATTTTAGTAATAATCATTTGATTTGGAATTTTCTCACTCAGACTTTGTAGCCGATGTGCAAGATTTTCGAATTTTACGATGTGAGTAGCGATATCATCGCCCGATTCCTTCTGGTAACTGTACCATTGCTGCAACAGCATGTGTGTACTAGTATCAGATTTTTATTCATAAACAGATTTCAGCTTTTTCCATATATCCTTAGCCGATTTACAATTGATAATATACAAAAGTGGTTTTTCATCCACTGATGTGGCGATTATTCATTGAGCTGTACTGTCGAGTTTTGTCCAGGCAGTGCATGCTCGATTTGCCGCATCATCTCCTGGTACAGGAAGAACTGATTCACCTGTAACTATTTCCCATGCACCACAGGATTTCAAAGTAACGCGCACTTGAAATTTCCATGAGGCCCAATTTTCCAATCCTTTCAGCTTATTAATACGAACAGTTTCATACTCCATCACGATTAGGGTTATATTTCACGTTTGCTCAAGGCCGGATAACTAACCCACGTGTTTTTTCAATTTAACTGTATTTTACCTAATTATTTATTGTTTCTTTCATAATCTGGGCCCATAATCTGTTGACTGGGCAGTGAAAACAATAAATAGAATGTACGAGTTGAATGAATATATTTAATTATATTGCGCGTATCTGTTTTCAAAACATTTGAAGTATATGTATCGAAGAAAAACAAATAGATACCAATTATGAAATAATGATATTGCTGGCAATATTCAATAATAAAACTACATATAAAATTTCAGTGAACTTTAAATTCTATAACAAATCTTTTCACAATTAATAAAGTTAAATCACATTTTGGCCATATTTTATATAAAAATTGCGAACTATCAAACCGTGATTATTTTTAAAATATTTCTCAAGAATGAAAACGCATTTTTTCCATTTTTAATAATCCTGATCTGTCAGCTATCGCTGTTTTTTTTTGTTGGCAACACTTTATCGCACAAATGGCGCAAAATTCAAATCTTGCATGAATTTTGAGACATATATTGATATATACGTATATTTATCAATAATAATTATTTTGTTAATTATTAATGAATTAATTAATTTCTGATATAGAGTATTCGATTTGAAGTTTCACATGCAATTATTTTCCAAAATATAATTCGTTTCAAAAAATTTCAAATAAGATTTACTTTTTTGAGAACATATTATACTTATTTTATAATATTTTTTAAATATTTTATAAATATTTTTTAAATGGATGATTTTCGAGATTTAAAAGTAATTTTTTTTTCTTATTAACTATATATTTATTTGGTATATTTGATATATTTAGCTGTAAATTAATATTTATTCTGATACGAATTTGACTTACTTCAATCTTTTGAGAAAGTACAAAATCATTTATTATTATTTATAGCTTATCTTAATCGTTTATAGCTTACCTTCATTATATACTTAAAAATTGTTTTTTTCAATACATTGATTTATTCCTAAATATAAGTTTCAGATTTTATTATTTTATTAATTTATAGGCAATCTTTAATCTCTAATATTATAATAATTTTGTAATTGACTGCAAAGTTTTTTAGAAAATATTTACTACTAAAATATGAATGTGATTTGAAATGATATTGCTCATTCACAAAGGTCGTTAAAGTATATTTTTTCATTGTTGGATAAGAGGAACTAACATTTGTTTCTCGTCAAAATCTTTAAATTTAATATCTACTGACTTTTACAAATGTTAGAAATAAAATATACAATACAAAAAATGTTGTATAAACATGTTATGTATGTTCTGAAATACAAAATTATTTTCTTCTAACGCGTATTATTATGAAGTTATATTAATTTAAAAGTAAATTTGAAATTTTTAATCAATAAATCTTTATTTTTTTAAATATATTGGATTTATTATCAATATTTTATAATCAATTAATTAGTACATTGGTATTTCTTTGTCTAATTAAATCATTTTTATATGTCAAAAGAATAAAAAATTAATCGTATAATATATAATATAAATCCTTTATGCATAAGGAGTATATTTAATTTTTCGTTAAATTAAAAGCTCAATTTCATTTTTAAATTCAGAGTTTAACTTATTACAAAAATATATAAAATCTTTATATATTTCTTTGTTTTTTATATATCAAATTTTAAATTAATATATCTCCTAAATTAATCTCCAAATTAATTTTTTTTTTGCATAAATAGCTTAATATTTTTTTAGAAAATAAAAAGCACTAATTAATAAATTAAAAATTATATGATTCCATTAAAAAAATCAATGACTTTGACACAGAAAAGTTATAGAAAATCCATTTATAGAAAAATTAATTACATTAAATCGTCATTAAATTCTTTAACTATTTAACTAATTTATTTAATTTAATTAATGTTCAACAGAAAAAAATTTTATGAAAATTCATTAAGAATCTAAAAAATGTGAATAATTTAGTAGATTAAATTTATATTTATTTAAAAAACATGAATTATATTAAATGAAAATATACACATGAAAAAACAATTTCATCCGAATATATTCCAATAATAAAAACGAATTTACATTTTTTTCATTTTAGATGTTTTTCATGAATATGAAAAATAAAAGCTGAAATATTTATATTTATTTATTTTATTTATTTAATGATTAAATTCAATTCATTAATTCTCAAAATATCAACTAATACAAGTTATTTCTATTTTAGCCTTTATATCGTTTATATTAAGGTAAATCTTTATATAAATTTTATATATAATTATTCGTATATTTTTTCGTAAATGTTTATTTTATGATAATTATCAGATCTGTTATCTTCAAAACATTATCATAATTTCCATATCTTTAAAAAATGTTCCACGAAAAAAATATTTTCAAACTTTATTAATAAATACTGGCTATATTCTGATAATCGAATCATCATTATTTATTATGAGAGATATAAGTAAAGAAAATAAATTATTAAAAAAAAGCTTACTTATTAAAAAAATACATTATCTTTTACAAACATTCAAATCACATATACATTCATTTTTCATTGATCCAACGCGGACACAAATATTGGTCTTTTAAGCCGGAATTCTTAAAAAACTCTTGACTCAAAATTTTATTTTTGATAGGAATAAATATTCAAAGGAATTATATAATAGTTATACATTATACAGTTCAATATATTCGAAAAGAACTTTGGCGATTGTGATTGTTTGTTGATTTGATTAAATTTTACTTTAAATTATTTTGTAAAATAGTTGGTCATATTTTCGATTTTAAACGGCTGAATATATCGAGTGCTAATATATATCGAGTACTTTTAAAATGATTTCAAAATTATAAATTTTTAGAGTTTTTGCTTTTTTTTCTATTCAACAAGTATTGCGACATCGACATTAATCTTCTATATTTTGTCAAAAGAAACTCAATAAAATTGCTGATGTATATCTTTCAATAATATTTTGTTTATTCTAAAATTCAATTAATGAATAATGGCATCTTTTTAAATTTCATCTTTTTTCGAGATACCACCAGTAGCATCAGCATTTCATAATTTTTCAATTTTCATTTTCGAAATAATACTTATTAAAAAAATACATTATTTATTTATTTATATAAAAATTCTTTAATTTTAATTTCAGGGAATCTCACACATTTTAATAATATTTTATGACAAGTTAAAAATTAATAAATAATTAATAAAAACTACATCTTATTAAATTGGTTTTTGTTTTTCTTTTTCTTATTATAAATATATAATATATTTATAAATATTATATATAATATTATATATATTATATATATTTCTTATTATAAATATATATTATAAATATATAATATGAATTCTATATATAAATATGAATCCGATTTCTATATTTTTTAACTATCCATTTTCCAATCTTTTAAATTTTAAAACTTCACAAATCATTCGCAATGCACAGAAAACATTTATTTTCTTCTTCCTATTTTTTTTTTCTTGGCATAAATAATTCTTACAGTTTATTTCGATGCAATGTGTTATTGACAAAATATCAATTATATATGTGCTTTTCCTTTATGATATTGAATTTCAGTCATATTATTGTAAATGTTTTATCCATCGAGTTAATTATTCACATTTTTGAACATCAATCACTAGTAAAAGTACGTGATTCATCTTCAACAAAAATTTCTATCTGTAAAGATAACGCTGAAAATGTTTTATCGAGTTCACCGTTAGCAATTTTTTAATTACATAATAATTAATTTTTGCCTTTCTTAATGTTTTAAAAAAATAAACGGTTCTTCTTACTCCAATTGTAAAACTTGACGTATTTATATTTAGGATAAATTTACCTTCTAAAAAACGTTAAAAAATTTACCTTCTAAAAAAATGTTAAAACGAGAGATAGCATCAATTTCATTTTTTAAATTTGGAATGTCTTTTAACATTTATTGGTTCAATTATATTGCATTTTATTTTCAATTAAACGATGTAAATATTTTGTAAACAAATTAAAAATTCTTGACAAATTTCTTGTAATAAATACAAAGCCCCAGAAAATTTTAAATCGATGAACATTTTTTAGAATTGGCTATTTCTAAATATCTTTTTATTCAAATCTATTTTTTGATTGCGACAAATATCTTATTTTTTTTTGCAAAGAAAGTATTCTTCAAGCTCATAAATAAATTCATTTAATGCAAATAGAAAAAATATTTTTTTTAAATTTATCATTTTTTTTTAAATATTTTTCCAAAGATTATCACATCGTTTAAGTAAGAAGTAGATTTTCCAAGTGAGATTTATCAACACGATATCCATATTCAAATATAGCATTATACAATTCAAATATATATTATTATAGAATTCAATATATTATTCTAATATATTATTCTAAAATACTGTAATTCAATTTTCACAATTTTTTTTTTCTTTTTCATCCATTTAAAATCTATTAATTTGGAAATCAATAATCAAAAGGAATCAGATAAGATATTGAGAATATCTTCTATTTTTGACAATAAAAATAATAATTTCATTTAATCGATTATAATCAATATAAAATCTTATACGATCGTCTTTCTTTTTAATAAGTACAAACGGGAAACTATTCGATTTTTCTATTAATTTTTGTTTCATCATTTTCTTCGCGATGATTAAAAACTGTCGGTGTTTTTCAGTCTTAATTTTATGCTGAACAATATCACATTTCCCAACTTTTTCTTTCCGAAAATTTCATAACTTAAAAAATAATTTTTAAAATTCAATTGTTTGCTGTTCTGTTATAACCTTTATGCACAATGCTTATAAAATTTCTGTAAATGTTCAGGAATTTTTCTTTTATTCTTATCTTTTCTTCGTTTCTTTCTTCTTTCTTTTTGAAAAATAATTTCTGTTATATCATATGGACAAATATTTTTCCAATTGAAAAATTTAATCGATTAAAATCGATTTAATTTCTTAAGGAAATTAATATCTAAAAAATAATTTTTATTCAGCAGAAAATATTTTTCATTCTTGAAGTTTTTTATCTTTAATGAAAAACTATGTCGATAAAATTTATCTTAAGAATAGATTAAGAAGATAATCCGCAAAAGATTTAAAGCTGAATCTGTATTCATAATTTAATTTTTCTATCTTTGATCTCGATGATCAATAAATTCAAAGATGGACTAATCTTTGCAGTGACAAGAGCAGGAATAGAAGTTAACAATTCTCTGTTTATGCCGATCTATTATTTTTTTTCTTTTTATGACAATCCTTTTGAAAATGACTTTGTTTCCACAAATGTTTTTTTTTCTTTATCTATGTTATTTTGTTATGTTCTTTATATTTGTTATTTTTTTCGGTTTTGTATTACCAAAATAAAAATTGATTTGTATTTTTATGCTCGTTTATTATTCACAAAATCTCGAGACAATCTCGACAAGTTTCATCTCTAATGATGGAAACACTTTAAAAACATAAGAATCATATTTAAATATAGAAATTTTATATATTTTATATTATATTTAATTTCCGAAATTTTCCTGATACCAGTGTTACGTATGATGGACATTCGATACTTTATTTGATTTATTTGTTTTTTATTTACTTCAATTATTTATAATTTTATCCATTTTAATTTATTCCATATATATAATAATTCTATTTGTTTATATAGTGAAATAATCATTATTCAAACAGAAATGAATACGTCCGAGAAATGATTTCCGTTTAATCGATATTTATCTGATTAATCTGATATTAATCTGATATCAATAAGAATCGATCTTGTCATTTTCTGCGCCGCTATGATGCTCTACATTATGGCTGTCAATGTTCATAACAATATATACAATATAACCATTCAAAATTCATATGATACATAAACTATGTTGAATAAAATAATTTTTATAACTATAAATCGAAAATTCAATTTATAAAATAATTTTTTATATTCATGAGACTTATTAAATCTATTTATTCAAGGAAAATTTCTTCGAACACTTTTTTCCCATTATTTTCAAATGTTAACGCCATATTAAATAAAAGATCTAGAATGATATTGATTGAGGCAATGTTATTTTTGAGAAAAAATTTAGATGATATTTAAATTTATATATTTTAGAAAATTTTATATATATATATATATATATATATAAAATTAAATTATATATAATTTAAAATACTTCAACTTGGTTGAAATGCAATGTGATCTCGAGGATAATATAGTGGTGGTAACTTTAATAATAATTAACATCGAAAAAATTTATGATAAACACACATCGATCAATTTCCTGAATATAACAATATTTTTATGCGATATCAGTTTGAGGAATTTTTCTCGAACTTATGATTTTCCTGGATGGATTATGAAAAAGAGTTTTGCACGAATTCTTGCTAAAAAATAGGGAAAAATTAAATACAATTAACATTTCATAATAAACAAAATATATTTTAACCAGATATAATAAATAATTTTTCTATAAATATTAGTCGAATTTCATCTGATATGATTTACTATAATTTATTGTGAGAAATCCAGATATAGATTAAGCGTACTGCAAATTATTATAATAATTATGAGAAAATAGACCATTTTTATTAAATATCCAAGTGAATTTAAGGATTATTATTCATATACACATTTATCTTTCATCCATCATCAATTTTATTCAATCATTAATTGAATATTTGATAGATTTGAAAGTGTAGAAGTTTCTAAGAAGAAACTTCTAGCTATTTGCATAATTCAGCAATTGGAGCTAACACATTCCAGCATACATTCCACGTAAAGAAAGTAATTTTACTCTTTCTAACGGAAATAAATCTGAATACAAATCTTTCCTGACTATGAATCCATCAGTTGAATCAAAGTTAATGTTATTAAATTATCGAGCTCTAAACGATGAAGACCAACTAAATGATATCTAATTTTGATTCCAATTCTTCAGTAAACTAAGTTTTTATTAATATTAGAAATAGTAAACTCGAACTCGAAGTTTTGAAAATTAATTGATAGCTACCTAAATGTTAACTTAATAAAATTTAAAATTTTCCATTTTACGCATGAAAAAACTGATTTAATCGATTTCCTTCAAGAATGATCGAACTGAAATGTGATATGGATTGATAAATTTGACAGATTGTGCGTAATCACATTGAATCATTCATAGCAAAGTCTTCCCATAAGAAAGCGCATTATCAGTGAAAACATATTTTAATATTATCGATAAAATTCATGAATATTTTCATGGACACAATTAGCTTCATCTGAGATACACAAATTTCATGCGCTTTTAATTATTCATGTTCATGGTTTTATGTTCCTTTACCAAGTTTTTATGGTGAGCTTGAAGAATGGATCTTTTTCCATGACATTTTCGAATTTATGATAAAATATAATAAATCTTTTACAAACATTAAGACATTCCATTACTTGAAATTTTGGTGAGCTTGAAGAATGGATCTTTTTCCATGACATTTTCGAATTTATAATAAAATATAATAAATCTTTTACAAACATTAAGACATTCCATTACTTGAAATTTTCATTGAAGGAAAAAACTGCTTTAAAGTTGCTATTCAATATCAATTGGATAACAATTATTTTAGTGCATAAAAATTATGAGGATACTAATGAATTCATTGATTATCATGAATACGATATTCGTGGACTATTTCTGATATTGTTATATTTGACAAATGAATTGCGACAATTGATAGATAACAAAATTTGATCCTTGAAGTAACAGAAATGTCAGTACAATTTTCTTGATACATTTCTTGGAAACAAAAGACGCGTAAACGACTAACGTGCGAAAGACGTCGAAAAGACATATATCCGAATTAAGACATAAGAAAATTTTGAGCAATTCAGATTTTCAAGTAACGTTCTTATCTAAAATCGCCCATTATCATTACAATAATGATAATGAAATCACATACTCAAAAAATAATCGCGAGTTGTTGCATTAATATATATACATGATATAATAACGGTCGAAAAATCAGCATCGTGTTCCATCGTGTCCATCGTATTCTTTGAATCACATATTGTTATAATACAAAAAGTTTAATATTCACGCAGTCAATAATAATAATTCGCGTAAAAAAGTTAAAAATTTATTTTAATTGTCTTTCAACGAAAATTAAAATATAGAATAATGATTTATGTTGTCCATATACTACAATTTTAGATTACATATTACAAAGATTTACTCAGACAACTGAAAAAATTGTGAAGAAAAAATTTATCTATCTGCAATCCTCGTATTATATTATGTATTGAAAACTGTGTTATATTTTCGACAGTTATTGTGCATATTATCTACGACATGAGCAAACATGAATACAGAGCATTGCTAGAGGCTCTCAGATAAATATTATAAAGATCTCTTTTGCGAAGAAATTAAGTCCTTTTCTTGTTAAGCAGTGATCTCAAATATTGCTAAGGCGAGCGGTCCTATAAAATCCAATAAAATATCAATAATATTGATTTGCACTCTCGGTGTAAAGCTTTTGTAGAACTCTTTCATGTCTATTAATAGATAGAATTATTGCTAATTATTATTGCTTATTCCACAAAGATTTTAGAACATCACAAACATTCCTCTTCATATTATATTATATAACAAATCCACAATTCCTCGTAATTTGATAATCTGATAACTTGATAATTAGCAACTATCTTTGGGATATCATGAGATAATACAAATTGAGGAAGAATTTATCTTTTTTCTTTAGCTGAGATAAAACAGATGAAGGCTAATCAGAAGCTAGATTTGAATTTGCAAGTTTACAAATGATTAACTCAATGTTCAAATGATGCAGTTTTAGAAACTAAAAAACGTGTCGTTCATAGTAAATAAAGTAGTTATCCGTGTGAAAATTATTTCACAAATAGTTAAAGAGGATCCAGATAATCGCATTCTTTATTTTATAGATGGTGTCCATGATGATCCGAATATGATTAATATAGACAATCGCTTTTATCTATTAATTCGCACTCAACAAAATCCATAAATTTTTACAAATGATTCAAACAAAAAGAATCATACCCTTAGCGCATTCGATCATGAAAAACGCTTATAATAACTACAATTTTGTACATTCGCGAAAAAAGAAATTTTATAGATTAATATTATAGTTAAGCATAATAATGTCTAAACCTCTAAAAATGCAAATATATAATAAAATATATAATAGCAAATTCAATCGATCAAATATGACGTACAAACAGTGTATATCTTATTATGCTTTTAAAGAAAAAATTTATCAAATTCTGCGTCGTGGATAGGAACCGATTATGAAACGATATTATAATCTATCCATAAATTTTATTAGTTGCTAAAAGCATCATATAAGACATATGCAATTAAATAAAATCCAAGAATATGATCTACTTGATGGATTATTTGCTTGTAAATCCTGTTTTAGTTCAGGCGTGAATTATGCTGGACCGTTTCTTATTAAGAAACAATGATGTAATGACAAAGATTTGCATGTGTTTAGCTATAAAGACAAATCTCACAACAAAATCTTTTTTGAATGATTTAAGAGTAAGGAAATTTATTCACATGATGAGATAAATTTTTTGGATATTCAGAATGAATTGATGATTAGAATCTATTACGAATTCTTTGAGAAAAATTACAGAGAATTTATGACTTATATTGCGATTGTGAAATTATTGATTGGAAATTCATTTCATTATATGCTTCATATTTGGATGGATTGTAAAAAAGCGCTGTTGGAAATCAGCCAAGTAGCATCACAATAGGAGAAATTCTCGTGTTCGACATTGTCCTTAAAAAATGGAACGAAAATAAGAAAAAAATATAAATACAATAAAAAAAATTATTATTAATTTATATTTATTATATTTATAATCAGTGTGAAAGTTTAGCAGAAATTTAATAGATTATAAATATACATAGATTTACTATGTAAAATATAATTGAGATATAGATATATCTCATTATATCATAGATAATTGAGATATAGATATCCATATCCAGACTATAAAAAAGAACACAAAATAATTCTAATAGATATCTATAAAACAAAATCTAAAAATAAGTGCAATAAAGCATTAGTTAATATAATAGTTAATATAATATAATAGTTAAATATTAAAAATAATAGTTAAATAATTTAAATATTGATATATTTATTAATTCATTAATTTTGTCCGGAATGAAAGATATTACGATCAATTGACTCACATTTTGTAAGTGAATCAAATAAAAAGAAACTGCAATTAATAAATAATATCAATACATCAATGGAATATTGAAATAAAGTGATCTTCATGAATAAAAATAAATTTAATATTTTACGTTTGATGGATATGCATTATTTAAAGAAGAAAAAATGAAGAACTGAAACCAAAAAATTTGCGATTAACGAAAGTTTAATGAAAGTTTCATAATAAAGTTTGAAATTATATGAACGTCGCTAATTGAAAAATTATAATTTATTGATGGAAGAATGAATCACATAAATTATATTGATGCATTTTAAAATACAATTTTTTTTAATACAAAGAAAAAAAAGGAATATTAGAAATAATTTCGTTTTTATACAAGATAATGATCCAAAGCATACTGCATACAATATGAATACTGCATAATGAGCCAACATATGTTATATCATAATTTGAAATTGATTAATATATTTATGAATATTTTATATATTCATAATATGTATTTTACAATATATTACAGATGAGATATCTCGATTTAAATATCGTTCATTGAATTAAGAATAAAATTAATATCAACTTTCCTAGTAAATAAATTTGCGAAATCTTACATGTATGCATAAACGATTATATCACAAATCTCATTCACGATTGCGAAGTAGTTAAATTAACAGTATCAAAAAACAAAATAAAAAAAAAAGAGATCACATATAACGAAATGACAAATATATTTATAAGATTTTGATAAAGTGAATATCAAAAGAAAAAAAAATATAAGATAATGATTTTAACTCGTCATTGACGTTGAGACAATATTTAACATATATATTCTTATTTATTTTAAAATAATTTGCATCAATTGCAATAGAAAAAACAATTATGTTAATTCGGACTTTGCGATATACTATTCCATAATATCAAAAATAAAGAATATACTTTGAAAATGATAACAAATATTTTAATGAAAGAAAATATTCCGTCAATTGAACACTCTACAAAACAAAATTCTGTTTTGTTATAAACTTAAATTAGAAAAGAAATTATTTAACAGTACAAGCAATATTATTATATTTATCTATTTCCATATTCTTCATAATTATTAGTAATTTGCTTTTTGTTATACTTTGAATTTATTATTTTTTATTTATTTTTATAAATTACACTTATTATTATAAACTATATATTTTTGTTTTGCAATTCTACTTATCTATGAAACTTATATATTTCAATACTATGTATATTATTGATTTTTAAAATGAATTTTTACATAAAATCTATTGTATATACGTAAAATCTATTGTATCTATTGTATTTTACAAACACCAAAAAAATTAATATATTATATAATTATATTATATATAAATTTTTTTCAAATAAATCGATACTCAAGTAGTTAAGAATAATAGATAGACAAAAATTATTTTCGTCAAAAAAAAGCAAAGAAAGAACAAATTTTATTACTTTGAAGAAGATAAAATTATAATAAAAAAAAGTTGTTTATATTAAAAAGAATTGTGTCATGTGATCCAAGATTATTGTTTATGATCCATAAAAAGAACTATTTTTCTTTGGAAATTACATACATTGCACAAATTATTAAAAAGTATGAGATATAAATAGAAAAGTTCTTGTTGAAAAACTTAATATCATAATACAAAGAGAAAAATAATTGCATATTATAATTTATATAATTGCATATTATAATTAAAATATTAAAATGGAAATAAGAAATACTATTTATGTAGACATAACAGATACATAGATCGATAATACTCTATGTTTTTTCAAAATGTTGATAGAGATGACACACTTCATATATTAAAAAATATAAATTTTTTTTTTTCATTATTTTTTTCTATATTCATAATTGTTCATATTATGACAAGAATAAATTGGTAACAGGTGCTGGATTAATTTTTGAAGTATTAGATTATCACAAGTAAATAAATGCTTTTTAAAAAATTATATTTAAATTTAAAATAGTGATAATAGGCAATGCTTCATACCATTCCATATAAATAAATAAATTACCATCAAAATATATTTAAAAAAACGATAATGATAAAATGATTTGCTCAATAACAATATTGTATATTTAAATATAATGAATTTTTTCAACTAATACAACATTACAAATCTACCGAAAAAATTTATAAAATAGAGCAAATTATAAAATTGCACGGATAATGTTATAAGATTATCTCCATGTGCAATTTAAATTCCATGAAATTAGCATGGAGAAATAAAAAAAAAAAAAATACTTTTATTTTATCATTTAACGAATTAAATTTCTTATTCAAGTAATGATAGAAATATAAGCAAATGAATGAAAAAATTTTTCTAAACATGTAGAAAGACTATTGAGAAAAAGATAATTTAAATCTAAAAATACAAAATTAATTCGAAATCAGAACATAATGAAGAAACATAATGAAAAGAGTTTTTCAGAAGATTTGTAGACTATAGATTTAATGTAACATATAATGTATTAATTCTGAATCTACACCAATGCGTTCAAATCATCATTTTCTATCGATCTATATCATTTTATTTTAATATTTTTTTTCAATATTTTTTATCACGCGATTCATTTGTAGATGTGATGGATTCACCTAATGAGAATATGATTCAAAGCAAAATAATTAATCTGATAATTTATGATTTTTAGTTGTTTATATATGAAATCTTTACTTTTTTTTAATTTCAAATTACTATATATCCAATATTTCTTTTTTTTTTTATTATTATTATTTTCTTCATCATCGACAACACTATTATAATTAGTTCTTTGATTGATTAAATTTCGACATTTTAATGAAATAACTTTAGGTTTTGTACTAAATGATTAATGATGTTAACTTTCATGATCAATTGATTAATTACAATCCAATGAAAAAATTTTGTATACTGTTAATCGTACAGAAAATACACACAAACATTTACGCACAAACATATTCTCAGATAATAAAACTTGAATTTAGAATTTAGAAAGATACTGTATAAATTCGATTCAATTCAAATTTACATTTTATGTTCTTATTTCAAATCAAATATCAAATATGAACCGAAATTTTTCTAATATTTCTAATTATATATTACTTCTAGCAGGGGTTAATCCAAAGCGATATTGTCGTACTGATAATCTCACAAATTTGAATAAAAACGTTAAAATCATTTAGTACGTAATTAACAACATTATTATTAACAAAATTATTAAAAAAATTTTTAACAATTGTAAAATTTGTTATCGTTTAATATGTAGCACAACATATTTCAATGTATATTTATTCAATAACAAAGTTAATTGATAAATTGACTTTATAATATAACGCAATTTAAAATAAAACAATATTGCAAATAGAAAATATCCCTCGAAATTACACTTTATATAAATATTGCATAATATATAATATGCATTCATGCATAATATTAATAACATTATTATATTATCAGCTACTCTACATTCAATTGATTAAATCCATATATACATATATATATATATATATATTTTAAGCAAGTAATATTTTACAACTTTTGTCTAGTATTGTCAATAAGTCAAACAAAAATTATTTGTTACAATATTATATTTCTTCAAACATTGGTTAATAATAAGTCTTCCTTGTACTTTCTTAATCGATTGCTATCTGCAGAAATGTTTAATTCTTACATTAGTAATGCCTGTTGTGAAATCTGTCAAAACATTATTATGTTAATATGCAATGTATTATTAATAAATATGTCGAGTTAGTATATATATATTTTCAAATCAAATATCATGTAATGCATTAGATTTTACTATATATTACATTTTCATTTATTTTTTATTATGATTTTTATGCTATTATTTTACATAGAATGTGTTTTTATATACTATGATTTTTTATGTAAGATGCGTTACGTAATTATATCTCGTTAAGAAATAAAAAAAAAGAGAAAAAAATTGAATAATATATTTATAGTGATTATTTTCTTATATTAAAGTGTTTCATAAGTTTCTTTCTTTTTTTTGATACGAAATGAATATATAATATTTATTTTTTAAGGTTAATTTATTGCGTTATATATGAACCGTTCTATCACTTTCTTTCATCTCTTAGGAAGTCTTATTATTCCCTTTTTCCAAAATTGGGATTTATTTGCAAAATATTCCTCGAGGTGCATTTTTATTTCGCTTATGGATTGAAATCATTTATCATAGAGAGAATTTTTTTGATAATAGAAACAATTAATAATCAGATAGAACAAGATTTGGGGAATACAGAAGATGCGATAGTCCCAATCAAATTGTAACAGCTTTTCTCTTATAGTCAATGTGGTTTTGTATTGTCGTGATGGTCTCGTCAGTTCGCCAATTTTGGCCATTTTTCTGCTATGCGTCTTTCAATTTATTAAATTGAATGCAATATTTTCTAAAATTGATGATTTCACCTTGAGAAAAAAGTTCATAGTAGACTACATCTTTCCAATCCCACTAAATAAATAAAAGAACTTTTTTCGAGTAAAGTCCAGGCTTCGCAACAGTTGAAGGTCTATTGTCTTTAAATGCGTTTTCGATACACATTTTAATAAAATCCAAGTCTTGTCTCTAGTGACTCTTTAAAAAAGGATCTCTTTCATATCGCTGGAGAAGGAAATCGTAAAGATGCGGTTCATAAAGCCCAATCTCCGTCAATAATGGAATCCAAATTTCACATTGATTGACATCTCCTATCTTGGTTAGATGATTATCTATTGTTTTCATGGAAATGTTAATGGCTTCCACTATTTCTTGCACAGTATATCGCGGATTTTCAATGATCATCGCCTTGATAAAATCCGTATTCATCGTTGCTGGCCGGCCTTTGCGGTCTTTATTTTTTAAGTCAAAATTGCCAGCTCTAAATCTCTTAAATTGCAGATAGTCATAATATAGTTATAGCACCAAAACAATATAAATCTCGTCTATAGTATCATTTGTACTATTATCTTTTTTAAAGCAATGTCATAACATGCAAATGCTTTCTTTGGCTATCCATATTGAACGGTGTAGAAAAAAATTTTAAAAGAAACTATGTCATCAACGAAACTATTTTAAAAGAGCTCTGAGATGACTAAAACTGATGCCATAAACGGCTAATAGATAAGCATGTTCATAAAAATAGCAATTAAAATCATTCCTAGCGAAAGAAACTTACGGGAAACCCTAATATGTAAGAAATAGGAAATATAATACTTTAAAAAATACTTTTGCTTCGACATTTTCCCAAAAACAAATGATAAACATTATTAAAAATTAGAATTTATACTTTATGATTAATATAAATCAAATCAGTTGCGAATATCGCTCAAATATTACATTGTGTGTGTGTGTGTGTGTATTATTTTAATTTATTTATAAATAACACGAAATTATAAATTTAAGAATTTATTCTATTTGCAATATCAAATTCAAAATCCTCAATATCAGGCGTGTTTCTCTTTGATCACTTATCACTAGTAACAAGAAAATAAAAATTCAAAAATTAAGATTCAGATATCAAAAATTAAAATTATCTCTTACATTTTCAAAATTGTTATTAAAAACGAATTATTTCAATTAATAATTCTCTTTATTCCTTCGATGATTATATTTTTATTTATTTATATTATATTTCTAAATATTTTCAGTAATACATATTTTCAAGAAAGATATTTAATGGCGATGACCAATCTAATTGCAACAATTCCTTCACTGAAATATTGGTTATTTTAGCGAAAATTAACTATAATATAAAGTAAATACTATTAATTCCGAGCATTTATGTAGCTATATACAGAATTATTGACAATACATGAAATACAAAAATCGCAAATGTCCTTCCAATATATTCATGTATTCAATATTGGATATAAATTATGAACAATTATTTCAACGAATCTTGAGAGAAAAGATATCATTTTTTTCTAATATTTCAAGATAAATTCATTAAGTGGATAAAATTGTTTAATAAGTCATAATAATAGAAAGCTCAAGAAATAAGTCATCTATCCACAAGGAATAATTAATTATAATAATCGCAAATATATAAAACTAGAGAAGTTTCACAGAAGTTTTCCAAATTTAAAGAATAAGACATTAGAAAACACCATTACTATACACCTCACAATGCAATTTTGTGGAATTGAAAATAAAAAAAATGGGATGCTAATCAAGAGTGTTCATATACAATAACATTCATATATAATGTTATAAATTATCAGATATGTGTCTCAATTACTAATGAAAACTATCACTATAAAGCCAATTCAAGCGAATCTTTAAATAACATCTCAAGTCCATGGATCCATTACGCAAAAGACTTATATATATGACAGTTAAGAAACTACATAGTCTTTTCTGTTGAAATGACTGTAGCAGTAAAGATTTTATAATCTCAGATGCCATGACAAACACACAATGATTGGAAATTTCATGATAAAACATGGACCAATTGGACACCATCAATCAAACTTAATACTAAATTCGCGCCGAGATATATAGAATGATCTCGTATACACAAAACGTATATATAGCATTAATATACACGAAGAAAGGGACAATCATCACCTGCAACCAAAGCCATTTAAACAATAGAAGTGTTCAATGCATATAGAAATTCGCGAATCAGATTATTATCTGAAATAATTAAATATAACTGAATTCCGACTTAACAAATTATAATTTAACAAAAAGTTTGAAAACAAGCTCTTTGGGAATTTCTTCGAGGAAATTTTGAAATTAGAGCAAATAATGATTTCGAGCTAACTTCGTCAAAAGGCCATCAATTAAATGAAAAATCAAAAGAATTCGACCTGTCGAAGGAAGAACTGATGAAAAGAAAAGCAGGAAAACTATTATCAATAGTAATAGTGTAATAAATAAATTAATAAATGATGAAAATACCATAACCAGAGAATAAGAGCACATTTTCCAGACTTGATATCTCTAGATTTCTATTTATATAAAAAATTAAAGAAATAAGTATATTAACAATCAAAGACAACATGTAAAAATTTATAAAAAGAACTTGCTCTATGATAAATTCAAATAGTTTCAAAAATAAAATTTATTATACAATATTACCTATATCACAACATTTTAGATTATCAGTTAAATTTGTGATAATGAGTACATAAATATTTATTTATATATTATATTATAAATAATATTCAGAATATCTTTAAATAATAATTAATAATAAATTTAAATAAATATTTTTTATTGCAATTATTCTCGAGTGATCCTGAACGATTTTTATTAAAATTAATTATTCGTCTTGAATCGTTTAATCAAAATGTAAACAAAAAATTATATTTAAAAAAATAAGGTTGATCTTTATATTTTTTTTATATCTTTATTTATAAAAAAATTAGTGATCAGATTATTTGTTTCTAAAAATCAAACATATTTTTTTTTATCGTCAAAAATAAACGAATTATTCTGATTAATTTAAAATGATCTATTTTAAATGTCTATAAATATCATTAGAAATATATACATACATTAGAATATGAGAAGTTCAAACTCATGGTTCGAATAATTCCATTCCATTGAGATTTTAAAATGAAGTTTCTACATTGTCGAATAGCGCAAAATATAATTCTAGCGGTTCAAATATTAAAAATCTGATTTCAAGATAATTTCACAATTAGATACAAAACAAACAAATATTTATCGAAAGGATAACAAATATTTTCATTTATCAAATCTCAAATAACTTGTTAAAAGAGCAGTATTTTATTTTATATGATTTTTTACTTTTTTATCAAACTTTTTTGAAACAAATATGTAAAATTTAAATATATAAATATATTTAAAAATATAAGCATAAAAATATTTTGAATTTTTATAGATTAAATTTTAATTTTAATTTAAATTAATTTAAATTTTATAATTCCAAATGAAATATATATGAAATTTCATGAAATACGTAAAAATTTTTTGTACAGAATTTATATTTATATATAAGATATTAATTTTAAATTGAATATTTAATAGGATTTAAATGATTTCGAGACGTACATCTGATAGTGACAAAAAATATTTTAAAAATCATTTTATTCTCTCAAAATCATCGTATTTTTTTTTAAATTAATTTTTAAATTAATATCCATTTTTTATAATACGATATTAAATTCAGCCGATATTAAGACAAATTTAATAACTTTGAAAGCGAATAAATTTCATTTTGAAGAATATAAAATAATAAAAGAGAAGAATAATATCATGTTATTTTAATATATGTTAATAGATGTTTAAAAACTTGGCTATATTAAGATATGTATGGACAATAATTGAATAACTAAATGATATATTTAATTACATTTCCATATTAAGAATAATATTTAATTATTATATTATAAATAAATAAACAGTGTTAATTTCATAAAAAAAAAAAGAACTATAATGATAGACATATAATATTGAAAAATTAGAGATTACTGTAATAGAAATAGATTTATATAAAATATACAAAAAAATATCCAGAAATTAAGTATCATCAAATTGAAAAATGTATCGAAATAGAGATAATATAATAAAAAACAATAAAAAACAAAAAATTTTATCCATATCTTTTTATCAATAATTTTATATTCATAATTTTCAAAACATTTTTATGAATGGATTTCAATATAATTTTACTAATCACAAATAAAATATAATATGCATATTATATATATTTATATATATATATATATATATATATATATATATAAAATATAATATAATAATATACTGAGAATTCTCATTAGCTCAAAATTATAATATTCTTAAAATATTAATATCTTTTATGATATGCTGAAAAACGAAATTAATTTATATTTATTAAGAAAATTCACGATGAATAGTGAAAATTATAAAAAATTCCTTATTAAAAAATCATAAAAATTATTAACAATTATTAACAAATTATTAACAAAATTACTAACAAATATCAATATGATATTAACATAATGGCTATATAGCTCATAATGCTAAAAATAATAAGAAAGTCTTTTGAATAATATGTTTTTCAACATAGATAGATTATGATATATGCATTATCTAATTTTTTCATCTTTATCATTAATAGATTACTTGTAAAGAATTTTGAAATTAACTAATAAAAATCAAGTATAATGAAATTCCACAATGTTTGAATAATGATAAGAAAGAATAAATACAGAAAAAAACATTGCATCATGATTCGCGGAATATATTATAAAAATGAATGATGTTGAATCTTTGCATATATATATTGTATAGATATATCTTGCTATAGCATTTTAAACATCTATTAAAATAATGTGATATCATTCTTTTTTTTCTATTTTAATTTTATTTTTCAAAATAAAATTCATTTGATAATTTTCAAAATTATAGTATATTATATCAGTATGATTAAAATTATTGTATTATTATATTATTAAATTTAATATAATATTATGATATTATATTATAATTAACAAAAAAATTAAAAAAAATTACTTTCTTTGGTTATATGACATAAATATAATTAAAATTCGTAAAAATTGATATTTTGTATTCATTTATTTCTTGAACCTAAAATGATAGACTTTTTTTACTAAATTCAACAAACAAAAATATATTTTTACTAAATTCAAGAAACAAAAATTTTTTCATTATTAAACAAAAAAAACTCGTTGATCTTTCTTTAAATTGGTAAAAGAAAATGTTAAATACAATTTTATTATTTAACAAAAAAATATTATTATATATATTATTATTGAATCAGTAAAAATTTCTAAATAAAAATTCATGCAAAAATTTTGATCTTTAAATTTTTTTTTTATTGCATTATATTCTATTCATCACAAAAATAAAAAGTTTCAAAGGAATCATAGATCGCAACTTAACATTGCATAAATATTGCATATATTGCATAAATATTGCATAAATTCCATGAATTTTCGAATTTATTTATAATTTTTTTTTTATTAATCATAAGAGAAATAGCATTTATTATAGCATGTAAATATCCGAGATTTTTCTTTTTCTATCTTTTTTTTCTGGCTATTTATATCATCAATTGCATTTCTAAAGATTCTCATATACGTTAAAACATATAATTGCATGCATCGACTCAAGTAATAAATTTAAGATAATAACTGACAAAACTAAAATTGATAATGTCAATTTGATATAAATCAATTGAAAATTAATCGAATTTTAATATTTTTTCCAAGAGAATAATAATTTCTTTGAGATTTTTTATTCTTGTGATGATTAGAATACGATGCATTAAAAAAAAAAGAAAAAATAAAATTAAAAAATAAAATTATTTTTGGACAAACTTTTATTCACAAATTTTTACTAATCCAGATATGTAAAATTATGCTATAATGCTCTTTAATTTCTATATAATTTCTTTAATTTCTCATTTCTCGAATTTTCAATCTCTAATTGCTTAATCGAACATTATGATAGTATTAAAAAGAACCGATTTTATTTACAATACCGACTTATTGTATTATATAAGATACTTTCAACAACGAGCCATTTCAAATGATTTTTTATTATTTCAATATATCGTATTGAAAAGAATAGATTTTTTCATTCTTATCAAAAAATTTATTTCCAATTTAAATCATTGCAATGACAATATATAAAATAAGGAAAAAAAAAATTTCGAATAATGATGTAAATGAACTATAATCATTTCTGAAAATATAAAATAAAAAAAAAATTTTATTATAATATTTGTTCAAAATTATTAGTAATCATTTAACAAAAAATAAATTTTTTATAATCAAAATCATGATCATTCACGATGATTTTATTTGGAACTCATATTGTTTATAGAAATCATTTCTAATAAAATTCACCATTAAAAAAAATTTAATTAAAAACTTAATATTATTTGAAAATGGATTATAAAAAAATTTTTTAACTATTATCTAAAAATATAGAAAAAGAAAAACATATAGAGTGATCAAATCATTATGAATACTTTGAAATACTTATTTGAAATTTATCAAAAATGGAATTCAAAATATGTATATTCTAAATGATTTCTAATGATTTCTAAATTTCTTTATTATAAAATATATTTTTATATTTTTAATAATATATTACAACAATTATAAAGTTTTTATAATTTATAAAAATATATATCAATATTTGATCTTATCGTACAATAATAAATTTATCCAAAATAATGGAAAAAATTAATATTTTAAAGTTTAAAATAAATAAAAAGTTGTAATATAATAAATATAAAAAAATGATTAAAAAAATTTTTTAAAGATTGAATTTTAAACATTAATTGCATAATTGAATTTTAAATATCCTGAATATAAAACAATAAAATAAATATATAACAAATATAAAATAAAATAGATTCCATTTTATATTTATTAATTTTTTATTTTCTTTATTAATTTTTAATTTAGATTATTATCATGTAAATAATAATTCTTACA
Organism: Apis laboriosa; assembly: GCF_014066325.1. Taxonomy (NCBI): domain Eukaryota; kingdom Metazoa; phylum Arthropoda; class Insecta; order Hymenoptera; family Apidae; genus Apis; species Apis laboriosa. The sequence continues at coordinate 349,252 of NW_025223092.1, forward strand.
ATAGAGAATGTTATGAGAATGAATGTAATCACAATAAAATAACTAATAAAATATTTCTTTTAAATTTAAGTTTTTAAATTAACATATATTATTAACATATTATTAACATATAACTTGGAATATATGTATATATTTATTTATGAAATGATTATAAATTAACTGAAATCAATTCACAATAAATAAACAAAAACAATTGCTATTAAACAATTGCTATTTAACAATTGTTATTAGGTTGCTTTTGTTAAGGAAAAAACATACGTATCGCTTTTTTCTGTTCATATCTTCAATTATTCTTATTTTCTTATTATATTTATTTTCTTATTATATTTATATGTTAATGATTTAATTAAAATATTAAGTGTTATTTTTTTATTGAAATATATTTAATATTTTTTAATTATTTTTTAATTTTAATATTTTTTATATTTTCTATTTTTTTTTTAATTTATGTGCAAAATAATGTTCAGCATCAATATACATTTTTATAAAACATAGAATTTCCAATAAATTCTGATAGCATCAATGTTATCAATGAAAAAAAAAAAATAATCTTTCCAAATTTGAAATATTTAAATTTCAGGAAGTTTTAAAATAGATTACTTTTTTAGATACCTCTGTTAATGCCATATATTCCATTTCTTTTGATAATAGTGCAATTATATATTGTTTTTTGAAAATCTATACGATTGTTTCTTTTGTAAATAAAAATATATATCTACTAAAATTTTCAATTATCTGGATTTAATAGCTTAGAATCCGGCAGAATATATGTGTCCTAATTTTTTTTTAAATATCGAAATATTCCCAGTGTTATATTCATTATAATTTATTAAAAATTATATTAATTATTTTTCACTATCTAATATATGCAATATCAGATTTGGTAGCAGTAGCCAAATATGAGATTATTAATTATCTCAATGATAAGCGATTAAAATGTTTGTTAATAATCTTTATCTATTTTATGCAATGCTATATTTAATTTATTTGACAAAGTTATTAAACATTTCTAATCGCTGGTTATTATTCAGGATGAATTAAATTTGAGGAATATATATTTCATTTAAGTTGTAAAACTCCTTAAATATATGAATATATTATTACATGTTTTATTATGTACTTTTATTTTATATATTTATTTGTATTATGTGTTTATTTTTCAGGATGAAAAATTAATAATTTCAATTAATTTTATCTTTCTAATTGCATTGTCGAGCAATCTATAATATTCTAATTATTTTCTTTAATTAAATTCATTTCTGTTGTCATTACCATAATCAATTTTATGAGATCTTATTTTGGCTGTATGGTATCAAATAACATTGGTATCTGATTAATCTTTCATTATTATTTAATTAATTATCAATCGAATTATGATGCTATATCGTGATAAGTCGTTTTCTTATTTTTGTTAAGTTTTTTTGATATTCCAATGTTAGAACATAATATTAAAAATGAAATTTTATTTTTCTTCTTTTTCGTTTTTTTTAACTATTTTAATATATAATGATTCTGACAATAATAAATCATTATGCAATTCAATAATATATTGAAAATTATCGTAATTTGCAAAAAAATGATAAAGAAATATTAAAATTATTAATAAATCATGACTTACTTTTGCATTAATTTTAATTTATCGATTGCATTGACAAGTCTATTATATTATATTATATTATATATAGTCTATTATATTATATATATTTACGTATGTCGATCCTTGTTTTTATTTAATAAAATTGTCTTTTTCGTTGATTTTTTTAGTTCATTTTTTTCAAAATTATTCAAAAGATATTTCAATTACTTCAATTATTTTACTTCATTATTTTAAACAATGAGATCTTGATATGGTTATATGATCGTTCATTTACTGTTAATCATTTACCAATTGTATTACTTTCTCTTTGCAATATTTTAGACGAATCATAGAAATTTAAAAAATCATAGAAATAAGCGGAATCTAAATAACTAAATACTGAAATTTAAAAAAAATATTTTACTATTTAACATATAATTTAGTATATACTTTTACAAGACAGATCATTGAAACTTGATTCGCATAAATAAATAAAGATAATTTGCTATTATTTGTTAAAAAGAAAATATACATATTGCTATTCTAATAATATTCTAATAAATACTATTATATTAAATATAAAATATTAAATATTATTTTGAGAATCATTGTTCATAAATTTTAATTCCATCATTGATCAAACTTCAAATAAATATATTCATAAGTATGTTCAATTTCGAAGAGTTCATAATAATTTGATCATTCATTGTACACTGATGAATATGAATAAATAACATATTAGCTTTTAATAACTATTGAAAAATAAAAAAAATTATTGAAATATTAAAAAATACGAATTTATCAATTAGATTTATTATGGAATATAAATATTCCAAATCAAAGAAATAGTTTCAAAGAAATTAAGAAAATAATATATTGACAATATGCTTGAATATTTAGCTTAAAATAATAGCTTCAAGTAAATCATACATTTTTCATGCGTATAAATGTTATTAAACAGTTCATTATATAGAATATAATAAATAATTTGAATATTATCGTAAATCATTTTTTGAAATGGATATAATAATTATTAATGATAACCAATTTTTAATTATTATTATTAATTTTTAATAATTAAATGATAACAAATTTTTAAAAGAAATTTTTAAATATTATGTTAAAATATTCTAGAAAATAATTAAAAATAAAACTTAAAATAGTAATATTACGTATTATGAAGTAAATATAGAAACATGATAATTGAAAAATATTAGATTATTAATAATAATAATAATTTAATAATAAAATAATAATAAAATAATAATAAAAATTATTAGCAATAAAAAAAATAAATAAATCAATTGTTTAATATATTTAATACAATTAATTAATTTTTTAATATATTTTACGATTGTAATCTATAATGATATATTTGATATAATAAAATAGCTTAGAAATTTGATCTTTTTAAAACATCTTTAAATTGAAGAAAAAACTTGATCAGTTCGACAAAGACAATGAAAAGATATAATAAAAGCAAAATAGATATAATAAAAGATTTAATTAGAAGAATTGAATAAATACAATTAAATACAATAGAATATACAAAGAAAAAATTTACTAGGTAATATAAGATTAATTAATTAATATAAAAAAATTCAATAAGAATATAAAAAAATTTACACTTCTTAAATATGTAGAAAATATAAAAGAAAAAATGGCAAAAAATTTAAAAATTGATGATATACTTATAAAATTAAAATTAAAATAAATAAAATATTATATTAAAATTTATCTATCTTACATATATTTACAATTTTAATTTAATTAGAAATTAATTAATTAAATTATTATATCTATTAATTTTGTAATTATTTTTTATTTAATTGTTTATTATTAAATTTTTTAATTATTGTTAATAATGTTTCAACGCGAGCAGTTTTTTAATTTTCAATAGACATTTCTTAAATTTTAATAAATTAAATACGAATTTATATTAATTAGAAAATAAATATAGAACGAATATAGATTGCTTGGAATTTAAAAAAAATTCAAATTTTGAAAAAAACAGACTTCTTTAATATATTAAATTGTACTGCATGAAATTACTAATTTTAGAATAAATGACAATCAACTGCGATTTGAAAAACTCTCTTTGTAAACTCTACTTGAGTTATATTGCTTAATATATTTTGACATTATCCTCTTATATTTTCTTTGTGTAATAAGTTCTTTTTTTATATTAGTTTAAAAACTTTTAAAAAGTAAACAATATGGTAGAGTTAGATGTATCTCCAATGATAGTTTTTAGATATTTATGCAATGGACAAAAAAATTGAAAAAGTAGATACTGCATTAACTGATAAAGAATCAAAAATTGTGACGTTTGGAAGTATGCTTATCATATAAAACTCGAAACAATAGAAATTCATTTTATTTTATAATAGAATTATAATTTGTGGTGAGAAATGAATACTATACGATAATCTTACACGATATAATCTGTAATAATCTAAACAATAGTTGGATATTAATAAGAATCCTAAACAAATATCGAAACCATTATTATGGCCGAAAAAAGTTATGATGACTATATTAGTGATCTCTAAAAAATAATTCATTATTTAAAATATTCTTATTTAAAATAAGAATATACCATACATCCTTGCCAAGAAATTGATTATCATGCATTAAAAATTGATTAAAAAACAACTTATATTAATCAATAGACATAGATCTATTCTTTTGCTAAACAACGCTTGACTGCATATATTACAAACCACTTTATAAAAATTATTTATTAATTAAAATATGAAATCTCGAAATCCATCTATATTCATCAATTATTATTTGTTTCGCCATTTATATTGTTATTTTTAAAAAATAAAATATTCGACACTCGAGAAATTGCAATCACAAACATTCGAAGAATTTTTTTACACTAAAATTAAAGTTTTATAAAAATAGAATATTTTAGTTCGAATCTCGTTAGAAAAAAGTTATTAAAGCCAATGGTTCATATTTTGATTAATTAATTTGCTGTTCATGAAAGTTATTCTACTTAATTATACACATATAATAATTTTTTATATAAATAAATAAAATAAGAAAATAAAAAACAAGCAAAAATAATGATGATATGTTTTATGAATCTCTAATTAATGTCAGATAATTATCTCTCTTATATTAATACATGACTGTTTTATTTACAGCTAATGACTCGTTGAATGAACTGTAAAATCAATTATATAATCATCTTCCGAATTTTAATAATATGGAATTTAAATTTAAATTGAAATAATTTACTAAACCAATGGCTTTTCAACATAAATAAATTAAATTATTTTCTTATAGAAATAAATTGATTAATACATTAAGTATATAGTATATAATACATTCAAGTTTATAAGTATATAGTTCTATTTAAGAAGATTAAAATAATTTCAAAATTTGTTGACATGTGCATTTAGGAAAAAATATTTTCTATAATATAATAGCTCTCATTAAAACAAACAATTTTTATTTCAAATATTTCACTTATTTTAAAAAATAAGAGAAAAATAAAAATAATTATGTAAATAGTTCAGCCTATATAATACGATTATAGAATATGATCATCGGATTGCCTTTGAAAATTAGATTTGTTTGCTTCGATCCGACTTTGATCATTTTGATCATTAAGCGATTTAAGAAGAACCGATACATGATTTATTTTGTATACAATCAAAAATAATCTTAAATAATACTGATCATCTATAATAATAATATATTTTCATTATTATTTATTGATTTTGTTAAAATTTGATGTATTTAGAATTTTTCATTTTTTATGTTAAAAAAGTAACATTAGAATTAAATTGTGTGAGTTCAGAAAATCTAAAAATTATTATTTTTCTAATGAATAATATACAAATAAATTTGATTATTTTTACAGATCATTATTATATAATTGCTTGATATTAAAAATTATTAATATTAAATGAATGAGATAGTGAACAAAGAAAATCCTAATATTCAGTCTTTATATTCTAAATGCAGAAGAATAAAATAATAAAACTAACATTAAAATGATAAGATTTAGAAAAGAAAATGTTTTATATTTTTTAGATAAATATATATATAATAATTTACAATAGATACATAATATATGATATATGATATAATCATATATGTAATATATGTAATACATGTATACGTACATATATGTAATATATGAAGTAAAACAATTATAGTATAAATACAATCAAGAATATTAAACTGATTAAAACTTTTAACTAAAAACCAAACTAAAAAAAATAATGAATAATAAAAAATAATAGAAATAATAGAAAAAAAATAAAAAAAATAATAAAAGATAAAAATAATAATAACACAAACTGACTAAAAAATAAAATCAATAATCTATTACAATAAGCTTAACTAACAAAATTAAAATAAAAATAAAAAATGAAAAGAAACTTTAAATTTAACTATTAAATTTTTATCACAAGCATAAAGTAAACGTTAAAGATTACGCAAAATTATATTATATTTTTTTAAATTTTTTCTTCATTTATAACTTTAAAAAAATTATTTAAAATATATGCAAAATATTTTTGTTATGTTTATTTTTAGTACACTTTGTGTATTAATAAAAAATTATTTATTTGATGATAAATTTATCATCAAATATCTGCGTTCTAATTTTATGTTGGTTTAATAATTGTAAAATTATAGAAAATAAAACATCAAATATTTGAAAAAAAATTTCTAGTTTTCAATATTTTTGTAAAAAGAATTTAACATCATAGTTTAAATATAATTTCTTTAAAATAGAATCGGAGAACTACAAGAATTTAAATACAATAGATAAAAAGTTTATGAATGAAAATTTATATAGACAGGAAATATTCCAATCATTAGGAATGTATTTAAATTGAAACCATAATTATACAAATCTGAATTAAAAAGATAAATAAATTACATTAACTTAAAAATAAAATCAAATTATACCAAATACAATAGTTATATATATAGAAAAAACATAAGAATCAATTCCAAATGTAAATATAATTATCCAATATAGAATTTTAATAGAACCTTAACTATAAACTCTTTTATTATTTTTTTCTATTATATTTTTATTCTTTTATCTTTATTATCTTATTTTACAATAAATATCATACATTATTAAAATTATTTAAAATTAATTAGCTAAAAGTAATATAATTCTTTTCTAATAGAAAAATATATAATATTCTCTTTAATATTACTAAAATTACTTTAATTTGATAAGAAAAAACAATGTTTAAATCTATTAAATTCATTGTAGAGAATTCATTTAATTTTTGTTATAAATATGAGAATCATATACTTAAAGATATTTAAAAATATAACTCTACATTCAAAAAGCAAAAAAATATTACACACTTCTATAGTAATTGAATAAATAAAAATGAACGAAAATGAATGAAAAATTATGTACTTAATATGACTTTCAAAATTCTTTTATCTTCGCAAAATATATATATATGTATATATATATATATATATATACACATATATAATATTAATCAAAAATCATAAATAAATATTACAAAAATAGAATGAAACAGAAATAAATAATTTCATTAATTAATATATAATAATAATTTCATAACAATATATAAAATTGTATTACTAGTTAATAAAATAATTTAAAATTATTTTTTTTTTATTTATTAATTTTAATTTAATTCTATTTATTAATTTAAAAGACAAAAATATTTTAATTATTATGATATAATAAATAGAATAAATGTAAAAAATATAAAATAATTATATATTACATAATTATATAATTATTATATAAATAATAAAATATGATTTCATAACATTTTCATAATATTTTCTGCGTTATTTTTTACAAAAAGAAATAAATAAATTTGACGAGAAAAACTTACCATAAATAAAAATATACATAACCTGATATCAATGAGATAAATGTACACAAGATGAAAAATATTCTCCATAATTTCAATGTGTCGAAAACGCAAATCTCATTATTAAATAAAAATTAATGAAAAATATCATCAATCGATATTTCATTGAACCAATAAATATACATCGTTAATTAAATAGCATCACTGAAATTATTATTGATAATCTTAAGTAACGTATTTATTTATAAGAAGAATATTTCGAATTTTAAAAATTTATATGAAAAATATTATTTATTTGAAAAATAATGATTAATTTAAATTACAGTTTGTATTTTTGTAGAGCTGATACATTTGTGTTCATAAGAAATTCAGGTTTGAGTTTGAATTAAGGTTGGTTGATTTTAACAGATTCAATACATTTATAAAAATAGACTTACAATTGGTTAAAAGTTACATTTACAAGTAATAACATCGTATCGATGACTATAGAGGGGAATACTAGATATTTCTCTTACTCTTGTACCAAGGTGCTTTTACATTTATCATGTGATAAAAGTTACATAGTACATGTGAGGTTAAGTTTTAATGTTTTTATCTAATTCAATTTTATAATAAATGATAGATATTAAAATTAAATCAGAAAAACATTATAAGACATTATTAAAAAAATATAATTGAATTAACTATAAAAAGCAAGGTAAATCAAATAATTCTAATTGTATTATATTGTTGCAAGAAAACAAAGAAAATTATTGAGTGAACATAATAGAATAAATAATTCAATGATTTATTGAATTTAATTTAATCTTTTTTTTTTAACATTTTAATAAAATATTAGTATTATATTATAATATATTATAATATTATATATATATAATATTATATATATAATAATAATATTATATATAATAATCTTTTTCAATATACTATATTCACAATAAATAATTTTATATTTATAATACAACAATTGAATAATGAATGAATTATATATTTTTTTAAAATAAAATCTTTTAATTAAGAAATAATATAAAAATATTGAGAAATATATAAAAATATACAAATATTTGAAAATAATATATAAAAATTATTTGTAATTTTTTATATATGAATCTTTTATTATACAAATTATACAATGAAACGTAACTTTTAATAATTCAATGTTAATTTATATATTTAAATATATATCAGATATTTTTTTTATAAAAATTAATTAAATTAATTCCAATGTTTCATTCGAGTTTTCTTGAAACTTTTGCATGCAACTTCCAAAAGTTTTTTTTTTAGTTTTTTATAATTTTATGATTTATAGAAATAAATAATTTAAACTAGTTTTATAATAAGTCTATTTTATAAATATATTTCTTAAACTTTTATTGATTATGTAAAAAGGAATTTCATATAAAATTTTTATATCAATAATAATAAATTAATATTTAAATTTAAAAAAAATTAAAAATAAGCAATTTAAAAGGTAATCATAAAAATTTTTAATAATTTAAAAAATAAATATTTTTTATAAAATACTTATAATTCTTATTAAAACAGTTATTATTATTATCATATATATTATATAAGTTATCTAATGGCTATAAAAACTATGAAAGATAAAATTATGATTTATGAGAATAAGAAATAATTACATTAATTTAAATTTTTAAATTAGTAATATATTTTGTAAAATTTAATAATTTTGTAATTAATATTTCATAAGTTATTTTTTAATTTTATTTCATTTTTCTATGGTTTGATACATAAAACTTCTTTATAGATTCTAATTTTACATGGATCATAGAATTTTTTTTAAAAAGTTCTTATATCATGAATGTTTTATATGAAAATAAATAAAAAAAAATTTTAATTTGATTAAAATTTATAAAATATAAAAATAAAATTCTTTTTATTAAATTTTAAATATCAATATTAAAAAATTCGAAATTTCTCTATTATTGTAACAAATATTGAATATTATTCAATAAATAATATTTAAAATTACAACAATATTAAATAATATTTGTCATATTTTTGTAAAACAATAATAATATAATATTGTTAAATAAAATTAAAAATATCTAAATAATTTGGTAGTTTTATTTATTTTATGGAATCTTTTATAATAAATATGTTAAAATAACTTATTTTCATGAAACTATAATTATACGAATTCTGAAATATATATATATATATATTCTAATAAGAACTTTTTAAAAAAGTTTCTATTGAAATTTAATTTCTATAAAAATTTCATAGAAACAAATATTTTTTTAAATATAATATATAATATATAAATTGAAACAAAAATCTTTTTTATATAAATCTGTTATTTTTTGTAAATATATTTTTTTTAATATTCCTTTACATATATTTTTTTATCAATATATAAAAAAAAATTTTCATATTGAAATATAAGGAATTTGTATATTGTAATGTGAACTTTTTTCGTTTAATAAGATTTAAAATTGAAAATATATATTTATAATTTATATATAATTTATATATTAGACAATGTTGCAAATTAATGCTTTAAGTTATTATTTTTTTATAAATGAAGAATATTAAGAATATTATTATTTTAGTATTTTTATTTAAATGTTCTGTTATTGTAAAATAATTAAATACTTTATTTTATTTATAGTTTTAAAAATAGAATGTAATTTTCTTATTTTACATTTAAATTATATACATATATAATTATACCATATCTTGTATTAAATTCTATTTTATTGATTTTATTTTATATTTTGTTTTTAATGAATTATTTTTTAATGAAATTTTATATCATTGTAATTCTTATACAATTACTTATAAAAATATTTGGACACTAATAATGTTTAACTTCAACAACTTATCTATATTAATTATAGAAGAATTTCAAAAAATTCATTCTTGTTTCTTTCAATATTAGGTATTTATTGTATTTTATAAATATGAGCAACTTATTGATGTTATAAAATAATATTAAAAATTAATATTATAATTATTTTATGTGTTATATTGATTGTAAAAATTTATAAGTTAAAGTTAAAATAGCAATTTCTTAAAAAAAAATTAAATATTAATTTTGATATTTTTTTGATTCTTTTTTATAACTTAAAATATAAGAATATTAATTACATTAATTATTATCTTTAAAATATATATTTATAAAATATATTGTTAATAAAAAAATATTTATATCTTAGAATTGAAATATATTTGGAAATCAAAAAAATATCAAAAGTAATATCTAATTTTTATAAAAAATTATTATTTTTTTTATTTTATTACAAATTTTTAAAACGTTCGAATATTTTTATTATGCAAGAAATAATTGTGATTTTATTTTATAATATTATATATTATATTATTATATATTATATATAGTATACATAATATTATTTATTATATTAATTTAGTTAAATAAGTTATTATAATATAATTATTATATTTGTAAAATATAATAAATATTCTATAAAAATAAATTTGAATTCATTTTTTTTATAATTAACAAAAATATAAGTCGGTAAAGTTAAATATATGTTAAATGTCCAAATATTTTTGAGAATAATTGTATATATAATGATTTTAGTTTCCTTGTAAGATGTTCTATTTTGAGTGACAAATATTTACATTTTTTATATCCATTATATCCAATATAATTCGTTCGCCAAAAAAAGACAAGATAATGTTTATAGTTAATCAGACTTTCAATTATTAATCAATTTATTATATCAATTTTATCTTCTTTTGTGCAGTTTAAGCTTTGATTTTAATCGATTTTAAGATTTTAAGATTTTAAATCGAAATAATGCGAATTTAATACAAATTTAATATGTGATAAGAGAAATTTATGATAAAATTTTTTTGTAAAGCATAATTTAAAATAAAATGGAAGAGAAGTATATAAACTGTAATTGAATTATAATGTATTTAAATATTGCCTTTTTACAGAATTATATATCTTATCTTTCTTTTTGTTATCATTTGAATTTATTACTAATTATAAATATTAACTGTATAATACGAATTGTATAATACATTATATTGAATTTATAAAATAAGATAGAAACATAAGAAAATCAGAATTATATATATACATATTTTAGAATTTGTTATATATTTTGCAATTTGTGATTTAAATTAATAAAAAATTAAATGAAAAAATTTTATTACATTTTATCTATAATAATTATAAATTATAATTTTATCGTTTTATCGTATAGATTTTTTATTTCAAAGTATAAACTTTGAAATATTTCTATTGAATTTTGAACTATTTCTATTGAATATATATATATTTTAAAAATATATATTTTTAAAATATAATGTATTTATATATTTATTACAATAAGAAATATGGAATATTTCATTATCTTTTTCTCTTTAATTTTTTTTTAAATTTTTGTTTGTAGCAATAATTTTATAATAAATTATATAAATTATTAAATATTAAGTTTAAAATTTTTTGTTTAAAGATATGGATAAAGTTTTATATGGTATTGATTATGAATCAATATGATGGAGAGGGGAGAGGAAGAATATAAAATATAATATAATATAATATAATAAAAGGAATATAAAATATAATATAAAATTAAATTAAATTATTTTATAATATACAAAATATAAAATTTTAGTTTGGAAAATTTATTGATTTCCAAAATATTAATGAAAAACTTTCAATATAACACATTGAAGACAGTGTAGATATTATAATGCTCTCTATTAGTTATTAACATAACTATATTCTTTGTAATAGTCGTCATCGTTTAGTTGAATTGTCGATGATATTATTCATTGAAAATCTTATTTTATATATATTATATTATATACCTTATGTATTTTGCTTTTATATTATATATTTTATAATAAAATAAAGGATAGGAAAAAAAAATATCAAAAAAAGGAAAAATATTTTTATTGAATTAATTAAAGAAATTAATCAACATTTAATATTTTTTCTTTAATCTTAAAAAATAGAAAAGATAAAAAATATGTTTTAAAAATTTTATAGTTTTTTTATAGTTTTTCTTTAATATTTTGGAAATCAATAAATTTTCCAAACTAAAATTTTATATTTTGTATATTACAAAATAATTTAATTTAATTTTATATTATATTTTATGAAATAATATCAAATATTTGGAGAAAATAAAAAAAAAAGAAAATATTCAAAGGAATGAGTTATAAAAATGTGTGTGATGAAAATTTTAATAATTATGAAAATAAGATTTAATCAAAAATACATAAATACATAAATTAAAAAATAGTCGAATGTAAATCTTATATATATATATGATTTAATATAGTATAATTCTATAGATATAAGAATTTAATAAGAATATTAAAAATAAAAAGCATAAAAAAATAATAATTTAATCATTTTATCAAAATATTTTCTACATTTTCAATTGAAGATTTGTATCAAATTATTATTATATTATTATTATATAACTAAATATATATTATATTATATTATATTATATTATATTATATTATATAATTAAATTATTTCTATAGCACTTGGAAAATAATCTACAAGTATTTTTCATATATTTGTCTTTATAGAGTAACGGTGAACCATCATTAAAAACATTATATAAATATGGCTCTTACAAATATATCTGGTATTCCCGATAAACATTGGCAACCGCCATTTGTAGCATTTGAAACAACGTAAGTATATAATTGCTATTTTTATCTTATAAATTTTTATAATTTTTACAAAATATTATTATTATTTATAAGACAAAATATTTGAAATGTTAAATGATAAAATTAATCTTTATATTAGATATTTAGAAAAGTTTTTGCCATTTTTCAAATAAAAAATTAAAAAAATGTGGGAAAGAACTTTTCCAAGCATCTAATATTTGTAAACTTTTAATACTAAAATTTTTTGCTTCTAAATTTTTGTTAAAATGTCAAAATGTTAAATTTTTTTATAAATTATGACTAATAATTAAAAATAGATGATATGTTTTTTGTAAGTTATATATTTTGACATTAAATATGTATTATAATTTTCAAATCCATAAAAATTAATAATAGAAATAAATAAACAATTAAGTAGCAAATATGTATTTGAATTTAATAATACTTTCTAATAAATTTTAATTTTTTTGTGATTTTATAATCATTTTAAATTCTAACCTAATCCATTTTAACATGACATGAATAGTTAAATATGAATCTGAAAAAAATTCAATTAAAAAAAAAAATGCAAATTTTCAATTTTGTATTTTTTTAATAATATTTAGTTTCTCTTGATACAAAATCATGATTTCAATATGCTAAGGTAAGACAATTGTTATATATATATTGAGTAGCATATTTTAGCAAATTATTTTTCTTTTATATTAAAAATAAAAATGATTTTGTAACTTTCCTTAATGTTTTTTTCAATTAAAACTTTTGCTCTATCACATGATATGTTAAATTTTCTCTAAGATTATTAGTTTTTAAAATAAATTGAAAATCAATAAATAATAATCAATAAAAGAGAATACATTTTAGATATCTATTTAACTTTGATTACAAAAAGCTGCTTATATCATTTTATTTGGAAGAATTCACAAAATTATTTTGCCTCAAGACACTTTTAAAATTGAAATTTTTTTTTAAATTAATTCTTTCAAAAACTGTAGTTTTATTTTAGAAAAAAATAATTTGCAAATTAATAAAAAAATTCAACACGTAAAAATTTATGAAAAAAAATACTTATTGAAAATTACAAAATTAGATTATGTTATAAGTATAATATATACGTAGTAATGAATTATTTTTTTATACAGAAATATATTTGATTTTCAGCTATAAAAATATTAAATATTATGTATTAAACTTATACTTTGAAGATAATTTCATATTTGGTAATTTCAAAATGATATATACAGATTCACAAAAATATTCGAACATTTATCATCATAAAGAAAATTGTTAATAATAATAAAATATGATGAAATTTCAAATATATGAAATTTATATAAAAAAAATACCTTTTATCCAACAAAAAATATCATGGATATGTTCAATGTTCAGATATATTATATATAATTTAAATTGATATAATAAATAATAAATTTTATAATTTTATTTTAATTAATAATTTATTTATCATGAATTTTCATACTTTTAATTTTAATATAATTGATATTATAATAAATTATAAATAATTTCTTTAATATTTGTAAAGCTTAAATGTTTCAGTTTATTAATTGAAATGTGATACATTTTTACATTTGTATATTTTTCTGATATATTATACAATTTAGTATTATTTAATATATTTGATTTTATATAGTTCAAATACATTTGAATTCGTTTTTAAAAGTGCATTTCTTTTTAGAATTTGTTTATTATTTGTTTATAACTATCGGATATATTTTCGATAAACAAGTAAATAATATAGTTACGAATATTAATATATGAATATTTAAATGAAATCTGTCAAAACAAACTAATATTTTCTAATTTCTTTATTATGGCTAGCAATATTTTTAAATATATTTTAATCTATATTTTAATATTTAATATACATATATGTGCATATATGTATGCACATATGTATGCATTTTTGACTGAGATAAACAAAATATGCGTAATATGAATGCTGAATACGAATTTACTCACAAAAATAATCGGAATTAATATAAATTAATATATATTTAACGATCTATTTTTATTAATTATAAAAAAAATAAATTCAAGCTATTTTAAAATATTATAGAATATAGAATATAGAAATATATTATATATAATATAGAAATTTTCTATATTATAGAATATAGAATTATACTTTATATATATGCAATTTATTTAACTAAATTGATAATAAAATGATATTAAAAGTTAAATGAAATTACAATTATTTTTCGCATCATAAAAATATTTGAATACTTAAAAAATCTATAGTAAAAAGCAATTTTTTTTATAATTTAAAAATTAAGCGTTAGTTTTGTTATCTTTTCGATTTATAATATATTTAAAGCAGTTTAAAGTATTAAAAATTATTTTTTATTAACAATGTATGTTATGTTTTAAAATAATAATAATAATAATATACTCTATATACTTAACTTAATTTTTATAAAAAATTGCTATTTTTAGTTTTATTTTATTATTTTTTATTATTATTTTATTATTATTTTATTATTATTATTATAGTTTTATTTTATTATTTTATTATTATTTTATTATTACCAAATTATTTTATTATTTTACCATAAATTTTTAAATTGTTCCAATATTTTGATATAAAATAGTTGTGATTTAGTTTTTAATATTTAATTATTTCAAGATAAATTAAATAAATTGTTTATATAGGTAAACTACAATAAATACTCATCAACGAAATAATTTAATTTTATTTTTTCTATAATTAACAAAGATATAGATTTTTAAAATTAAGCATAGTATCCAAATATTATTATAAGTGTATGCTATTTCAAAAGTATTCAAACTTAAAGGTGAACGATGTTTATACTAAGTTTCTTTAGCAAATATTATGATTAACAAACTTAGTTGATGGTAGAACGTTGTTCAGTGAATTTCAAGTTATCATTGCGCCCAATTATTAAAATGAATAATATCAACAAATTAGAAATACGAAAGTTTGAAATGGAATTGATATTAGAATTTAATAAAGAAGAAAAATCTTATAAAAAAATTGTTAATTTGGTAAAAGTAAGTTAACGATTTAATATGAAAAAATATAAATAATTTGATAATTTTAAAATATGTAAACATAAATGCATTTGGAAAAAATCTAAAATTTTCTAATTCTAGCAAGAATATAATTTTTACGATAAAGTTGCAATAAAGAAATTATATATTAATAAAATTAATCGATGAAATAGATTAAATTTTGTAAAAAACATTTAAAAATAATACATTTTGAAAATTTAATATTCTTTAATAAAAATAAATGTAATATTTTTGATGAACATAATTTAGAGAAAAATAATATAGAGAAAAATTCAATATATAATATAATATGGAAATAATTTATAATTTTAAAATAATATTTATAAATACAATTTTCAATAAATATATATGTATTAAATTCACAGACTTTAAGCTACATAGCGAATATTTTAGAAAGTAAATTTCGAAGAAAAAAATGTTTTAATCAATGTTTATAAGATTTAAAGAAGTACATGCAATGTATTCAAGTTTTTGTGTTATTATTGAATTAAATTCATATAGTTACGGACAATTGTTATAAATTTATCTAATTTAGTTTTTTTTAAATAGAAGAGAAAATTTAAAAAATTTTTTCCAAATTTTAATGAAAAGATTTCAATATTTTGACAAAAAATAATTTTTTGTTTTATAGCACATATAGCAGCATATAATATATTTCATCAAAAAATGTATATATTAATCCTATTAATTTTATTATTTATTATTTGAAATAAATTAAATAACTAAATAAATATAAATAATTATAATATAAATAATAAAATATTATTAATATCAAAACTTAAAATTTAAACATAAAATAAAAATATAAAATTTTATGTAAACTTTATATAAATTTTATATAAATTTTATATAAAAATAAATTAGTAAAATAGTTATATTAATAGTTATATTTTAGAGTAGAGAAGAATATTATTTTAAAGATATTATTAAAAGAAAGAAAATAAATATTGATGTAAGTTTAAAATAATAAATAATAATATGTACAATTAAATATTTTTGTATCCTTTCGAACTCATCTTCACAGTTAATATTTTACAATTGTTATAAATTTATCCAATTTTCTTTAGATTTTATATCTATAATTTTGATCTTTTTTATAATAATTATGTTATTATTTTTGAATTAAATTTTATATATTTTTTAAAATTATTAACAATTGTTTAAAATTTTAATAACATTCAAATATTTTAATAAGTAATTGTACTTATAGAATATTTTAAAAATTTCTGGTTTGATTAAAAAATAATTTAGGCATAGAAATTGTTTGTTTTTAATTAAAAAAATTAATTATTTAAAAAGTTCTTTAAAAAATTTATTTATTAAAATATTATAATAAAATAATATAATAACATAATAAATATAAAAATATAATAAAGGTAATAACATAATAAAATAAAATAATAAAGCCTATTATAATAATATTTTTATAAAATTTTTGTATTAAAATATATAAGATAATTTTTGAACATGCATATATATATATATATATATCATATCATATCAGATGAATCAGTCATTTCCGTTCAATAAAAACATATATATTTATCATGTCTTTAATTAATTTATTACATATGTACATGTTATTACAAATGTAATAAAAATTTGAATCTATTATCCATATACTTTTGATGATATAAAATGATTTATGTAATTTGTCAAAAAAGTATTAAATTTTTTACTTGAAATTATAATTCATATTGTCATATCATAATCATTTGTTACAAATTCAACTACTATAATAGTTTTCTATTTTCTTATTAATTTTTTTATATTAATATATTTGCCTATTATTATTACAGCATGGGTGAAATAGTAATTGAACTTTATTGGAAGCATGTACCAATTACATGTAGAAATTTTGCTGAACTTACACGACGTGGATATTATAATGGAACGAAGTTTCATAGAGTTATTCGAGATTTTATGATACAAGGTATCATTTTTCTTAAATTACTTTAATCTTAAAAATCTTAAAAATATAAAATAGTGAAGAATTTATAAGAATAATCATTAATAATATTCCACATATCGCATCGTATTATCGCAGAAACGTATATATTAGAAAAAAGCAACTTTTATTATACCACTTATTTATTTTTGCTAATTATAAATTATTATTAACGTTTATCGAAAAACTGATTATTTAAGTAAATATTTTTTTTTGGCATTTTATATTTTTATATTTTACGTATATTTTGTGTAAGTGTAAATATTTTAAAGTTTGTTTATTAAATTGCAACATTATTTTTTTTATTTATTATAAGTTTTTTATAATCGAAATTTGAAGTCATAAGTTATAATGATTGTATATTTTTTTATAATTCAAATTTTATATTATTTATTATTTTATTTATATTATTTATATTTTTTATTGTTTAATTATTTTATTATTATTATTTTATTATATATATTTATTATTTTATTATAATAATTATTTTATTGTATTTTTATTATTTAAGTTTTTATTATTTCTATAAATTATTGCTTGTTCTCAGCAAAAAAATTTTTATGTTCTGTTTAAACTTATTAGTTATATTATAATTTATATTTAATTAATTAAAAAATCTTTAGTTTATTAATAAAATATAAAAATTACATAATTAATATTTTATCAATATGATTTTTCTGATTTTCCCATTGTAATATTTTATTATCACTAAAATAAATTGTTAATAATATTTTTTTAATTCATTATATCTACAATTAATACATGATCTTGAGGTTAACATGGAAAATGTTAGAAAAATATTAAAATTATAATTAATTGTTATTAGATTATCTTTATTATTTAATCAAATAGTCGAATATATAATTTATTAAAAATTAAAATTAAAGATTAAAAATTGAAAAATTGATCTTCAAGTCCAATCTTCTTTATTATAATGCTAGAAAATTTGAAAGAAATAAGACTTTTTACTATATTAATATATATATTTTATTATTATATTTTATGTTATATATTATTGTATTTTATTATATTTTTTCTGATACAATTGTAAAAATAACATAGTTTTGTTTTTATTATAAATTTATTGTCTATATCGTATTTGTCGTAAATTCGTATTTATAACAAATCAAATTATATATATATTCACTATTTCAGACCACTAACATAATCTATGACTAATAGAATATAAAAGCTAAATATGAAACCTAGTAACAATGTATTTTAATATAATCTAAATATAATACAATATAATGTAATAACAAATAATCTCTTATAATAAGTAATCTTTTATTATATTTCTTACATCAGTATAAAATTAAAAATCTAAAAGTAGATATATTTATTTATTTTATTTTAGGTGGTGATCCTACTGGAACTGGGAAAGGTGGTGTATCTATTTATGGAGAATGTTTTGATGATGAAATTCATGATGACTTAAAACATACTGGTATGTTTAATTATAAATTATATAATTTTATTTATATTTATTAACATATAATTTAATATATAGAATGTTTAAATATATAGTAGCTCTTGAAAATATTCAAAAATTTTATGGAGAAATACATCGAATGTCTTAATCTTAATAAAAGTTTATCTATAAAATAGATTATATATATGTATATGTATAGATTATATGAATGTATGTAGAACGTATGTGGAACAATTTATTTTTTTGAGGAAAATCTAGAAAATTTAGAAAGGGTATACCTTCAAAATTTTAATATTTTTCATTTTTTGTGAATATAATTTCTTTTAAAAATATTTTTTATAATAGGTAAATATTTATAAACACAATTTAAAATATACATATATTTTATATAAAATCTGAAAGTTTTATAGTTTTTTTTTTATTTCATACATTATAAAATTATATTTTAGAAAATAAAAAAAAATTGAAACTTCTAAAAATCTATTTTATTGTTTTAAATTAAAAATTCTTTAAAAAATTCGCATATACATATATGTATATTAGAAATTAGAATTCTCTGAATAAGAATAGCGCGATCAACGATATTGCAGCTCGCGATTTTTATAAATCTATTTTTTTTTTTATCTTCTATTTTTATAAATCTTCTTTTATATTTTATATATCTTCTAATTCCAAATCATAAATTATAAATAACCCATAATTCGTAATCGTAATCATATGTTCATGCAATTGCTATTTTTCAGCTTTTAGGAACAGGAAATGTTTTATGCTTTTAAAATAATAATTATTCAGTTGTTCTTTACATTACAAATTCAATATTATCATTGAATATCATCGCCTTTATTTTGATAAACTATCTAAATTAAAAATAGAAATAATTTTATAGCTTTAATAAAAAGATCTGCTCTATTATATATAATTAGATTTTCTTTAAATTTTTTTTTTAAATTTTTAATTTTTTAAACAAATTAAAATATTAATAAAAATAAATATTCTTTTTATTTTAATTATTATTTAAATATATTTATATATTTATAACTTAATAATTTTTTATATCATTTTATTTGAGAAAGATCACAGAATCATTTCATGCCAAGAACAATTGAATAACTATGTATAAATATATTAATGTAATAGCACAAAACATTTTGAAAGTTGAAAAATTAAATTTTTTTTTAAAATTGATTTTTTATAACTGTAGATTTTGAGAAAAAATGATTTGCAAATTCATCATAATGATATAATTAAAATTCTATATTATATTATTATATTAAGATTATATATATAAGAAGCAGGCGTTAACGATCAGAAAATTTTTCAAATACATAGATTTCGTAATTAGATTTGTATATATATAAAATATATATTATAAATTTTGAACGAATTTAGCAAAAAAATTAATAAATATTCATTAAATTTTTTTAGAATGAAAAGGCTAGAATGTACTATAAATTGATATTTAAATAAAATATTAATATTTATCTGATTATGCTATTTGAAGATTAAAATATAATATAAAAATATAATTCTTTACTTTACTTTACTGAAAAAAATAAACTCAAATCTTTGAAAAACTTCCTTTTTATTGTTAATGAGTTAAAAATAAAATAATCTTAAACTTCAAATCTCAGTAAAAAAAAATGTTATGGAAAATGCTATGAAAAATGCTATCAAATTCGAGAAGAGAAAGATAGTTATATGATATAGTTAGAAATAATTGAAAAACAATTATTTTTTTTTTAATATTTTCGTAAATATATGCGTAAATATAGCAGAAAAATCGATATTTTTTGCCTTAAATTTTTATATTTATTTTCTTATCTCCTAAACTTAGTATAATAGATAATTTTTTCGGCCAGACTTAGATTCACAAAAATATCACACAAGAGTACATAAAAAATCATTGTATTCTCAAATGAAAAAAATCTCTTTGACTTTTGATTTCTTTATACATGTGTTATTTTTTTGTCGCACATAAACTGAATTTATAGATAAAAATATACTACTATATTATAATTGCTATTGACCTTTATTAAGAAAAAAATATTTTATATTTTATATTATATTAATAATATAAATGCATATAAAATTTAATTCATCATTTCAATATCTTCTATATGTTTACAATATTTTTTTCACACATGAAAAAATTTGTGAAATTAATCTTTTTTAATTTTGATTTAAAAAAATTAGATTGAACATAAAGCAATCTTAATAGGTTAAGGTTCACATGATTTTAAAATTTGATTTATTTTATATTTTTTTTTATTTTGTTTATATTATTTTATTAATTGTATTAATTCATATCTTTTCATATTGCATGTTTTATATTATTTCTTATAAAATATTCTTATTTCCAATCTTACATATCTATTCTCATTGTTATCAATGATTCATGGATTATTTACTTATTTATAATTAATCTACTTATTAATTAATTTATAATTATGCTTATTTATAATTAATTTGTAATATAACAATGTATTTGCAAAAAATTTAAAAATATAAATATCGAAGAAAATAAAGGAGAACAAAATTTAAATTATTTTATAAAAATATACTTATTTAGTGCTTAATACATATGCATAATTATATAAGATTGCTGAGGAAATATGATATCACTTTTTAATAATAAATAAATTAATATTATTTGTAAAAAAGATAATTTTAAAAGCATTTTTTCATATCGAAATGTACTATAAAATATTAAAAAATATTTCTTTACTATTGGAATCTATATTAAATAGATGGACTTAATTTTCTAACATGATGTATTTCTTATATAAGTGACTAATTTTTACTTTTCGATAATTATTATAATGTAATATGGAATTAAAAGATATTATATAAATTTTTATTTTTTTATCAATTAGAATAACATATTTTATATTATATTAATATTTTATATTAATTCATTTTTAATAAGATTGTAATTCGTTTTTATTTTATGAATCAAAAAAGAGAATACATTTATATTGAATAAAAAAATAAATCAATACAAAAAATATTGTATATGATTTCATTTATAAGTAATATATAATAGCTTAAAACATATTTTACACATTATAACAACATTATAGAATACTCTAGCAATATCATAAATATAATATTGTTCAATAACAGTATTGATCTAATATAAATTGGATATTTTTGATAATATCTTTGATAATATCTAGAATATATTTATTCACTATATCACTAATACCCCTAGAATATATTTATTCATCAGTTCATTTTATTGATTGTACCATATATAATCTTATAAAGATCATAAATAATAGAAATATTTATATTTTATGAAATTTGATAAAATTGAAAATTTCAAAAATATATACCATATAAATATACTTAAGAGTTGAACGTTGAGATAAATTCCAGTGAAATTGAAATATTTATGAGATATAAATATATTCAATAATATTAGTTATTGGAATCTGTTTTAAAATGATATATAACCTAATTGTATTAACTTTTGTCAATAGTCGATGATCAAAGCCATATTAATTTTGAATTACATCCTACTCCTTAGAATAGAAAATCATTAAATTTACAATCTGAGAAACACATTCATTCTTCTTCTCTTATCAGTATTTTTTATAATGAGAATATTTTATCTTTGGAGAGAAAAAAATTCTGTGTACATCCTTTAATATTTATTGAATTATGATAGAATGATAATAATAGAAAACAAATTTTAGTACGGAAAGAAGCATTCGTGATGTGTTAAGAAAAAGAATAGCCAATGAAAAGAAAGTTTTCGATAATCTTACAAATGATCATTTTAATATTCAGTTTTCATCAAATAAAAATATTGCATTATATTATAATAATATGTAACAGGGCTAATTACCTGACAATATATTTTTTATCTAAAAATCAGATTAACGAAATGAAATAATAAAAATTCATGAAAAAAATCAAATTGATGTATTGGTTGCATATCAATACATATTATTCCAAAAGTACAAATTGCATTGTATAACGATAATTTGATTATCAAAAACATTATTTCGATAAAATTTTCATTTTTTTATCAAATAACGATACAAATCAAAAAACAAAAATTTATAAATTATTAGTACGAATCAAATAAGAAATAGAAATTTATAGATCAAAATTAATTTATTTTTAGGCTTTTATTGACTATAGTGGATTCACGGGATTTTGAGAAAATATACATTATTTAAAAAGAAAAGATGACATTTTCATATCAAATTTACACGATTACAAGTTATAAAGTTCAGAAAAATTTTATGCTTTATGTGATATAAATTTTAATGATATGAATATAATAAATACTTGAAAAGAGAAAAAAACCATTTGCAATCATAACAAATATTTTTGTAATAATTGCACAACAAATGTGGATCATAATTAATAAATTTTTATGAAAGATGCTTATTCAAAGTATATATATATTTAATAAATTTGAAAAATATAGGATAAAATTGATAATGCGATATTATATAACACGAAAACATTTTATTTGTGTAATTTAAATGTGCATTTAGGAATAATTGGAAACTCCGTAGAAAAGAACCAAGAATTATTTGTCAGATAGTTGTCTGATTTTTGGAAACAATTTGAATGATCAATTACAAACGACAATCTCTTCATAAAAATTATCTTAGCAGAAGAATTATTATGAAAAGAAATTTATCTTATTGATATAATATAACAATCTATCAAAATTACTTACACATATTCAATACAGCAATATTTTAAATTTCTATTTATACAAAATCATATTTGTATTATGTATTGCTAGATCTAGAAAATATATCTTTTTTTTTCAAATTGTATAATGATCACAATATTTTTGAAAGTTATTATGTTTAAAAAAAATTATTATAAACCAGAAATTATTTCATTTTATAATAATATAATATAATAAAATAAATAAAAAATACTATAGATATATTAGACAAAATAATTCGCAAATATTCATGCCGAAAATGTACAAGATATTGGTCATTATTACTATTTATGGATTAGTATTGCAATATATATGTGTTTGTTTCATGATCGATCAAAAATTCTTTGAGAATTTCATATAAATATATCTTTGTGACATTCGAAAATAATTATTTATAAAAACATATTATAAATGCAATCGAACTTATAAATATAATAGAAAAAAAATATATTGTGAATTATATGCAATAAATATTATACGTAAATCAACATATATCAAATAGTATTATATATATATATATCAATTAATAGTAATAGTTTATTTTGTTATAATAATAGTTTATTAAATTTAAATAAATAATTATAAATAAATTATATATTTTTATAACAGCATTTATGTATTTATTTCAAATTAAGAATTATTTAATTTATTATCTATTATTTGAATTATCATCGCAGATTATGAGTGAATTTTTTTACTTGCCATTTTTAATTCATGTTCTGTTCAATTATTATTAATTGGATGCGAATATCACAACGAAATCGGTTTGTAATTCATCACTTATAAATCTAAAATTTAAATATGAAAGATTGATGAATTTAAGACGATTTTTTTTTTTGCATAAGCAAATGAAATACTTTTTTAGAATTCTAAAATGTTTTTTCAAAATAAAATATATTTGCAAGATTTGAGATCCTTACATAGAATATAATATAATATAATACATAGAATGTAAAATTGATAAATCAGTCATATGACAAATTGAAAGTGAGAATATTCCTGTATGCAAGAATATTCTCTTTTGGAAATATTGCTGGTTGCTTAAAGTTTTTGCTAAAAAAAAAAAAGAAAAGATTAAGAAAAAAATCCATGCTTTCTTGCGATAAAATATTTTTTTATTTGTAAGTTCATTATTTGTAAGTTAGAATTGATTTAGCAGTTGATTTATATGTAGTGCGATAGAGCGCCGTTGATTTTATGATTTCTGTATTTAACACTCGCTCTAATCTATTCTATATAGATTTTTATTAATATATCTCTTTGTATATCTATTTTATAAAATATTACAAAAAAAATTCTATTAAGTTCATTTTTTAAATACTTATATTTGAGTTAAAGTTAGTAATTAATAGTTATTATTTTATTATTTATTAATAGCAAGTATGATCAATCAGATATTATCAGATAGTAAAACATAATACAAAAATAAAACAATCATATTTAATGTTATTTTTTTAACGTTAAAAAATCTTACTCTAATATAGAGAACGTTGATGAGTGCTGATAATAATCAATAATATATATCATATATATCAATTTATATATATATATATATCAATTTATATATCAATTTCAATGTGATAACAGCTAGAAAAACTAACACATTATTTCAGAATGAACTCGTTGATTCGATAGAATTATAATAAAGATTTTCTTTATAAAATATATAACATTGCACGTAATATGTTTATAATATGATATACAATATACAATTATGTATATATAATATGATATACAATATACAATTGTATGTATCTACTATAGAATTGAAACGTAAAAGACAATAAGTTCTTACATATATCAATATACATTTACGTATGGAGTTAACTTACATAATATTTAATAAAATTTAGTATGAATACATTATGTGTAAAACGTTAATTTAGTCATTGATCCGAAACTTCTTGGATTTTTCGTTATACAAAAAATATATTATATTATATAAGATATCTCAGATATTTATATATATTTATAGTCTTGTCAGTTCTATAGATCAATAAATAAGAAAAAAATGTTCTATAAATATAGAGTTCAGTTTTTATTAAAAAGTTATAACAAAAATATGAAATAGATAAAGAAAACAATAACAACAATATTTATTTATAGTTTATTCATGCAAGTTATATTCGAGGTCATCAAATATATAGGAGATAATTTTTATCAATATCATTAAGTTCTTAGACTTTTTCTATCTTAAAATATTATAATTATTTACAAATCATCTAAAATTTACTTGGCCGAAATAATATTTATCGAACTTGCTCGTTTTTCATGGTTTATTATTTTTTTTATTATTTTGAATAAAGATGTAATTATCAACAGTTACTTAACAGCATCAATGTTCAAATATAGTTTATTAAGAAATTTATAAAAAAACTGTATTGAAAACGAAATAATTTTAAGTTCATAGAAGAAACTTTATAAAATAAATATTTATAATATATATATATACATAATTATATTATAATTTCTTTTATATTTAAATATTTTAAAATAAATTATATCTATTTAATAAAAACTTTTAAAATATATAATGAAATATGAAAAATCATTAAATGATCATGAAAAGAGATTAGTTATTTTTAAAGATATATTTTAAACAGAAAAATTACAGGAAAAATTCATGGATCTGTTAAATTTATATGTATAAAAATGTGATTTATTTTTTTTGTGGATGGATGTGAAGATTGGATATCATTGAACACGATCACTGTTTTTATTTTATTTTATTATCTTTGCTTTTTAAATTGCCATAATAAGCTTAAGATAATACAATACAAATATTAGCATTATTCACATATATATGTATAAGACAGTTTATTTTTATTATTTTTCTTCTTATTAAATATATTCTTTCTTATTGCGTATTCTTTGTTATAATTAAATCATTTTACAATATTTTCTCTAAGATCACATTTTACATATTGCTATTTTTTACAATTAAGTAATATAATGTTGAAAAATACAAATTGTTTGAATATGATGACAGAATTAATGAATCATATTTGATCTTTCTGCATAATAATATTTCAAAAACAATTAAGACATAATTTTAAGCAGTAAATATCAAAATTTTGTTTACAAAAATTCCATTGAAAATCTTATTTTAATATAAAAAGCATACAGTAAATGTACATATAATAATAATTTTAATCAATTATAAAATGATATTAAAAAGACGTAATCTCGAATCAAATTGTTACAATTATTATATAAATTATTATATAATTAATAGATTTAATACTACAAAAGAGATAATTAATTTGAGATAATTAAAAAAAAAAGACCAATTAAATATTGAATTTTCTTCATTCTATTCTTATGATATATTTTTAATTTTAAATTATATAATAAGAAATATTAAATAAATTTATATTACATGTGAATTTCAAATTTTTTTTGTAATAAAGATTTATAATATATATCTATATTGATAAATATTATATTGTTCAATTAAATTATATTTTCTATTAATTGTTATATTTGTAATGTAATTGTAATAAAAGAATCTTGATCAATAAACTTAAAAGTATTATATAAATCATTACAAATTATAAGATTTTGTACTGATTTTTGAAAAAAAAATGTTTGTAATGTTCGGACATTTTCTTAATTATTCAGATATTCCTTTATGATTTTAATAATTTCAAAAATTTTCTTTACAATGCTTTAAAACTTTTAGATTTTTATATCTATACGAAGTGATGAAAAAAAATTGATTGTTTAAATATTTACAAAAAAAGAATAAAAAATATTTAATCATTAAACATAGATCCCAAAAATAATTCTTTCCTAATAAAATTAACTTTTATTATTTAGTTCCAAATCATAATTATATATTTTTCATTATACAAAAATATTAATTGATAAATACAAGATTATTATGTATTAATATCTACAAAAATTATTTCGTCGCAAATGTAATAAATATGTTCAATATTCATCCAATTTGAAAAATATTATTTTTATATTATTAACAATTTTTATTCATTATTCTATTGTAGAAATAATGAATAAATATGAATGAATAAATCAATATAAATAAATTGAATAAAATTCAATTCATTATATTATGAAGAGAATTGATTATAATATGAAACATTATTGGAATCGATTATAATATGAAACAAACAAAATTGATTTTATAGATTTTATAGATTAGAGTTGTTTTTATATTGTAATAAATTTTTTTATTTTTCTCGATGAGTGTTGTAAATTCTTGATTTATAATACATTAACTTTAATATAAATATCGCACTTTTTTTATTTTTATCATCTTGTATATAATTAAAAGCTTTATATTATTTGTTCCCGTTACATTGACATAAAATTTAACAATAATCCTATTTTTGCAAACTTTGTATTCAAATATATTTTCTTTTTCTTGAGTATTTTTGCTAGCAAGGATTTCCAAACAAGTTTTGTTCATATCATACACATTTTCTAAATTCATATATTGTTCTTTTAAACATTACTTTAAGAGACAGAATTATTCATCTTTTTTTTTTTATTTAATATTTTTCAATGTATGAATCTAAAAATACAAATGTTAAAAAATTAAAAAAGTTCAAAAACTATGCGTATTATTTTTAACATATTTTATTCATTAATATGATACTATATTATTTTTATCTGTAATTTGATTGATCCGTATGTTATTTTGATTTTGAATCGCTTGTATCATTGATAAATCGAAGTAAATCAATTTTGTGGAGCATAAAATTGACGTTATAAAAATTCGTATAGGCAAATTATGATAGAATCTCTTTCTCTCAATTTTTTGTCAATTGAATTTATTTTCTGAAATATTTTTTGAATATAAATCTTATCTATAATTGAATTATTTATAAAATTAAAAATAAATACATGAACTTTCTCTTCTCTCGCAAAACTAGTTTAAGTTAAATTTAATTCAAATTCAACAAAAATGCAAACTTAATTCAAATGAAACTTAAACTTAGATATCTAGATTTCATTCAGATTCCTATTATGAAATTATAATTTTGTGAATGTACTGTTCTATGATAAATCTAACTTCTAAAATTGTAGACATACTAACAATAACAATATTTTATTAAAAATATAAGAAAATTATGTTATGATTTTATACCATCAATCCCATTGATTTTTATGTCGAATATATCTTATATAGAATAATATCTTTCAACTGCGAATATATTTGCCATTTTTTTTTCGTCGTAATTTTGCAATGCTCTATTAAATCATTATTTGTATCGAATATCTAGGATTCAATATCATTTAATTATTTTGCTGCAATTAATTTTCTAAATTATATTTTGTCAATTTTAAATAATATTGAAATAATAAACAAAAAATAATTGAAATAATTAAATTGAAAGAAAAATAAAAAGTAATACAAGAATACAAAAATATTAAATTGTTAAGATAATTGCTAAGATATTGAAGAAACGGAAAATGTCAACAAATTGAATTTTAAAATTCTACATATTTTTGATTCAATTTGAAAAATGATCTATTATCATCTCTCGACAATAATAAAATTTTGACTCAATTGTGAAGAACGATTTATCGTAGAATCGCCTCACAATGTGAAATTGTACAATTTGTATGCGCTATTCTTATATGAAATTGAAAGATTAAATCAATTTTAAATTGAATAATTTTTTGAATAATTTAAAATATATGTTAATGCAATTCATTTTAAAATTTACTTAATCGTTTTATCTAAAGGAAAAAAATACTTCTTCAAAAAATGAATCTATACCGAATGTAAATTACTTACATTTACTGTGATATGATTATTACAGGACGATTATTTCGAATCATTAATCGAATTCGATTAGTCGATCGATATTCTTATATATTGATTGGAAGTTGTCATATAACTATACTAATGATTTGAAATAGTATTTTCTGATAATTATTTATTTCTTTAAACAATTAATATATGATATGATATATATATATATATATATATATATATATATATATATATATNATATGATACGAATATTAGATTATGTTTTGCGATTGTCACATCAAAAAATCTCTCTCGAAAAAAAATATTAATGGTAATAATATTCTAATTTCTACCAATCTAATAAATCATTAGAACATTTTTGACAGAATAAAGTTTATGGCACGGTCTTTGTTATTTAAAAACTAAAAACTAAAAAAAATTTTTTTAAAAATTAAAAACTGCATGTTCGATCAGCTAATTAAAATTAATCATTCATAATTTAGATGAGTGAAAACTCTAAAAAATATGTTTTTTTAAAAACAGTGTCATAAGTTTAATAATATTAGTAACACTGTTTAAATCAACACAAACTCAATATTTTTCAATGTATGAATCTAAAAATGATCTTATCAAGATCAACTACATATTCTATTCTTTCATATAATTTTATCAACTTAATATAAACAGATTAGATTTGACTTGTACGTAAAAATTTCTTCTCGTATTTCAATAATTATTGAATTTTTTTGAATGAGTAAATTGCATAAATTCCATTTCAAGTTCTGTTGTTTCAAATAAAGTAAAATATAAAGAAAAAACAAACAAAATATTCCTTCCCCCCCCCCCAAAAAAAAAATAAAACGAAAAAAGCGTAATTATACTCGGGAAATAGAAATAGACACTTCAAACGAATTGAAAATTCTAATTATAAAAAAAATTATAGAATAATTATAAAAAAAATTATAAAATAATTATAAAAAAATTATAAAATAATTTCATTCAGAAAAAAACAAAAAACAAAAAATATGAAGAGATAAAAAACATGCTTTTTGAATTACTTGATTTCCAAAGTTAAAATTTGCATTTAATCATTGCTGGAATTACAAAATTCTATTCTAACCAAGTCACTAAAACATCGTCGAAAATATTATTTAATAAAAACGCCCCTTTTTTTGCGAAAATGTAATTTGTAAATCACAAATTTGTAATCGCAAATGTGTAATTTGTAAATCACATGCGAATAAAGATTTATCCATCAAAATGACCTTCATTCATGAGTTTTTATATATAACCAGCAATTTTAATTATTGAATCATGATTAAAAGCCAATATTTTATTAAAAATATTAAAAATTTTGAATTTTATTTTTTTATTTTTTTTTTAGTCAGAGATTGTAAATATGAAGATAAAATTGGAAGATAAAATATGTTTGAATTGATTTTCATTTTCCGAATTGTGTACAATCGCCATATGCAAAGTTGAAAAAGGAATGTTGAAGGTGGAAAAATTCAGTTTATTTTACGCAATAAATACAATTAGACTTTATATTATCAATAATATTATCGATAAATTAAAATAAATTAAGATATAAGAATAAATTAATATTAAATTAAAATAAATCTCTTACGATTTTGTATTTGTTTTAAGCCACAAGTTTCAATGGTTAAGAGCAAATATGAAATTACAAAATATTAATAATTATAATATGTATAATGTATCAAAATCACAAGTA
This sequence comes from Apis laboriosa, assembly GCF_014066325.1. NCBI lineage: Eukaryota > Metazoa > Arthropoda > Insecta > Hymenoptera > Apidae > Apis > Apis laboriosa. Next base: position 380,883 of record NW_025223092.1, read on the forward strand.
GTTTATACATCTCTGATATAATCTTATCATTTATTGATGCCATTGATATATAATAAAAATTTTTATACATTATGCAGATTTTTTAATATTATATTTTTTTAATATTAATATTATTTTAATATTAAAAATATTATCTATTTTATTTTTAATTATTTTATTATATATAAATTATAATTTACTTACATATTTTTTCATCTTTCACATTTCTTTAAAAATATCATTCATGATTCATTGATTAATTACAAAACTGTTGTCACAATAGATTTGTATCGTCAGTGAGTTGTCGAAATTTTTTTATTTACTTTAATTATTTATTTAAACAAATAAATGAGATTTATTATATCCAATGTTATGAAATAAATAAATTTATTATATCCAATATTGTCATGAGCAAAATATTTGCAATCATTTCAGAAATCAAGTTAAATTTTTTCGATTGATTTCTATAGTTTTTGATGATAATTATTTATTACAACATTCGAAGAAGGAATTTTTTAGAGATATCGAAGAGTTTATTCTCCTAGGATTCTAAAAAAAAGAAAAAAACCACAAGTGAGCCACAAGAACCATTTCGCAAAGCATTAGTTTAACATTTCTAATAAGACCCTTGAACTATTAACATTCAATAATTCATTGACATTAATATTGATAATTATATTTCTTCTTTTTTTTCTGATGCAAATAATTGTATTATCACTAAATAATAGTGATATGTTCTTCTAAAAAAAGAATGTCTCTGAAACCATTGTGTAAAAACGTCCTCAAATAAGTATCGTGAATATTGTTTCGTTTTGTTTCTGAATTTGCTTTTTAATTTACTTTATATTTCTATTATAAATTCATCACAAATGGTAACCAAATTTCGTTGTAAAATTTTAAAATGTTTGTTTGGAATTAAAAAAATTTTTTCTATAATTTCATTTCTTATCGATTATTGCAAATTCAAATTTAATGAAATACACTGTTTTAATAGTGCTTTTAAGAGATATTTTCGTGCTTTTGACATATGTTTTTCTAATGTTCGACGATAATTTAAATAATAAAGATTTACTTTTGTTCGATTTTTCCATACATAATTTCATGATATAAATGCTGGAACGTGTATAAATTTGTTACGTCGATTAAAAAATTCTCAAGCTCGAGAAGAATTGAAGAAATTATTTCTTTAATATATGTAATCAATAATAAAACAAATAAGGCCTCGATTTCTTGAATGTTGAAAGATATATATATCAATATAGATATTTTAATAATATCTATATTGATATATCAAAAAAAATCCATTTATAAAAATTTTCTGCATTATAAACTTTCTATTAAAGAAAACATGAATAAAAAAGATAATAATAAAAAATAGAAAATAGAACAATCAATAATTATCTATTCATGGTTAAAAAAAATGATTTTATAATAAAATTTTCCATATTTTTTCAATCTTTCAAGTTTGCGCAAAACTTAACATGAAATCACATAGGAAAGAAAATAATTTAAAATTTATATAGTTTACAATTATGTAAACTATATAATATATAATTATAATATAATTATGTATAATTGCAAGTAAATATATTATGTAATGTACATAATAATGACATATAATAATAACTAAAATAAAAAAAAACATATATGATTGTTCTTTAACTTCAATAAAAAATATAATATAATTGTGAATTATTTTCGTAAGTATATGAAATTTCATATGTATTCATTATGAATATATAAAACATCAATATAATAAGATTTCGTTTCTAATTAATTCTAATTCTAATTAATGCTGATTTGATATATATAATATGATTCTTATCATCTATAAAATTGGCTATTCTTATCTTTATATGTTTTATAAATTAAAATAAAATAAAATTATATGTTTTATAAATTAAAATAAAAATAACTTAAAATTAAAGTAAAATTTCCTTTTTTCATATTTTTTTAGCTTTTGTGTTTCTTTATCTTTATTTATCTTTATTTTATTTAACAATGTTTTATTTAACGCTTTATTTCTTAAAAATATAGTTTGAGTATCAAAGTCATTATTATTTTAATTGTAATTGTAATTATAATTTTTAAGAATTAAAAATAAGAATTAAATGGATAATTTTTAATTAGTGAACAAATAAATTCTTTAAAAAAAAATTTATTTGAAAATTAAAGAAAAAAAGAAAAACTAAAATAAATCTGCTTTTTCTTACAAGAATTGAGAGAACTGAAAAATAAAACTATAAAAAATTGGTAATTATTTACAAAATGTTCTTGAAATATGTCGTCAAATTATTCTAAACAACTTTTCCTCTTTTTATATATATTGTTCGATCTTAATTTTAGATATAACAAAAATTTTATTGAATTTATCTTATAAATATATTCATTATGATATGAATTTTCGCATAAATCAAATCTAATCTAATCAGTTAATTAAGTCATGATTACTATATTATTTAAAAAAAATTAATAGATTAGGTTAAATTAAATTATTGATATTTATTGATTTATTGATTATAACGATTATATTTTTATATAGCCTTAAATAAAAAAAGGAAAAATTAATAAATTAGTATAGATTATTGATTTATTATAGTTTACATAATTTATCGTGATGGCACGAATTACTTTTTTGATTAAAAATTATATTAAATTATCGTAAATATATATATATATATTATACATTTAGAAATTTATATAATTTTGTTATGATATATATTTATATTTCTTAGTATTTTAATAATTTCATTATTTTACCATAATTTCCATAATACTATTTAAAATATAATAATTAAAAATTTAATATCTATAGAGAATGAACTGTAGATAATTAAAAGAGTGATATGATTTGATAAAAGTAAAATAAATTGTTTTAAATCAATTGAAAATCATCTTGAACATTATAGAAAATATCGAAAATAAAATAAATCATGAAATTTGGATATATTATGTGTTGAGATTGTTCTTTATACATGTGTTGATCTTTCAGAAAAAATTGAAAAGATTATGCGAAAAAAAAGTATTTAGATATCGTACAAATAATTTCATCGGATGAAATTGAAAACAAAAATAAAAATGAACTTCATTTTCCACTAAGACAAAAACACATTTGAAACACATCAAAAATAGTAAAAAATTTGCTTTGTAATCAAAATTTTTTGATAATGATGTAGATAGAATAACATCCGAATATTAATTTAATTGAAAATTTATGAGCAATAATTAAAATTAAATAAATTCCAAAATCCACTAATGAATATATATGAATTGTGAATATATATATATAATGTAAATAATAATACCACAAATTATATATTATTTAATAGCAAGAATGTATCATAGAATATCACTAGGGAAAATAAATAAAAAATTAATTTATAATATTATATAAATTACGATTTATGTACAAAATATTAAAATGCAAAACATTGCATCAAATCATTATATATGTATATAAAAAACTTGTAGTTATAGTTAAATGATATATTATAATTTTATAATATAATATATTATATTATATTATAACTTTATATTATAATTTTCAAGAAATTTAAATTACTATTATTTTATTATTTTATTTTAACACTTTGATAGTCGCACATTTTTCTTTATCTTCTTTAAATTACCGTAAATAATATTTTTATTATCATATGCAATTTTTTATAGCATAATTAGTAATTATACTTACTATACTATTGATATTATATATTTAATTGTTAAAAAATTATTTAAAAAATTAAAAAACATTTAAAAAAACAAACTGTTACTTCATTTTTATTGCATAGCACTATATTTTTAATTATTTTAAAAAGTTAAAAAAATTAAAAAGCACATTTAAAAACAAATTGTTACTTCATTTTTATTTTGCATAGTTGCATATTTTTGCATAGTTTTATATTTTTAATACTAACATAACTATTTATTTATTAATTTTTGCAATTTTTTAAATTACTAATCTATATATGTAACAATTCTTTTTTCTTGATTATGTTATATAATGTTATAGTATTCTCCATTAAAAATTAATAAAAAAAATTACTTAATGAATGAGTAAGTATTATGTTATGAACATTGATAGCCACATATAAAATTTTTTTTTTTTTGAAACAATAATTTATTATCTAGATTGTAAGAATAAATTAAAATTTTGTTTCTTTGTTTTATAAAATTTCATATTTCAATAATTATTATTATTTTTGATTATTCGCATTGAAAAATTCGTTTTTTTATACAATTATAATTAATACAAAGAAATAACATAATTTTTTTTAATTAACAATAATTAATTTAATTAATTATAATATTTTTAATTATAATTAAATATATATATTATATATAATTTTATATACATAATATATAATTTATAATATATATTATATTATATAATATAATATATTAATATATATTAATATATATATTAATATATTAAATATATATTAATTATAATTATAATCAATTAAATAATTATAATAATAAAAATGTAATAATTTCAATTAATTAGACAGTTTGTTTTATAATAAATCAATTAATTATTACATATTTATATTATTATAATATAAAAATAGTTACTAGAAATCTGCCTAAATAACCTATAAAATAGTTTCTTTTATAATAAATAATCCATAAATTTTTTTCATATTTAATGATTTTGAATACATCAATACAATTAGTGGATACAGTTGGATACAGTTACTGAATTCAAACAAATAAGCGTGGTAAAGAGCATATCAAAGAAAATTATATTATATACATGTATATACTAAATATAATAAATATTTTTTCATCAAAAAAAAATAATTATATCAAATTATATTTCATTCACGAACAATAAATAAATAAATTATTTGCTATTTGCATAAGACGAATAAAATAATTCATCATTCAAAATGAATATAATATAAAATTATAATATAAGCCAAATATAAAACTTTATTAATAAATGAATAATAAATAATATATATTTAAAATAAAAAAATAATGATAAATTACAATCTATATTAAATTAAAAAATTTACCAAATAAATTTTTATTACATTTTTTATTTATTATTTATCAAATAAGTAAATAAAATTAGATCAGTAGAGTCAATTATTCACTAAAAATTCAATTCGAATTTTGAAATGTATCATTAATTAATTAATTAATTATAATTTAATAAATTCAAAAAAAAACTAAATTAATTTTATGTATAAAATGTATAAATATGTAATTACTTGAAAAGTACCGTCTTTATTTATAAATGACATTCAATATTCTCTTACAATTCTTTCTGTATCCGACATAAGTGCTGTGTATATTACATATCATATTGAGCATTGTGATATTTTCATATATTTTCGTTCACATGTCTTTTATTAACGGATATTATAATTGTATGTATCTACTATAGAATTGAAACATAAAAGATAATAAGTTCTTACATATTTCAATATATATTTACGTATGTTAACTTATTACATAATATTTAATAAAATTTAGTATGAATACGTTATGTGTAAAACGTTAATTTAATCATTGATCCGAAACTTTTCTTGGATTTTTATATAAGAAATATGTTATATTATATAAGATATCTCAGATTTTTATAATCCTATCTATATTAACGGATAACAAAGTTTTATCCCTCAAAAAAACAAAATTCAATGGATTCATATCCATATCCAAAAATCTAATATTATATAATATAATCAAAATCTAATATTCATATTCATGGGAGCTACGCTACAGAAACAATTCATTTCTTTTTCAGAAGATTTCATTTAAATGAGTTTGATATTATGGCTGCTATAATATAAGTATTAGTTAATATAAATAATATAATAATTAATATTAAGTTAATATATATAAGTAATATAATATAAGTATGGTTATAAGTATTGCTTATTTTATTTAAGTCAATTCAATTATATGAATAAGAGCAAAATGTATTTTATTTTAAAAAGAAACTATTGATATAAGAATACATAAACCAAATCAAAGAAAATTTGAAGATTATGCAGACTGAAGAATGATATATGTTTATATCATTCATACTTATACATATATCATATATAGTTCATATATGTAGATTTTGTTTTTTATATTCAATATAAAACTCCTATTACATTATAATTTAGAAAACAATGAATTATTGCATTACCTACAAAATAGAAATTAAATATAATATGTAAAATTGATAAAAACTATGGAAATTATGTATTTAAGAAAATTTTATAAAATTTGAATGGTAGAAATAACGATTTTCAACGATAGTACAAGTAAAACTTATAAGGAATTTTATTTTTCATATCTTTTATGATTAATTTTATAAAAAACTATTTTTATAATATCATATTTTTTTTAACTTGCATATCATCATATGTAATTTAGCACTGATATAAATATAAATTCCTGTTATGTTACTAATATTGCTTTTAAATTTATTTTCGAAGAATTTATATCTGTAAACATTTATATTTTTAGGATGATAAAGATTTTTAGGATGATATAAGATTCATTAGTTAATTTGATAAATAGAATTTTAATGTCATAAAGTAGTAATATATATTTACATGAAAGTATTCTTGAAATTCCTTACATTCTTCTCAGAAATAAATAATAATTTTTGATGTAAAAAAATTCCATTGTTGCAATTTATTTTTTGGTAAATTAATCAATTAATAATTAAATCACATACCAAGTCATTCAAATCTATTTGATTAATCAGATGAATACAATTATATCAAAAATTTTTGCTCGGCTTTTTTTTTTCTAACTTGTTTTTAATGAAATTTGAAGTTGCAATAGCAATGATAACTTTTGGAAATATTGAAGAAGTTTTATCTTCTATGTGCATCTTAATTAATATAATAATTAGATATAATAAATGATATAAAATTATTTTCTTATTTTTACAATTGTTTAATCTGTAAGACAAAAATAATATTCATTTATTATTTTGTTTTGTAATTTTGATTTTAAATTCATAATCAATTATTTCAAAAATTCCAAAAATTTTCATATAAATCAAAATATGTTTTAATATTTTGGTATATATAATATAATATAATATTTTAATTTCATATAAATCAAAAGATGCTAAATTAAAAAAAAAAATTTGAAAAATTGACTACTGTGCGATTTTGATTGATGAAGATTTACATATCTTTCTTGTTTTATTGTTTTATTCTTGTTCAATTGAATAGTTCTGAATGATTTTCATTCTAATATAAATTTAAAATTATAAATTTTAAACTTATAAGATTATAATAAATTTCAATTTGATCTTTCTTTTGTTCTTTTTTTTTAATCTGTTTTTTTATTTAAATTGTATAAATATATATATAAAAGTTACAAAAATATAATTTAAATATAATTAAAAATATAATTAAAAAATCTCAATTTTAAAATTAAAAAATTAATATTAAAAATAATTAAATAATATTAAAAATATTTAAATAATAATAATTAATAATAAAAATAATGAAATTGTAAATGAAAATAGTTAATTATTACAATTAAAAACAAACTAAATAATTTTGATGATTAGAATATATAAAAAAGTGATTAAAATAATAATTTTTTCAATGATTCTAGAAGTGAATCTATTTCTTTTATGTATTGATAAATAAGACAGAATAAATATTCATAATTTAACAATATCTTGAAACAATATATGATTGTTTCGAAAATAATGTCATCTCTTTTAATTTCATATTGTCGAACAAATTTCATATTATTCATTCCGCTTTTTGTTAAAAAATAGAATTGAAAGGAACTGAAATTCAAGGATTTCTAGAATACTAAAATATCTCTAGAATAAAAATTTTTGCTATGTAGGAGAAAATATAATATAAAAACTACCGAATGATTTGTCAGATTCTATATAGAAAATTTCAATTTTAACGATTTATGTTCAAGATAATCAAGAATAATAATTACAATATTTAATTAAACAAAACAAGCTTTAATTAAACAAAATGCATGCTATATAAAATGAGCAAATATTGTAAATCAATATCACAAAGATCTATCATAGATCATTTATATCAATTTGGATACATAAACTGTCTTGTATTGCATACATTATTGAAAAAAAATATATAATGAATATATGTATATAATGAAATTTCCATGTGCAATTCTTGATTAGATAAAATAAAAATGATCATGATTTTGAAATGAATTATTATTGAACGAATATTGGATTTAATATAACAATATATATAACATGGAAGTTATAAATAAAGTAAACAAGCTATTAACATCTTTAAAAGTGGATCTCCAAGCAAAAAACATTATGTTGTGCATATAATAAGAGTATAAGGAAATCCTGCATTATAAATTCCTTTTAAGGAAATCAATAATAAATTTTGGGAATCAAATAATAAATTTGAATATATAATTATTCGCAATTAAGATTAAAAGTAAAAGAAAAATGTTTGAAATTAATTAATCAGATATTGTCTTCCATCAAGATAATGCAAGATTATATCTTCGATCACTAGATAAAAATTAGTACAATTCAAGTAACTCTCAACATATTCTTTGGATCTGATATCTTCGAATTATCATTTATTCCTACAAAACTTTCTTAACAATAAATATTTAAGTTATAAAGATAACACATAAATGATATCAATATCATTGTAAAGAATAATCAACACAGATCACATGTGTCAAAACACAATTTTGAATATTATAAATAATTGATATTTTGCAAGAAACTGATTTTGAAATATTCTCTCGATTATGTATTATAGATTTGATTACAAAAGAAATTTTAGTTAATTTTTAATCACTTTTTATTTCTTTTGAATATTTCATCATGAACTTCAAGAATGTTTTAAATTATTATTCTCTTTGACATCTTCAAAATAGCAATATTATTGAACAAAAATAATAGAAGAATAATATTTAACAAGAGTTCTCCAACCATCTCGAGGAATTTATAATATATATTATTCTTACACAAAATAGCAAAGAATCAGAGGAAGATTTTGATTTATTGAAGATGAAATTATTTATTATTTCATAAAAGAATTTCATAATCTAATAGTGAAAATTATATTTCTTTTAACAAAAATCTGAATATATATCAAATAAAAAGATTTCTGAGATATAAATCAAAAATATTAAAAGTAATACAAATATTCATTGACTATTATAAAGATATTGATAAAACTCGGAAAATTGTTGAATTAAAATTTTGAATTATTTTCAAAGCTCGATAAAAAGAAATGTTTTAAATAAACTAAACATTTCCAAAAATATATGAATGAAGATTTCATTTGGAAAATAATGAAATAATTCATAATTACATTGTGAAAATTTTAAGAAATCAAAAATAATTACAAATTGTACATGATGAATTTATAAAATGAAATTTTTAAATCTGATAAAACTTTAAAGTTTCCAATATTTCAACTCAAAACTAATAATTGTTGATCAAAAGATCAATTGTAATGTTCAAAATTATAATAGAAAGAAATTTAAAAATTTATATTATTTGTTCAATCTAAGGAAGCAAATAATGATTCATATGATGGAAACTGTATTTTATTCACTTCATCTGTCTACAAGAATGTAATGGAAATTTTTCTAATAATTCAAGAGAAAAAATTATAGAAAGACATCTATTTAAAATGATTTAATTTTTCATCTGAAAAATATAAAAAATAATTTATTAAATAGTTTGAAGATATTCTCTTTCTAAAGGACGAAAAATCACATTCAAAATCAATAATTAATTTGTAATTAATCTGGATTCGATTTTATGAAAATGAAAGAAGAAACATTGAACAAAAAGAAACATAATGAAACAAAAAACTATAATAGGAATCATTTAATCTTTTGATTTTGATTTTTTTCCAAGCCTGGAATGTTTTTATCAATAATAAATTTTATCAATTTCTGATTTTTTTTTCAGCGAAATTAATATTTCGCTGAAACAACATAATAATATGATAAAATTTTAATCTCTAATATATTATCAATTTAAGCTTAAAAATACAAAAATATGATCAAGAATGTTAAATTTAAAACTAATTTAAACACTTTTTTATTATTTCTAATAAAAATTATCAATTTTTATAGAAAATATTTTAAATATATTAAATATTTTAGAACTATTCCCATTTATAATTTTATTATTAATTTCATTATTATGTTGTATAATTTAATTTTAATTTCATTTTTGATTTTTTTTATTGTTATTATTTTTTTATGAACTATTTTAATTAGATTGCTTCTCGTTTTTTTTGAATAATTTGATTGTGAACACTTTATATGTAACTTTAATGATCTTATATTCTCTATAGGGAATAGGGAACTTTGCATAAACATATTAACGATAATGAACCGATTGATTGTATATGTATAACTCATATCATATACATATATGACATATAACTCATAACTCATAATAATTATAGTAAGAGAATGGTCGCACAGTGGTCGATTATTCTAAAAAGTGAATAAAAATTCAATATTATTTAAAAATTTATTTTCTTAGTAAATAATAAAATTAAACGTATTTTTAATCTTCATAAATAAATAGTTAATATATAATTCTTATTACATAATGATTTAACATCATTAAATATGATATCTCTTTTTTTAATAAAAAAAAAACCATTCTATGAAAGCAGTAATAATAATATGCGATAGATTGGAAAGCAATATGCAAAACTTATAAATTATTGAAGAAATGATAAATAATATAATATAAATCCGATAGATAAGATTAAGATAAATAGCCAATAAATAAATAGCCAAAGAAGTCAAGAATATCTGTATATCATCATCGCATTTTGATTGTATCTTGATCTTTCTTAAAATTTGATCTTTATTGTTATTGTTATTACAACGTCTGATATAATATACAAAATTTGAAATAAGTTTTGCATATTGGCATTCCAAGAATAAAAACATTTTGAAATTATTTTTTAAAATATTTTAATATTTATTTAGTTACTTTGTTCCAGAGTTTTTCCAATAAATTATACAATAAAAATTAAGAATTTTATGATTTCAACAAATTAATATTGTATATATACTGTTTATGACATGAAATATCATATTTTATATTCTAATATAATTTTAATTATATTAATAGTTGCTCTATTTATTGTATAATTATTTGATATTGCTTTCAAAATAATAGAAAAGCTATAAATTTCATTGTTACATAATTTTTGATAATATTTACAAGCGAAAAAGACTTTTTATTATCGTTCCATATCTGGATTTTGGAATGTCAATCAGAAAGTCCATTTTTTCTGTAATTTCACTTATATTATATTTTTTTCTCTTCTATTTATATTTGAGTTTTCTTTATTAATACATCAAATTTTATTCAATATATAAATATATAATTAAAAAATTTAATTTCAAGCATATAAGTTTAAATATAACAATGTAAGCATGAAGTCATTAGTTATGTTATTCAGAATTAAAAACATTGCCATAATTGTTATTCAAGTTTCAAGCGTGGATGTGATATTCGTATTGATTGAATTTATATATTTGTGAAAAAAATATACTTTTTTTTTTTGCAATATTTCTAAAAAATTTTTTGTATGAGCAAAAAGAATCTAATCATCAATTCATACATTCAAATTGTCTATACATTCTTAATTGAATTGAATATTGGATTAGAATCGAGCTTTTTTGCGTTATTTTCATTAAAAAATTTGGCTGCTACTTTCAAAATGTAGAGAAAATAAAATATCAAATATATTTCTATTGATAAATTATTATGTAAAATATAAAAATATTATAATTAATATCACTGTATTGTCATTTTTATTATTTTTGGAGAAATTGTCTTAAAGCATTATTGTATCGCCACTATCTTTAACGATTTAACTTGCATGTTTTTTTTGTTTAGATTCTGATGTCATATTATTATGTTATACTTTTTTTTCGTTTTTTTGTTCATTATTTTAATTATCGAATTATATAATCTTTTCTAAAAAAAAAATTAAAGCTTATTTATATATTGATGTGCTTTAGCAAACAGCAGATAATTTTTCCATTTTTTCTATTAATGAATGATTCGATTTATATTCGTGGCTACAAAGGATATATCTATCGAAAACCGCGGAGAACAAGCCATATTTATGCTAAATGATATTGTGTATATAATATTTTTCAGAATATTGATATATATCTCAATTTTTAATTTTTAATTAAATTTGCAATATCAGAATAGATAAAAAACTAAGAATTTGTCTAATTAATAAATTAAATTCTTTATCTGTTCCATATTTCTTTATTAAATTATTATTTTATATTTTATATAATATAATAAACTATGATATAATTCATTGGAGACTTGCATTTGTTTGCTAGAAAATTGGCTTAGCAGGATTCGGTAACAAAAACAAGAATTTTAATTCGCAATTATAATCTAACAATAACTTTATTTACTTCAAAAAAACTAACTTTACTTCTTTATGTTTTTATATGTAATTTTTATACAATATGTCCGTTTTAAATATATTCATGTATTATTTTTTAAGTAACAGAAAATACAAAAAATACAATTCAAATGAAAGTTATATAATATTGTACGAAATATATTATGATGAGAATGATTTGATAAAGTTGGAAAATTTTATAAATATCATATGTATTTTTTATTGTATATTTTTTTAGCCCATTGAAAACTATTCAAAACATTATTTATAAATGTATTTTCTATAAGCTATTATTATGTAGTTAGCTAATATTGAATTATTAATTTTTAAAGTTTATATTGTCAGTATTAATTACCAGACATTGTATACAATACTTACTAACTATGAACTATGATCTATAAAATTACATATATTTACATGTATGCGATAATCGCACTATTTCAAAACGAAAAGAAAATCAAAAATAATCATGACTTTTTCTTTAATTAACATAAGCAGAGTGTAGGAAACCAACTCTTTATCATCTCCTTGCAGTTCGCAGAAAAAATTCAAACAGATTTATGATTCGAAAAGATTCAAATAAATTCGAATAGAATCTATATCGAGAGTTGTCCACTTTTTACTCTATGCCCATTTTAATATCGAATGTTCTATATTGAGCCGTACAATTAATCCAAAATCTGGACTAAGTTTTTGAAATCATAAAATACAATTTTAGTTGTTTTTATACTTTAAAAAACTATTCTTATAGGAAGTTTTCCAGATCATGAAAATAAAACTTTGATTTTAAGCAAATAATATTATATAGACATGCCTTTGGAATTTAATAATTAATAGAATTTAATTTAAATTAATAGAAAGTTTAAATTTTTGTTAGATTTTGATATTAAATAAATTTTAAATGAATAGACCTTCCTTAGGTTGCAAAAAACTTAATTTTCCCTTAAGTAAGAAATTTTAAGTAAAAATTATTATTAAAATTATCAAAAATTATATATATTATCAAAAAATATATATATAAATAAAAGTCAATAATGCTATTTTTTTATATTTCAATGATTGATTATATCTCAATTTCTGATTTCATTTTAGTGATCAATTAAATTTAACATATGTTCATTTTTTTCTTTTTTAATTTATAATTAAATGAACTTAAATATAGATATTAAAATTAATTAAATAAATTTGTATTTTTGATCTGATATCTCATATATTCTTTAAAAAATCTGATGTCTTTATTTTTAATCTTTTGAGTTTTTTCAGAAAATTTTTTTGTAGAAATTATAATTTCCTTAATAATATCTGATTTATATGTAAATATTTTATAAAATATTTATAAATGAAATATACTATTAATTGCAGCTATTTTCATGCTGTTAATAAACAATATTTTTTAAATTCTTTGATCTTTATTTTATAAGTATAATTACGTATTTATTTTATAAGTATATATAATATACATTTTAAGAATTATATCAAATCTTCTAATTTTATTATATCTAATAATTCTGAATTATTAAAAAATTTCTTGGCAATGTTACCATTACTTAATGACATGTCATAGATTTGATACATTCAATGATTTGTTAAATTTTTTATTAAAAATGATCAAATTTTCTAATTATATTTAGATAAAAAAAAATTATATTATATTTATATTATATTTATATAAATATATTTAGATCTGACCTATTATTTTTAATAATTCTGGATTATCAAAAAATTTTCTGGTGATGTTACTATTAGTTATAAATGACATGTCATGGATTTGATACATTCAATAATAGTAAATTCATATCTTTTTTCAATTTCTTTTTAATTTTTAATTTTTAATTTGTAAGATATGCAAAAGAAACATGAAAAAATTTTATGCAGTTTACAAACATTATATCCGTCTCTGTCCGAATGGATATTTTCTGCAAAAAACATTAGAAAATAAATATAATTATATAATTCTCTTTATATTTTTTATATATGTTAAAATTAAATAATTCTAATTTATTTTTGTCTCTTTTATGTAATAATTTTTATTTGTGTTTTGATATTCTAATTGTATTCTTTTAATTATTGTTCCTATTTTTTAATTTATTTCTAGCAGTCATAAGTTTCGTTTTTGTTTGCATTATGATTGAAAAATCATAAAAATCTTTCTACTTCTCTATTGGAATGTGATAATGTTAAAATTTTATATTAGCAATATTTTTAAAAATTAATTCTTCTTTAAGATTATTTAATATTAATTTTATTCCAAATTTTATCTATATTTTTTAATTGCAATAATTCTTTTTTCTTTAGTTGTAGAAAAATTTACCGTTCATTTGATATTTGATTAAAGATTTATGAAAGTATATTTTATATGTATATATGTGTACTTTATATTTATATAATATATGTTTTTATAAATTTTTCATCCATTTGCTTATATTTAAAGATATTCTCTATTAAATATTTCTCTATTAAATATTTATTTATAATATTTATTGTAATATTTATTTATATTTAATTATAAATAAAAACTATAAATATAAAAATCTTTCATTCTTTAATATTTTTTTAAAAGCAGTTTAAAAAAATGTTTGAATATTAATACAAATTCTCTTATTTTTTCATTGTTTTCAATTGAATTAAAATTTTTAGTTTCTTTTATTATTTTTAAAGCTTCGTTACCAATAATAATAGTTTTTTTTAAAGGAATTTAATTTTCATTATTGATATCAGTTATAAATCATCTGTTATGCAAAATTTCTTTATAAATTTTCTGTCTAATCTTAAAAATCTAAAATACAGAAAATAGATAATGTATTAAAATTTTATTACTTTGAAATAATATATTAAAGCCTATAAATATTTGTAATTTTAAAAATTCTAAATATATTTTTGTAAATTGGCAACTAAAACAGATATTAATTATGCATCTTAGATTTATCCTCAATGCTTGCTTTGAAAAAAATATTATAGAAAACTATTATTGTATCATGTTGATCCGATATTGCATTTTTTAAATATTAACCATATTATGGATGGCTAAAGCATTTTTTTTAGTTTTGTTTTTTTTTGAATATTTTAAATTCCTGATTTTTTTTGATTTCGTGAGAATCATCTATAAATTATATGTATAATAATTCTTCAATGTTATGTGCGTGATGTATAATTAGATATAAAAAATATAAAAATATAAATTCATGTAAGAATAATAATTAGCTTACATTAAACGAGAAATCAGCGAATTCTATTTTATCAATATGTATGCATTATTATATCATATCAATTATATTTGAATCAGATTATGCTATTTTTTATATTTCAGTAAAATTAAAATGAGTGAAAGCTTTTCAATAATATTTAATAATATTCAGACATATAATAATATTCTTAACTCAGTTTTTTTCATACTTTTCATTAATATTAATTTTCTTTATTAAAAATTGATTGTTTTTCTACATTTTTTAAAATTATATTTATGTTATAATTAATTTTATATTCTTATATTATATTCTTATATTTTAAAATTTTTTCCTATTATTATTTTTAATACAAAATTTTATTACAAAATTTACGAATCATCATTACATTGTTTAAACCAAAGCTTTTAAATTCTCAAACTATGAATTGCGAAATTATTGTTTTCTTTTGTTCCTCGAAAAGAAGAAAAAAAACGTGATTTTCGCTATATAATTATATAATATAATAATTATATTATAATATATAATTCAATATTTACGTATAAAATATCCATTATTATAATGTATAAAAATTTATATATATATATTATATATATATATAATGTATAAAAATTTATATATATATAAATTTTAAATAATTCTTTAAATTATATTAATGCAAAAATAAATATAATAAAAGTAAATTTATTTTATTTGAATTTCCATTCTTTCGTTTTATTTTTGTTTAAAATTATTATATATAAATTTTGTTAAAATTCATAGAAACAGTAAAATTAAAAAAAAATTCAATGTAACACGAGACTATAAACTTTATACAGAAATTTTGACAAAAATCATGAATACATCAGATTAGCCAAAAATGTCGTATCGTGTCACGTGACGTACTTCTATTTAATTTAGCATAACAGTAAGAATGTAATGTCAAGATTCTTCTCATGCGGAAATTCATTGAGAAGAATTGATGCTATCAGTTTTAATTGTAAAGAGATTAGTATCCGATGTGTCATCCAGCAAATTTAATAATTGATAATAATTTAATAATTTAATAATATATATTAATATATAATATTATATTTAATGTAATAACTGATACAGTTAGTAAATAATCTGAAACATGAATTTCGATATTGCCAAGATCGAATGACAATTTTCCAAATATTTTATTTGCAATGGTTTTGATACAATAATGTATCAAATTTGAATATACAAAAAGTGGATATTTAAATAGAACTTTACAATATTTATATACAGTATTTTTTTATTTTACAGTAGTATTTTTATAATTATTACAATTTATGTGTGTACGTATGTGTATGTACGCTGAAATATAAGGTTTCTGAATTTATGATTTATTATTAAATTTGTTAAATTATTAAAAGAAATGTGGATTTAGGTGCTGGTGTTATTTCCATGGCCAATTCAGGACCAAATAGTAATGGATCACAGTTTTTTATTACATTAGCACCTACACAATGGCTTGATGGAAAACATACAATTTTTGGTAAGTTAAATTTTATTTATTCAGAGATACATTATATATTTTACATGTATTATACAAATATTATATTACATTACATTATACATATATATATATACAATATTATATTACATTATATTATACAAATATTAATTAACAAAAATCATTATTTCAATTTAATATATTTATTACATTGCATTTCAGTAATTAAAAATACACAATGTATCTTGTTCAAATCATCAATTTAAATAACAAACTTTTTACATATTTTTTTATATAAATTTTTAGAATAATTATTTTTGATCTGATATAAATCCTGATATAAATTAAAGTCTAATTTAAACAATGATAATGATAATAAATAAATTTATCAAAAATTTTTTTTTACGAAATTGCATCTTTTCTTTTATACAGGTAGAGTTCATTCTGGTATGGCAATAGTAAAAAGAATTGGATTGGTGGAAACTGATAAAAATGACAGACCTGTTGATGACATAAAAATTGTTAAAGGTTCCATAAGAAATGCATAACGAAATAAATATCTTCTTAGTAATTTACTATCCTTTAAATTTTGTATAAAAAAAAAATCATAATATAATAAATGCAAAAAAAAGTATGAAATATAATTTAAAATATAATTTTCTTTAATAAAAATTTAAAAATTCATTTTTCGTATTAATAATAATAAACTTATTTTAAAAAAAAGAATAAATATCATATAAAATATACAATATGTATATATTTATATATACATATTAAAATATATTTTTAGAATCAATATTAAATATTAAAATAAAAATAAAAATTTATCTTTTTAAGAATTATGTGTACTTTCATATGAATTTTATTTATAATTCATATATAGGCTATTAATATATTCATAAAATATCATTAGTCAATTTTAGAGATGACATAAATTGATATGCAAAAATGTCAATTAAAATAATTTATTAATTATTTATTATATATATAAGAAATTTATAAGAAATTTCATATTAAATAAAACAAAAGATCGATATTTTTATATATCAATAACTTTTTACACAAAAATCGATCCTTCAATGAAAATATTAAAAATATATTAACATATTTTGTATGTATAATATATTAACATATTTTGTATGTATAATCTTTCGATTATCTCCTAAAATATTCGTTATCGTAAAAAATATTATTTTATGGGTGACTTTATGATTATATGAATACGAATGATTATAAATCTTATTAAGAAGGATGTCAAGATTTCATTCTAACTTTAATTTTAAACAGAATTATATTTTTATTTAGATTTAGACATGTAACCTATTTCAAGATGAATTTATTGATTTAAAAGTAATATTATTACTTTTAAAAATTATTTAAAATATTATTTTATTTATTATTATTCAAAATTTACATTCGTTAAATATCTGGAAGTTATTTTTTGTCTTCTTATACGTATTATTTATTACGTATTTAAAAGTACAATCTTGGACGTCAATTAATTGACGTTAATTATTCTATATTTGAGTAATATTTGAATTGATTTGAATTGATTAATTCTTATATTTGAATGATAATTCCATTCTTTTCAAAATTGAAATAATGATTTTCGGGGGGGAGGGGGGTGATTTACGCGTGTTTCGTGTTTGGATCAAAAAATTTTTAATTATAGGTATAATATATTTTCTAATTTTTTATATATTTTTTTATTTTTTATAATTAAATGTTGTATTTTATTGTAATTTTATTGGATTTAGAATTGTTTTTGTATTTTTTAATTCTAAATTATCTTTTATTCTATAAACAATGTTGTATAATCTCATTACTTCTTTAAAATAATTCGTTATCAAATCACCAAATTTATTTCTAATATAAACTGGCATTAGAAATGTTTTTATTATATATTTGAATATATAAAACTTATTTTGAAAAATATTATTTGAATTCTCATGGTTAATAAATTATAAATTATGAATTAATATAATCTGATGTAAATGTTCTTAAAAAAGAAAGATTTTTATAAAGATTGTATATCTTTTTGGAACATAAAAAGTTCTTTAATTTGAATTAATTTGTATTAATTTATATTAAATAAAAAATTTTAATGCAATTTATCATTCATTTCTATCCACTACAGCGTGTCAAATCATAAATAAATATTTTTTAAAAATTCTTATAATAAAAAATTTATTTATCAGTTAATAGAGAAATATATTTTAATTAATACGACTATGATTTTAAAATGGTCATCCTAATCATTCTCCAAAATAAAAATTTTTTTGTTTTTAAAATTAAATGATGAGCAATAGAATTATATTTTTATATTTCTAATATTTTTGAATTATATCTAATTAAATATTAATTTTTATTTTATTTTTTCAATTGAATGTAATATAATGTTCGTTTTAATCGTATCTTAAATGAAGTCTTATCTTTCATTTATTAAAAATAATTAGCTGTTATTAGTAGCTTATTATTATGAAAGTTATAAAAAAAAATTTTTGTCGCCGCACATGCAAATGATATTTAATTGTGATTGATTATCAATAAATAATAGTTGCGACAAAAAAGTAGTAAACAAATTTGTTCAATAAATATTAGAATAAACATCATTTTAATTATTTGATTATCAGCTGCACACTTATTACTATTTTTTATTTTTATTTCTATTTCAATAGTTTCAGTTGAAGCTAATATTAATTATTAATCAATTCAAATAACTTCTTTCGCTTTTTATAATTCGCTTTTCTTCTGTTGACTATTTTCTCTTTTTGTTTTTTCTTCAATATTTTTTTTCTTTTTTTCTTTGACTTGTTTTAATTTTTAATATTTTTAAGTATGAAAAGTTTATTGACGTATAACATTATTACGTTAAAATTCGCTGCATAATTAGCGTTACAATAAATTTTTTGTTGCTAACGATTAAGGAACACTATAAACAAGTTATTATAACATGAGTTATAAAGAGTTGTGAGTATATTAATAAGATTGCTTATTGTTGTTAGAATTTCATCCTAATAACCAAAATTGTAATGATTTTTAGATATTAGTTATTTGTGCATATCATACAATTCAGATGATAATAGATGATAGATTAATGTCCACAGATATATAAATTAATCATTTATATATTATAATAGTCAATGATATATTTTCAATAGTGCAAGAAGACGACATCAACATAAGTTGCTACTTAAAATGAGTTTCGATTAGTTGAATACAAGTAAAATAAGTGATTAATTATTATTGATAAAAATAAAAAATAAATAATGAAAAATATTTGTTTAATAATTGAAATATTTTTTTAATATTGGATATTTTCCTTTCACTTTAATATCAATTGGATCATTTGTGCATTTCATTTTAATAAAGCATAGATTATATTCGTACAATCATACATATAATTGTGTGCAACATTCAATTCATGGTAGTTGTTAAAGAAAATTAAATGGAATCTAACTCGTATTGTGAACAGATGAAGCCTTTTTTACAAGAAAAGAATATAAAAATAAAATTATTTATGAAGCAAAAAAAAAAAAAAAAAAATACTTTTACATTTCGATTCTATGCTCAAGTTCGCTGGTCAATCACTTTATGGGCCAATAATCCCTAATGCCCAATGCTTCATCACTTTATAAAGTACTTTATTACGTACCATATTAAGCATTTTTGGAACACATTTTTCTGAAATTCCTGAAAGAAATTCCATTGGAGATCCGTAAGAGCATGATAATGTTATAATTCCTATCATCTTAAATCCAAACTTATTTAAATCTTTCGAATACAAATAACACGATGATTTTATGCTCTCATGGACATTGGATATAAATTTATTGAATTTTTTCTTCTGAAATTACTTAAAGGTAATTTTATTATTAATACTGTTTTTCACATTATTTATTTTAAATATTTTTTATTTTTATTAGAATAAGAGATATCGTTATCCATTGATATTAACAAAGGAAATTATCAAAATTCATGTGATAATAAATATCATCGCATAAATAGAGGAAAGTGATAAGATGTTTCTTTAGAAACATGCATATGGAAAATAATCTTGTTAAATCTTATTTGATATAAATTTGTACTTGCTAGATTACAAATGATCAAATTTTCATATTTAATTGGATTATAAATCATTAGCTAATCAATAAAAATGACTATATAGTGAAATGAACAATATAATTGATTCGACATTATCGTTTGGTATTGTATGTATTATCTCTAATCAGATTTTTGTTAATTTATTATAAATTAGTTCATTAATCTATTGATATATTTTATTTAAAACTCGAATTGAATTTTTAGATAAATAAGTGAATTTAATCTAATTGATCAACTTTTTTTAATTTTTTCAATATAGATCATATAGACTGATTTATTATTTTTTTAATTTTAAATTTCATTCTAAATTCTAAATTTCAAAAAACTTTATATTTATTATTTTGTATCACAATTTTGCATTATTCATTTTGAATCGAATAAAAAATTCGATTATTTATCGTACGTGAATAACAATTAATTATACATTCGATATAATTTTGTTCAATAACTTACTCTAATACTAATACTCTAATATTACTTAGATTTGTTTGTCTGAACATTATGTATCCAATGGTATTATTTCAGTTCAATAAGTTACTATAATTAGCCAATATTAATAAAATTACAAAACTAAAATGAAAATTTTTACAAAAAAAAAATTGCTTGAAATCATTTTAGAAATCACCAGTTAAATTTTATTATTTTTGGAATTATATATTTGTACATACATAATCAAAAAGTATCCGAATGTAATTCCCAATTATTCTATTGATTGATTAACTCCTAATTTCTGGAGTTATATGCTCAAAATAGATCTTAATGTTATTTTTTTGAATTAAAGAAATATATACATATAATGTGTGTGTGTGTGTGTGTGTGTGTAAAAAAACTTTAAGATCTCACTTTATAGTTGAATATTATATTTATATTATATTTTATTTATTCATATTGTTCATAATTTGATATAATTTTTTTATTGATAAAAAATTATATATTATATTTAACAAACTTTCTTTGAGATATGTTGCTTGCACTTGTTCGTGTTCGATCTATAACACGTAGCCAACGCTATTGACGCCAGTGTTTTTTGTTAATAACTTATTAATAAAATTATAACATAGAACTATAACATTTTTGCAAAGGAAAATATTGCTTGAAATTACTTGAAGAATTTTAAGTTTATGAAATTTCCAATATTTTTGGGATATGTATAGGATATTTTATTTAAATTAATTCACTCCAATACCTTCAAATTACGACAAAAATTTTTAAATAAAAATCGAATAGAAGTTACATAAGAACTGCGATGGATAATATAATATTGTTTCACATATTTTTTATCTTTCATAAAATTCTTTTCATAAACTTCAAATAATATTCGCTTTGTATTTATATTAATCGATTAAAAAAAATGTTTTCGTTTTATATATCAATTATCGACATCAAGATTCATGCAGGTTTACAATATTACTAAAGCCAAATTCATGTATATATTATAATAGTATAATTATTGCATTAGTAGTATATTTTTTTGTACTATTTCATCACAATATTATTGTATTGTTTTGTACTATCGAATCTAAAGAGCGATGGATCGAATCATTTTAGTTATAATATAAAACTATTTTGTCAAAATTTAACTATTGTACTATATTTTTAAATATATTGATTACATTATTTACAATATTATTCAATATAATTTGAATTATTTTATTAATATTCTTTATTAATCATGAAATTAATTTTACGTGGAATTTTTAAATTGCACATTACTTAATAAAAAATATGTTCTCAATGAATTTTTATACTCGCTTTGATATAGAATTAATTAATTTTTTAACAATCTGTCAAAATTTTTTCATTCTGATGCCACATATGAATATCATTTTATTTATGATACAATTCATTCTGACTATTTTATTTTTGAAAATAGCCTATAAATTTTCAATTGAATTCCAGTGAATTCTTAAGCTAATCTAAGTAATTTTTTTTTCTTGAAAATATTTTTTTATAAGTGGTATAAAGCCTAATTCTGTTAATTTCGTCATTAAAATAAATATTTTTCAATTTTTTATTCAAATATTATTCCAATATATTAAATGTTTATTTTTTTCATTCAATTGATCCAAATTTCCTTATATGAAAAATTTTATTTTCTTGTATGTTTCATCATTTGATCGTTTTGATATATGAGTTATAGCCAATTTTTCATGACATTTTTTTTATCGTTTCTGAACTAAAAAGTGAATTTCGTCAGAAAATAATATCTCTCTTCAATTTTTAATAATTTAATATCATACATATCAAACATCTAATATATTTTTTAATAATAATCAACAATAGTTTCTTCATTCAATTAATTTTTAAAAATTGCTTTTCCTATGATCAGACATCTTCTCATCCATATTTTAGAACAAACTTTTTTATTATTCGTTCATTTTCAGTATATTGATTTCTTTACCATTCTATATTTCTCTATTATGCTTTGTCTCGTGTAATTGCAAATATATAGATTCTTAATCCTTTTAATTTTCCTCCAAAAAAATGTTCAAGAATCACATGTGACTAATAAGTTAATTGCTCAAGCTATAAAAGCCTTTTTTGTATTGATAGTGAATAATTTTTATAGTGATTTATTGAAATAATTTCAACATTAAATAAATTATTAATAAAATCTTACTGAAACTACATGTATTCTTATCTTACTAATTTTATGTATACTATTATATCTTATTAATTCTAAGTCATCGCGAAAAATACTTTTTCTTTTTCTATCATATTTTCCTTTTTTGTTTCCCATCGATCCAGCTTGTCACTTCTATTTTAAAGAAAAATTTCTCTCTTCTATTTAAAGTCTTATTAACTACACTTAAATTCACGTCATATTCTCTAACAATATCTTTTTATATCATTCAAGTATAATTGCCTAAATGATAACTTCGTCGTTTTTAGATTAATCATAAATACAATCAAGTGCTCGATGATAATATTTTATTTACTAAATATTTATAATATTTTTTATATTAAGAGTGCATTGAATAATAATAATATTATAACATATCTCTTTAACATATATAAGTTATGTTTTAGATAAGTTAAACATTTAGTAATCGTAATGTAATAATATAATCATCCGTAAAAATATCAAATAATGCTGTGTTCATATTAATTTGAATAATACTATATATATATTTAAAATAATTTAATTACATATAAAGTTATATAAAGTCTCATTTTGTGATACATTATTGCTATTTTTAAGAATTTATTACATAGATATCATATTCTTATTCTGTGTTACAAATAATTGAATTTTAATTATGTTTTTCTATCTAATGTTCATTAGAACATTATATCTCAAATTTAAATTGTATCTTTCAATTACCTCTGGTCATTGAAAAAATCTGAAAGAGAATATCTATTGGTGAAAGAAAATCTACCAAATTTAAGAGTATATGTTGAAATTTAGAATAGAATTTCTAGAATAACCATGATTTTGCTAGATTTTTAATTACACTATATTTTTATTTATCTTTGATCAGACGAATCTGGTTTCTGGTGTTTGAATATAACATATTACGGATTATATTAAAGATCAATATTTTTTTTTTTAATATTATTAAAGTTTTTTCGTTTTTTCATATTCTTTAATTATTTCCGTTATAATTTTTTCCAATGCAAGATTTCTTAATAATTACTCTAGAAAGATTTTCTGTTTTTTTTTGAGATGCTCAAATACTTGACTGGAGTACTTTTAATGCTTTTAATTCATTCTCGGAAATTGATTGGCGAAAGTAATTATCATTGATATAGTGAAATTTAAACTCGAAATGTCTATAACTTATTGAAAGTACTATTATGTTTCTTAAATCAAAATTCATTCGAATAATTTTTATAAATTTTTTTAGTAATTATTAGTATTTATCGTTGCAATTTATGATGGTTATCATCGATTTATCCATCATATTAATGTTAATATATATAATTTAATACAATCGATTGATTATTCCGTATTTCCTAAATCTATCAAAAAATCGTAATTTTTTAAAAAATATATTTTTATAATTAAATGGATCTTTGCTATGATAAATTTTCACATCAAAAGATTCTGTAATCTTATATTCAACATTATCGTATTATATATATATAGATTGCCATATTGTTTTCATTGTATATTTGAGAATTTGTAATCGTTTTAAATTCTTATCTTCTCTTTAATAATAACAGAGATGTTTTCAATTTCTAATTTAAATAGATTATTATACTATGTTTTTATCTTTGATAATTGATAGCAATCCGGCCGATTGATTTTTTTCGATTTGGAAATATAATTTTAATTTTCTTATTGTAATTGGTGACTACTGATCAATGATAGATTTTATCTATATTATTTTATTTTTTCTTCAAATTTATAATGATAAAAAGGATTATGGATTTTTCCTTGATCCAGAGCATTATTTTAATGAGTTTATTTTTAATGAGATTGCCATTTTGATTCTTTTTTCTGATCCAACTTAATAATGTTTTTATTATGGTTGCGAAATTATTTTATCTTTTAACGAGTCTTACTATTAATTTTTTATTTAGTATATTAACAATTACTAATTATTAAAAATAATTCCATGTTGGTAAATTCTGCGATTGTACCATCATTGCATCGATACGTTTTAGTTTGATTGATAGTAATGTTAAAGGAATTCATCTTCATGATTTTGTTAATTTGAAACGCTAATTATGTGAATTCTATTGATTGAATCAACGATCACAAAAATATTTCTAATGTGTTCAGGAAGAAAAATAGCAATACGACGTCAAATTCTACGCTGATTAAATTTTTCAGATGCCGCAGCATATACAATTTTTCTCTGAAGCAAAAGTCATACCTTGATCGTTGCAAATTATTATACACAATTTTACTATATATTTTTCTTGATTTTATTTTATATTTTTATATTTTCGTAATTTATTAATTCTTTCTCTAATGAAAGAATACACGATGTAATCCAAATGTATTAGTAATTATTCAATATGTATCGTTGATATTGACCATATGAAATTCTATTTTTAAGCGAAATAATATTTCAATTTTAGAGTGTTTTGTTTCAAAATAGTGAAAGAAACATTGTGTCCGCCATTGGACCCATGTAGAACATCTTATATTTCGATAAGTCATTTTATTCCTGAAGATGATGGATTAAATCGATACGGATGAATTTAATAAAATTATTTTATTTAAAGTTTAATTCATTTCACCATATTTCTAAATATTATTTTATCAATTATATTATATATATATATATATATAATATTATTTTATCAATTATATTATATCTATATATATATATATATATATATATATATATATTTATAATAACTAAAGCTAGTTATGAAGCTTTAATTTATATATTGATTATCTACATAAATATTAAAACTATTACAAAAATCGCTGATTAAACGCCATTAATTTTTGCTTTTGATATGAAGTGTATTATAATGTGACAATCAAGTAGAAAAAAAAATTTTTTTGAAAAAAGTAAAAAACATTGATTATTTTTGTCACAAAAAAGATATCATTATTATAAATACATTTTTTNTTATATTAATTCTATGATAAATAATTATTGAAATTGATAAATAATTATTGAAATTAAAAAACATTTTAAAAAATTTCTTAAACTGATTTTGAAAAAAATCATAATTTTCTTAATAAAATTCAAAATAAAATAAAATTGAAATTTTTAGTTAGAAATAATATAATAATATATATATATATAATAATTATATATATAATTATAATAATATTATAATTTATTGTTTATTTTATTATTTTTATATGCAATTTTTATTTACGTAGAAATATCAATATACAATTATATATGTATATTGATTTATTTAGCTTTTGAGTTTTTTTTTAGTTTTATACATATATATATATTGAATTGTATCTTAATGTACAATTGTATCTTAATTTCTGAAAATATTTGTAATCATGTTCTGACAACAATCGATATATGTTCAGATATTGGATAGTATACTTTCAAATTTGATTTTATCGTATTATATTATTATATCTTTGAAATTCAACACTTGAAAAATATTTATTATTTCTAAATTCAGGAAAATAATATTTTTTCAATCTTGACAAGCCATTCAAACATTTTCAATATGAAGTATTTCATTTTTTATCATAATTGGTATTAGATTAATTTTATCGTTGATAATTTCTGTAGATATTGTATTGTAAAAAATATTTTTAAAACATATTTTCGAAAAGAAAAGAAAAAATATAATTGTAATTAATATAATAAATATCAAATTCATATAAATTCAAAATTAACATTTTGCAATCATTATTGCGCATTCATATTTCTATTACAAACAAAGATAACAATAGATACGTTAAAATATTACATAATATGTTAATCAATGATAATTTTAAAGCTCATTCGAAGGATAAAATATGTTGACGTTGTCGTGAATGTAGATAAGATTACTATTTAAAATGTTAATTATTATATACTATATAATAGTATATATTACATTTTTTTTTTTATTAATATAATGTATTTTTCTTCCTTTCAAATATTTAATTAGATAAGATAATACTATTGAAATTTTGCTTCATTAATATATTTAAGTTTAATATATTTTATTTTTGACAACAATTAACAATAATATATAATATATATAATATAATTATATATAATATATAATATATAATATTATATATATATTATATATATATTATATATATATATACTCCATATATTATATAATATAAATATACATATATAAAATTATAAAATAATAAAATTAAATTCTAATATGAAACAAAATATAATATGAAATTAAGTAAAGTTCTTTTGTCATAAATTTTCACAAGATTATTCATAAAATATTTTATATAAAATGATGTCTCAGTTGATTTAAATTCAAATTTTTATGTGTAGATTTTCATATTTTCAGCATAATTTGCAGTCAGTATTTATTATACATAATTGTCAAACAAATATACTTTAAAAGATAGAATAGTATACTTTAAAAGATGCAGAGTGATTTCTCTGCAGTTTCTATAAAAGAAAAATTCTCGATATCACTTTATCAGCATTTATATTGCACATTGCAGGCAAAGATATCATTAGATATAGAATAGAATATAAGTGTCTTGTGATTTGAGAATTATATGAAGTTTCATTGAGATTATATGAAATAAAATGCAATATTTATCAAATATATTAAAAAATAATAATAATAAAGAAATTAAATAATATAAAAATATTTATTAAAAAAATGATACATGATATTTATTATGTAAATGATACAATCATATACATGTTAAAGAAATAAACAAAAATATGTTAGAATTAAATAATGAATTCTAACATATTTTTGTTTATTTCACAAATTTTTACTCTTAAATGAATAACAAATTTTATAAATTTATTAAGAATTGATTATATAATTTTAACATATTTTTATATGTATAATTTTTATTTGTACTTTAAAATTTTAATTGCATTTATCATTTTCGTTTTTAAGCTATTTATGTTTTGTTTTTATTTGCATTATAATTGAAAAATATCTTTCCATATTTGTATTAAAATGTGGTAATGTCAAACATAAAATTGTTAGATTAACAATATTTTTGAAAATCAATTCTTCTTTAAGATTCTTAATCGTACTAATTTTATTCAAAAAAATTTTTAAATTTAATTCTTTATTAAAATGATTCTTATTTTTCATTTTTTTTTCAAAAAAATAAAATGACAACATTTGTTATTCATTTAAGAATCATAAAAATATTAAAAATTTCTGAAATTTTGTTTTACATTTATTTAATAATAAAGTATTTAACTAAATCTATCATATCTATATATTTAATTGTTTTCATAGCTACTTCTATTATTAAAAACTACAATGTAATAAAAACTACAAAATATAAAAATTTTTAATTTCTTTTATTATTTTTAAAACTTCAATATTGATAATTATAAATTCTACAGTTAAAATAAATGCAAATTATTATATTACAGTCCATCATTATATATATTTCCATACATTCTGAAAATTCTAATAATCGCATCATGAATAAACATTTTATTTTATTTCTTAAATAAAATAATATTTTTTTTATTATTTTCTAAAATTGCTTATCTTTTTGAACTTCATGAAAAATATATAAATTGACTAATTCAGTAATAATTCAATGTCAAATTATTGCTTGCATTATATATAAATAAATAACAAATGTAGGAAGATAGAAATTTTCTCATTAGTTTGTATTAAATGAGAAATCAATGAATTTTATCTTTTCAATATCACATGTATATTATCCATATATATTTTATCTATATTTTTCAATGATAAATTGCATTATTATAATGTAGGCTATATATACTTTTATAAATTTTCTACAGTGCCATTTTGAACCCTGATCAGATCAAATGAAGTAAATATGTTTATATTTCATCTTTATTGATACATCGTATCAAAATAGATAATATTTTAATATTTAATGCATCAGTACTTGATATTAATATTAGTAATGAAAAAAATTTATTTTATATTATTTTTATTCTTTTTAATATAATAGATTTATTGATAACATTTATTATAATGCCTATTATTTCTATTCTTTTCAACATAACATATTTTTTACTATGTTTGAATCAAAATGCTATTTTATACATTTCAATAAAATATTAAAATGAGTGAAAACTTCTATTATGTTCAATAATATCCAGGAAAATTCTTATCTTTATCTTTTTTATACTTTTCATTTATGAGAAGTTGAAAATTTCATTTTTTTTTCTTTTTTTGAATTCCTTTTGAATTAATCATATTCATGTTAGTTGTATTCAATTTATCTATAAGTTTGAAACTCAATTTATATATTATTTTTTATTATGTATTATAAATTTTAAATTATTTTTTAAATTAAATTAATATAAAAATATTAAATATTATCTCTTAAGGAATTCATATTACTCTATTCTTTAAAAACTACAAATTACTAAAAACAGCAAAAATTTAAAAAGAATTTAATACGTTGATTACAAGAAATACAAAATTACAAAATTTAAATTGCATATCTTAAAAACTTCGATAAAAATAATAGATCTAAACTTTACGGAAAGAAACAATTGCATTATTATATGATGCCTCCTCTAATTTAACAATAGTAATAAAAATAACATGACATCATATTCTCTTCTTATGGAATTTTGTCGCAGAAAAATTAATTTTTTATGATAGAATGGTTCTATACTCTATTTCTATTTACATTTATTACACTATAGATTTATTTTGTAAATATAATATATATATGTATATAATATATAATATGTTATAATAATAGTTATATAACTTATAATATATAATAAGTAATATTTATAGATTATGTTTATTTACATAATTTATATAATTATTTAATTTAAACTCAATGTGTAAACATTTTCATTTTTATTTATTTCTTTTGTTTTCCTGGTTTTTGTAAAATAAATAACAATTTTGTCTTAAAGTTTTAAAACGCGCACGAAGAACAATTCGTAGCAAAAAAGAAAAATCTCTTTTCAATGCATATCAAATGTATGTATTGACTTGAGAGCATTTCATCTGATAAGATGATCGAAGATGCATTCGTTATTTTTGTAAATAATCTCGTTTAGATAAATAATCTCGTTTTGATTTTATAAAATATGTTACTCCTCAAAGGAGTTTTGTTTACTTTCTGTGAGTTCAATGCATCCGTGAGACATCAAGCCCAAGTGATCACCGGAAGCAATGATTATGATCATAATACTATGATCAGACTCTTAACATCGACATGAAAAAAAAAAAAATAGAGAGCTAAAAAAAAATTCAAACTTTAACTACGAAATAAACGAAATAAAATACTTGTTCTTCGTTTAATCTTCGAAACAAGATTTTTAAACATTAAAGATTCTTTAGTCTTTATAAAGATCCATCTTTGTTAAAGAGAAGATTATTCGATTATTATATGTATTTCTCGAAATATTTAAGTTTTAGAATATTTAGAAATGAAATATGCCAATCATGCAACGTTTTAATTATAACAATCTAGATTCTCTAATAATTTCAAAATATTCAAATCTATTTTCTGATGTTAATTTTTTCCATACATATATTTATTTATATTTATTTATGATGGATGTATTTTATTTAAATTAGATTTTATTGGAAAAATTTTTAGCAGGAAGCGTATAATACCAGCATATGAAATGATGTTTAATAAATACTGTTCTCTACTGATGAGCATCCCGCATCAAGTATTATTCAAAATCAAAAGATTACACAGTTTTCTTAATAATCGAATTTATTTTTATTAATAATAATTTTTTTTAGAATCATTTTTTTAACAAGTCGCTTCTGTTTTGCTAATAGTCAATTTCAATCTCCAAAAACTTAAGCTGAATTTAATTATTTATTTTAATAATAATTTTTTACAGAATCATTTTTTTAACAAGAAGTCGTTTTATTAAAAGCCAATTTTAATCTCCAAAGATTTAAGCCAAGTTTAATTAGATCATTGATATTTTCTTGATATTTTTCAAAAAAAAGAATTTTTTATTAATTATAATCTATTGCTTTGCTATAAAGCGAAAATATTATGAACGGATTTGATTATTTTATCAGATATAGGATTCCATAGAAATAGGCCAATGACAGTCCTATGGATAATCGCATAAATTTATCATTATAAGATCTTGTCAAGACAATAAATAATAATATTTTTATTCCTAAAATAGTTTTCTAACACTTTACAAACAATCTAAATGCCAATATCCTGTTTTACAATTTGCTTAGGATGATATTCCAATACAAAATATATTCTTGAAATATAGAATGTTAATCAGACTTTTCTTATTTAATTTATGCGCAAATTTCATGACTCGCATCGCGGTTTTGACTATAATTCTTTCTCTCTTAAAATAAAATTAATTGATATGATTAATGAACCGATATCTGATCTTAATCAAGCTTCTTTCAACTTTTTTGAGGATTATTACTATATATATATATAATATATAATAGAATATATATATAATAGAATGGAATATTGAAAGATTATTTAAATTCTTATCAGTTTTAAGACCAGAATAATTTTTGCATTTTTCCACGCTGTTGAAATCTATCTAAAAATCATAATATGCTGGAAAATGATTTTTTTTAAATTTTCTACTTGAATTTTTATTCATTTCATTTGTTTAATCTCCGAGCATCAAGGCCTCAAATGATTTTTAAATTCTCTTGGATTTTTAATCTATTTCATTTATTTAATTTCCGAGCATCAAGGCTCCAGGCATCTATGGTTAACTTTTTTATTCTTTTGGCTATTGATATGTCAATCATTTCAATGCCTATTATATTTTATAGATAATATGATAAAATAATTCATTAAAAGTATTTAATTAACTTAAGTTCATTATTACATTAATTAAGGTCGATTATCTACTTAAAAATATTTATATAAATAATTTTTTATTTTTAAAAAAGTCCTAGTTATTTTTTAAACCAGGATTTATATCTATATATTTAGGCCTCCTCAAAATTTAATTCTTATTTTTTTAATTTTCATTAAAATTTCTTAATAATATTTTTTCCAAACACGAACAATTGACAAAAAATTTTTTCAAGTTTAATAGATATTCAAATTTATTCGTGTTAAAAGTAATATAATAAATAAGTAATATATCATCCATCACGTCATCAAAAATTCTTGATTTGGAAGCCATTTTCTTGTATATAGCAATTTTTAATAATAAAAATTGCTATGATCCTTCGGAAATCTAATTTTTTGAAATCCTATATTGTTTTGAAATAAGATCTAATTTGAACATCTAATGAACATCATAAAAATTTTGAATTAAAAAATCTTGTTAGATTAGATTACATTTATTTAATTTATTTTTAGAAATAAACTATTTTTTAATTATAGCGGACATTTATTGTGATGTTTATAATTTTTTCGTAAAAAAAATACGTCAATCAAGTTATATCATATAAAACTACAAAAACTAATAAATCAGTTATTTACCTTAGACTTATTTTTACCATCTATTTTGATCTTTTTTCAATAATATTTCACAGATTCTTCGCGATCTCAAAGGATTTTGTATCTTTTATAGAACTAATAAATCAATGTTATTTATTTGTGTAGTTATATATTTCGAAGATCTTCAGTGATCTTAAAAGATTTTGTATTTTTTGTAGGCAATGAGAATATGTTCCTATCTTGTTTTCCTAACATTTTTTTAGCTTTTCAGAACGTTACATTTTTCCAATATAACAATAAGCTTAATAGATAATTGCATTATTGATAAATCTTGATAGAGTCTTCTGTTTAATTTTACTTTTTTTTCTTCATTCTAATCTTTGTCGAGATTCCATCAAAATATATAGAGAGGATCTTTTTTTGCTTCTTAACAATAAAAAAATTTTTTTTCTTGTAATTTTCTTTCAGTATTTAATCGCAATTTCTTTGGGATTTTCGAATTAAAGAAGAAATCATTTTCCTCTTCATAGTAGAAGTATTTTCTTCCAATTCTGCTTGGATTCCGCAAAAAATTACTTTGGAAAGAGTTTTCGCAGGTTTCCAATGCAATTTTCTGTTATATTTTTTTAAGAATAGAATGTTTGATCATTTTCTTGAACATATTTTTCGTTTCATTCATTCACCCCATTCTAATATTTGAACCGATATTTTTTTATTATTCTATGAAGAATTCGTTGCAGTTGATGATAAATATAATTCATAATTAATATAATTAATATAATAATTAATTCATAATTAATTCCAACGTTATCAGCAGATTCTTCATCGTGTTATTCATGCTGTTTTTCTTAAAGTAAATATTCCAGAAATTTTTTCTCTGAAAACCAGAAATATCCGTTGATGATTCATTATCTTACATTATCTTACATTATCTTATATTTACATCCAGAGAAATCAGTTGATAGCTTTTAGCTAGAATTTTTTCCTATTTGCTTTCAATCAGCGGATATTTAAAAATAACAACTAATTCAAAAATTTTCAAATTGTTTTATGTCATATTTTTCTTTGATTCTAATATTTATTCGAAAAATATTTTTTAAAGTAATCAATCACTGGATGCTTTAATAGTCATCTCTTTTATGTCTGCAGCACATTTTTGATGAGAATATCTGGAAACTTGTAAAGATTCAAAGCTTTTTTCCAAATTAAAAAAATTTGCTTTCTCATTACTTCGGAAAAATCCAATTTATAACAAATTTTTGCCTATTGAACACAAAGGAAACTAAAAGTTCTAAAAACATAAATTTTTACTAGTATTCTAGAAATCCTCGATTCAAAAATAGTCTTCAGTATAATTGTATCATAAACTGAATCTTACGAATTCTATAAATTTTCCAGAACTAAATATAAACTGAAAATTTATCTCTAATTAATTCTAAATTTTATGAACGTTGGAATATTTGAGCTATTTGAGATTTTCAAGTTGATATTTTTTGACTCAGTTCAAGCGATTATTATTTCGCTCAAAATTTAAGTATTCGAATACATCGAAGTGTTACAAAATAATAAGCAACAAATGAAAAATTTGATAACTATTTATCAAATAAACATATATTATAAAAGAAAAGAACAATACGTTTATTTGTATAAGAATTGACATTTGGTTGAGAGTTTTTTCAATATAACAAAATGAATATTCGCGGTGCTCGTTTATAATCGCTTTATAAATCACATTTTTTTAATATGATTCTCATCTATTGGAAAACAATCATATTGACTTTATGGAAAATTATTGCTAATTTTAATTATATTATGAATAGTTTCTGAAAGATTTTCAAAATATTTGACAAATCTAGATCAGAATAGAAAACAAAACAAAAAATACATTATCTCCTTTGATATCTTTGTTATTAAATTTATTGTAATTTCAGACATGATGCTGGTCATCAAAGGGAATGAAACAAAATATTATAAAAGCAGCAACAAAATCAAAAAAAAAAAGAATTGTTACACCAGATCAGATCAATGAAATTCCATACATGATTCATTACATCAAATATCAAGTGAAGAGAACATAAATTAAAATAAATAAAATCCTTGATGTCAAGAATATTCTTCCGATATATATCTAATATATCGAAATAATGTACAATAAAAAGTATTTAAAATATATAACATTAATCATCGAAATAATAGATTATAAAATGAAAAACACATTGTTTCTATACATTTCTATTTAGGTATGTTTTATCAGCGCTAATAATATTGATAAGTTTGATTGATAAAAATTGAAAAAATTTTTAAAGAGATATTTAATAATTAAATAAATCAAAAGTATTTTTAAAAATACATTTTTTTCATTAAATATAATTATTTTAATAATTTTAACAATTATTCGAAATATTTTCTCTATTTGTTTTCTTAAGATGATCATCTAGATAAATCTTATCTTTTTTTCATTCTGTATTGTCATTATAGGAATTCTCTTCTAATACGAAAAAGATATTTCAACTTTTTAGTAATTTTCTTATATATTGGTCTAATAGTGATATTATGTTGATGTTGACTCAATTTATTAATCAACATTTCTTTGTTTCTTTTAATTAGAATAATCAACATTTTATTAGATTTTTTATGATCTTTTTATGAAATTGATTTTTTATAAAAAATTTGTAAAAGCGATTTAATGTCTTTTATGAAGACATGCATAAATTATTTAAATCCTTGAATATTAAAAATTTTAATTTGTTTTATATTTTTTTATTTCCAATATTTCACATAACCGTTTAAATAATTTTGATTTGAACTTCATGATTAGCGATAATGGATATTGGGTAATCAAAACATTGAATCCTGTATTTTATTACTGCGTTTGCAATTATTTCCGTGAATATGTTTTTGAATAAAATTCAAGCTTCGAGTTATCTGGTAAATCAAAATTTATGATAATTGAAATGACGTTTGATGAAGTCATTTTGATCTTTATATATATATGAATTTTTCCCTTGGCGCATGAATTGTTTTATTAAAAGATTGTATTTTGTTATCTTATTTTTTTAAGACTTAAGACAAGATTTACAACATTTGTGGATATCTTTTTTCATAATAGGCCATAAAAAAATTTGAATTTATAATTTTGTAATCTGAAAATCAGAATAATTTGAAGAATGTAAATTATTCTTATTCTTGTTTGTGGAGATATATAGTGATATGAAATGTCTACCTATGTAACTGTCATCCATTAACTAAATTTTGACAAATTTCTTTGATTTAAAATGCCGTTTTCTTGATTTCAGTGACTAAAATTTTGATGTTAAAATTGATGTTAAATTTGATTTAAAATTTTAATTCTTGATAAATTATCAGTTATTAAATTTTGTTTATTTTATATCTATTATGATATTAAATTTAAATACCAAATCAAACAGATTGTAAAAACAAATCAAATCTTGACATCTTTCGCGCGAAAATAAAATTTGTAATCATACAGACATGAAATTGTATATATAAAATAACATATATAAAATAAATGTTGTAAATGGATGCCATAGCAAAAATTGTTTTAACAACTTTAAAAATATATTATTGCATTTAAATAATTTAATTCAAAAATATTTTTGGGATATAAATATTAGGATATGTAAAATATTATTTAAGCAATTATTTATTTTTTTATCTATATATATATATATATATGATAAGTTATTAATATTATAATTAAGATAATACAATTACAATTTTTAATTCAAGTGCAAATGATTCTATTTTAATTTAATTTCTAATTAGTTCTTCAACTTTATATTCTTGCTAAATTTTAATTTTCTTATTAATTCTTCAGCTTTATATTGCAATAGTTTTTTTATAACTCTTGGTCAGAAAGATTTTCTTTTGAATCATTCTGGCCATTTTTTTTTTTTTTTTAACCATTGTATGAAATTGCATATATTTCAAATAATTTTCTATTTGATATTCTCTCCCTTGCTCAGAGCTGATGAATCATTAATCTGAAAAAGAAAATGAAAGTAAATTAGTATTAATAAGATATATAGTAATAGTTATATTAGTTATAGAAGAAAAAATAATTTTTGTATGCCATAAATATAAAAAATGAAAATAATCATTGTACAAAACCTAACTTTCTGTTAGAAATAAAAATGATGAATTTATTTTACAAATAACAATTTGCACTATTAATATATATTTGTATATATATTTAATACATTTATAAATAAACATAATATTTATATTTTAATTCTAATAATTATTTCTAAGAATAATTATAATATAATTATAATTATAATTACTTTTAAGAATTATAATTCTTAATAATTATATTTTAAATCTTATTCCACTGTTATAATCCTGTATTTTATATTTATGTCATATTATTGTCTGTAATAGAATATCCCTACAAATAAAATATAAATAGAATCAATGACAAAATTAAGTGGACAAATAGAAAATGAAAATAGTTATTGATAAAATTTAATCAAAATCAAATCATTATTGTATATTTAAGTTTTTAGATCTTTATAATATATAAATTATTTTATTAACTAAAATTAATATTTAATATTTATAAAAATAATGGAATATATAAAAATAAATTATATTTCTAGAAATAATTTCAAAAAAAATAACTAATTACAGATGAATAAAATAAAAAAAATTAAAAATTAAAAAACAAAAAAATTAAAAATTAATGGTTAGTATTAATTTAATTGCAAATACTATCAATACTATATATATTTTTATTTTTTATTAAATTTTTTAATAAAAATTGTCAATTTTTAGATGTTCATCTTAAATTGTTAAAAAAATCAACTATATTTTTTTCATTTATAATAAGAAATAAGAATTTAATAAATTTTTAGTAAAATTTAAATCTGAAGTTTTTGTCATCTGTTTTGTAATTCAATATTATTAATCAATAAAAATTTCTAAGATTTCTAAGCTATCTAAGTTATCTCTAA
This sequence comes from Apis laboriosa, assembly GCF_014066325.1. Taxonomy (NCBI): domain Eukaryota; kingdom Metazoa; phylum Arthropoda; class Insecta; order Hymenoptera; family Apidae; genus Apis; species Apis laboriosa. The sequence goes on from NW_025223092.1 coordinate 418,940, forward strand.
GTTATCTAAGATTTCTAAGATTTATTCAAAGATAATTATATCTTTGAATAATTATATAATATATAATATAATTATATTTATATAATATTATAATTATATAATATCTGAATTTAACTTTTAAATCTTTTAAGTAAGAAGTTCTTTTATCACAACATAACATTTACTTAAATTAATTTATAATAATACGAATATATATATATATTTTTTTTATATCTGATTATAAGAGATACACCAAAAATATTTTGTTTTGTGAAATTGAAGAAATATTGCTAGTGGCAATGAAAAGAAACAAAATTTCTGAAAATGGAAAAGTATGAAATTTTATTTTGATATTTTGATATTTAACACGAACATTAATATAGATTTTATATTATTAGTAATTTAATTTAATTAATTTAATTTAAATACAATATTAAATACAAACTTTCCTTTGTATTTCCTTGATATTAAATTATATTTTGTTTATAAGGAAACTGAAAATAGATTACATTAATAAACAGTCTATTTTCGAAAAAAGAATTGAAGAAATTACAAAAGGATAGAAAAAGCTACAAAAAAATCATAAAAGTATTAAAACATCAACTTCAAAATTTTTTTCTAGTGGAAAGGAACACATTGTGGAAATTACTAATACAAATATCAGTCTTAATATTAATCTTAATATTTTGTACTACTATAAAATTTCCATAATATTAAATTATAATATTTTGTTAATAAAGGAGAAGAAATCACACACTGACAAAATATCCATAAATATTTTCGTGAAGAAAATATAAAAAACAAAAAATAAAAAAAAAAGAATGCAAAAAGGACCGAAGAAAAAAAAACAAAAATGAAATATAACGAATTGTGAAATAATGTAATATTTATTTATTTAAGAAATGTAAAAAATATAAAAACTATATAAAATATTAATTATTGATTAAAGGAATTCGCTAATTGTTTTTTATTAGAAAGAGAATCTTTTTTTTAGAAGAAAAAGATTACATTTATATGATAATTTCCCGAGAATCAAAAAAAATCCATCTGAGAAAAAAGCGCATAAAAGTATAAGTAAAGTTCGATAACAGTGAATTTAAAAATAATAATTGTTTAACTATTATAAATGTTTAATTTTTTTCGTAATTATTATATAATATATTTTATGATATATTTGTATATATTATACATTATTTTATAATAATTTTTAACTATGAAAAAATAAAAAAAATTTACATAAATATTATTATATTATAAACTATTACAAATAAATTATAATAAATATATACATATTATATATATATTTATAATACATAGTAATATATACATATATTAATATATATAAATACTATATATAAAATTTCAAATTGATATTTAGTTATTATTTAATTCTTTGAAATCATTTATATGATAAATTAATGAATGTCCATTAATAAATTGAATTCCTAATCTAATTATTTATATTTTTATATTTCTTTTAAAGTCAAAACTTATTTATTAACTTATAAATAAATTATAGATTTTTATATAAAATCATTATATTATTATAAACATGTCTAAAAAATACAAAATAGCCAATATATAATATTTAATAAATAAATAATATTTAAGAAATAAATTTTTTAATTAATATTCAATAATAAACATAATTATAATTTGAACAATAAAATAAATTATAATTGGATATTTTATATTTTTTAAATAAAAAAATTATCATAAAAATTCTGTAAGTTTTTGTATTTTATATTTACATTTTATATTTTTATAAATGCATAAATATTCGCAATCTATTTGTAAGTAATTTTCAAGTTATATTAAATAAAAAGATGGCAATAAAATGAAATAATGATCAGAATTACAAAAAAACTAATCGAAATATAAAGTTTTTTGATTTATATAAAATTAATAAAGAGAGATTTTCAAGATCGCTATATATTTAATTATACAAATATTTAATATTTTATTTAAGTAAATCAAATATTTCACGAGGAATTAAAGTTATCAAAAAAATATTCTGGATATTTAATTTGGATAATTAATATATTTTGTAAAATTTTTCATGAAGTAATAATTCTTGAAGTAATAATTGTTCTTTTTTTTATAATTTCAGTCATGAAATTATGAGATACTCTTCTCTTATTTAAAAATAAAATATTTTGTACATACACAAATATATTATATTATATCCATAATCTAAAATAAAATATTAATAATTATTGTAATAATAAAATTTAAATGAAATTATAAAAATTTCAATATAAAAATAAAATATAACAATTTCAATATCAAAATAGATTTTTAAAAAATTACAATTATTTGTAATAAATTTAATTAATTTATACGAAAATCTTTTTTTTTTTTAGAATTGAGAAAAATTAAATTTTAACTAAAAGCTTTATTTCAAGCTTTTTTTAAGGAAAAATTACTTTAATTATTATATATTCATTTATGATGTAGTTTTGTTGCTTATCAATGTCACAAAGAAGTACTGCATTACTACATATCAAAATATGATATACTGAAGAAGTAAAGATGCATATGCGTAAGTTATTGCATTTTAATATAGATAGACAAATTATAAATCATTGCTTTACTTTATTTATTTTGTTTATATTAAAACATATTAGTTTACAAAATAATAATAAATTATATAAAATCATAAATTATAATACTAAAATAAAAATTATAATACTTTTAATAAATAATTAATAAAAATAATTAATAACTTTTTAATACAATTCAAAATGAATAATATATTTTTTTTTAAATGTAGATTACTTTTATCGAAAAATTATAATTATAAATATCATCGCAATAAGTATTCGTAAAACAAAGAACAAATTTTCTGAACAATTTACATCACATATCCATTGTAAATGATTAAACAGATTATTTAAATTATTTGAAGAAAAAAGAAAAACTATATTGTAAAATTTTTGTTATGCAAAATTCTTTTGCTAAAAATTCAAACGACAAACTTGTTATATTTCATTTTGTTGTACATTATAGACGAACATGTTTTAGATAATTTATAAGCTCTTCATAATTTTTATGCTCTTATTTTTTTTTAATAATATATGTCACAATTATCACATTAAACTTAATTATTATTATTCATAAAACTTATCAGAAATTAAAAAAATTATATTTTAATAAATTGTTTTTATATTCTTAAAAAGATGCATTATGAAAAATAAAAAAAAAAATTTTTCTTTTCTAAAAAAGAGTATAGTTTTCTATTATTACACTATTATTTGCAATACTGTGATTATTATTATTATTTTGATCAGACCTATCTCATTTAAACAGATCTAAAATTTTATTCAAAATTTTAATATCTGAATATTATAAAAATATCATCCTTATAAGTTACATAACATAGTACAATTTTGATTTGCAGTTTTAATATATTTAATCTTAATTAATGCATTTTTAGATTTGCATTAAATTTAACTAAAACAGATTTTCACTTTATTAAAAAAAAAATATATAAACATGTAAAATAACAATAAAGAATGTAAAGGAAAAAACAGAGAACAAAAAATATTATAATATTATTTATTATAAAACAATTTATAAACTAGATGATCACAATGTATAAAGAAGAAAAAGAACATTTTAATAATAAATTTATGAAAAAACAAAAAATAAAATTAAATATTTAAAAACACTTTCCATGAGAATTTTTTTCAACACTAGATTTATTTATTAATTTGATGAAGTTCAAATTTCATACTTAAAATAAAGTTAATAAAATTTTATTAATTAATTTAAAATTATATTAATTTTTATTGATATAATAATATAACTTTATGTATATCTCAATTTATCCATCAGCTTTATATTTTCGCATATTGAATATTATATCTATTTATATTTCTCTATAGTATATATATTTTTCCATACAAAAATTGACGGATTAACAAATTTTAAGTTAAATATCTTAAAAATGTCTTATCAAATTATAAAGTAAAATCACGGTGTGCTCTCATACTGTAAAAGATAAAAAAAAATGAAAATATAAAAGTAAATACCGTATTTCATTTCTTATGTCATTATTCGTTTTTTACGATATGTAATAGTAGAAACATAATACATATTTACATTAGAAAAAAAAAATCAACACAAAAGAATATTGAATTGTAACAATTGTATTGTCAATTTGTATAAAACTTTTAAAAAATAATAGAAAACATTAATTAATGGAAAGAAGAATAAAAGTTATGTTTTCACATTTTTGCTCATTATTTTTTTAAATTATAATTTAATGAATAAAATTTGTGATATTTTAAAAGCTTTTTTTTATTATAAAAAGATAGTGTGTTATTTCATATAATTAGAATTTTATTTCATATAATTATAATTATATATATAATTAGAATTCTATTTTTATTTTTATTTTTTCTGAAGTTTAAAAATATTGATGAAAACTTCTTAAGTTATTAATCTAAAATGTATTCATAAAAAAAAATATTTTATATTTATTTCCTAATATATTTTCTTTCTAAAGAGTTATGAACAGAATAATATCTCAGAAAATTATTCATTAAATTTCTACATTAACTATTAATTATCAATATATGTATAAGATTAGAATATGTAAATATATCGAAAAAAGATTTTATTTTTCAATTGATTAAAAAACTAAATAAAGATTATAGAGATAACTATAAGATTTCCAATTATTGAAATTTTTTATATCTGACGACAAATAATTAAAAATTCGGCCAAATCGTTTTTGTAAAAAAATAAATCCAATAATATTTATCACGAAAAAATTGTTTACGGAAATATACATTCAAAATAGGATGTAAAAAATGTACTACTAATTTCTATTAATAAAAATATAATGATATAAAATAAAACTAATGTTATTATCAAAAAATTATATTTTAATATATTCAAAAAGAATAACTTAACTTTCTTAAAAAAAGGTATATTCATATATTTTCAATATGTAATAATATCATTTTTAAATTGCTTTTTTTATTTAAGTATCAATAAATAATAATATCTATCTGTTCAATCGTGTTCAAAATCCAAAATTTTATATGAAAAATTCACATTATTAAAACATGAAATTTTTCATATATATAAAAAAATTATTCATTTTTAATGTATATTACTATATATTGTTGTTATGAAATTATTATTTTTATCAGATTTTGAAGTACATTCTATTATTACAATCAAGATTTTAAAATTTCTTCTATCTGATTTTAATTTTAATTGATATTTGATTTTGATATTTTTTTATAATATTAATTCTAATTTATGATAATATATGATTTATTTGTTAAAAAATTATGAAATACATACATATAATATTATTTATAATATTTTATAATATATAATATATTTATTTAATTTATAATATATTTATAACATTTATATAAAAATAAAATAAAAGTGTAGATTAAAATAATTAATATTTCAATTAAAAAAATATTATCAAAATCACTTCATATATACAATTTGAAAAGATATTTATTTTATTTTTAAATAAACTATGTTAAATTATCAGATACAATAATCACATAATAATGTAGAACATTAATCATAAATTTTTTCATTACTATTATATGACAAATAGATTACTATTAAATTTATTTGAAATTATATACACATTATAATTTTAATCTTTGCTAACAAAAAAAAACATGAAATTTTTTACTATGTTATAAACAAACTTAAAATTCTATTTTGAAAGATAAACAATACTCTAATTAATTAAACTAAATTCAACTAAAATATTAATTTATTTACCTTATTTAAGATTATAATTATATCTTTGATCAAAAAATCAAAAGCCTATTATACAATTTCATAGTGATTCAATCAATAAAAATGAATAAAATTAATGAAGAGAATTATCTGAAAAGTACAAAATTTTTAAAATTCTTCTATTTCTTCCAAAGAAAATTATATTAATTTATATGTACATATTTTATATCTAAAAAAAATAATATAAGTAACTAAATATAAATAATTTTATTAATTATAATATTATAATGTATAATATAATTTATAATATAATATAATTCAATATATAATTATAATATATAAAAATATATAAATCATATTAATTAATGATATAATTTAGATTTATTTTTTTATTTAATAATTTAAAATGTTAAATAATTTGATTATTATTATATTAATAAATATAAAAATTATATATGATATGATTTAAAAATTTTTTATTTTAATATTAATCGCACTATTCCTTATAGAATATACAAACTATTAAACTAATAAACTATTCCTTATAGAATAATAATAATAATAATAATAATAATAATAAGAAAAAGAAGAAGAAGAAAAAGAAGAAATAATTAATATAATGAAAAAAACTTACTGTAGATGATAATAACAATCTAATATCAGTGATATAAATATCGATAAAAAACAATGATGATTTCAATATTAATGTAAATCTTTTCAATATGAAATAAAATTTTAAATTTTATTTTAAATATTTTAAATTTAATTATTTATTTTTGATTTACTTAGTCATGAAATAATAATATCGATGAAATTATTAGTAAAATGAAATAAATAACTTATAAGAACACTTCACAATTGCTTTTGGCAGGTTTGAATAATTCTATCGTCGCTTCGCAATCCTTATTATGAGTTCCCCCACTATAAATTCATATTCCATATTTTATCTCTTATGACTGCGAATATAGTGATGCTAGTTCCTATCTTCTTTTGTAGGAATGTAAGAGAACCTAAGAGTGGGAAAGAAGACATACAATTCATGAATTGTCCAGATCCTCTCTATTATTTAAAATCTTATTTAAAACTCAAGAAGTATCTAAAAGTACATGCAAAATGTACTTATGTATTTATAAATATTTTAAAATATGAGATTGTTAAGTTTTCCGATATAAATTTTATTATATCATATATTAAATTAAAATTATATATTGGTTGGATAAAGAATATATTTATGATGTTATATATTAAATCATTTGAAAATAATGTCTAAATGTTAAATTATATTATATGTTAAATTTTTTTTCTATTGCCATTTTTGTGGTATGTTAATATTTCTATTAAATATTATTTATTTTTAATGTTTATAAATATTTGTATTAATTATGTAGTCTTATTAAATTGTATTATTATCATATTTTTATTTACTATACCATTTTTTCCATAGTGTATTTACGTTGTCATAAAAATTAAATGTATATTATAATATATTACAATATATATATTTTTTAATTAATAATATATATTTCTAAATAATTAAATTAATTTTATAATTATAATATTTTAATCATCGTATTTACAATTATATATACATATGTATACAATCTCATGAATGAATTGTGGATTTATATACAAAAATAAGTCGAAAATTTTTTTATTTAAAAAAATTCGTTTTTATAAATCAAATTTTTAAAGAATTTAAAATTGAATTTTTTGGAGAAATAAAATTAGCTAATTCTCAATTAGATACGAATAAACTATAGATAAATCATTCTATATGTAAAAATAAGCATAAAACGTGGTATAAAATTTTATCATTAAAATCCTTGTTTTTAAAAAGATCCTTTGTTTTGAAAGTCAAAATTGAATATATACAGTAAAGAACAAGTGTAATTGGCAAATTTTATAGTTTTATATTTTTATATATTCATAATAGTAAGCATATAATAATATAATAATAAGCACGCTTATTGGTTGAGAATCATTATTAACATCATCAAATAAAATAATCCTGTAATATCCTGATCATATGAACAATGAAAAAGAATATTCGCATTGTTTTTATTCCATACAGATTCCGATATGTGATCTTATAGTTCTTATAATATGGTTAAGTATTTAAAGTATATATAAGTTAAATTCTTATTAAAAAAATTAAATTAATATAATTGCAATAAATAATATAATATATATATAAATTATAGTACAAAAATTATTTAAAAGAATATAATTAAATTAATAATAAATGCAAGACAAATTAAAGTAAATAATTGCCTGCATTATATTATAATATAATATAATATTATAAAAAATATCATTGAAAAAACATATTAAATATACATACAAAAGTACAGATTGAAAAAAACAATTCAATTAAAATAATAGTATATTTTTATATATGTATATTATAATGAGTAATTGTATCTTTAATGAATCACATCATATTATATAAATTGAATATTTTAGAAATGATATAAGTAATAAGAATTTTTCTTTAAGTTTTTTATAATTAAATAATTTACTTTTTTTAATAATTTAATTGATTGACTTTAATTAAATAATTAATATATATGTAAATTGATTTATATACATATTTAAATATAAATTATTTTTTTTTTAATAAAAATGAATTATTAATTATATATTAATTGTATTATGAATGGAATTACAATTTAGAATATTATTTTAATATAAGTTTAGTATTGTTTTGATAGTAAATTTCATTGATAATCTTTAATATAAAAAGAAATTTTATATTTTTTAATTGATTTCAGAAAATTTAGTAATTTTTATTATTTTTATATCAATGAAAAATATTACATATAATAATATATATATATAATATAAGAATTCAATAATATTGCTTAATAATAATATTTTAATATAATTCTAATGTAGAGTGATTAAAATATTTTTTAGAAAATCATTAATTTTTTTTTTTTGATATTTTTATATTTTGAGAATTTTATGGATTATTCAATTTAATTATAGGTATCAGAATATTTTTATATTTAAATATTATAATTAATATGATAATTATATCTTTTGGTAAATATTTCTATTATTTATTTACTTTTTTATTCTTATTAATTATTTATTTAAAAAAAAATTCTAAAGAAATAATATCTACTTTGAAATAATGAAACTATGAAATATAACAAAATTATGATTTATACAAATATATAAATATACAAATTTTTTGAACTAAATTAAGTCACTAAATTAGTAATATAAAATTTAATAATTTTATTTCATATTATATATATAATATATAATTATTTATTTTGATTATATATGTGTATAATTATAATTTATGAAATGTGATTTTTCTTATTTTTCATTCAAATTATTATATTACATTGTTGTAATATAATTTTAATACTATTATTTTTATTTTATATTCTTGATATTTATGATTCTTTTATATTTTTTTAATAATATCTTATGTAATAATATCATTATGTAATTCGGTATATATTTTTAATCTCATTATAATAATATTATAATTTTATATAATGTAATTTTATAGTATTTTTAATTTTTTTTATATGTATGTAGTTGTTATGTATGAATATTTTAATTAATATTTCTATATAATTATATAACTTCTCATTTTTTCAACGAGAAATATTTAAATTTCTTATATGCAAATTGATATATATATATATATCTTCCTTTCTATCATTTTATTGATTTCTAACAAATTTAATTGTTAGAAAGATATTAACAGATTTAATTAATTTAGTTATTATTAAATTAAATCAAAATTAAATTAAAACTTCATAATGTTGAATTTATAAAATAGAGAAAGATGAGAAAATCAGAATTATTTATTTAATACATACATACATACATAAATTATATATATATATTTATATATATTATATATATATATAAACACAAATTTATGATTTCCTTAAATTAATAAAAATAATTGTTTTATTTGATTTTTTTATAGTTGTAAATCATAATTTTATTATTTATTATATAATTTTATTATTTCAATACTCATATAAACTATATAATATATATAAAATATAAAATATTTCTATATTTTTATTTTTTTTCTTTATTTTTTGTATTTTTTATAAAACTTTACTTGTATAATAATAATAATATAATATAATAGTAATTTTATATTTTATTATAAATTTATATTATTAATACTTCATACTAATTTAATTAGATTATTAAATAATGAGTTTAAGATTTTTTTCTTTAAAAATATCAATTAAATATAAATTAATTAAATGTCAAAATAAATTACAATTAAAAATTAGGCATTTCTCATGAATTTTATAAAGAAATTATTAAATAAATTTATTATTTTACATTTCTGTTTAAAATCTTTCAAATTATAAAATCTTCCATTCATAATACAAATTCTATTCTATTTATATATTCTTATAAGTATAACAATTTCTTGAATAATATAAGATTTGAGGTATATATTAAGATTGAAATTATAGATAGAGATATAATTATATAATTGAATCTATATCTATTCTTTGAAAATATATATATATAAAATTATAAATGTATAAATCTATATATATATATATATATACAAAATAAAATTTTTAATAGATAACATATTCTAATAGATTAACTAAGAAATTTTATTTGGAAAATCAAATCAAAATTAATTGAAAAAAAAAGAAACATTTAATTTTTTTTAATTTATTTATCATGCAACATATTTTAATTTATTTTTTTCAATAGATTATAAAAAATATAGAATATATAAAAAAATGTTTAGATTAAAAATATAACATATCAAGAAGTATAGATCATAATAGGAAATATAATCTTTTAAATATAATCTTTCTGAAATATAATTTTTTAAAATTGATATGGTATATACAATATGATATATATATATATATATATGTTATGTATTTACAAATAAAAATTCATAAATATTTAATAATTTTGTATTGTAATTTATTAACAAAATGAATAAAGTAATATTTTTTATATTTTTTATGTAAATTGATATTAAATATAATAACAAAGATATACAAAATGTTGATATAATTAAAAAAATATTTGAATACTAACATATGGTTTAATTTAACAATCTATATCTTTATTAATTATAGAAAAAACAAACTCAAATTTGTTTTTTTTAATAGAATATTTATTATATATTACAAATATGAGCAACTTATTTAACTAATTTGATTTAATAAAATAAAAAATTATAAAAAATAATTATAAAAATTTTAAAAAATAAAATAATATACTAAAATAGCAATTTTTTATAAAAATAAGTATTGCTTTTGATATTTTCTTGATTCTATAACATGTTTTAGATAATTTAAAATGTTAAAAATCATTTTTTTTAAGTTAATTTAGTTTATATTTTATTTTTATTTTAAATAAACTTATCATTTTTAGTGTATGGTTGTTTTTTATCTATTCAATGGTTTAATTATTTCTATGAGGATATTCATGTAACTGCATAAAAGTTATTAATTTGATAATTTAAATTTGCAATATGTCTTATTATATTATTACGTTTATTATATTATTATGTTTAAATTAAAAATATATAAATTAAATATACGTTTTATTTTAATTTATTTAATATAATCCTCATATGTATAATCCTCAAGCAATAAATTAATAGATTTTTCATTTTGGGCATAACTGATTAATAAATTTTATTATTTTTCTTATTTATATATTCTATTATAATCATATTAATTTTTATAATATTGCATGTTGAATCCTAAAAAAATAAAAAATTTATTATTTGAGCATTACAAAATAAATCAAAAGAAAACGTTTTAGTTAAATAATTAAATCATTGAATAAATAAAAAACAATAATACATATTAAAAATGATACATTAATTCATTTAAAATAAAAAATAAAATATAGAATAAATTAACTTAAAAAAAAAGATTTTTAACATCTTAAACTATCTAAAATATGCTATAGAATCAAAAAATTGTCAAAAGCAATACTTATTTTTATAAAAAATTGCTATTTAGTATATTATTAGTATATTTTATTATAAATTTTTAATGAATCTGAATATTTTTCTTATACGAAAAATAGTTGTCATTTTATTTTATTTTTTAAATATTATTTTATTATTAAATCAAATTAATTAAATAAGTTGCTAATATTTGTAATATGTAATAAATGTTTTATCGAAAAAAACAAATTTGAGTTTATTTTTTTTATAATTAATAAAGATAGATTATTAAATTAAATCATATGTTAGTGTAGAATTTTTGTGAATAATTGTATTTATATATTTGTGAAATATTTTTATTTAATCTAAATCAAAATAAACACAAAAGTCAGTATACAAACACAAAATATCGCTTGCGACATATCGGTTTAACCTATTAAATCTTCAATAGTGTTTTGAAATCGAGACTCGTGCAAATTACAACAATAAATTCCAAACTCTATTCAAAATCATTTTTTTGTTGAATTAATAGCTGCGTTGATAGGAGTATTATTCTGATAAAAAATCTTTTCATTTTCAATGTTATAAATTGATAAAATAAATTGATATTTAATATTTGTTGACTAAATTCAAAATGTGATGCTTAATGTTATGAAGAATATGAATTATAAGCTTTGGAAAATTTAACTATTAGAAATAAATAATCAAAAATTAAGTGCAAAAATGTCATATTGATATAAATTTAAATTTACAGAAAAATATATAAAAATAAAAATATAAAAATATAAAATATAAAATTGTAAAAATATAGATATGTTTACAATTATTATAGCATTGTATAATGTATTTGTTATTATAAAAAAATTTGTTGAATTTATAATTACAAAGAGTTATTATTATTTTTATTAATATTATTAATTAAATATATTTTAATAATATAACTAAACTAATAAATAAACTAATAATAATGTTATAGAATATATATTTGTACATTTTATTTCTATCAAAAGTTATAAATAAATGTGCATCAATTGATTTTTTATAGAAGTAAAAAAATATAAAATTTTTTCATTCAAATTTTAATTTTTGGAAATCATATGCATTAATTTTAAAATATTATTTATTATATGCAATGTATAATGTCTTTTGTAATACAAGAAAATAGTATTAATGAAACGTTTTAATTACATTTTTTTTTGAATCTAATATTTTTTATATATTTTGTAAATGTTTAGATATAATAATAATAATAGACATTTGTGTGCCGCTAATTAAATGATATTATTATTATCTTGATAATAAATATATTTTTCTCTATATTTTTTTTTCTTTTTTTAAGGAATCATGTGATATCTTTTTTTTATATAATTTTCAAAGATCCTATATAAAAATTAAAAATTTGTAAGAGTAAAGTAAAAAGAATAAAGTTTGAAAAATGGGAAAAGTTCAGGAATGATTGACTAATTAAAATATAATAACTCAATTGTAAATAATTTGATTTATTATGGATTATAATAATCAAAATAATATAGTGAATTAAGAAATAGTTAACTATAAATTTTGTAAAATTTAATATATTTACAGTAACTTAAGAATATTGAACTGAAAACATAGACAATAATAATTGAAGTACTATGTTAAAATATTTTTTATATTTTGAGTTAATGATTTTCAATTATTATAATTAATTGCATATTATATATTACATATTATATATGTAAATAATAAAAGTAAGTAATAATTATAATTAATAACTAATAAACATATAAGTATATAATGATAGTTTGCAAGATACTTTTAATATTATTTGTTTTTATAGGATGAAGAAATATCGCTACAAATATTTTTGCGAATATTTTTGCAAATATTTTTGCAATATTTCTTATTTCTGGTAAATAGTGGTAATCATTATTTGTAGTATTTGGAATAATAGTAAGTGCATTATATTATTTTTATTTCTTTCTATAATATTTGTAACATTTAAACTAAAAAACATTTAAAATAAAAAAAATTATAACATTAACATTGAAATAACGTAAGTGTGTAAAAATTATTATTTTCATTTCTTTCTTAAATTTTATAAAGTTTATAAAATGTAATATTTTCATAAGACAAACTATTTACAATAATACTAAAAATTTGTTTTTTGTTTTATTTATCAATTAATTTTTCCAATAAAATGTTAAAATTTTTTTATAAATCACCAATAATTAAAAATGAAAGTTTTTCATAAAACTTTCATTAAATACAATACAAATTTTAACATAAAATATGTATTGTAATTTTCAAATCTATAAAGATTGATAACAAAAAATAATAAAAAATAAATAAATAATTAAAAGGCAGATTTATTATTATTTTTGTACTTTTTTTGTTTATGTTAATTAATAATTAATACTAACTTAATTTTACATAACCGATTTTTTAGATCGTACATAATAAAGTAGAAATGATTTTTTAATTCAATTTGATTTTTAATTAATGAAAAACAACAATTTAAAAAGGTTTTCATTAAAAAAATATAATCTATCATTATTTTTTTTTTTTAATTAAAAAAAAATATTTTCATTTGTTTTAAATGCATCTATTACTATGAAACATCTGACATATAATACTGTAGCTATAACTAAATTTATTCAATATAATAAAATATAATAACATAATAAATCAGTCATCAAATTATTAATATAGATAATCATAGACTTGAAAATTTACAAAATAAAGATAAAATTTTAGCTATCATAATAAATGATACTTATTTTTGATTTTTTCATATTTGTAACACTTATTGAAAAATCTTGTTTTAAGTTTTATTCTATATCTTGATGTCATTAGCTGGATCGATATTTTATCTTTCATAAATCATTACAGTATATTGTCATTGTCATTATTATCATGTTGTCCATCAATGTTTTTTTTTTCATTGTATTTAGCTTCTTTTTTAATTATTATTATTAATTTCGACTTTAAGGAATTAATATCTGAAATATTATTTCTCGATTCTATTTAATTATGTTAAAACCATCATTTGATTATTCTTTATATTCAGTCCATAAACAATCGATTATAAAAATATTTAGAACTATTATAATTTTTTTTAAGTTTTATATTTTAAATAAACATGTTTGTATAATGTTTGCACAATGTTTGTATAAGAATTGAATTATAATATACAATATTAAATTATTAATTATGTTATGTAGTCATCAAATCTTTTTTGCATCCATGCATTATTTTAAACTCAAAGATTTTGATGCTATCCACCCTTCCATAACATTATAATAAATCAAGTTTTGAAAAATTTAATTCTAATTAGAAATGCTTCAAATAAGAAAGATATTGTTTTTAATTTGATTTTTTTTAACGAATATATATTATATATTAAAATTGGTATATTATAAAATATAAAATTTATATTTCATATCATAAAACAAGTCGAGAAAATAATATTGAAATTAATGATCTTTGTTTAATGCATGCAAAAAATCTTTATTTGAGATACTAATTTAAACAATTTCTATCTTAAATCTTCATTGGATTTGTAATATTTAAATTTTTTTTTTTTTTTTATAAGAAATCATTACAATATTTTATTGAATTAAATGCATTTGAATTGGCGAATTAACGATGGAAAAATAATTTTCTTATAAAATTACTTGAAATTAGATATTTAATTTCTATTAACTATAACCCATTCTTAGAGTTATGGTATATGTAAAATTAATTTATTACAAAATTCGTTGTCAATAAAATTCTATTTTAAACCGATCAAGAGCAAAATTTATATGCTAATGAAAGTTTATTAGTAAATTCATAAGATTTTAAAATGTGATTTTCAAATAGATTTTTGATTTTAAAGAGTTCTAAAATCCAAATAATTCTAAAGTTCAAAAGGTTTTGAAGTTCAAAAAGTTCTCCTAAAATGCTCGAACCTTTCCATTTTGCGAGATCTGAGATCTTCGATAGGGTATAAAACGATTAATAACAATGTAGATTAATAACACAGCTCCTTGATATTCCCAATCTAAGAAAAATTCTTAGAAATTAAATTAATCACCTGAGAAATCTGCTGTTTCCAGGAAACTGAAGTATGTTTGCAATAATTTTTCTTTTTTTTTTTTTTCTTGTCATTGAGACTGGCATGGTTGGAAAATGTCAACTCAAGTTCCAAGACCATATTAACTCCAGTTATGCCAAATTATTTCTAACAAATATATAATTCGAAGAGGCTTCCAAATTCTTCTCCTAAAACAGCATTGTCCTCGCAGTATCATTCTATACGATTTATTCAATGTCTGAACAATTTCTTTGGTTTTGTCATAAAAGCATACCATTGCTCTTTTTACGTTGAATAGTTTGTTGAATAATGTTTTAATAGAATAATATAGTTTTTGAGAATTCTTGTAGTTCATACATTGAATGTAATCTACTTTTTATTTTAACTTATGTATAGTTGGTTTGTTTTATTATTAAAATATTATAAAAAATCGTGCTTTATTTTATATATATATATATATATTTTTTTTTGGATAAATGAAATATTATTTTTTCATAAAATTGTTATTATTTTTTTTTGTATTCAAATAGATATATAATTTATTTTTTCAATATCTTATTTTTCATTAAAATTTTTCAAAAATATATAAAACAATATGAAAGTCAAATAAATCGTAACATTTGATGATGATTCTTATAATATATAAGAATAAAAATAAGAATAAGAATAAAATATTTTAATCAAACTGCTTTTTTTCAGAATATATAAATAATATTCATTTCTCTTGTTTAATTGCTTTTAAATAATTTAATTGAATATAATATTTTTTGAATTTAATTGTAATTATCTCATTAATACATAATGAGATAAAAAATCTTGATAATAATTCATTTCTTTATAATTCTAATTAGATAAATAGATAATAAAATTTTTTCATTCTTTTACTTATTACTTATTACTTTGTTCTGGAATTCTTCGAATTATAATATCATTGAAGAAATGCAAATATGTCAAAATGATTAAAAAATAATTGCATTTCATAGCGCTTTTTATACGTATTTTATACGTTTTTTGAATTTTGTTCAATTCATATTATTGTAGCATATATTACTATTTTTAATAAAAATGAAATATTATTTTTCCATAAATTATTTTTTTTTATTAAATTAAATAATATTTGTATAATATATATTTTTAGATATATGTAACTTAATAATATTATTTAGATTATATTCATAATAAATATACTGAAAAATTTGATTTCATTCATTCAACGGATTTCTAATATTATGTTTTCTAGTACTGTATTCTGATTTATTTCTAGCACATTATAGGATATATCTATTTCTTTTCTGAATCATTGCTTGCAATATATTATCAGACAAGTATAATTTATAAATGAAAAAAAAAAATCATTGTAGTCAATATATTTTATCAGATTATTATCAGAAAATCTATATTTTATATATACTCATATTCTAAATTCAATGTTTCTTGTATTTTGTCATTATACTTTATGTATTGTAATTTTCTATATCTTTAATTGGATCTAAAAAATTTTCTCTATACTAGATTCATTAGATATAATGATTATATTCATCTAACTCAAATATATATAAATTGCTTTTTTTTAAAGAGATCAAAAATAGATTGTTTTTTTTGACAAGATATAATTATAGATAATTTAATCAATAATTCATTTTTGCAAAAATAAATAAAAATTTTACAATAATTGAAACTTATAGATAATTTATACATGAAAAATTACAAATGAAAATAGAATTCAGAAGATAATAATAACTATCATAGAATAAGAAAGGCATAGTAAAGGAAAAATTTACTATTAAGCTTAATACTGTTGACTTATTCAAAATAGAAAAAAAAAATTATTATGCAATATTCTATAATTTACAAATAATCATATAATGTAATGGTGTCTGATGAAAAAAAAATATAATTAATATTTTAGAGAATTGCTCGATATAATGAAATATAAATTGCAACACCAATGTTTTCTATTGAATCAATTAGTAATATTCTAATGAATATTAAGTTTCCTATTTGATTAATATTTCTATTATATAATTTAAATTGTATATTATACAATTTAAAAATTGTAAATTAATTCTAATAATAATTTTGATTTTTAAAAAATTTTTGAATGATAAAATTTGAAATAAATAATTTTGTTAATATGATTTTTTTCCGTTTTTTTCGTATATTTATATGAAGATAAGCAATATCGTAAATGGCAAAATTTAATTAATTTTTATTAAAAATCTCACTGAAATGTTATTTATATTGAGAAGATATAGAGTTTTTGTCAGTATTTATATCACAATTAGTATTACTTATAAATAAATTTATAATTAACTTATAATAATATAATTATAAATTAATTTATAATTAAATAAATTTTATATTTTGAAGCATCTTTGTATTGTATTATTTATTATTATATATTTTGTATTAAAATATATTATCATAAATGGATAGAATATGCTTTGCAGTAAGATGCAGATTTATATTAGATTTATTAGATTGGTTTGATTGATTGGTAGTATTTTAAAATTTTTTGAATTAATTAGGATTATTAATGGAATTTTGCCATCAATGTATATTTTTTTTTAATTAATATAAAAATAAATAAATGAAATAAATAAAAAAAGAATTTTTATAATATTTATGATTTTATCTTTGAAAATTAAATTTTATAATTATTTTTATTTATGCAATAATCTTTAATGTGTGGAAATTGGATAATATATATATCTCTTTTTTATCTTATTATTAAATTAATAATGTATCATATATTATATATATACATATATATATAGATTTAAAAAAAATTTGCATATATAATAACTTTTTAATGTTTTATAAATTAATTTTTTATTTATATTATAA
Organism: Apis laboriosa; assembly: GCF_014066325.1. Lineage (NCBI taxonomy): Eukaryota > Metazoa > Arthropoda > Insecta > Hymenoptera > Apidae > Apis > Apis laboriosa. The sequence continues at coordinate 437,470 of NW_025223092.1, forward strand.
TACAGATACACAGATACAATATTATATTATATTATATTTCTAATTATATTATATTGCAAAGACATTCATATAAGTGGAATGATGCTCGCCATAATTCAAATGATAAGAATTCACTTAGAATTTAGATAATCAAATTCTTTCATATAAATGGAATTCACATAAACAGAATTCATTGTATTATTAAACCCAAATTTTGGATACAGTAATAGCTTTAATTATATAAATCCTGTTGAATTATAATCTTACATTTTTTCATATTTATTTTTCTTCTACACTATGCATTTTACTATTTTTACTACTTTTATATTAGAAATTTGTATGATAAGTGCAAAAATATATCTATATATGTAATATCGATTATTCTAAAAATAGATTTCGTTAATCTCTTGTTCTAGTATCTTGTTCTAATATCATTATTATTAAAATCTTTAATTGGTGCTTTATAAGTAAAATGAATGAAATTATATTGCATATTTTGCTATAAACCATATTTAATTTATATGATATAAAAATCTTTTCTATAATTTTATTAAAAGAAACAAGTATTTATATTTATTTCTCAATATAGACTATTTAGTTTATTATATTTGTGTATTTTTATGCAATTGTAAATTAAATTTGATTTTGTTTTTTTTTCTAATAATTTTCTTGCAAATATAAACAATATTGTAAACAATATTAAAAAAAATATCAGAACCTGATTTTTCATCATCAATAAATGTTTATTTATTATATATTTGATCAAAAGTTATTATATTTCTATTTGCAAATGAAATATTATATTTTTGCTAGATAAGTTTTTATAATAATATCATTTTATATTAAAAAATTCAATAAAATAATCCAACAAAGTTTCACTTCTATTCGTTTTATATTCCATAATGTTAAATAATCTTTTGTAAATAACATATTTTCAATTAGTTCTTACTAAGCTCGTTGATATTATGTTTCCGATAATTTCTGAAGTTTTTCTTTTTCTGAGTTTCAATAAGATATAAGTGATATAAAATAATGCTTCAGGAAAAAAATTTGAAAAAAAAAAATTTATTTTAGAATAAATTTCTTTATTTTTTCTTCACTTTAACTTTTTAACATTACTTTAAATTCTTTAAGTCTTTAAAGAAAAAGGACCGCCATTATGTTTAATATCTAATCATTTTAGATACGCTATTAAAATTTTATGTCATTTCTTTAACATTTAAAAAATTTTCTTTCTAGTTATTTCATGTTCTTTTTTTCTCTTATATTATTTTATTAAACTGATTTTATCTCTTTTTTAATAATATAAAAAAGAATATTTAATTTTTTAGTCAATTACTTTTCTAAATGTTTAATAATGACGTTTAAGTCGCTACTTAGATAATTCTTAAGATAAATTCTTATAAGATAAATTTAAATTTTTCTTCTTATAAGATTCTTATAAGATAAATTTTTTTAATAAAAAATATTTTATATTATTATATTTATTTATTATATTATATTTATTTAATATTTCATTTTTAGAAGATTCTGAAAGTGAAAAGTTAAACTGAAATCATAAAATAATAAAATAATAAATTATAAAATCAAAATAATAAAAAATAAATAAATAATAAATAATAATAAATCATAAAATTTTAGTTAAATTATGATACATTTAAAACTTATTTTAAAATAAGAATTGTTTTAAAATTACATTACTTGTTTTAAAATAAAAATTATGAAAATTTGATCTATTCTTCTTTTTTGTTTCCTGCTTTACCATTTAACTTTTTGTTTCATAATTTAATTCCGATATTTTAAAATAGTGTTATAGACTAATATGAAAATAATATAAGGCTTTATGAATAGAAATTATTATTTATATTAAATACTACAAATTTAAAAAGGAAATAAAATCAAAAGATTTTATATTCAATTATTATTTATTATTGTTTTCAATAAGTGTCGCTTATTGATATAATTTTTAATAGATGTCCTTATTATTATGTGTTAACAAATAGCATTAAAAATATATCATTTAATTTCATTTGATATTTATATATACATATTATATATATTATCAGTAAAAAAATAATATTAATAATTAGTATTTAATCCTTGCATGGCAAATACTCTATATAGGATCTATATGAATCATAGTAAAGATGTTTTTCTGATAAAGATGAGAAAAAAAATTCTTGTTTAAAATATTATAAATATAGATATAATAATTGTTAGATACAAATTTTGGATTATTAATATTTTATTAATATTAATATCTTTTCTTTGTTATCTCTCTCGAGCATGCTCTTATAATGCTCAAGAAAGGATAAAAAAAAAGATTATTTCATTCATAATGACAGTTTTAAAAACGATGATTAGGCAAGTTAATAGATATCGCGAATCTAATAATATATACATGAATAAACAAATAATTGCATTATATAAATACAATATATAGTATTATATAATATTAATTATAGAAGATTTAAAAAAAGTTTAATAAAATTTATTAAATTTAATTTAAAAAATTTTTTAAAAAAGTTATATATAATTGTGATGTATAAATTTGTTATTCTGTTAATCTATTATTTTTCATATTTTATACTATATTTATTATTATAAATAAATATACTAAAAAAATATAATATTATATATAAATATATAAATAAAATATATAAATATTTTAGAAGTTTATCTTTTTGTTTGTTTATAAATTTTTTGCCTGTTTCAATAACTTTTTTTTGTGAAAAAAAGAAAATGCAATACGCATCCGTATCAATGGAGTTAGTTTCAAAGTATTGCAGCAAATATTGACTAAAAATCTGTTCTGAAACCACAAAACAAAAATTAAATAGATAAAATTGCTATTCCTATAGAATCGTCAAAGTATTACTTCAGAAAATGATAAAGACGTTATCCGTTTGCAAAAAGTTAATTACGATCATTTAAAAGACTTAAAAAACTAAATCATCAAAACTAATAGATAGATAAACATACTAAAAAATAAATCTCGTCAAAAATAAATAAGCAAGTTGATTAAATAGAAAAATAAAATAATATAAATATATATACTGTACTGTAGATTTAGCAAAGTTTCCTAATCAAATTTTCTAATTTTTTATCATATAATTTTTGAAATGTGAAATATATTTTTTCTTTGTTGTATGCAATATTCAAGCGTTTAAATTGTTTATAATAGATGATAATATTAATGATATTTAATTTATTTAATTTAATTAATATTTAAAACTTTAAAAATTCAAAATGAATTCTATGTAAATTTCATTATCCAGAATAACATTTTATTGCCATGAATATTCGATTTCAAAGTTACTCTGATTATTTCAATTCAAGATAACGATTATAATTTTCGTTTTATTAGTCAGATTATCATATATAAGCTATTTTTCATTAACAAATGAAATGTCAATAAACAATTGAGAAAGACTTTCATGTCATGTTAACAAATAACGAATTGTATACAGAAACTCCCGTTGTTCAATTCTCTGTATTGAAAAAATGTTGAATTTATTTTTGCAAAAAAACTTTCTCAATTTTTTTAAAGTATTCTTACTTTCTGAAATAATATACTAGACATTTCTACTAGAAATCTCTTCAATTGTATACTGTATTCGCGCCCGCAACGATAATATTATAGTGTTGTATTGGTTTTGATGGATGTAAGTTGAATGCTTATTCGACATATGCCGTAACAAATAGTATGCTTCTTAAAAATAAGTGGATTGCGTTAATGATTACACGGAGCGCGTTTATTAGAGAATAGGATCTCTCACAAAGTCGCAATAGATAATCATGAGCACGATGAGATGTTAGAACAAAACTAATGTAATTGTATTTGGAGGTCGGATTACGACCTGTTAATAAGATCTTCTTAATAAGTGATGTTCGTGCCCTCCAAAAATCCCTTTTTGATTCAATTGGCAAGGTCATAGTTTCTCGGTGGGACACACTAATAATATTAACGGGCTGCCGATGCCCGTTTCGTGATATCCAACCAAATTCGAGGAAATTTCTCATTTGGGTAGTGATTTGTTTACAAAGTTCTCATGATAAAGCAACTGCATATCTCTCTTATAGATTTCTTTGAACCAGAACAATATTATTTGTCTTTGAATTAGCTGTGCCTAGAATATACCATTGTTAGGATTGGTTCAGCTCGTCTGAAAGACGTTAGAAATATACAATTATAAGTATCGGTTAAATTCTCAGATAACACCTTCTTCTCAAATAACACCGTTCTTTGTTTAAGCTTAGAGATCTGCGCGTAAGAACAAAAAAAATTTTTTATATGAAAAATTTCTCCGTATATAACATTTATAAATTTCGCAAATAAGGCTCGCGAACATATGGATTTTTTTCATTTACTGTCAATTTATTGTTTTTAAATAAAAACAAATTTCCCGATTTCTTATGATTTTGTAAATTAAAATTTCTGTTTCGAAATTTCGCAAACAACGTTAACATTTTCAAATATTTAGAATAAATATTATTGATACTATTAATAATAATTATTAATAATTTTAATATTATAATTATTATTATTATAATTTTTTATTGCAACATTGTTTCATATTGCATACAATATGGATATATTTCTTCATCTTATGTGAACTCATTCTTTTTATATGATAAAAAATTTTTTAAATTGAAATGCACGCTATTTGATATTACTTTACTAAAGTTTTTTTTACTAAAAATATTACTTTATTGATCAATCATCAATTTGATTCACACAAAATTTCCAATATTAACTTGATGTTAAATGTTAAATCGATAATTTTCATAACTAATAAAAAAATAATAAAATATAAAAAATAAAGAAGCATAATGAATATAATATAATAAAATAATTACCGAAATCTTCGATTTCACAGTCTCTCTCTTTTATATTCTCTCCAATATATTCTAAATCACATGCTTCACATATTTTGAATACGTTTTTACATTCAACTGTTCTTTTACTTTTTTAACAGTCAATTTACTTTATTTAATAGTCAACAATATTTTTATAATAGTTTTTAACTAAAAATTTAACTAAAAATTTATCAATAAGTTCAATTATGCGAATTTTTATGTGAAAATTATTTATTTATTGAGTCGATATAAACGTGATGCTTTAAAAAAAAAAAGAAATCTAATGAATATAAATTTTTAATTAGTATTAGTAATGATGGTAAATACAATATTAATTCTATTTTACTGATTTACATTCATTTAAAATATAAAATTTTAAAATATAAAGGAATTAATGTATTGAAATGTAATCGTACAGCATTATACATGAAAGAATATTGAAAATATATATCATGAATTACTAAAAATATTATTGAAATGAAAAAAAATGCAATTGAAATTAATTCAAATCAATAAATCCTCATAGAATTAAATGAAATAATAAAGTGACTTTTTATACATATTTAATGACTTGACCAAATTTTTGAAAGAGAGATTGAAATTGAATGTTTTTAACAATTTTACAATTTATTGTCATTTATGATATTACAATTTTTTATGCTTTTCTTAAAGAGATATTCTGCAAAACATTCCATCGTACATGTCAGAGATGATCATCAAGAATCATATGAGTTTCGATATTATCATTGTTACTTTTGATATATATATATAATCCTTAAAGAAACATCAAATCAATGCGGTTGATTCATATAATATTTTCTAATATTAGCAATGTGTTATAATCTTTCATACAATTCATAGAATTAAGAGAATGAATTAATAATAATAGAAGCCATCTAAAAATAGCCAATATCTGCTTCAATTGTGATAATATAAAAAATATTTTTCAGAATTTCTATGATATCTCAAAACAAATATTTTGCAAAGAACATTTTTTCCAAGATCTTTTTTTTTTTTTTGAATTTTCAAAATTACTAATTTTACATATATATTTTTTTCCTTTATATTTTTAATTGACATAAAATGCATGCAAAAATAATAATAACATAACTTTGATTTTCAAAATTAAAATCAAAATATTGAATAAATATAATTGAAATAAATATAATTTTAAATAAATGTGAAATAAATAAATTTTCTTATATTATTAATTCTTTGAAAAAGAACTATTTTTTGAATTGGATGAATTTGCTATTTTTGTTATAAATATATAATGTGATAAAATTTGATACAAATGGTTTTATTTAACAAATATTTATTTAAAAAAACTAGTACTATTAATATTTAAACTACAGTTTAAATATATTCTAACTACAGTTTAATAGATTCTGCTGTTTACACGTTTATTTTGAAGAAGAAGTATTTAGATGTATTAACAAAAGGCAATAGATAGAATTGATTATTTGAGCGATAAATGTTACAAAAATTTAATATTACAAAAAGAAATTTAGTTTACTAATAAAATCTGTGATTATTTTCTTAACAATGATAATTTGAAATATTATTCTTTTTAATACTTTATTCTTTTTCAATATTTTTCATATATTAATAATAATTTTGCCATGAAATGAATGGGATTTTTAAAATTTTTTTTTATTTCCAATTTTATTCATGACAGCATTGATGTATTTATATCAGTCCATACTAATTCTATAGTTTAATTGGTTTAATTGACATATGGAATATGGCAATGTTAATATAATATATATATTATTATATATATTTAATATATATATCATTTTTACACATATTATAATTTGATAATTTACACATTATAAGTTTTTTACTTATATTTTTTTTTATTTTGATTTTGATTTTTTATTTATTAATTATATTAATTTTTTCTTGCAACATAAATTTTTATACATTTACAGAAATGTATATATAATTTATAAACATAAAATATTTCATTCCTTAATGATCAATTTATCATATATTTTTTCTTGATATATTTCAAGTAATTAATTTAATTGGATTGAATGATGAAGAATGAGAATAATGAGGTTACTCATTTATCATTACTGTATTTAATAAAATATTAACAATATTTTCTGCATTCACTTCTTGATGTTTATAGTATTTATTTCTCCATGATAATTATTTTTTGTGCTATTTTCTTTAAAAATTAGGACAGCACTTATCAACAAATTCATTTTTCCCGCTAATATAAATAATTATTAGTTGATGAGAAAAAAAATTTCGTAATTAAATATACAATAGCATTAAACTAAATTATATTAAGTGATCTAATAATTTTATTTTATAATATATATATTTTATTTATAATTTATAATATTACTTATAATGTTATTTACTTATAATCTTATTTACTTATAATTTTATTTATTGAATATCTTATTTATAACAATATGAAAAATTTCATATACGATTGTTTAATATGGAAAAAGGATAATATTATATAATATATAAATATAATATTTTTTGAGTTAATTATTGTAATTTTGATGCTGAGAACATTTTTTAAGGTCATCTATATTTTTTTGGGATGTTAAAATAAAATTAAAATTAATTTCTTTATTTACAAATTTCAAGATATTAATTAATATAAAAATATAAAAATTAATATAAAATTAATATAATATTTGTGTAAAACTGCGTTTAATATTTTCATTCAAAAAATCTCACTTAATCAGCGATAAAAGTAAAAAAATAAATTTGTTTATAGTTTTTAATTGATACTTTGATCGAGAGGCTATGCGAAATCATTTTATTTCACTCTGTTTCGATATGTCTATTGACATTTTTTATCATCCTCATTTCATCATCCTCGGCCGATAATGACAATAATAGTAGAAATAGAGAGCAAAATGAGAGCAACATACTTTATCTTATTTATTATATTATTATATAGCTATTTTCTGGCGAAAATATTATATTTTTTTTTTGATAAATCACTATTTTGTGTTCGCAATAATAATATTTAATTATTCTGAGATATTGCAATTTCCTAAAAAACACAAAAGATAAGACCACTCGTTCTTCTTTTAGGGAATTAAAGAATGGCATAAAAGAATTACAAGAAATACAATATTCTCTGAAAATTCTAAATTTTTATTTTTATCTGTCATCTGTTGCTCTTGTACTATAAATAAAATCTTGCGAATAATTTTTTTATTTATAATATCTTGTTTTTTAAATGTTTCAACTATTTCTGAAATCTATTGAAAGTTTTTTATTTTGAATATTTTTATTTATAATTTTATATTAATTTGAATATTTAGCATTTGAATTCCATTAAAGTTTCTTTTCTCTAATTAGCACAAAAATCATAATTTTAATTTATTTATTTTTTTAATTGTAATGTTTTTTTATATATAAAAATAATTTATTGTATTCTTTATTGTATTTTTACAATAATATAAATAATAATAAAATAAAAATAAAAATAATAATAATAATAAAAATAATTTACTGTATTCATTATTGTATTTTTATTTTTTAACAAATAGGTCATCTATATTTATATATAAATAAAAATTATATTTTCTGATTTTACAGTATTTATTTTTCTATTAGTTTAGTTTTTTCTATTAGTAATCTTTAATTTTCATATATTTTATTTACATGACTTATTTTACGGCTATTTTTACAGTAATCATATTCTCATTTCCTCTTTCACAATATGCTTATTTCACACAATATAGCATATTTGAATTATTATCGATTATGATTGTTACCATTGGGTTCATATTATTATCATTTTTTAATGTAAAAGAGTATCTAGAACATTGTTCGTTGTTGTTACGGTTTTCTTTGAAAAAATTTATGTAGGTAGAGTATAGTATATCTTTACAAGTTGTCTTTAATTTAACAAGTATTCTGATACTTTTGTTGAATTTTACATTGAATTTGATGGTGCAACATTGTTCCAAATTCATTTTATTTATGAATTTGATAATATAATCTGATAAATATAAAAATTTGTATAGATTCGAGGATTATATATTTGAGATTCTCTAAATAATCTTAAGTAATCATTCTCATATTTAATTTATTTTCATTTCTTTCTGGAGAATTCTTAATATATTTATATATTATATATAAAAATTATTTTAATAATATTTAGTATTAATTTTAGATAACTGCTTGTAACAATTTCTTACATTAAATCTATTAAAATGTATTGTTTAATATATTAAATACTAGTTTTTGTAGATAAAACAGATTTAAGGAAAAATATTATTTCATAAATAAAGAAATATTATTTCAATTGTCTAGATGGTGATACTTTATATAGTGAGCATTTATTTTCTACAAAAATAAGATATAAATTTTGTCTAATTATTATTAATTGAAATGAGACAAAATCGATCGAGAACATAAAAATCAATAGATATTCGAAAAAAATATATACTCAAGTCAGTTATTCGTATAACAGAACATATTGATCAGTACATAAGACTCCATCTCCAATAGAATGAAATATTTTTAGTAATGGAAAAATGAATTTGAAATAAGTGAACTTGAAATTAAGTGGAATACAAATTAAGTGTTGAGTTTAGAAGAAATGCAGATTGCTTGAATTAATTTAATGTCACACATATCTATTGACAAAAAAATACTATCTTTTAATTCAATGTAATAAGAAGAGAAAATACTTAGAACGTATATATTTAAATCAAAGTAAGATGGAATGAATAAATTTAAAATTGGCGTAACTATTAATGCGAATATTAAATTACTTATTATTTAAAAATTAAAACTAACAAATTGAGAAAATTTGTTTTAATAAAATATTTAAAATGAAAATGAAATAAATATATTATAAAAATACTTTTACCTTAACTTTTATAAAAATTTTTTTTAGTTAATTTATGTAGCATCAGAAATTATATTAATATTGTTCTCATTATCAGAAATTATCATTATATAATCATTATTCTAAATATTTAATATTAATTAATTCATAGTTTTTTCTAACAGCTTTCTTCCATTGATGTTAGATTTTTTTAAATTTTTTCAATTAGATTCAATGTCCTATTGCATCATATGTCAATTTTTTTAATTCAGCTATTTAAAGTTGATATGTTAATTTCATGAATTCTTTTCTTGGTTTATTCCCAAATCAATTCAATTGGATTGAATTTATATAAGGCGGAAATCGAAATATATAATGGCCTTGTAATTTTATTATTTTATCTATTTTATTATATATTTTTATTTATTTTTTATGATTATTATATTTTTTAAATGTAATTCAATAATANTTTTCTAACTAATTATTTCTCGTCAATCTTTGCATATTTATTAAGCGATTTATTATCAAATAATAAACTTATTCATTATTATGAAATTAGAATAAATTATGAAATTAGATATAATATATAAATTATTTTTCAAAATTAAATGTTGACCTGTGATAATTTTTTATTGTTGAACTTGATTTAAAAACTATATATAAATCTTTTTAATTTTTTTATTTGCATGCACTATAATAAAGTAATGTGAAGAATTTGATATTTATATTTTTTGAATATATCTCGACTTTTTCAATTGATCAATCACTTGACTTTTTTATTTAATATTTCTAAGAGTCTTGTCAATAAATTGTATTTTTATTATGCATTTTGTAATATGTTTTTATATATTTTCTTCTGTAAAAAATTATATTTCTTTCAATTACAACTTTTTTTTAAAACTATTGCTTTTTTTCCATTTGTATCTCAGATTCTTCAACATTTTTTGAACTGTTGGATTTGCAATGGAAAATCATAAAGAATATCTTTTATAATCATTTTATTTTCTTTTGAATTAAATTTTCTATCAAAAATCGGAGATCAGTTTTTTTTTTTGTTTGGAGATTATTGACATATTTTTTTCAGATTTTAATCAGATTAGAATTTTATTTTTGAATATTTTTGATTATTCTAATTGATTTACCAATGTAAGCAGAAATTTGAAGTATAAATGATTGCAATTGGTACAAGAGTTGTTTTTTTCATTATTTTGGTATCACTTCTAATTATATTCTAATTATATATGAGCTTTATTATTTTATTATTATTGTTTAATTTCTTTCTCACGATTTCATATTGTTTATAATATTATTTAATTTAATATTAAAATTATTGGATTTTGAAAAGTTTGTGCTTTGAAAAATTAAAATATATTTTTTCATATTAAAATTTTTTTTTATTTTTTATAATCTCCATTAACTTCATTCTGCAATATTCATCCTGCAATATTCTACATAAGTTTTGCTTTTATTTTATCTCATAAAATCCGTTTCTTAAAGATTTTCAAAATAGTTGTTTATTGTAATCATTACATCATTTAATGAAAATCTTCTATAAACAAAAAATTGTTTTTTTTTTTGGAAATAAATAAAAATCTGAGAGAGTCAAATCTAGAAAATAAGTAAGAAAAAGTAAATCGAATTTAATTAACAATTTTTGCTTTGTTTATGATATTTGCATGAGAATGAATTTTTTTTTGATAAATCTGGCTTTTTTGCAAAAAATTTGATAAAATATTAGATAGCAATATTTCTTGCATTCATTTCTGGCAGTTTGTAGCATTCATGGAATCCATAATATATCTTTTGTGCTATTTCTTTAAAAATTAAGATAACACTTAGATAAATTCATTCTTTTTACAAGCATGAATTAGTTGATGAAAAGAATTCGAAATACTTGGATTTTTACTTTGTTAAAACAAATCATATTATTTATTCATTTTTCGATGTATATAATACTTTGATCTGTTCTTCTATAGTAATCCTATTGTTTTTAAATATTTCTTTTCAATTTCATTATTTTTCAATTAATATTTTTACTTTTTTTCTATATAAACTTCATATTTTTTAAAAATATATAAAATTATTTTTTACTATAAAATTTTTTAATGAAAAATCCATTTTTTCGCGGATTACAGAGAATAATTTTCGTAAAGTTAATTTTTTTTTTTATATAAGCGAATTATTCTTTTGATTTTTGTTCCTTATACTATATAATATAATAAAAAAAAAATTTGGTTTTACAAATTTATCAAGATCGTTTTTGTAGCAGAAATTTTTTATAAATTTTCACCAATCCAGAGATATAGAATCACGTTATATTGGCCACGATATTATTTTTTAAACACATTGTATAATATTGAGTCAATGTCCTATATTAGAAAGATTTCATATTTTATATTTGATATTATTCTTTTGTATAAGAAAATAAGTTATGATAAGAATATATATATATAGTGATATTTCAAGAAACATTTAATATAAAATTAAAATAAATCATGCATACTATTACATAATTCAAATTTAAAATATCTTTTAATATTACCAATTATCGAATGTGTTTTAATATATAGAATAGAATTAACAATTGTCTTTATAAAATAGATTTTTAAATATATGAAATTTTATAAAAAATTAATATTTTTTAATTTTCTAAAAATCTTTTAATTTAATCAATTAAAATCAAGATAATTAAAGATATATTTGATTTTTTATAGATATGTAAAGCTATGTTAATAAAGTGATTTTATTCATCATAACAATAGATCATAGATTGCGTTCTTCATAAATATGATAATTCTTTTAATAAAGAAATAATATTTCATTAAAGAATATATTTGAATAGTGGAAACAAGGAGAATGATTAAGTGAGGAATTGAATAAAATATGTTTGTAATTAAAATTCAATTTCAGTTACAATGAACGTTATAATGTTATTCTATGCTGAATTCGAAACATTGAGAATAACATTAAAATTATGAATATGATACATTATTGAATGTTTTATGTTGCATAATTCATGCTATTTTGCGTGTTGTATTTAATGGCAAATAATTTTGCTTAATACTTAAATATTTTTTCTTGTTTTAAATTCTTTTTAGATAATTTTTATTAAATTTTCATGAGATTTAATAGAATAAATATAAATAATAAAATAACAATTTATTTCTTCAAATATTATAAAATTAAATAAATTCAAATTTTTAAAAAGTTTTTAATAAAATATCTTGTAAAATTCGAAATTCTTTTATTCTTATTCGTATGCATTATGAATTTATATTATTGACATAACTATACTAAATATCTCCTTGTAATTAGAAATAATAATATAAATTATATATATAATTTTTTATATATAATAATTACATATATATAATTTGCAAATTTTTTATTATCAATTGTATCAAAGAATGAAAATCATTAGCAATTAGATGTCATTTTGGTAAATTGAGAAAATTAAGACGATATATGTAATATTATATTATATATATCTATATATTATATATTATATTATATATATATATTATACATTATATTATATTATATATATCTATATATTATTATTATTATATTATATTTATATTATATTATACTATATTATTATTATATTATATTTAATATAAATATACACCAAAATTTTAAATCTTCATAACTTCACTCTATTGTTATATATCGAGCCATTAGATATTTTTACAGATATTTTTTGCATTATTGTATTTTTTTCTTTTTGTTAATATATATGTTCAGATCCTGAATAGATGGTGTCCAGATATGAACAGGTGGCTTAGGATGATGCTGCAAGAACAATGTTGTTTTTGAGAGAAAAATTTGATAATCATTTACTTTGTACATTTAGAAACAATTTGCATGGCTGGAGTATCAATATGGAGTATAAATCTCAAGTCTTCGGATATGAGATGACATTTCTATCCACGCCAATCTTAATGGCAGTATCATCCTATCTGAAGGGAATTACTGCAAACACGTGCGGAACACATTTCCCTTCCTGGGAAAACAACGAATTTGTGAATGGCGTAGCCCCTCGGACTCACTCATTCTAGGGAACTTTTTTTGGTCCAAGAGCTTTTTTGCTGCTCACTCAGGGAGTTGGTCCGCAGCGTTATTGGACACTTGTGTACCCCATTGAAGACTCGCAAACTCACGAGTTGAATATGGCAGAGGTACCAGTCTTAGGGAGAATCCTTAAAAACGTGCGAGAACTTTAAGAAGGGCAGAATTAAAAAAAACAAAAAGAACTATCAAAACAACAAGAATCTTCAGAATTCTTTGAACTTCGAACTTTATACTACTGATAGCGTGAAACGTCATTGACATATGGTTTTTGCTTTTGATTGTCTGATAAATCGAATTTGTTAACAGCGAATTTCGTAATAATTATTTTTATTACTATTTCATAGCTTTAGGAACGGATTGGAGCTAATATTTTGGTTCTTCGAGCCAGATTTAAATTAGTGACCTATGGATTTATAACTTGTGAAATGTAAAATTTGTGCCGTAAAAATCTGTCGTGTTGTTAGTGCATAAAATATAAAAACTTTAAGAACAACTTTGAGACTGCTACAGTAGTCAAGTACATCACCCTGCCTGACACTTGCCAGATACTTTACCTACAAAGATGCTTGCCTTTTGCCAAACTGCAGATCAACAAACTCTGGGACATCTTCATGCAACATACGTGGGATATATTAGCTGGATGATATCATCTTGACCATTTTAATCCATTTTTACATAAGTCTTTTTTACTAAGACAGTATGGAAGCCGCATTTGAACCTCTTATTAGAGAACGCGCCTCATACAAATTTGCATTGACTTGCTTCAGATCATATTTTGAAATTTACGATCACGAACACGAAACTTTGGGTGTTAGGTTCGATTAAATAAAATAATTTCAATCTTTGAAGCCTTTGATATAGTTCAAAGGGCCATAGAAAAACAGGTAGAAGATACAGAATTTGAAGCAGCTGTACGAGAGCAGATGTCGCAGATGAATTTTAAAAACTCGTACTGCGAAATCGTGGGTGCTGCCAAGAAGTTTATAGCCCAATGGCAAGGATCTGATCCTGTTTGGGCTGTACTTGCCGTACTTACACTTATAACTTCAAATAATAATTCTGACATACATTCTAGAATAAAATTATAAACAATAGAATTACTGATCTTTGACGGAAATTATAATCTTTGGATAAGATTTAGAAACATGTTCGAATCATTGATACACAATTGACAAATATTGAAAAATTTTACTATTTGAACTCATCTCTCAAGAGCGCTGCAGTGAGAGTTATACAGTTTCTCGAGAGTCTACATTTCTGAAGATAACTAAGATGTACAATTGGATGGCACTCAAAAACAGATTTGAGGATAGATTTAAGGATAAAAAACTTTTGAAATAAAAATTGAAAATCACATACGTACTCTTCAAGACATACTTATATTAAATAAGAAATCATTTTATGAATTGAAACAATTATTAGACGATACGAATAATAATCTATTAGCATTACAAGCTTTAGAAGAGCTTGTAAATTCCTGGGACATTTAATAACAACTAAATTAGACACAATGATAAAAAAACATGGAAAGGACTCAATCGATTATAACTGAGAATATTAAATTATCAGATTTAACAAAATTTCTCGAAATCCAATAAATATATATCTATCATAGATATCTAAAGAATATTATGGCAGAAAAACCAATGCAACCTTTTAAGTCACAGTTCATAAACGTAGGTATTCGAACTCGGATGGGACAAATAATCATTTATATTGTATAATATCTATATAATATCTATACTGTATAATACTTATACAGTATAATAATCACTTATACTGCCCCACAAACTCCTTGCTTCTTATGTAAATCACACAATCATTTGCATTGTGCTGAATTTAAAGAATTGTTTTCAAGTGTACGAATCATGCATATACAAAAAATAAATGCATGTTTTAATTGTCTGAATACTGGACACAAAAATAAGAAATGTAACGCGGTTCTTGTAGAACTTGCGGCAAACATAATACTTTTTTGCATGTTGAACATAGCAATAACAATAGAGTAGAATTGACCTTGCAATATTGATTGCACCTTCGACAATAACAAACAAGGAAACAAACGCATTTCAGAATAGAAATTCAAAACTTAAGGAACAATCTAGAAATTCCAAAGAGCAATGCACTGAATTCGTTAAACCTATTTTTAGATGCTTCTGAGTGAACGATAGATTAAGCAATGCTCCGATTAAATTTGAATACAAACATCCGATTATCATTCATCCAAACCATAAGTTAATTTACTTACTATTTACAATTGTTGCATGAGGGTCATCAGACTGTAGTTTTTTCGCAAACAATTTTAGATACTATTTGCTAGAAACGTAATGAATCATTCGAAAATGTTTAAGATGCTTTGAAACTTAACACAATAACACAAATAATTTACCTGCTGCTCTTTTACTTTTATGTCCTTTTGCTATCTGCGGAATGGATGCAGATCCGTATTTAGTTAAAAACAAAATGTATATTAAGGTCAATACTAAAAGTTACATCTGCTTATTCATAATAAAGACGATTCATATTAAATTAGCCATTGATCTTTTTACAAATGCATTCCTAAATTGTTTAAGGAAATTTACACATCGAGGATTATGCCATGGTATTCGGATAATGGAACTAATTTTATTGAAACCCGAAATGAATTATTTGAATTTAAAAGATTTATTTCGAACAAAGAAAAAAATTTAGAAATAACACAATTTCTTTTAAATAAGAAAATATATTATGGAAGGAAATGGCATATGATTTCTCCTCGTGCATCTTATTTCGGGTATTTGTGGGAGAGTTATATTAAATCAACGAAAACTCATCTGAAGCGAGTAATCGAGGATGCGATACTGATATATGAGGAATTATATACTGTCTTGATACAAGTAGAGCCAATCCTTAATTCCTGCCCCTAAGTCTCTTATCATCCGATCTCGATGACCTAACTCCGCTGACACCTGGTCACTTTCTGATCAGTGATTCACTTTCCGTCTTTGCATTTGATCTGTAAAATATAACAATGAACAGACTAAACAGATTCCAGATCATTCAAAGGAGTGTACAAAAATTTTGGAGGCGTTGGCAGAGCGAATATCTGTAACAATGCAACAAATGGTATGCAACATCAGTTAACAAATTCGGATCCGGTATTATAGTGATTATTAAGGACAATAATCTTCCACTACAATAGCGACTAGAACGAATCTTGGAAAGGACAAAATCGCCAAGGTAATAACAATCGGAACAACCGAGGGAATAATTAAAAAACCGATGACCAAAGTCTGTATCTTATCTTTGAACAAAGATACTACAACTATTCCAGATACCATACTATTCCAGGATGCACAACCAAAAAAAATATTAAGAGAACTAACTCAATAGCCTCATATAATATTTGTTAGTATAATCAATATAGTTATAAATTATTTAGTTATTTAATTTTAGAATTATGTATTGTAATTTACAATGTATAAGAACGCTTAGAACTTTCAATTTATCGAATATAAAAAATTTTCATAAAAATCTTATCAAATTTTGATTTTATAAAAAAATAGATCCAATAATATTCGTTATAGAAAAAGTTTGTAAAAATTTATATTTTCTATATATAAAACATAATTAATAGAAAAATACAATTGTAAAATTTGTATTATATGGTCTGTCGTTATTTTTTTGCTACTTGTATCAAATATTGTTAAAATTAGATTCATAAGTTTTTCTTTAATTTTAAGAGGTGTTTATATTAAAACATAGCATATATGTATTCTGTACTATAAAGCAAATTATCATCTATATGTATAGCTAATATATATCTGTTATTATTCACTTTGATCTAAATCTGTATTAAATCTCATTTAATTTTAATATTAATTAAACATGTTTCAGATAAAATATTAAAGAAACATAAATCGATATTCTAAATTTTGGGATAAATAAATTTTTTTTTCATATGAGATTTAATTTTTTTTTCTTTGAATTCATATATTTCTTATTATATCAACCGATATAGTATTAGATTGAATCATAAATAACTTTCGATGCAGTTAAGTAGAATCTATGTTCGCGTCTACCCATTATAAGTTATAGCGACAAATGAGTTTTTGTTTTCACTAAATACATAAGAGTTCAGTTAATCCTCTGAAAACTCTTTTGTGTGATGCATGTTTCATTAAATTGTTGTTCATAATCCCTAAAAGAGATCATATGATATTTTGGGAATAAACAAGGCAATAATGCTAAGGCGACAGCTAAAAAAATATGTAGTGTATTCGGTAAAGGTCTAATAAACGATTTGAAAGTTAGAAATTGGTTTGCCAAATTCTGTTTTGGAGATACGACTTTAAAGAACGAATCAAAGGCGGGACGCCTTTCCAATCTTGATGAAAACCTTTTAAAGGCAATATTGGAGCAAAATCTACGTCAATCAACAAGAGATATAGCAGGAAGGTTATATCACAATCAACTATTTGCCGCCATTTGAAAAAATCAAGTTAGGAGTATAGATACTTCATAATCTCAATGAACGTAATAAAGAAGATTGCATTTCAATCGCCACAAGTCTGCTATCACGGGTAAAAATCGAACTTTTTTTAAACAGGATTATAACAGGCAATGAAAAATGGGTTATCTATGACAACATCGTTCATAAAATCGTGGCTTGATAAGGATCAACCACTTCTACCAAATCCAAAAACAAACATCCATGGAAAAAAGATTTGTGGTATGTATAGTGAGATTGTCAAGATAAAATTTATCGAGTTTTTGAAATCAAATTTACGATTACTGCGGATAGATACATTTAACAGCTACAAAAAGTGAAAGAAAAACTCTATTAAAAGCATCATCAATCACTCATCAATCGCAAAAACATCATTCTTTTACATAACAATGTATGACCATACAGCAAGTTCAACTCAAGAAAAAATTCTTGAATTTGGATGATCAGTTTTACTACCCATCTTATTCCCTGGATCTTGCTCCAACAGACTATTACCTTTTATGTTCCTTGCAAAACTTTTTGAATGGAAAAACTTTTAATTTTGAACAGCAAATCAGTCAGGCTGTCGAAAATTTCTTCCAATCCAAACCAACCACATTTTATAAGGACGGAATTGATAAATTGCCAAGAAGATGGAAAAAAGTCATACATAATAGTGATGAATACATAATAAATTAATATAACTTTGTTTTTAAGTAAATTAAGCAAATATATAAACATTTAAACAAATGTTATAAAAGTAAAATAAATTCTGATAAAAAGAACGAAAGTTATTTATGACCTAATATATTATTTTTTATAAATATGCATTGATCTATTTTTAGATAAAAAAATGTTAATTTAGAAAATATTTTTAATTAATTTAAACTTTGTGAAAAATTTATCATATAAAATAATATATACACATGACATGATATTCGGCTTTTTACATCTTTTAATATATATAAGTTATGCAAAAATTATATTTTCCTTTTCTTTTCTAAATTATAATATAGTGAAACATTAAATTTTAATTTTGAAATATGTATAATAGATGAGTATTTTTGTTTCAAACATTTCTATAAGAAAAATAAAATTAGCAATTATAGGAATATATAGGAATATAGAATAAAAATATTATCATTATTACATCAATTATAAACCATTGTATTTATTACCATTGTATTTTATCATTTGTTATTTATATAATTAAAGATAATATAATAAATATAATATAATAAATTTAATAAATTAAATAATTAAAGAAAATGTAAATTTAAATATTCATTTTATTAATAAAAACTATTATAATAATATATATATTGTTCTAATTGGAAATTAACTTAGAAATTTTAAAAAATATATTTTTTTTATTTATTTAAAAAATTTAATATATGTCATTTACAAATATGAAAAAAAATATCTAAAAATATTTCAACATATATAATAAAAAAATGTTTAGAAATAAAATAAGAATGAAGATAACTTGAAAATTAAATTTTTCAAAAATTTTTTTTACATAATATAGACACAAGAAAATGATGCAATTTTTGCTAACTTTTGTCAATTTTTTGATAAAATTTTAAAATATGTTTTTAAAATATTTTACAAAAAAATTCTGAATTTTTTTAAAAGAATTTCTTTAGACCACTAAATTTTTAATCATTGTTTTAACCAAATTATTATACCAACGAAAAATAGAGTTGTACTAGAAATAACTTACTCTGTTTGTTTGTTTTATAATTTTTTGAATTTCCAGATTGTCTAATCTTTTTTGCAAGACTATTGTGTAACACAAATATCACATCATTGTTTTTATGTATAATAGTTTTTTATATTTATATTTAAATATATATTTCAATATATTTTACGTGTTAAAAATTAATTTCATTAATTCAATTGCACTATTATGACTATTTAACAACGAAATGTAATTATATTGTAAATAATAATAATAAACAAAATTAAGAATTAAGTTCCGATAATCAAATTTAATGAGATGAAAAAGAAAGAGACAGACTCCAAATATAAAATTTTACATTATGTTTATGTTTTATTTATATTTTGGATATATTTCAGATATATTTTATATACAATTTGTATATTTTGATATATTATAACTATATTAATATTTTTAATCTATTAATTAAAATGTAAATATATCTAATTATATAATAATAATATAATAAATTATAAATTAATACTAAATAATAAATTAGAAATTTTGATTAAAATCAAACTAAAAAAAAAAAGAAAAATTAGTAAAAATAAAATTTAAGAAATTTAAGAAATAATTAATAAGGAAAAAAACATGAAATAAATATAAAATATATCAGTCAAAACATGCTATGTATCTTGAGCTTAAATAACATATAAAAATATAAAATATAACATATAAAATAACAAGATAAAAAAAGACACCACAAAAAAGATAAAACTTATTATTGCTAAAAATAATATATAAAGTTATTCTTATTATAAGAAAACAAAAAAAATATTCAACAATTTTAAAAAAATTATTTAGAATAATATATATTATAATACAATATTTTTGTTTTTATAATCTGTTTTTGTTAATCTGATTTTAATAAAAAATTATGTATGAAATTGAAAATTGTTTATAAAAATTATGCTTTTTTCTATGTATCAAATATGTTTTCTAAGATTCAAGAAAATGGATTATAAATTTATGATTTATTTTATGAATTTTAAATTTTATACAGAATTTTATACAGAAAAGAAGCAATTATAGATTATATAGATTATATAGATTATATAGATTTATAAGCAATAAAATAAGTTCCTAGATTTTAATGACATTATTTTAAAAAAAATCTAATATATTTTATAGAAAAAAATGTTATACTTTAAAAAATGCTTTTAAAATAACTGCAAAGAGCTATAATTTATAAATAAAAGTCTGTAGAAAAATAAGAAACAATTATTGAGAAGAAAATTATCAAAACTATAATTTCATTTATTTAAATTTAAAAAGATATTTCGTTTTATTTCCAAAATAAGCTTAAATATTATTTTTATTAAAAAATCATAATATTGAAATTATTTGAACAATTATTCCAATTTTTGTTCTTTTAATTATTTGTTTTCCATCATTAAAGATTTTATATCTAATTGATGAAATTGTAAACCCATTTTTTTCTATTAAATCAATTGGTCATCAATGATATTGATCATATGAATATCCTGAATTTAATAATATTGAATTTGATTCTTATATATTAAATTATAGAAATATAAATCAATTTCGATTATTAGAAACTGCTTTATAATATTAGACAATCATTTAAAAAAATATTATAAGTAATATTAAATGCATTTATTTGATTCTTAATAAATTTCTTCATTATTTATTATTATATGGTATAAATTATTATTAGATTTATTTGAAATTTTTATTTGAAATCTTATATTAATTATCTACAGTACAAAATATTATATTCTAGTCTTTTATAATAACAAAAAAATATGAGATTCTTTCCTATAATATAAATAAAAAAATTCTAATATAAACAAAGATAAATAATATTCAAATTATTATTAAATTCTATAAATTGGTTGTTTGGTTATTATTAGCTATTAAATTCAATAAAGTATTCAGCATAGATTTTATATATATGTATAACTAAATATTTAAAAATGTAACAAAATATTAAAAATTTTATTATTATATTATATTATTATACAATTTCACAAAAATTTAATAAATAAAGTTAATGAAGAAAAAGAGAGATGCCCGAAAAATACAATTTCTAATTCTGAATTTTTAAATACAATTTCTTCAACTCTCCAAGAAATATCAATTTATAATGGCATATATTATATGCCATATAAAAAATATAGTAAAAATAATTTCAAAATGTAAATAATATATAATACACAATTATAATATATAAAATTATATATTATAGCTAATGACAATTTAAATTTATTTTTTTTATTTACTGATTTCAAAATTGGAATAATTCATAAGTATTTACAAAAAATACAATAATAACTGATTTTTATAGTATATTAATAAAAATATTTTCATTCTAAAATAAGAGACAATGAAAAATATTGTTATTATTAATAATTTTATTGTATCAATAAATACAAATCATAAGAATAATATCAATGAAATTATTATATACTAAAATAATCAATTTATTTTGAATTAATCATAATACTTTGAATTATTTGTAATATAGGAAATAATGATTTATTTATGATTTATGACTTAAAATTTGTGTTGACATTTGAAATCCAATATATGCAAAATGTTATTATAAATATTTTGAAATAATAATATCAATGAATTTATCATAAATAATAAGATATATTAAAACTAGAAATTTATGGGAAATTAAAAATGTAGAGAATTTTTTCAAAAAGAAAATAGTGTATAAAAATATTTAAATATAGTATTTACTGACATCCATCAATAATAATTTATATTTATTACATAAATAAAATTTGTGAAAAAGGAACATTTAAATATTCAATTTTTTAAATAAAATTGAATATTTATAAATAAAAATAGAAAATAATTTTTAATTCATAATAGTATAAATTAATAATAATAATTATGTAATGTAAAAAAATCATAATAAAGATTATA
Organism: Apis laboriosa; assembly: GCF_014066325.1. NCBI lineage: Eukaryota > Metazoa > Arthropoda > Insecta > Hymenoptera > Apidae > Apis > Apis laboriosa. The sequence goes on from NW_025223092.1 coordinate 460,285, forward strand.
TATTCTTCAATTTTATATTTTTTGAGTTAATAAAATGTAAATATCACGTTAGAAGTTTAATCTTAGCTACTACATAAAAAGTACAAAGTTTTCTCACCTAAAGATTGACTTCTATTAAAAACATGTGCTATTAATATAACTAAAAATCTAAAATTTTAAATTTATAATTTTGAAAACATTTATCTTAATTAACTAATTGATCTAAGATCAATTTCTTGAAAATTAAATAAGTAATAATTGATAAAAAGATAATAATTGATATAAATATTTTTAACTAACAAAAGAGGATGACATATAAAGAAAAGATAAAAAGAAAAATAGAAATAAGAAAAAAATATAAAAAAAAAGATCGGAACAAAAAAAAAAAGGATATGATCATTTTATATCATTTTAAAAGAGATAATTTCAAATAATTCTAATTAAAATTAATTATGTAAATGTTATTTATTTAATTGGTTATATTAATGATAACATCAAGTTATTTAAAAATATTATTCATTTAATTGATTACATTAGCAATAATATCATTATTTGAAAATAAGTCATTTTTAAATTATTAATATAACTATGTTATATTAGTATTAAATGTTATTTTTATATTAATTATTCTTATTTTATAATATGCTAATTATTATTTTTATAATATGTTGATACTTATGTTAAATATTATATTATGTATATAATATAATAATATATAAATATTTTTAATTACATAAACTATATTAATTTACAATGATTATACATATTATCGTACTTTTCACATAACATATTTACGATAAACTGTCATAAATGAACATATATATAATATGTGTATTATAATATATCTTTCGACGTAAAATATAGGATATTTTTTGTTTATTAATGTATTTTTATAATTTTTTATAAAAACTCTATATATATTATAATTTTAAAAAATTTAAAAGATATATTGAAACAATATAAATTTGTTTATAATTATAAATTCAAATTCAAAATGTTATTCATAATAATAAACATGCACATTGTTTGGAAATGTCATATCTCACACAAGATACTATCGCATGTCAATAAACAATAGAAGAGAGTATTTAAGTCATGTGGCTTTTCTGAGTGCCATTATTAGCTTTGCACGTTATAGTTGAACATTGTGGTTAGATTTTAATATTTTTGCGTTAAAAAAGATAGAAAAATTTAAATTAATATAATTGCAATAAACATTTATATATATATATATATATATGAAAATTGGAATATTTACAAGAAATTAATAAAGGTATACAATTAAATTAATTATGAATTATATAAAATGTAAAGTAAATTANAGTTCAAAGACATTAAATTAGATATTTTTTAAATATTTATTAAATAATATTTTTTTAAATATTTCAATATAAAATTAGTAAAATATTTTGTTAGTATAATGCTTACAATAAATAATTTTAATATGTTTATGATGAATTCCATTAAATCTTCACATAAAGTGATGTTTTTTAACTTTTAAAAATAGCATGCAAAAATTTTTATAATTTTTCATGAATAAACTGTTTTATAGAACATATAAATAACTGTTGTTATAGAAATTATAACTAATGTAATTATTAACTTTTAATTATTTTAATATTACAATTTTTATTAATGTTTACATTTAAATATAAATTACTCTTTTTAATAAAGGTCAATTACTGAAATTAACTTTTAAATAATTATGTGATTTCTTTGATGATTTGTAAATGTCAAAAAATAAATAAATAAATGTTAACTTAAAATTTTGAAAAATTTCATAGATTTACAAAAATAAGTTAATTTATTTTTACAATAAATTTATTATTGTATAAAAATTTAATATTGTATAAAAAAAATTTTATATCCTTAATCATTTTAAAAAGATTATTAATATGAATTATTTTTTATCATATTAATTACTTGAATGTTATATTTTTCATATTAATAGCTTAAATATTTTACAATAAAAGATTAATAACAATATTTAGAAATTAGAAAAAATAATATTGTAGAATATTATAATATTATAATAGTAATTAATAATTAATTAAAATATATTCCCAAAAAATGATTAAAGTATTTTTACGAAAATATTAATTATTATTATAATTATTAATTTTTATATATATATATTTAATGATAATTAAATATATAATGAAAAATATTCATAATATAAAATTGTCATTTATAAATATCAAAATATTTTCATGTTTAAATAATTTTAATTAACTACAGTTAATGTAATAAAGTGAAAATATACTACATTCATATATCAAATAATATAAAATATAATTTAAGAAACAAGTATTTTATAAAATATTTATAATTGTTATGAAAGCAATTATTTATACATTTATTTTTACATAATGAGTTATAGAATTAAAAATAGAGTTAATTAAATTAACTATAATTACATATACAGAATGTCTATAATTATAATACAGAATTAATAAAAATAATAAAAGAAAATATTTAAATCTATTTATTATTTATTTAAAAAAACAAATAATAATATGTATTTTCAATTAATGAAATTTAAATAACAAAATTAATGAAACTTAAATAATCAAAATTAAATGATAAACTTATGATATATAAATACATAATAATATATATAAATACATAATAAATTATAATATTTTTTAAATTAATTGAATTCAAGTCACTAAATCAGCACTATATTTCATAAAACTTAATAATCTTATTATTTTAATCGTAATTATTATTTTATAAAATATTTTCTAATTTTAATTAATTTAATTTTTTTATTATCTTTTCAATTCTTCAATATCATTCTTTGTAATAATTTTAGTATTTATATTTTTTACACATATTTTTTCATTAATTTATAAAAGAAAAAGTTTTATATTAAAATATAAAAGATAAATTAATATATTTCACTTCATTTAAATTTCTTAATTGTAAATATGCATTTGTGATTTTTAGATATTTCAAAATTTCAAAATTTTTAGATTTTTTTTTAGTAATATCATAATTTAATATCATTATTATTTATTATTATAAATTGATTAAAGAAATACATTTATTTTATATAAATTGCTGTGCAAATTGTTTAAATATTTTATACTATTATAATAATATAATTTTCTTTTTTTTACACTAAAATTATTGTACTATTACTTTTTTATTTAAATTTATAATTATTAATTTTATTTTGTATTCCATTTTAAATTTTATATTTTTTAATAATACTTTATATTATTATTTAATTTTTATAGTAATTCTAATTTCTATGTAATTTTCCATTTTTTAAATAAGAAATATTTAAATTGATACATATATATTTTTTTATTGATTTTTATATAATAAGCGGTTGACAATAATAAATTTAATTGAATTGCACAATATACATTTATAAAATAAAATAGAAAATCAGAACTATAGAATATATACTATATATATATACATATATTATAAATATATTTTTAAATAAAAAATTTTAAATTTCATATAATATATATTAATTTGTGATTTCTTTCTAAATTGCAAATATTTATTATATTTCATTTTTTTATAATTGTAAATCACAATTTTATTTTTATATAGTTTTGTTATGATAAATAATTCTCATGATAAATAATTAAACTGTAAACTAATACATTTTTAATAAAAAATATAAAATGTTTTTTTATTATATTTTTTTTATTATATCATTTTTATTTTAATTTATTCAATTTTTAAAAAAAATCTTTGCACGTGATAATAATTTTGTAACTTATAATATAAATTATTGAGTAATAAGTATAAAATTTTTTATTTAAAAATATATATAATGTATAAAATAAATATATATATAAAGTAATATATAAAATAAAAATATATAAAAATATATAAATATAAATAATATTAAAATAAATTACAATTATTAGTTAATTAATTTATTAATTAATTAAAAATTCCAGACAAATTTTCTAATAAGAAAATTATCTAATAAAAAAATTATTATATAATTGGTATGATAATATATCATAATATATCATAATATATATATGATATATATAATATATCATATAATAATATACATAAATTGAATTCAATATTATTAAAAGTTATTATGGTATAATATTATTAAAAGTTATTATGGTAATTATTTAACATTTTTGCATAGAATCTTTTAAATATAATAAATTTTTAAATAACATGAAATTTAGAATATTACGTAATTTTTTTCAAAAATTTACATTATTTTAATATATATTATAATATTCTGTTATAACAACTATAAATAAAACTTTCAATGGAAAAGAAATTTATTATCTTTTTTTTATAATAATTTAAGCTGATAAAAGAAAGTTTTATTAAGAAAATTAGATTAAAATAAATTAATAAAAAAAAATATTTAATTTATAATAATTATTCATAAAAAGATATTATTCTCTGATCTTGATGTTTTTTTTAATATTTATTAGATGATTATACCAAATAGTATTATGAAGATTTTATTTACTGATCATTGTTCATTAACTAAAATTTTTTTTAAAATAATTTAAATTAAAGTTAAGTCAAATTAATTTTAATTAAATTTATTGGGATAAAAAATTAATGGTTAACTGTCTTAATGACAATCAGATTAAGAAAACCCAAATCTATTAAATTATTAATAATTAAATTATTAAATTTAATAGTTAAATGAGTTTTTATTTAATTTTGGATTGAGATAAAATTAATTTTAGAATTAATATAAAATTATTGATGTCAAACAAAAATTTATTTAATTTTTAATTTATATTATATTTTATTGATTTATATTATTAATATATTAATTTAGCTTAGCTTTAGTTTACAGTTTACAGTTTAGCTTTAGCTTTTTATTAAAAAATTAACTAATCTTATCTAAGTTAATGCAATATAAATTATTTTTGTTAATAATTTTTTAATGAAAAACGACTGTTGAATAATCATTGTGATGACATATATTAAAATCACATATATTAAAAAATCATCGAAATGAGAGTAGAACTTTTTTGTAAATATTTATCGTGAATTATTACTGGATATAAAAATCTTTTATAATAATTCTATAAATCTTTTATGATACAACTTTCATGTTAACACTTTTTATGTTATTTTGTAAAATGAAGAATAAATATTACTAAAAATACTATATAAATGTCTTTTGCAAATATATCTGATGTTTCTGATAAAAAGTGACAAATTATTTGTAATATTTGAAACTACGTAACTATATAATAATTACAATTTTTATTTTATAAATTTTATAAAATATTTATAAATATTTTTATAAGTTAAAATATTTTCAATATTAATAAAAATTGATTTTATTGTGTTTGTTAATTAACTTTTTTGTTAAATCTTTAATAAAATTAATTTTTTTATAATAATAAGTTATTAAAGATTAAAAGCTTTATTTTTCATAATTTTACATATTAATTTTCGAATCTAGAGATTGATAATAAAAATAAGTAAATGATTAAATAGCAAATTTATCTGCTATTCTTATATAGATTATGAAGTTAAATAAATAGATTTCTGAGTAATTATTTATTTTAAGGAATATCACATTCATGATCTTAATGATATCGTCAAAATCTTAAGTAACTTTTTCTCGATTACAATCGATTACAATCTTTGTAATATTTATAAAAAGTGATATTATAAATTATAAATTAATATATGGATTTCGTATATACGTATGAATTCGTGACAATATATAATGTATGTATCAGCATACAATCTTTTATAATTATCGATTGTTTAGGATAAAATATAAAATATAACGAATAAGCTAATATTATTATATTTAATATTTATTTATAACTTTTTAAAATCAGTACATTTTGATACAATACATACATTTTGAATAGCAGTGATATATTTATGATATATTTGTAAAAATTATAAATAAGTGATGATATTATAATATATATAGGTGTATATATTATAATATATATTATAATATATACACATATATATGCAATGTAATAATAGTAATCATTTGTTGCAATTATTTTAAAAACTATAAGACTGATTAAATACTGATTTATAAGAAAAAGTTATTAGTTCAGAATCGTATTCTTGATACATATATCAAGATTAAGGACATTGGTATATTTCTGAAATAAACAATTATTTTTTGGAAAGAAATACAGTGATGGACAAAAGAAAACTTAAAATTTAAATAAAACATATACATAAAACTTTATAATTTATAAAAAATAAAAATTTATTTGAAAATATTAATGATTATTTTATGAATATAAATATATATATAATTATTTTATGAATATAAATCTTATATTGTCATAAAAACAAGAAAATTACACAAAAATAAAATTAATAGTTTATTTAAAATAATAAAATAATTGAAGAAATTAAATGGATAAAAAAATTTTCATTTATTAATTTAATTTCAGATTTTTATAGATACTATAATTTATATTTATATGTTTTATTAATTCTAATACTGTTTTGTTTTTTTGTTATTATTTGTAATAGTTTTTAATTATTTTGATATATTACCTAAATTTTCTACATTTGTATAGTAGAAAAATATAGATATATTCTTGTAGCAATATTTTGTAAAAATTTGTTTTTTTTTGTACTTCTTTATCTGAAATATCTTTGTATCATTCAAAGAAATTTGTTCATCTATCGATTCTCAATTGGATTGAAATTTGTTAATTTGGAATGAAAATAATTTATCGAATTTTTCTATATCTTATTTTTATTTCTTTTTATATCTTATTTTACAAAAATTATCTACTATTTTTGAATTTGAAATTTTTGAATAATATATATTTTTGAATTGTTGAAATCATTATTCTGTTGGAAAATAAAAGTTAACATATGTACATTTTTTTTTAACATATATAATTTTTGATTATCATTGATTATAATATTATTATAGAAATAAAATTTTAAAAATTATCTCTGAATAAGAATATTAATTCGATATATTATATTTTGCAATTTCTATAAATCTTGCTTGTAATTATAAACCGAAAATCGTAGTTTTTAATTCGTAATCGTAATATTCATAATAATCATGTAATAATCGTAAATCACATTTGTATTTTCATTTGCACTCATGGTCGTATATATTCCATATATCTTTTCCTTGAATATCCGTTTTTATTAGTTTTGAGTTAAACATTCTAGATTTTTTCAAATTTCAAACGTTCGTTCCAACCTTCATCTAATGGCCGCATAACATTCTACAGGCGTTAATGTTTTTGGATCATAATATTTTAAATTTTTTTTTGAATTTCTAATGTTTGTCCTAACCGTCATCTAATAGTCGTATAACATCCTATAGATGCTAACAAACAAACATCATTGACGAATATATACACATTCATTTATATGTCTCTTACGGACTTGGGAGAGTTCAAGAATATTTATCGATTTTTTTTGCTATATTTGTTTAAAGTTCTTAATATGTTTCTTATATATATAAGTTTAACATATTCAAGAAATTAGCTGCTTTCTTTCTACATTATTAGTATAAAATATAATTGATATGTTACTATTTTATTAATTTTTATTTATTAATTTTTTCCAAAATAATTTTTTCAATTAGCATTGTTTTTTAAGAAGCAACCATAAAACATTGAATTATAATGATATTAACATTTGTATGTTTGTTTCTTAAAACAATTTAATGATTTACTATATTTTTTTCCATTTTTTCGTATTTATTATTATAAATTCATCGGATTATCCAATCCTTTCTTAAAATTATAAAATACTATTTAGCAAATAACATTTTTTTTTATATATTTTATATTAATGAATGTTTCTTATTTGCTATATAATTTTTTAATTTGTTTTCAATCTGATTTTGACAGTTATGTATTAAAATTAAATTTTTTTTTTTATTTTAAATTAATAAAAAATCTTTTTTATTTGCCAAATTTTCATTTTACCATCTTTTATCAATGTTTTTCTGGATATATCAGATTTGCTTAAAATTTTTATCATTTTTTTATTTATTTATCATAAATCTTTTTGAAATCTATTATTGAAATATCATTCTGAAATTTTTTTAAATGTGAATTTATTTTTTATATCTTTAACAACTAAAAAATAACGACAAATTTTCTATTATTTTTATTCAACTGCAAAAATATAAATCATCAAAATAAATATATAAAGTATATAAATATATATAAGAATATATATAAAAATGTATATAAGAAAAAAATCCACGAATATTTTTGTAATTTATAAAATTATTATAATTATTACAAAACATCCTATATATTACAAAAATATTATAACGTAAAAGATTTAATTAATAGTAAATAAATAAATAATATTTTATTTTTATCCGTAATATTGCAGAAAATAGATTGCTAATATATAAATGGATTATTACATGAAAACAAATGAATAAACAAACAAAATAATATAAAAGATTAGAAGGACGAAGTATCCAAAAATAAATGAATTTTATTATCAATGTTAAGAAAATAATTTAATATTAAAATCAATATCTAACATATAGCTTTTTTTATCAATATATATAGAAAATCAATTTTAAACTTTCTTTTATCCATTAGTGTGTTTTAAACTAGTACATATTTTTTTAAAAATTTTTAAAAAAAGTATTTGAATATTTGCTTTTTTTCTTCTTAATCGTTTTTATTCGAAATGATAATAAATAAATAAATATATATATAAATATTCGAAAAATCGAAGAAATAAATATATTCAAAATTGGGATTGAGAATTGAGATTCGAAAACATTTTTATTATTTAAGTTAATATCTTAGAAACTATAAATTTAAAAAAATAGTCTATTTAAATATAATTGTTTATATAATTATTTCTAAACATATTATAATTCAGTATAATTATTGTATAAAAAGTAAAAAATTCTTTAAAAAAATTTATTCATTCAAATAATAAAAACTATTCAGAAGGCAAAGTGAATTAATTCTATTTATTAACAAATTTTTAATTTTACATAATGCAATGCTTCGCTTTAGTGAAAGTCTAATTTAATATACTTTTATCTAGTTTAGCAATGATAATGGGAATAATCACATCATATATTTTTTTTCTGCAAAATTCGCTACAAGAGAATTGAGTCACTTTTAGAAATAAAGAGGATAGCGTAATTCATCTAGCAAATAAATAATGACATTATTTAATTTTTTTTAAGAAGGATTTTTTTTTCTTTGAGGATTCATCGATGTTGATGTAAAATTTTTTTAGTTTTTAAGCCATCATTAAATGATTATAATAATTTTATCTATCTCTTGTTTATATCATGTCCAATATTAATCTTAGCGATTTTGAAATTAGAATAAATAATTTAAAAATACTGCTTATAAGATAATTTTTATAAGATTTTCGATATTATTCTAATTTTATTTTTCATCAAGCATACTGTATCTCATATATTTTTATATGATTATTGTACTGTATCTTTATATATTTTTTGTGTATAAAACTACATAAACTCATGATGAGCAATACATTTATGCAACATATTCAAATCATCTTATATATTTTTTCAATTAAATAATAAAATAATTGCAAATATTCTATTTAATATAAATTCGTTATAGAATTGTTAATAATATTTATAATTGTTAATAATAATTGTTAATAATATTATAATTGTTAATAATATCATATATATTAGATATTATATATTAGATATTATAATTTAAAAATTTTTGAATATTATAAATATATATAATATATAAATATCTAAATATATAAATATCTAAATTCAACAATATTTTTAATAATATAATAATATAATATTTTTAATAATATAGGTAAAAAAATATATAGGTATAAAATTTTAATAAAAATTTTTGACTTATTTATGAATAATTACTTATGAAGAAATAATTGATTATCGTTACATTCATTTATATATATTATATGGAAATTGTAAGTTGCCAATGAGTCAGATAATTACATTGTATTTTCATTATTGTCTAAATCTATCACATTTACAAATTAATTACGCGATAGAAAGCGCAATTCGAACGCATTGACATAGATATAAATTCAGAATTTCAACTATTAGCAGAATATATTATGTTTTTATGCTAAAAATTTTCTGGACTATTTTTGTTTTTAAGTTTGTTCTCATTTTAATTCTAAAACAATATCATGCATTTCTAGATCTAAATTACAGTAATTCTTATTATATTATTTTTCTCTCAATAATTTTTCTCTATATATTTATAAAAATTTTCTCATTTATTTACTGCTATTTCTTTTATTGTTTCTTAAAAGTTTTTTAAGAATAAAAATTCATTAAATGAAAGAATTATTTTATTTTTTATATATATTTTTTTTTTATTTTATTCATTTGTCTATACATAATTTAATAGGATTTAAATTACACATGTAAGGAGGTAATTTTATAACATTGTATAATTTATTTACATTTATGCAATTTTATAATCTTATCTATTTCATAATTTTTTTTTAATAGATTTATATCATTCTATTAGTTGAAAAATTTCATTTTTATTTATTTTTCGTTTTCCATATTTATTTAATATTAATTATAACTTTATAATTTAATTATTTACTTGATTCATTTAATTTCATTATTAATCATTTTACTTGTGTATTGCAAGATTTATGTAGTTTAAATTTAAATTTTAAAACATCCTTTGCTTGTTCATTATATATTTGATACTAAAATTGGGTTTCGTCTCCTAAGTATGTAAAATTTATTATCGTAATAATAATATTAGTTCTCAAAATGTTGGATTATATAGATTATATTAGTTATTTATTTATTATAAATTATATTAATTTATTTTTTTACACGAAATTTAATCATTTGCTGGTTTTTGTTCTCATTTAAATGATGTTACTATACTTTTCTTATTTTTTATTTAAATATCGAACAACTGTTTAATGAGAATTACTTTTTCTAAAATCTAATTTCTAGCTAATTTCTAAAATTTCATTAATTTCATTGTAAATTGTTAGATACAAAAGTTTTTAAACATTTCTGGAATCTTTATGAGATTACAATGCTATTTATCATTTGTTATTTTTTTAAAATAAAAAAATTATTTTTTGTATAAAAATTGTTAAAAATATTTCATGTTCAAATACATAATTGTGTTCTATGAATTAAATTTCTGTGAACGTTTTTTGCTGTTTTAATTAATTGAACGTAAAACTGATTCTTTCTTTGAACTGGTCAAAACTTATAATTTCTTCGAAAAAAAAAAAAACTGATTTGATATATAAGTAAATGAATAAATCATAATAAATGTGAAATCAAAAGAACTTAATAGTCAAGCTATTAATCAAAAATATGATTAATCCAATCTTTGAAAGACAATTAAACAATTAAAATAGTAAAAAATATTCACAAAAATTTAGTTTAGTAAAGTGTAATTGTTTATTCTGTAGAACGAAATATTTTCAATAATTTCTGTAATAATAAAATTTATCAGTTAATAAGTAAATTAATATTCTATTTTGTTATATATTCTTATTTATTTAGTACAATAAATATAAATCTAAATCGAGATAATAAAGTACAGTAAGATATGTTAGATGAAAGCATAATCAAATATATTTAACAAATATTCAAAACTTCTTTTTAAAAACAAAGCTTCATATGAAAAAATTTTATTTTATATTTTTGATTTATTTTCTGATCACTTTCTTTGCGGTTCTTTTTATGTTTCAAATATATGTTAAACAATATATATGTTTCATTAATTAATTAAACCAATTTAGATATATGGAACTCTATTCTTAGATAACAATAGCTATCACATACATAAAGAAAATAGAAATTACACAATTGAAAATATTAAAGATAATAAAAAATATACTTTGATATGTCTGAAATGATAATATACGAAAATCTCTCAACATTCTATCAATTAAAATGTAAATATTTCTTCATAATATATAAAATGAAAATAAATTCTCACTCAAACAGTAAAGTAGATTTAAGCAAATCACATGGGATTCTTCTTTTTACTCCTAAGTTTCCCCATTACACTTAAAATGTTGTCTATAAAAATCTATACTATTGTATATATCATACTCGCGAGAAACTCTTCCCATTTCTCGGCTCTGATTCTTAAAGAGTGAGGATTAGGAGTTTACATTATTGTATATGTATTATATATTCGCAGTCAAGCAAACAATAAAAGAACATGAAATCGTTAATTGTGGGAGAATCGATTCGTAGTGGAAGTCATAAAACAATAGCGGGAAAATTGTTGTCCAAATCTGATAATTTAAGACAATAATTCAATATAAAAAATTGAAAGAAATAAAATACCTAATGAATACACTAAATGAAATAAAAGATTAAAAAAAACAGATAGCTTATGAGATAAATGCTAATGTTTCTTAATGAGTGTGAAAATGGTAGAAATAATATGTAATTAAATATAGGAAATAATAATTAAATAATAATAAAATTTTTACATTGTTGTCCGTGATACTACAAAATCAGTAATATTGTTTTTTCTTCTTTCTTTATTATTATTTTTTAAAAAAATTAAAATCTAAGTTATAACAGTAATACTAAAGAAGAGTGTATAATTTAAATATATTAATAATATAAAAATTATGTTAAAAAAAAAAGAAATTTTCTTTAAATATAAAAAAAAAATCATATAAATATTTTTTTCTTGTTACTTTCTTGTAACTTGTACTTTTATTGTTTATCCTGTAGCTTTAAATTAATATAGTTTTATTTTAAAATAAAAAATAAAATGAAATAAAATAAATAAGATAATTATAAATCAAAATAAAAAAATAATAATCAAAGTAAAATAAAAAAAGTAATATATTAAATTCTAGTTAATCTTATTAATATTTTTCATTGATTTGTTGTTCTCTTGTATTTCTGTAAGAATAATTCTTTTTTATAATGCGAATAAGTTGTGAATTGTAGATGTCACTGATTTATACAAACTAATTATTTTTTGCACCGGATCTGCATTCAAATAGATATAAGCTTGACATAAAAAGTTATGTCTTATGTAAATTGCTTCATATAAATCCATATATTTTTAAAACGCGATGAAAAATCATTATTAATAAACAATTGCAAGAAATTGTTTGTCTGCAAAACTTATTATTTATTTAAATGCTTGAAGAACTTTATTAAAAGAATAAAGTTATATAATAAATGTATCGAGATAAGAGCAGAGAAAATAAAAATAAAAATTATATTTCCATATATTTATAAAATCTTTATTAATTTACAAAACATATTTCTATCGATGTCATGTTTTTATTGACGATTTTACCGATTCAATCACGAGACATATATACAGGAAAATAGAATATATGACATTCTCTGGGATGGAAATAGGCTAAGTTGTAAATAACAGATGTAGGTTACCAACCTTTCAGCTTTATTAAGAGTTGGCAATATTGATATGCGTGAATAATACGCATGCATGAAATGTATATATGACATTATTTTAATTCATTTATGATTATTTATGAAATGTTGAATGTTTAGTCGTATGATTGGAGATAATAAAATTTTATTCTTATTATTAATATAAAATCTATAAAATCTTTATTTTAATATATATTAGTATATATAAAAATCTTTCTTTTTTAATTTAATTTACAAAGCATATTATAATTTCTATATTTCTAGAGCTGATATATATTTAATATCTGATATAATTTTGTTGACGATTTTACCGATTCAGTCGCGAGTCACGCATATAAAATAAAACGCGATATTTATCAGTGGAATTTTTCTTTATTATTTGAATGGTTTTAAATAATGGTTTTTTCGCTATACATTAATATGTTATTTTTCTGGAAAGGGAACTGTACATTTCTACTAAGGAGATGGACAATATGCTTGTTATACAACTTACGGAAGAAATTATAGCATTCAAATTCCTTTGATATAAAAACCTTTATTTAATCGGGTATAAAAAAATTCTGAGATTTATGGATAATTTTTGAGCCATAAAAAAACAAAAAATTAATAATAATAAATCAATAATAAATAGATTGGTTTAATTTGAGAAATAATAATTAAAATATATCATCTAAGAATTGATTTGCAGATAATAAGAACGCTAATTATATTTTTTTTAAAAATAACTTTACTTAAATTATTTAATGCGAAAACAATTAATTTTGAGACATCAAGTGTGTTTTAAATTTATTCATAATAAATATATAAAAAATTGTAACAATTATATAATTACAATTCAATAGTTATATAAAAATTTGTGTAAAACTTATCGTAAAAAATAATTAGTTTTTTGAGCAAATTAGTAAAATTTGATTCATTGTATATAAAAAAATGTAGTTATGTGAATTTCATAATGAATTAATTGTTTTTATTATTTTTATAACTGTTTTTATTACTACAGTATTTTTGCAATAACTGTGTCAGGTTAATAAAATAAATGTGAAAACTTTGATGAAAGCCAAAATAAGTGTGAAAACTTTGTTTTTATTACTAGAGATTCTTTCTGTCAAGCGATTAATATATATTATACTCAATGAAATATATATTATACAATGAAAATCTTAAAGATTCTAATTGATGATCGATTATTAATCGAGTATTAATATGACGATGAAAATTTTTTGATTTTATTAATTTTAGAATTATAATAATCAAGGTTGAGGGGAAGGAGGAGGGATAAATTCTCGATCTTACTAATATTTAGAAAATATAAAAAAAGAATAATATATAATATAAAAAATATAAAAAATAGTTATTATTTTTAAAAATATAAAAATATAAAAAATAACTATTATTTTTCCGGATAATTTTTTACAAAATTGTTATATATGACTTTAAACAGTTATTGAATAATTAATTTTAATTTAATAATATTAAAAAATAATATTAGGAATAAATAGAATTTCATATAGAAGTTTTCAATCAATTGATGTTTTCACTTCTTTTTTAAAAAATAAAATCTTAACAAATTTTTAATATTTTATACAAAATATGAATGTAAAAAAAAAAAAAAGAAGTAATTTATGCTATGTATTCACCATGTTTATTTGAAGAATTTTTACTGAGCTGGTATTGATGGAAAAGTTTTTTAATTTAATTATTGATCTAAAAAATATTTATGTCTAAAGATGATAATAAATTTTTAATATATTCGCAATATTTTATATGTAAACTAAAATCATTGATTAAAGATAATTAATTTGATGATAATAGTTTTATATAGTTTTATATAGTAGATTTCTGCAAAAATAATGAAATGTTTTACATAAGACGAGAATAAAAGTGATTAAAAACGATTAAATGAAATCCTGCACATATCTCAGTAATCAAATCACTGTCATCTAATAAAAATTATTGAATATCGAAATTATATTTATCTTATCTATAAATGTTATAAGTTTTTAATTAAGCTCAGATTTTTTATTGGTCATTTGGATCATTTTTTTATTTGGATTATTTTATTGGTCATTATAAAATTAAGTTTCAATCGGTACAATATTTCTAAAAAATTTCATAGAAGACATAATGAAACATGAGTATATTTATTTGAAATGTCATTCTCTTGACAATAAGATTTGCATTCAAGAAGATCCCAAGAAAATAAATTTATTTTAAGATATCATATTATTGCATGTTGTGCATCACTATTTTCTTTGATTAAATGATCAATATGATATATAGAAACTTCTTCAGCTTCTTTCAGATTGCAAATGATTGATGATCTCGTGTATGTCATGATGATATATTTCTCAGTTGCTAATTTCGCAATAAATAAAGGATAAAATCCATCAATAAATAAAGGATATATAAATCTATCAAGTCAATATTTGATTTTTATCTTCACTTTGTCGATAATTTAAGATTTTCTTTTTACATTTTGCTACAAATTTTGTAGATAGAATCTGAATCAACTTAAAATTATTAAGAAGGTGAATAATACGCAAATTCATTATAAAATTCATTCTCTCTTTCATGAAAAAATAGATGAAATAGAAGTAATAAAAGCAATGGAAGAATCAATAAATAATCGAGCAATTAATTAAAAAATTGATATTTTATGCGATGGATTCAAAACAAAATGCAATTTTACGAATAATATAGATAACAAATTTACTTCATTCTTGATTTACAATACTCGCAAATTAATTTATTTAATTTGTCGAAGACAATTAATAACTTATGAAATATCTAAAAAGAAAAATTCAAAAAGAAATACAACTATCAAATTACAAAATTCACAATGGCAACACATCAAAATAAATATATTCCATTTCTATTACAAAATGAAAATAATATGAAAATATATTGTGGAATGAATTATCTAAAAACAGACATATTGATCAAATCAGACATATATTAATTATAAATCCAAGGAACAAAATTTTGAATATTGTTAATAAATTACAAAAAAATATCATCATATGTTAATCATTACATTAATAATATTGTATAATAATTAAATAAAAATGAAATTTTTAATCATTAAAAAAAAATACAGCATTATTGGAGTTAGGAAATATTTTTCTAGTTAATCGTAAATTAATTTTAAAACGATATTAGGACATTTGAGACATTATGTTCAATATTGATAATAACAACATTATGGTCTGGAAACTTTTCTCTAATTAAATTGATTTATTTATAAAAAAATTGAAAGAATAATAAACACTATTATGCAATTAGAGACATTTTAAAAATTCATTTATATATAAAGAATAATATTACGAAGATATATTTATTTATAACAATTTCGAATATATATTATCAAAGCTTTTCTATTATGAAAGCTAGTAAAAACTTTTCTATTATGAAACAAAATAAAAATTACTGATATTTTTTTTAATTATCAATTGAATCTACTGAAATACTTTTGGAAAGATATAATAACAAGTTGGGAAGCATAAGTTTAAATATAACAATATTATTTCAAGTATATTGAAAGAAAAATGACATAAAATTCCTCATGATTACATAATTAATTAAATCTATGTTTCATTATTGTGTCACAATTATTATAGCAAAGATTATTCAATATCAAATGCAATATTAATATTTAGAAAATTATTGTAAGATGAAATTAATATTATTTTTATTATAAAATGAATCGATCAGAAAATTTTATAAATGCTAGTTCAATAATTTTTTAAAAAAACATATATCATTAAATAGCATTCGTATATCTTTGTATTATATTATAATGTGTTTTTTATTGAATATTGATAAGAATTCCGCTACATTTTATTTTTGAAAGAAAAAATTAAAATGTTTTAAATATTATAATAATGTAAAAAAAATGTAATTTTTGTTTTATTTTATAATTATAAACATAATTCTTATAATTTATATTTTATAGAAAAATGATGGGAAATAACATATATATTTTCTATTTATATTCGAGTCATATGATATTACTCAATATATTATAATAATTATAATAAACAATCTTAAAATAATTGTTTTCAAACGTTTTTTAAAAATATGGCAAATTTATTCTTTAATGGGCTCAACAAGTATTTTTAATAATAGTAATTTTTATAGAAACAAGTAACTTTTATACAAACAGATTCTGTTTTATATAAAATTTTACTTTTATAAAATTAATGAAAGTATTTCTATTGTGTTTGTTACATTGTTTTATTTAAAATGAAAAAAATATAATTTAAATAAATATAATTTACTTATTTAATGATCAATATGTATTAAATTTCAGATATAGAATAGAATATTAAATGAAAGAAAAGAAATAGCTAAAATTAAAAAGTACATTAATTTTCTCATTTTTTATTATTTCTTGATAAAACTTTTAGTAACATATTGTCATATTTTTAAATAAATTGATTTATTAAAATAAATCTTTAGCAAAAAGAAATTTGAAATTAATGAAGCTCTTTGAAATACATTTTGTTTATTAATTTTTATTACTTTCATTATATTATTTTTCGTTTTTATGATTATGATATTTTTTTCATGTATATTATATATATAATCTTTATTAATCTAATAATATAAATATTTAATCGAAGAAATATTCGCCATTAATTTTTCTTTTACACAAAAATGCCATCTATAATTTTATGCTTAAATAGTTTTCTTAAATATCTGATCCAATTGAATCAATTTCTTCAAAATATCATTTATCTCCAAGATTTTTCCGAATGTTGCCAAGGAAAATTTTGTTTCCCAATTTCTCATACAATTAGACAATTTAGTCTATATACAGATTAATTTTTAAGTATGGTGGTAATCGATGTTATTATTAGATATAATGCTTCATATTATACATATTATATAGTATTAGTATTATATACGTCTGACGAAATATAAAGACTTCTTAGATCTTTCGTACATGAATTGTATTGAAAATACATATGCGTGATTTATGAGATAAATACATTTCGATTATATTTCAATCAAAGATGCATAGCGTATAAAATATAAACTTATTATCACAAGGCATACAACAAAAATGCATAAGTACAAAGATATTAAATGCTAATTCTATATAATTTTTTTCTAGAATAAAATAATAATATACGTATGCTATCTTTAATTTATAACATTCTAATTAAAATAATTTAAAAATTGTAAATAATATTTAATCCTTACATTTCGGAATAGTATAATGGAATTAGTTTTAAATTAAAATTGAAATATTTTCAATATAAATTTTCCTTTGATTGTTTATTAATTTTTTAATTTAAACATATATAAGAAACATAAAAATATTACAATTTGTAAATAAAATTATTTCCAATTCAATATTGTCTAAATAGTTGTCTAAGTGTAAATGAAATTAATCGTTCATTTCTTCCATTATTCTGCTAATATATGTAAATATCAGTATAAATGGAGAATATAATAATAAATATGTATTTTAGAAAAACAAGTCAAATTTTTTAAAATGATATTTTTGTCTTTTAGTTTTCATATTTATAGCTGATATAAATAAATCAAAAATTTTCATAGTTCTATTAAAAATATACAAAAATATATAAATATATCAGAGAAATATAGAAAAAAAGAGAATTTAAATTAATTAAAGTAATTTAAATTTATCAATACTAATTATTTATTTATCAATACTAATAATTAATAAAATTATACATGTTATACGATACATCTTGTATTATTCTCTCTGCTATTTTTCTCAACCATAAAATGGTATCTACAAAATTATATTTTCCCTAAATAAGCAATACAAATACAATTATACAAATAATTTTTCAAGAATTTGTTTTCCATAAATCAAAATTTTGCACATAGTTAGAATTATGAGATGAATATTTCTATTTAAGTAATTATGCTAAAAATTATTTTTGAATTTTTTTAGCAAAGAAATTTTTCTTTGTTATCTTTTAATTTAATTTAGCATTTTTCTTTTCTATTTCTTTAAAATCTAATTTAACGTATTTAAAACATAAAAGTGTCTAATATC
This sequence comes from Apis laboriosa, assembly GCF_014066325.1. NCBI lineage: Eukaryota > Metazoa > Arthropoda > Insecta > Hymenoptera > Apidae > Apis > Apis laboriosa. The sequence continues at coordinate 479,652 of NW_025223092.1, forward strand.
CGTAATATAAATTTTCAATAATTATTTAAGAAATTCCTTACTGATTTCGATGAAAGAATTTCATGAAATACCCAAGCTTGGCATTGAATTTGAAACATTTTAAATATAATATTTTCATATTATATTCATATTATAATAAGATAATATTATATAATATAATATTCATATCATAATATAATATATTTTATATTATATTTATATTATAATTTATATTATATTATAAATATAATATAATAATATATATTATATTATGATATGAATATTATATTATATTATATTATATTCATAATATAATAATATATAATATTATAATAATATTCATAATATAATAATATATTTCATATTATAATTAATGCAATCTATTATTTATTATATGTAATCTATCAATCTATTATACATTCTAATTATCTGTTTAACATTTTTTCATTCAATTTATATTAAGAAAAAATAATTGATGGTGAATATACTTACACAGTTATCTATATGTCCAAATTATTTATAATCCAATATTATTATAAAGAAGAAAAAGAAAAAAAAAAAGATAGCATAAAAGAGAAACATCGTGAGCTGTGATTTATTAAAATATACTTATATTTTGTACAAAATCGATAAATAGAAAACTGCTGCTACACACAACTTAAAATTATTATTTTAAGTCGAAAACAGAACAGAGATAAAAAAAAATAACACAAGAGAAAAACACTGTGAATATATGGTTTAGTAATATATTTACATTTTATATAACATAAAAGGAAATAGCATGAAACTATACGTGCGAAATAAAGAGCTAATAGTATGAACATGCTGTTTTAAATAAAACTGACGTTTAGATGGAAATTACTAATAGTGCACAGCTAAGATCTCGCACGATGCTAGCGCTTGCTTAATAATGCTAATGCTCATCGATCAATATGGCAGACTGATAATCATACATCTATCGATATTTATTGCAATTAATCTAATATTTATATATTGTTTTTTATAATTATCATAATTATTGTCATATAAAAACAGTTTCGATAAAAGATAGAAAAGTTATTTTTTTTTTTAACTTGGAAAAAGTAATTTCTTTATTTTTCATTTTTCCAGAACTTTTTATTGTTTTATTTAAAATAATAGTTAAATTTTTATAATCTTATTTGTGCTACCATAAATGTTGCATGCATATTTCTTGATTCATATCCTTATATAGATTGTTTTAATTATTGATTTTTTTATTTATCCAATGAGAATAAAAACTTTGAAACTTAAAGAATAATATTACTATTTTCGAATAATAAATGTTTTGATGCTGTCAAATATCAATGATCATAATGCTTATTATAAACTATTGCATTAATCAGATATTTATTTATTTTATTTAAATTATAGCAATGTTTTTTATAAAATTATATTTATAAATATAAAAATATATATCATTTTCTTTCATTGCATTAAAAATAAATGTAAAAATAACAATTATTCTATTTTTTAGATTACTTTCATTATATCATTCATTAAAGAAATCTTTAAAAACTGTTTAAAAATTATAATACTCGTATACAAAAATAAAAATATTTAATTTTTTGGAAACAAGATCCTTTTCCTTTGAAAGTTCTTTATTAAATTTATTACATTTATTTAGTATTTATTTAATATTTATATAAAATATCCAAATAAGCAAAAATCTAGGAATGTCTTTTTAATGGAAATATTTTCATTCCAAACGATATTTATATCAAAAAATTTCTCGGCTATCTATCTATTATTAATTAAAATTTGGATTTTCAATTTAAAATAAATGTATAATTTTTTTATTGTTTGAAACATATCTATGTATGATAAAAATATAACAAAAAATATGTTTTGCAAATATTCAAAATTTCTATTCAATAATTTTGTTACCTATAATAAATTTTGAAACATTGGATATATAATTCCATATTGCAATCTGGGCAGTGATATCTTGTAGAACTTTTTTCCCTCCTTAACTCGTTTCGAATAACATATTGTATATTGTACATTGTACGTTGTATATTAATTAGGTTTAATTTTTTAGTTTTACTTATATTTGGTAAATGAGTTTTATAAATTTTTTTCACTTTTTAATTTCACTTTTAAATTTTTTCCGATAACTGCTTTATTCTTTATTTTATTATTCTTTATTCGTAGAAATTTCAAATTCTTTTTATTTGGTTATAAATTTTATATATACTATTTCCTGCTTTATAATATTAATCTAAGATTAATTTATATAATCTTTGAATTTTAATTTCAATTTTGCAAATTTTTATAAATTGATGATTGATGAGCATGGAACATAATTTCATATATTTAATTATTTCGTATTTTACTGCATTATTATTGCATATTTTGAATACAAATTTTAACTTTTTGTTTGTATATTTTGATTCAGATATATCGATTTTGTTTCATTACCTACAAAGACCAAAATAATTATATGATTTTATTACATATATATATATAAGTTTGCATAGGCACAGTCTACATATTATATACTTATAACTGATAAAATTACCAGAATATGTGTAGCCGATTTTATTTTTGTTATCTCCATCATCAACATGGTTAAAAAAAGAATTCAAGAACGATATTCCAATATATTGTTTAGAATATAACTTCTAAAATCTAGTTTTCTAAAATATCTCACCTATATATTACATTCCGTATACATACATATAGATACATATATATTTAACGAGAATTCTATTTATTTAAACAGTGAAGTTAATATCATTATATATAACAATCACTTAACGATTATCAATAATGGTTATATATAGTTATATTAACAATATCTAGATAGACAATATTCAATGTATTTAATTGTATTTGCATATAGAATATTATATTCAATATATGTAGAATTGAAAATTTTATTAATATTGTGAAAAATTAATTGGCTGAAATTAAATTTTATATTTTGATTCATTCAAACATTTGTTCAAAAAAATTATATTTTTTGAAATTTTTTTTATATTTATAAATTCTTAATTTGATGTCAATACATTTTTGTGAGATTTTTATTGTAAACTATTACAAGTAACTCGAATATTGTGATTTCGATTAAATTTTTCTATCATGATTTTTTCAGTTGTTAATAATTATATTTGCTTTTGATGAATTGAATACAATTTCTTTTATAAATTGATTCTTTATTTTTTGACTATAGAACTATAAAAATTGTTATAAAAATATATGTAAATCTTAGGTTTTTGTTTTGTCACGGGAAAAAGTCATATATTCTTATATTTCATTTACTATCATTTGCAAACAACATATGTATTATATATAAACACAAACAAATATACAAAAACGAAATGTAAATATAATACTTGACAAAATTATAATAAAAACAATTTTAAAATTCATATAACGGTAACATTTTAGAGAGACAAAATATTCGGGAAATATTAGTATTAAATAATATTACTATTATGCTTAATATTAATTTTGTAGAATTTTTTTTATAATTATTAGTAATTATTATTTTATGCTATTAATAATTTAATTGGTTTATTTTAAAGAATAGATTTGAAAGTTGAAATACAATTTCTTTTATAATAAGACTTACTATACGATTTTTTTACTAAATTATTGAATTTTAAATATAAGAATTAAGATATAAGAAAAATAGAAATTAAAAAAATTTATTTTTGTCTTTATTAAAAAATAAATAACTTAAAAATTATATAAATTATTATAAACTTCAATTTTCAAACATATTGTGATTCAGTCATATAAAATTTTTCGATATCATTTAATTGAATTTTTTAAATTTTTAAGAAATATTTTATTTCCTTATTTTTATATTTGCCTTATAATTTAAAAACGTTTTTGAAAAAAAAACAAAAAAATCAGATTTATTTAAGATTGAACAAAAGACATAGGTAACAATACATTAAAAATTTTTGATAAAAAATTATTTTGAATTTTAGAAATCTTTTTGAATTATAAATGAATCTAAACTTAATAATGGATTTAAAATATCATAATTAAAAAATTCTCCTGAAAGTTTTCTAAAAAAATTTTAAATATAGACGAAAATGAGGTTTGTTTCTTCTATTGCTTCTTCTATTATATATATTCTTCTATTTGCTTCTTCATAACAGAAAAATTCAATAGCTAATCAAAAATTCTCAATAATTATACTATATATAAAAATCGTATGACTGATGACATTAAAAAATATAATTTAATGTAAAGTTTTACTGTGTAGCATAAGATATAAACTTTATTGCATCAATATTATAATCATTTGAAATAATTTTTAATTTTTATATATTTTTTATATATTTTATATTTAATCAAACTTTATATTAATTCTAAGTCTATATTATTTTATTTGATAATTTATAATTTTTGAAAAATCTCTTATTATAATTACAATTATTGGTAGTTCCAAAATCTAATTTGTAAAATGTGAATAAGATTAACTTATTTTTAAATTCAAAGAAGAAATTAAGAATTTTTTCTTTTCTTGCAAATTTTTTTTTCAGGTTTTCAAAAATTACGATTTTAAAAAAACATTAAATCAAGGTAAAAATACATAAGAAAATGTTAAATTGAAAATTCATTTATAAGATTCTATAGTAAAAAATATAAGTAATATTAGCAATTTTTCCTTGTATCAATAACTTAATGAATGCAAATTAGCTGTTTTAATTTTCTTCATAAAAAAATTTTTTTATATAATTTAAAAAAATTTTACAAAATAAGAACTTTGAATTTGCTGTTTCATAAATTTTTATCTTATTTCTTTTCGTTTTTATTTTAACTTTTTATGTAAAAATACACGCATACATCTTCGCACTTACTTGTACATACATATATCATCTCATTTTGTAGAATTTTTCATATGCATTTATAAATCGTATTTCATTTTTGTTTACTTTGTGCAATAAACAGATATTGAATAAAGTTTGTAGAATTAATGCTGAAATAATTGATATGATAAAAATTTAACAAAATGAAAAAAACATCAGGATGCACGCAATTTATATCATCGTTGCTAAAATATTTTATCAGCAAACATTTTTTTATATATTTTTATATATTTTATTATATATTATTTTATGAAAAAATAGAAAAAATTAATTCATAATTAATCAATAATCATTAATTTTATAAACAAAATCCAAATAATATGAATTATGAAAATAAAAAAAAAGACATTGAAAGAACATAATTTATTATTTTTAATTAATGTTATTTAATGTTTTTTAGTTTATTAGTTTACTATTATTATTTAGTCAGTTATAATTATTATATTTTAGTCAATTATTGTTATTGTTATTATTGTTATTTTTTTTTTAATTTTTTTCATTATATAATATTTATTTATTTTTTGCGGAAATAATAAATTTATGGTATATGGGAAAAAAGAAATGAAATAAGAAGAATTTATATATTATATAGATTTTCCATTTCATCAAATATCAAATGAAAAAATATTCCAATGGAACAAAATATTCCATTGAAAAATTGATGTATCTTCGCCAAACATGCGATTAATAATGCGAAAATAATTAAAAAATTCTTATATAAGCGAAAAACATGCTTATATAAGAAAATAAAAAAACCGAGACTATCATACAATTTTGACAAATAAAAAAAATAATTAAAATTAATTAATAATTATTCAAAAACTAAAAGAACATTGAGAAATAAAAAATTATCAAATACTATTACTTTTACTATTTACTTTTATTTAAGAAATAAGAAAAAGACGACGGTTTAGTTAGTTCTAGTTTATAAGTTCATAACAAGTATTAAAGAAAAGAAAAGATAGATTTCACTCTTTTCGTTGATATAGAGTTCAAGAATTAGCTCTAAGAAATTATTTACGGAGATAAATACAAAACAAGTATCATTAAGATACAGATACTAATACATATTATTTATGTATGAAACCATATTCACGCGAAAGTGGAATATTTAATACCCATTATTCATATGACAAGAAAATACATACTGCATAATAAAAAGAAATTTTTAAAAATATTTTTGAATAAAAGTGACGAGAAGAAAATAATAGTACAATAATAAAATCACAATTTTTGATAATGCAAATAAAATATAAAATAAAAAAGAGATGATTATGTAATATTTTTACAAGAAGAATTGATATTACTCGTTAAAAAAATTAATTACAAAAATAATATTTTTTGAATTATATAATGAAAAAATAAAAAAAAGTATATTATATTACACTTTCTAATTAACAAAAATAAAAACTATTTTGAACGTTTTATCACTTTTTTTTAATATATATATATATATATTTTTCATTCGTTAGTTAGAATACAACTGTACAAAACTCTTAAAGTGATACTCAAATCAAGTGATACTCAATTTTCGATGTGTTCGAATATTCTTGTTTAAATTAAAAATGCATCTTTCTTTGATTTTTCTTAATGCTTATACTATACTATAGATTTTAATCGATAGAAGATAATCGAAAAATATGTTGTTATGAAGAGGAATAATCTAATAGAACAATCTAGTCGAAATAGTAAAAATTTTAAGAAAAAAATATATAAACGAAGATATAAACTATATTTGAAACATTCATAAAATTTAAAAAATAAATATGAAATAAAAATAAAATATTAAAACAAAATCTTTCATTTTTTTGTTTTATAGTAATATACAATTATTTTATTTTTAGAATGTTTTTGAAATGTTTAATGCTGATGAAAATTGAGAATATTTTTTTTTTATAATGAAATTTCATATTTATTTTCTATAGCAAAATACATGAAAGAAATACAAAGTCTAAATCTTTATAAATAAAAGTAAAATAGTTCTTAAATAAAATATATATGAAGTTTTTTAATTAAATATAAATATAATTTAAATATAAATACCAATCAATCCATAAACATATAATTATATTATTACAATATTAATTTTTTTACTTAAAACTGCAAGCGATTTCAAATTATTTTTAATTATATTTACTGTATATATTTAATTTTCTTTTCTTCTTTCCTTCCGTATGTCGCAAAATAGTGCAATGCATATTTGTCATGCGAAAACATGACAAAATTCTGATGTTGATACCTAAATTACTTTATATTTGTCGAAATATTTGTTAGATTATCATATATTTTTTATATTATCTTTATAAAAATATTTTTTTAATTAATCTACTATTTTAAAATTTCTCGTAGATTTTTTTTTTTTTTTTTGCTTTTATTTTATCTGTTTATAGAAGAATATATAAATACATCTTTGGATTTACATACATATGTACTTATATATTATGTCTCATGACCGTTACTAATAATCTTATTTCATATAATGAATAAATATTGAAAAATAAAGTTAATAGAATAGAACAAGTTAATGAAGTAATTTTGATAAAAATTTAGAATGAAAAGAATTCGTATTATCATTGCTAAAATTTTTTTCCGTAAATTTTTCACATATTTTCATATATTTATTACAAAAACAAAATCTTATAAAAACAAAATTAAAAAAATCAAAAACCAATTCATCAAATCAAACAATTCAAATAAAAAATCAATTTTATAAACAAAATCTAAAGAGTATTAATTATAAAAAGAAAAGGCGTGGAGAGATTATGGTTTATTATTTTTAATTATTATTATTGTTTGTTATTATTATTATGTTTTTTAATTTCTTAGTTATAGTTATTGTTATTGGTTCAGCTACTGTTATTAATTATTATTTATTATTCTTATGGGAATATGTTCGTTTAAGTTTATGAGAAAGCGAACTGATATAAAGTAAGAAGAATTTATATGTAGATTTTCCATCTTATTAAATATCAATGAAAAAATATTTTAATGCTTAATTGAACAATTGATATACATATGATTAATGTAAATTGAGAAAATCGAAATTATCAAAAAAGCAATACGGAAGGTATAAAATAATTTAAAAATCAATACAGAAGAAAAAGAAAAAAGACAAGAGATTGAATATTCTTTTGCATAACAAATATTAAAAGAAAATGTTGCTAATAAGAATTATTAGTTCAAGAATTAATTTTAGCAGATTATTCACAGAAAGTTACAATCATACATCAGTTAAATATCATTAAAATAAAATATTAAGCACATATTATTTATGGATGAAATTATATCTATACGAAAATAAAATATTATATATTCATGTAAGAAAAAAAATGCAGATTGCATAATAAAAAGAAATTTTTTGAAATATTTTGGTAAATAAGAGACTAAAAAAAAATAATTTAATGTAATCGCAATTTATTTTTATTTTGCTGGTGCAAAAAAAAAAGATTATGCAATATTTTTATAAGCGACATTGATCTTTTCTCACAAAAATTGTTTAATATAATAAACAATCACAAAGATATATAATATTAATATAATTTTGGATAATATATATATATATATATAAGATATGCAAAGTTTCTTCCCCGTTTTTTTCACGATCATAACTTCTGACTGAATTCGAATTACTTCTCATTTGTTATGCCATCTAAAAAAGCGTTATTTTTTTGTTTTTAAAAAAAATCGTGATGAATGCTTTAAGAGTTTCCAATCCTATGTAATTATATAATAATATATAATAATTTCAAGCAATTTCAAGCAATGACATGCGAGAAGCATTATTTGCGTCACTGCTTATTTTTTACATTTCAGAAAAAGAAATTAAGAAATCAGTTATTGAAGCTACTGAAATGGTTTGTGCGGCACTGGGGGAGAGAACGTTGTATTTTACAGAACATGCAAAAAATGGTAAAATTTAAAGCCAGAAATTTTAATTTGAAAGATGACAATCGTTCAGTATCTAAAAATTTTGATGACGATGAATTAGAGGAATTATTCAACGAAAATCCGATTCAAACGCAAGAAAAATTGGCAAAAAGATTGGGAGTCCAGACAAACAGTATTTATCCAACTGAAACAATTGGGTAAGATTTAGAAATTAGGACAATGAGTCCCATATGAATTAAGCAAAATGAATAAGAAAAAGATTTCTGCTGCCTTGTTTTCATGACATAAAGGGAAAAGTTTTCTGCGCAAAATTATTACTGGCGATGAAAAATCACTTCTATATGACAATCCCAAATGATGAAAATCATGGGTTAATCCTGGAGAACTATAGACTTCAGTCCTGCCACATGGACATATTCTCCAGATCTAGCCCCATCAAATTATCATTTTTTTTGGAGTCTGTAACACTAATTGTCTGTTGAAAGCAGTTTCAACTCGGAAGAAGATATCTGAAAATGTATTAATGACTTTATAAATAATAAGTAGCTTATTCTTCAGGGATGGAATTTATAATTTACCAGGTGGGAAAAGATTATAGAGAATGAGGGTGAATACTTTGAGACGTAATCTTGTACCTGATTTATGTAATAAAATCTTAAATTTGAAAAAAAAAGGCGAAAGAACTTGCACATCTCTAATATATATATATATATATATATATATATATATATATATATATAATATATTACGTTATATATCTTTTAATTAATAAAAAATATAAAAACTATATTTATCATATAATTATTTAAATAATAAAAAAAATGAAATTACAAGTAATTTTATCACATATATTAAAAAATATATTAAAAAATTTATGATAAATAATTAAAAATTTTTATAAAAATTAAATATTAGTTTTGATATTTCTTTGATTCTATAACATATATTTTAAATATTTTAAATTATTAAAAATTATTTTTTATGTAACGATATATTTTATATTTTACTTTTATTTCATTTCAAATGAATTTATTACTTTTCTTTAATAGAGCCAATTTGAAAAAAATATTTTTATTTCGAACAAGATATAAAAAAAACTATTCTACTTCTAATTGAAAAATTAGAATAATGATAACATTGAAAAATCAACTATCTTAACTATAAATGTATATAATAGTAATTTTTTTCTATATTTACGTCTTTATTCTATATTTTTGTTTATTCTATATTTACATCTATATTTATGTCTTTTTTTTGTTTTTTAAAGAAATGTATTTTTTGTTTTTTATTTATTTATAAACTAATTGTATTGAATAATAAAACGATAATATAATAAAAAAGACATTAATATTATTTCATTAATTATCATTTTTTCAGATATCAAAATTATATTGTTGATTTATTTCATTGTCAACATAAATGTTATGTTATTATCAACATAATATGCTTTTTTAATAACTTTTTGAACCCATCCAGATAGGTTTTTTAAATATTTTTTTTACTACTTTTTTTTTTTAGATATATAGAATATTGATATGCCAGTCCTTTAATCTGGATAATGATTAATCCATAGCATATTTTTGCTAAAATTTTTAAATAATTCAAAAGACAAGATTCTTTATCCGTGATAAAGAATTTTTATTCTTTTATTACCAATATATTTAATTCATAAATAAACAAGTTTTTAAATTAGTCTGCCTATTTATAAATTAATTATTAACAAGTATGATTTAGTAGTGTTAAAAGATTTTATAATTGATTTTATTGTACTTTTTTTTCTGTATAATTTCATTTATTGCTTCTTGTATTTTAACTAACATGATTTTGTAATGTTAATTAAATTGAAAAAAATGAAAAAAAATATTCAAAAGAAAAGTTTTTTAATATAATAATTATTTTAATATAATAATATTTTTAATAATTTCATGTAATAAATATAAAATTTATATATATATATAAATTTTTTAATATATAATAACATATATAATACAATCGGAATAATTTTGGGAAAGAACAAATGTGAACATAATGTTATAAATTTTTAATAAATTTGTAAATAAATGAAAAAAAAAATAAATAAATGAAAAACTTACCAATTAGTTGTACTATTAAACGAAAAATAATTCATGTTATTATTCTTAAATAAATATCTTTTTATTATTTATTCAATCGATATATCATTAATAAGAAAGAAATTAGTTACTAATAACTATTATTATGTTATATATTATAATAAATACTACGCAAAAGGTTTTGAGAAACTATTAGAAATTTTATTTTTGATATTGAAAAAATTCAATCGCATATTATTAGTATATTTGATATGACAATAATTTAAAACTGGATTCACAAGTATGCACAAATGTTGCTAAAAAATAAAAAGATGATCATGTTAGACAGATTTCCCATTTTCAAGAAATTTACAATACTTGTTTTATACTATATCTCTTCTACGTAATTTTTATTTATTTATTAATTGAAGAATAAAACTTATCTTAGAATGATTCTCATATTTATGATATATTTGAATATTCTTGTAAATTAAAAATGTATCTTTCTTTGATTTATTTTCTAATGTTCAAATATAATAATAATAAATCGATGTTTCTAATCGATTGTAAATAATTAAAAAAAAAATGCATGAAGGGAAATAATCATATAATATATAATCAAAAAAATTTCGTCGTAAAATAAATTTTATAAAAAGAATATCATTATATAAATGAAGATAAGATATATTTTGAATGAAATCATTAAAAATTTAAAAAGTAAGTATATGACATTAATAATAATATTATAAACTATGAAATGATTTTTCATTTTTTATTTTATAATAATATAATTTATATTTATATAATATTATATAAATTATAATTATAATTTATAATTATTTTATTTTTAGAATTTTTAATACTGATATTGGAAATATATATATTATCTATTACGGAATTCCTCTTAGAGATATAAAGAAAAAATAAATAAAATTGTGATTTTCAATAGAACATATACGAAATTTTTTAATTTCAAATGTATAATATATATAATAATATAAATATGGTAAGTATATAATTCTATTATTTTTTAGTATAATATTTATTCTTTTTTTATTTAAAACATAAGTTTATCATTTTTTAATGAAACTCTGATGCATATTGTTAATTTTTTACTTTTCAGAATATTTCTATTTCTATGTATTTATACATCCTCAATTTTTCTACATTAAATGTATACTTACCGAAAATACTGTGTATCTATTTTTTTATTTGAAATATTCAAAGTTATAGAAAGAACGCAATCCTGTTTTTCTACTTTATATCAAATATTTCCGTTTTGCATTGGAACCAAACTAAAAAAATCACTAATAAATTAAGTTTGTTTAATATTGTAACCATTCCAGTTTTTGTAGGTTCAATTATCGAATATATTTTATATATATTTTCAACATTTATTTATTCAACTTCGATTAAAATTACATATTAAATATTGAGTTACATATTAAATTCAATCATGTAGGACAACCTAAAATGACTTTTTTAATTTCATACTTCTTATGACTATAAAAAAGAGCTTTTTCACAATGTTACGAATTTTTTGCAACATCTGAGTTACATTTTTTTATTATTGATTTTATTATTATGATTTATTATGATTTAATTAGGATGTGAATATCAAAATTTGGCCAACTGAGTATGTGGATTATATATTATGTATTATACTTTATTTTATTTGATATTCGACGGTTGCCAAACGATGATTGATTTCTTCTTAATTTCTATAAAAAATTACGTAGATTAGGATGAGCATGTTGCTAAGAATAGCATGCAGATTAAATTCGACTTGAAGATTGCAGAAATTGATCATAAAAATATAAGTAAAATAAAACAATGTCTCTATCATTCTCAAATAATCTGAGGTGACATGTACGATATCCGTTGAGTTTTTTAGCCATATTAAAGATATTAAAATTTTAAAATTAGATTAATAAATATTTTATTAATCTTAGATTTATTTTATTATTTTTGCATATGTTAACCTATTAATAGTATTATCAGATAAAGTATGTTGTGATGCATGAATTCATATAACATCATACGCAATCGTGCAATGTGTAACTGAAAATATTGACGTTAGAAGGCGTTATCTGTAGATAAGATTTTAAAAAATCTTATTTCTATGTTGCATAAGTGCTTTCATTTAATAAAAAATAAATTCATATAAAATTCTAAATAAAATTCATTTCTATATAAAAATTCAAAATTATTATTTTTATTATTTATAATATTGATCAAAGTTTGTTTTTTTTTTTGAAGTATATTCATCATTTTAAATATATTCACTTTATTATTTATAGTTATTATTATAATATATTATAATATATATATTATTATATTATGTTCACATTTATATTGGTTATATCATATTTTATTAGTATATCAATAATAAGATTTTTTTTTTATGTTATATGATGTAAATATTTCTTTTATATCTGATGTATGGATAAATATTTTTTCATTTTGGATATGTTATCGCTGAGATAATGATCATATAAAGATATTAATTTAATTTTCTTTTTTTTTTTAAATTTAATATTACTTAATGGCTTATTATTTTTAGCAACGAGTTCAATATACTTTTAAAAACGATTGAAATGCTAATTTGAATTTTAATAATTCCAATTCGGTAGAATGTTCTATCTTTCTCTGTTTCTCTGTTTTTGCATTTTAGTTTTAAATGTAGTGAATTGATTCAGATGATTATACTATAGATTAATCATATTTTATCTAAAAAAAAAGATATTAAAACAAATGGAGTGGAAATTTCTGCGGTTGTTGATGATTTATATTAACAAAACATATTGATTTCTCACTGTTTTCATTAAATAAATAATTATTTTACGAGATGTTCATCATATTATGGTTACTATAATTATAAGATAGAAAAACGGCATTTCTTTTTTTCATTTCCGTATGAAAAGAAATTTAACGCTTATTTTTTTAGGAAAATATTATTTTTTTTATATTCACAAATATATATTCATAATTTGGTAATTTATAATATAAAAAAATTAAAATATTTTTACTGGTTTTAATTATGAAATAATATCATTTTGTCATAGTATTTTTAATATTTTCCATACTTACAATATAATACAATTTTTTGATAATTTTTTTTTTATGTAATAATGTAATAATAATTTCAAATATAGATAATATTAATATTATTATTATAAAAATTAGAAACCCATGTTTAATGTATTACAAATTTCGCTTGTATTATGTTATGGAAATAGCAGGTTTTAATTATAAAGATCTTTTACATGCCTTTTGTCAAATAAAAAATACTTAAATTTTAATTTTTAATAAATAAAACATATTTCTGATTTATGTATATAAAATGATGAAAATTATATATAAAATTTATATATATAAAATTATATAAATTAAATTTCTGTATTTTTCTATGTCTATTAATTACATATTTTAATTACATATTTTATTACATATTTTTTAAGACATTTAAAAAAAAAATGTTAATGTTATAAATATATTTTTCGAATATTTAAATCTGAGACTTAAATATTTTCGATTTAAAAAAACGAATAATACATTATAGCATAATGGGTTCCAAATGAAATGAAAAATTTGAAATATGTTTTTTTGTTATTTTAATTTTATCCTTTTTTTATCCTTTTTGCAAAGTAATCCAAACATTTCTTTTCGATTATCTATTTTTACTAATTTTTTTTTTAAATTGAAAAAATGTATTCAGCACCAGTTAAATGTTCATTAAATATTTTAAAAATATTTAAGAAATATTTTTTATATACACGTATATTAACTGATTGCAAGATAAATAATGTTTGTAATTAAGGGAAAATTTTCTGATATTGATAATTCATATATATATATATATATATAAAGAAAATATTGCGTTACAATAGCTCGTCATTATATTTTAATTTAGAAATTTGTGAGTTTCACACGAGTTTATAATATGAGTGCATAAAGCTATTCTTGAGTTGATAGTCTTTTAAAAATTTAATAATTAATGTTTACATTTTAAAATTTTTTTTTCTGCTTCAATAGTCGATATATAAACAAGAATAACTTATGTAAAAACAATAATTTGTGATGATTTCTTCAATCGAAGCCTTTACCTGGAATAAAATTTTAAGATTTTGCGAGTCTTAATCTCACTAATCAGAAACACGTTCAGCAAACACGGAAAAAATGGCCATGGTCGTCAATATATACAATAATTGGTTATGCCAATTATAGAATGAAATTTCATCAATCAGTTTTGAATCAAAACAAAACGAATGAAATCTAAGAAAGAATCAAACCGAAGCAATATCTAAAATAAATGAACAGCAACATCATTCTTCGCATTCTTTAACAAGTAAACATTTCAATGAGATTCTGAGTTATTAATTTGAAACAAAATCAGAATGTTACTCATAACATATAATCAATATATTTACAATATTCATAAATCAGAAACATAATTATAGTTTTGAGCAGAAAAATATGAAAACAATTTGCAATTGATACATAATTTTAAAATAAAAACTACTAGAGATACTGTATGATTGGATAAGAAAAAATATTTTCAAAATGATATCAATGGTTCAATTTAGAATTTAACTAATAATGTGAACTATTTTTGTCTATTTTTTGTTATTTTATATAAATATGAACTTTTATTTAAAAAAGGAGAAATTTTTATAGGAAATAAAAATATAAAAATAAAAACTATTAAAAATACTGGATAAAATATATATATAACAATTTGATTATATTATTTTTGATAGTCAACTTTTAACATTGATATTAATTAATACAAATTTTAAGTTTTTTTAACGCTATTTCTTTCTCTTCATACAAACATTATAAAAGAATAATACAAATTCGAATACTACTGAAAATAAAAAAGTTAATAGAATAAAAGTAAGATTCTTATTAGAACAATTCTTATTTTGTAAAGTTTATAATATTATTTATTTGTATGTAATATTATATGAATAAATTATATATATAATAATATATAAAAAATATATAATTATATAAAAAATATATATATATATATATATAGTTAATACAGTTAATATTATCTATTATCAGAAAATTAATATTTTATTTCTAAATCCATAAAATTAAACATTAATTATTGCTTGATGTATAAGATGTAGATATAATTAAATTTTGAAATAATTTTAGTGATAAAAAAGTTTGTTTAATAAATCTTTATTAATTGTTTATCGAGTTTTTCTTGACCTTTTTGAAAAATTTCTTGGTTATGATGTTTTCTATTACATTAATATTATATATAAATGTATTGTGAACAATAGTCGACATATAATAATATACGTATAGATATAAATCTAAAATAGTTTAATAGTTTAATTAATGTCAAAAATATATTTACAGAAAGTTGATAAAAAATTCTTCAATATAGGTTTTAATATAACCGTAAAACAGAAATATACTATTATGTTATTAAGATACTTATACTAGTAACTTCTGCAAAAATGGATATGCAAAAAAATATTTGGTAGTATTACTATCGTTTGTGGTTTTGAATTCATGTTTAACAATATCAAAAAAAATCCTATTTGATTCCTAAATTTCTGAAGTAATTTTCAAATCTTTCTTATTTGGAATTTCTGTTTCTTACTTTTTTTCCCATAATTGTTATTTCTAATCAGTATGAAATATGTACAAGATATTTAAAAAAAAACATGTATATAAAAAAAGAGTATAAAATTAAATTAAACTTGATTACAAAAGCATAATGTTTCATAATCATTTCTTCATTTATTTATATAAACAATATTTTACTTATGCTATTTTTATGAAAAAATATTATCTATCAAAACATTATAAATTTTTGAATTTATCATCATCTTTAATAATAAATGATTAATAATATTTCAATCACTAAAAAAAATTGTAATTGGAAATAATTTTGATATCTGCTACTAAAAAATTTATTATATAATATATTTTGCTTTTTATTTTTAGCATTTTCGTGGACTGAATCTCTATTTATAAATTATGCAGAATAATTATTAGTATCGAAATTGGAGTCCGATCTTTGATACAAAGTTGTTTTTTCTGAAAATAATAATCTAAAACTTACAGTTTCATCTATTCTTTGCTATAATGAATCCATAATTCTACATTTTTCAATTCTTCTGAATTGAATAAATCTAACATTTCTTTTTTTCAATCAATATAATAGAAAGAATATAAAGAAATGATTTTGTTAATGTCTAAGATAATCGAAAGATTTTCGGATTTAATACATAATATTGATAATTTTATACATAATATACAATGTAAAACATAAGAATGTAATTATTCAATATACATATAATCCTTTTAGAAATACTTAAAAAATTTTATAATTTTTAATTATATAAATTGAAATCTATATAATTTGTTTTTAAGAAAGCCTGAAACAAATTAGGAAATCTATTGTATTCGACATTGCATAATATTTGATTTAAAACAATAATTAAATCGTTGTATTACATTCAATCCAAAATTTACAGAGATAAATTAAAATTCACCTCTATAAAATTAGAAAAATTGAATGTTTTTTTTCAAATTATTATTATTAATTTAGTTATTCAAATAACTCCACATTAAAAAAACACAAATATCTAACACAGCATAAATATCTATAAAAACTGCATATTAAAATTGTTTAAATTGAAAAAATTTTTTATATCTTGAATCAGATTTTTTCGATAAAAAGTAATCCTTCAAAGTAATTTGAATCATATATATACAAATTAACAAATAGATCAATGAATTTTTGTCAGTAAATCAACTGATTATTATTATATCTTAATTTTCGTCATTCTTAAATCATTTTATTGATTGAATTAAAAAAATTGAAAAAAATCGTAATTGATTTATAGATATATCTATAAGCGATATAAAATATTCGCACTCATTGCAAATTTTTTTCATGTGAATGTCTTAAATAAAAGTTAACTTAAATTAATCGTCAATGTTTTTATCGTCACGATTTCACCGACACCGAGTTCGCCGAAAATATATATGTGTTAAAATTTTCAAAAGTTCTAAAAGTTATTATATCTTATATAACTTTATTGATTATTATATACATGTTACATAATATAAATATAATGTAATTTGTATTGTAAGGATATATTATATGTTAATTCTTTTATAAATTTTTGTGTATATCTGGTGATTTTGTTTATTCGTTGAAGAAAGCCAAACATATATTTTATTCTCGTTTCACATGATATTTTTTTTTTCTGTTTTCATAATTCATCTAATGATAATTGTTCAAAAACATTTTCTATCACAACCTGAATTTCAATTATAATTTTAAACAACGAAGCATTGATGATAATATCAATTATACACTGCCAATTCGATGCCAAGTTTCTATAAAGTTTTGCGTAGAAAATTGTGTGAATCATTATCATAAATTAATCAATTTTCTAGTAGATATCGAATCATTGTTATATTATAACATTAATTGTTATAATATAATATTATTTATATAATATTATATTATTAAATTATTATATTTATTAAATTATTTTACAATAATATTAGTTTCAGAAGGAAATAAAGCTTTCAAATTATTAAATAGAATTTTATTATTTGGAATTTCTGTAAATTTAAAAAATATCAAATATATTTATTAATACAAGTTTTATTAATACAGCGCTAAACAAAAATATTGGCATAGTATGCAATTCCAAATATAAATATTTATAAACATTGAAATAATTATTCAATTTATTTTACATGTATCTTTATTTTCAAAACTTATTTATTAAACTATAATTAAACTTATAGTTAAACTGAAGTAGAGATATATAGATAAAATACAGAACTTGAAATATGTAAAAATATCTGTAATAGTATTATCTTACGACAAAAGTATTCGCACATTTATAATAAATATATGTTAAATTAATATTTTGTCACATGTTCTCTTCGTTTTATTTCTTATAGTTTATTTAATATCAAGTGGAGTTTTATGAATTCAATGGAGTTTTAATAATTTTATATCATTCTTCTAATATTGCTTATTTCAATTACAATTTATTAGAAATATTATGTTTTAACATCTTTTTTTTAATTCTTCTTCTTCTTCATAAATTTTCTATTGGATTAAGATTAAAACTTTGGAAAAATATGTCTAAAATATGTAGTATATGTAGTATATTATATATGTTTCAAATTTATAGAGAATTTATATTCATGTAAGTAAGAATATTTATTGAAAAAATCTGATATATTTAATTTTTCACTTTTTTTTAAGTTATCTTCTAAAATATTTATTAAAATATCTTTTATAATATCTATTAAAATTAAACATTAGCATTTATTATTCTAAGAAATATTAATTCTTGTATGCCTGATGATAACATATCCCATATGTTATATATCCCAAGACTATCTCCATGCTTTAAAATTAACTTGTAATTTTTTTATATCGAGTTTTGTATTATATTTTTATGCTAATATTTAGCCATTTAACTTAAATATATTAAAATAACTTTCATTTGAGAATTTTGTCTCAAAAATCATTTCCTTTATCACGAAATTTTATCGTATATTTTTTTGAATTTTTTTTTTTTTGCTGATGTAAAACTTTTTGTTAGTAATACACTAATATTGCTTATCCAATATTTTTTTTCTCATTTTTAACATTTTTTTTTAAATTGATCACTTCAACTACTTTTCGCACTGATAGAAATAACCTATAATGATTATAAAAATAATCTTTATTTGTTTTAAGAGGAAAATTATACAATTTCTACAATATAGTATTTGAAAACAAATTTTCAAATATATGGAAATATTTTTATTCAGACGTAAAATAACTGTTACAGACATTTTTACATACAAGTTCTGTATTTTATCTTTATTTTGATATATAAATGAGTAAGCTATTGAAAAAAAATATGCAAAATAAATTGATAGAAGTTTATTATTTCAATAGTTATAAGTGTTTGTATTGGAATTGCATATTGTGTTTTGTTCATCAGTTTTGTTCACCATTGTATATTAAATGTTACATTTGTATTTTTATACTAAGTCATTGCTTACAATTTTTTTATTGTTAATGATTTAAAAATAATCTTTTAAATAAACATACTAAGATGAAATTCATTTTTTTTCTAAAGTATTATTCACGTAATTATGATTTAAAATTGTATATATTATTATTTTTGGAATTTTTTTTGAAAAATTTTGTTTTGTAATTTCTATTTAACTCTATTTCTATCTTTCATTAATAAAAATTAAATAATTACAATATACAATTCATGAACGTTTTTCTTTATTTCATTTATATTTCATATTTTTTATCATTTCTAATACACGCAAAAGATAAGTTTTTAATGAAGATAAACTAAGTTTTATTATCTTAATAATAATTATTAAAATGTTATGATCAGAGATTATTATCCTTATCTTTTTTATTTCACAAAATTTCTTTTGCATCTTGTAAAATTGAATATAATAATATAAAATATTAATATGCATATTTCATCAATTTTTTCACTGTTCATGGATAATTCTACAATTGTATTAATTTTTGATAATAATTTTATTTCGAAAAAACAATTGAAATTAACGAATAAACTATTATAATGGTAATTATTGAATGACTTGGATGAAATAAATAAAAAGTAATAATAAAAGTTTAATAAAAAGAATAGACAAGATTTGCATTGCCATCGCAAAAGTATTTTTTTAGTTGATTTATCTTTTCAGAATTTCTTCTAATCTCTTTTCGTTTTTCATTTCATTTTTTTCTGCAAGCAGACATAAGAAAACATGTACACAATACATTTGCATTCTTGTATATATCATTCAGTTTAAGTTTCACATATTGTGTTATTAAATCTTACTTCGCGCATTCAGTTTAAGTTTCACATATTGTGTTATTAAATCTTACTTCGCGCATGAATGAATATATTAATGAATAGTTTACAGAATAGAATATGTTAATGTAGAATTCATAAAACTTTAATAACTTTATAAACTTTTAAAACTTTAATAAACTTTAATAAAAAATATGAAAAAGAAAACAGATATAAACTTGTGTCGCCATTATCAAAATATTTTCGTTAACAAATTTATTATTAATTTATAATTTAAGTTTTAAAATTTCTCGCCAGATTTTATTCTTATATCTTTACATTTCTCTACTCATACACATCAGTATCACAAACATTCTTACATTGTATGATTATAATAATTGCTTTGATATACAAAAATTTTTCACTTTATTGATAATTTTTTTATATGATATTTCGTATAAAAGTGATCATATTTAATTATTTACAATTACAATTTTTAAGAATTATTTACAATTATATTTATTTTTTTTTAACAATTATTTACAATTAATTTAATATTATTCGCTGTCAACAAAATTTTATTCGATCAAAAGCAAAATTTATATGCTAATGAAGATTTGCGTTTATCACTAAATTCATAAGGTTTTTAAAATTCTGATTTTGAAAGGATTTGAAAAGAGAGATTCAAAAGTTCTAAAGTTGAAATAATTCTGATATTCAAACAATTTTGAAATTCAAAAAGCGTTTTCTCAAAACGCTCGTATTCTTTAAAGCCTCTTATACTCATCTCGCTAAATCGCGGATCTTCGATGAAATATACAAGCTGTAATAATGCTAATTATGATAATAATGCTGTGGGATCTGAATTGAACGATATTTCCAATTTAAGAAAAATTCCTGGAATGAGAAGGGCTATATCCATAGAATCCCAAGAAACTGAGGAGTTACAAATCTTTTCAAGGATGATATCGAGTATCGTTGAGATTGGCATGGCTGAAAAATGTCGCCTCAAATTCCAAGACTACATTGACACTAGCTATGTCGAATTGTTTCTAAATATACAATTCGAAGGGTCTTTCAAATTCTTCTCTCAAAAATGGCATTATTCTCGTAGTATCATCTTATATCATCTATTATATCTATATTATCTATAATATCTGAACAACTATATCATTTACTGTTATTAAATATTTTAAATTGTATATTTATATATTATGAATGATGCTTTTGTTTAAAATCTTACTTTGCGTAATGAAAATTAAGGAATAAAATTCATAAAATGTTATGTTAATCCTGAAAAAATTTTGATGAAATAAAATTTAAAAAAAGAAAAATGAAGAAGAAAATAACATGTGCCGAACTTGAATCGTTAAGATATATTTTCAACAAATTTTTCACATAGTTTCATATACTTTTCTTATAAAAACAAAACACTATTTTATTAAAAAAAATCAAAATAATATTAGTTATAAATCCAGAATACAAAAGAGAAATAATATATCGTAAGAAACATTATAAATATTTATAAATATTATGTATAATTTCTATTTCATTATTCATATAAATGTATTCTTACAAAGAAATGACATAATCAAAATTTATGGGAAGCGGGCGAAAATCATTATAAAGTCAAAAGAATATATAGATAATTTTTTATTTCATTGAATGAAAAAATATTCCAACAAGTAGTTCAACGATTGTATGCTTTTATTAAGCAAACGAATGCAAAAAGAGTGAAAACACTAAAAAACTTGATATAGAGGAAATAATGTTTTGAATATGGAAAATAAATTCTAACACGAAAAAAATAAAAAGAAGATAAAGAATTATTCAATCTTTCGCATGATAAATATTGAAAAAAAATTACATTTTCATTAATAAAAAAATATAAAAATTAATTTCACGAAAATTAATACAGAAATATGAAAGAAATATATTGAAAATGCAGTTTTTGTGCATGTACTAAACAAATATTATTTAAGAATATTAATAATATTATAATATATATTATAATACTATTTACGAAGCCACGTTCATTTCATCATCACGAAATAATATTTAATATATATAATATATTAAATAATACATCAAATAATATATATTAGATTGTACCATATGAAATTGGCAATTTTAGAATAAATGACGATTAACTGCGACTTCTAAACTCTGCTTAACTTATATTTTGTTTAGTATATTTTGACATTGTCTTCTTATATTTCCTTTGTGTAATAAGTTCTTTTTTGTATTAATTTAACTGTTTCTAATTTAGAATATTATTGCTATATGAGTTTAAGATGGATCATAGTGCGGCTGAAATATATTGAAATATTAATTTTCGGAGAAGATTTTATCAATGAGAGAACTGTTCGATAGTTTAAAAATTCAGATCTGGAAATGAGAATCTTGAAAATGAATTCCGAGGTAGACTGAAATCCATATTGAAGATAAACTGAAAGCCAAAATAAAAATTAATCCACAGATAAACATCCGCAGAGTTAGACGTATCTCCAATGACAATTTTTAGATATTTGAGTGTAATAAATAAAATGAAAAAATTGGTGAAATGAGTACCGCAACTGTTAGAAGAACAAAAGTTAGAAGTGTGTATTGGAAGTATTATATAAAACTTTAAAGAGTAGAAATCCATTTTTGAAGAGAATTATAACAATATGTGATGAGAAATGGATACTCTAATCGATAATTATACACGATCTGGACAATGGTTGAATGAAAATCTTAAATAAATGCTAAAATCATCATTATGGCCAAAAAAATTATAGTGACTGTATGAAGAATAGACTGTAAAAAGAATAATTCATTATTTTTTTCTGAAACAAAGAAATATCTATCATCTTTTAGCGGTTTACATATATTGTGATCGGACGTGTTTACCGAATTCGCGTGTATTATTCTGTTGAGTTTAGTATTTAGATGTTAATATATATATATAACGACTATATAAATTAATATAAATTATACAATGATTCATACTAAAATTTCTTAGCAAACCATAATGCTACTATAGTAAACAAAAGAACACACTCTTCCTCAACAAAAACATCAGTAGATTCCAACACCATAGAAAATAAGACAATATAAAATATTTAACCTTTCTCTATCCATATTATCAAGACTGATAATATGATATGCTATCTATAATCAAAACTATCAAACAGAAAAACCTTTAAAATCAATAATGTGAAATAATAGAACCCGCCGAAAGTAAAATAAATAATCCTGAATCAAACTATCCACTAAATCTGATCCAAACTCATCAGTTTTTTTTAGAAAATTCATTTAGAATTGAAAACACAATTGAAAATATAATTAGGAATATATGTATAATATTACAGAATTAATAAAAATGCTATCTGAAATTTATCTTCTTCTTAAGGAATTTAATATCAAAAATATAATTCACAGAACAATTAAAAAACTCAATATAAATTCTATCGATACCAAATATTACTCTTTTCCCTTCCCATGTATCGATTGACTACGAGTCAAATATCGATCTTAATGATCCATATCTATTATCACAAACAAATTAATATTAATATTATATATTAATAAATAAATAAAATCAAGATATTAATAATTATTTTACAATAGAATCTAAATGGTTTCTCTCCTCGACTGGTCTTATTTCAATAGTAATTAATATCAACCAGATATAATTTTATAAGAAACAAATTTCAAACCAAATCAAACAAATAAAAAATTGTTTTAATAATGTTTTTGTTACTAATAGAAATTTGCAAAATGTTAATGGAGAAGTAGCTACACTGATTAAAAATTCTCTAATAATTAACAAAATTCAAGTTACTGAAATCTTTTATTATTTTAGAAGACTTTAATAGTCACAACTTTTTGTTCAAATCGACTTGATGCAAGAGAAAAATATGAGAAAGAATCATACTTGATCATAACATAATTTTACTGAATGATACTAAACTTTAGTCTTTTCAGTGATTCAGTCATCATTTAGTACAATAAATCTACTTTATGTAACTCAAATATTGTCTATAAATATGAAACTAATACATTCTCGGATTTATATGACAATGATCACTTTCCAATTATTACCAAAATAACAATCAGAATGAATTTCCTGATATCTCTTGATTGGAAAATTGAATTGGCCAATTAGAATGAATATCGATGATTAATTGATTTAAAATTATCTCCCCAAAATATTTATCTCAACTATAACATCTAATTGATAATCTAATTAAAAAAATTGTCTCTATCTTAAAAAAATTAGCTGATCATTCATTCCTAAAACTCGAACTAAATATGCACAATAATGCATATATAAAATGAATATGAATAATATGAATAAAAATGCACAAAGTATCTTGTTGGAATAATAAATATAAAGCTACGATTAAAAAGCGAGCCTTATAACATATATAAAAAACATGAAACCTCAGGAAATCTAATTATATTTAAAAAATATAAAGCAATAGCAAGGAAAATCATACATCAACTTAAAAAACAATCATGGACAAATTTCTAGATATCCCTTAATAATATTGTCCCTCCCAAAGAATTGTGGAATAAAGTAAAAGCTATTCAAGAAATTATCTGATCTAAACCCATCATATTAACCAGATATTAACCAAATAATTCAATAATTTTAAATAATAAAGAAATTTCTAATTTATTAGTTGAAGCATTTACTAATAACTCCAGCGATCAAATTAACAGTGAATTTCTTATTAATAAAACACATTATGTTAATTCTATATCCTCTATAATCAAGAAAAATAATGACGAACGGCAATAAATAAACCTTTCAGAACTAAGGAACTAATTAATATCATTAAAATATTTAAAAATATCAGTTCTGGTCCAGATAAAAATTATATATTAAATTAAATATAATATTAAATATTGATCATTAATTTACCAAAAAATTGAATATTTAAGATCTTTAACATTATTAAATGGAATATTAACGGAATATTTCCAGCTTCCTGGAACGAAATTATAGTAATACCAATTATTAATCTTGAAAAAGATTATCACCAGATAGCTATAGATCTATAACACAAATATATACATATTACAAATATATTATGCAAATTTATGGAAAAATTAATTAATCGACGACTTAAATGGATTCTGAAAATAAATAACATAATTTTTCTATCAAAGTGGAGATTTCAGATTTTTTCATTCCACATTAGACCAACTAATAAACATTAAATTGCTAATATACGATAGCTTATTGAACAAATAATACATAATTAATTAATTATGTATTAAATTTCAATAGGTATTGAAAAAATTTATGATATGGTATATAGGAAAAGAGTTATTAAAATTCTAGAACTTTTAAGTTTGCGAGAAAACATTTCTATCTTTATTAAAAATTTTCTCAAAATAAGAAATTTAAGAGTAAAAATAAATAATATCTTATCAGAAAACCGAAAATAGCGTACCTTAAGGATCTGTGCTGAGGATTACACTTTTCTTATTAGCGATAAGTGAAATTATATCAGTAATAAATACTCCAATTAAAGCATATTTATTTGCAGACGATCTTACATAAAGACAAAATACCAAATATAACACAAAGAATTCTATAAGATCTGTTAAACAATCTCCTAGATTTATTCAACAAAATCAGAATTCAAATTTTTCTCTACTAAAACAAAATTTATCATCTTCTATAGATAATACAATTGACCAAAAATTAAATTCCACGTAAGAAAATCTGAGCTTGAAGTTAACTCAAAATTTTAGAATTGACTTTTACAACAAACTCTCATAGCAGGCACATATTTCAATGCTTAAAAAAGATTGCAATTCCCGATTTAACATCTTTAAAATAATAGCGGCAAATTCTTAGCGAAATTCTTAGACAAACTTTAATGAATACATATAAATCAATTAGACTCAAATTAGATTATCCAATTATTTATGAATTAATAAATAATAATGTATTAAATACATTGGATCCCATTCATAATGCAATATTTAAGAATAATTTTTGAAGCATTTAAAACTAATCCTATCTATAGCATACTAAAACAAACAATTAAAAGAACTAATCCTACATTTTAGAAGAAAGCTTCTCAGTTTAATTCGACAGCTAAAATCTACATTTAATAAGCCGATATATTTAAATATTTTTTCTCAATGATTAACAAATATACGAAATATCGGGAATCTCCGAAACCCTTTTATTACAAAATCCATAAATACCAAAAAGACCTACAAGTAATTAAAATTTCCTCATTCAGCTTACGAAGATTACCCACGGTTCCTCCTTGGAAGTTATATTCATATTGAAACAGATTTGACGCTAACAAACTATATAAAAAACGACACACCGTCGGAAATATTCCGAACAGTAATAGCGGAAATTCTTGATATCTTGATTGATATCGAGATTACGTCTTAAGAAGAAGAGAACGAGTGGCCATCTCCAGAATAAAAATTGAACATTCCACAGACAATCACACATTCTTACAGACTAATAAAAAAGCTTTTTAATACGAGGAGTATGATTCTATTATGTCCATTGAATATTTAATCCTCCACTGTATCAAATATAATTTTTTTTGTAATAAATACAAATTAGAAACCATATCCAAAAACAACTTAGAAAACAAGAAAATGCAAGATTTAATTGATTTTATTAAAGATACTAAATTGATAAATCAAATAATGTAATCATTTCTTATTTACTCTACGATGTTGCTATTAACCTTTAGAAATTGATGCGACATAAAGCCCTAAAATTTAACAAAAAAAAGAAGGAAATATTATAAAAGCAATATCCTACTTCCAAGAAATTGATATCATACATCAGAAATTGATTATGAAACAAGTCGCATTAGTCAATAGACATAGATCTATTTTTCTACATGACAACATTCGACTTGCATACATCACAAATCACAAAAATTAGTTGAATTGAAATATAAAATCTTAATCCATCCACCATATTCAATAGATATTTCAATCAATTATCATTTGTTTCACTATATATAATTGCTTTTAAAAAATAAAATATTTGAGAAATTATTGCAGCATTTAAAGAATTTTTTTCATTAAAATCATGAACTTTTATAAAAATGGAATATGTTAGTTGGAATCTCGTTAGGAAAAAATCATTAATCATCAATGGATCATATTTTGAATAAAGATTATAGTTTCGAAAATTGTTTTTCTCCCGATTAACAAAAACGGCAATTTTATGTAGTTCGATCTAATATATGCAAATGAAAATTCACACTATATACTTGAAAGAAATTTTGAAAAACAATTTTCAAAATGAATTAGTGAATTAGTATTTTAGAATAGTAGTTTTCAGTAAAATTGGCTGAATATATTGAATATATTGGATAATTTAATAAAATAAATTGGATAAATTAATAGAACTACATTTCTTATCGGTATATCTGAAAAGCATATACATTATTAATATTATTATTAATTATTATTTATTATTATTTAATATTTTTAAAAGATGTTTTTTTTCACAAAAGTTAATTTAAATTTAATATAAAAGTTATGGTTTATGCACGATAAAACATTGACTCATTTTTATGGTAACGTAAAAAAATTTTTGAATAAAAAATTTAATAGTGGATCTGTCGATTGGAGAATCAATAGAATAATTTTTATCTAGATTTTTAGAGATAAATCGTCATCTATATATCTATAGCTCCTTAATGGATAAATGATATAAATCCAAAATTACGAAAAAATAGAAATTACGAAAAAAATTTTTACAAAAATAGTAAATATTAAGAATACTTATTTTATTTAACATATTAACTTGTGTATACTTTGTTTTATATTAATAATAAAAAAATAAGTGAATTTTAATAAGAGTCTAATGAAATGGCTGTAAAAATATCTTAAATAATGGCATAACTCTTCTTGGACTTACTCCATTATTCTACGGAACATATAGACTTACTCTACTGTTACAATTAAAGGAAACTGGTATATGTATACGCGATAATCGTTTCGTATTTACTAACCAATGAAGGTCATTCATATTTTCATTAACTTTTAGAATTGTTTATCTTATTAGCTTCTATATCAGTAATATTGTTATATTATATCCACTCGAATAAATGTTAACGCAAATCCTATAAAAAGTTGGAAAAGAGTAAGAAATAGTCATGCTTGAATTAGGAATGTTACAAAACGACTTCGTAATTCGGGTGCAGAATACGTAAACCGAAACAATAATATAGTTCCTGCGAAAAAGTTTGAAAACAAAGACTATGGATGCCAGAAAAAATGTACAGACAAAGTTGATGAAGAATCACTTTTATAATTTTTGGAAAATAAGATTGAAGCATAAAATGCATATCTTTGTAGATATATACAAAATGTATCTAAGAGAATTTAAAAAAGAAGATAATCACGAAATGAAAGTAAATGTATGAAAAATAACAATAACGTATAATATTGTTTATTCAATATTGATAATTCTACCATTCTTGTATGTAAGAAATATTTTTTGCAAACTTCTGGTGTCAGTGAGAGATGCATGAACAGAGCTATAAAAAAACATGCAGAAAATAAATCTATTGGAAATAACGATAGAGATAAAGCACCAAATCCGTGTAAATTTAACGAAAATATTAAAAATCTTTGTGATCATATTTAAAATTTTCCTGCTAATGTATCTCATTACACGTGAACACAATCCAAACCGACAGTATCTAAATGAAAATCTCAATATTCGAAAAATGTATATGTTGTATAAATAAAAATGAATTAAACACTATTAGTAAAATATGTATATGTATCATATATTTAATGCGCGTTTTAATCTTCATTTTAAAGCATTATGGAAAAATACATGCAAAAGATGTGATGAATATAAAATTAAACTAGATGCAAAAAGTGAAAAAATTTAAAGATGAATATAAGTTATTATTTATAAAAGCATTATATACTTTTACGAAAAGCAAATATAATTCTATGAAAGAGGATAAAAATTCAGTGTTCAAATAATATTTATGTATGTAATATCGATTTACAAAAAGCATTATCATTTTTAATTTCTATTAACAGTTTTTGATGCGTAATATAAAAGAAATATGTATATGTATAATCTCATTATTCACGATTTACGTGAAAATAAAAAATACTTTTATATTTGAGATGAAACATCAGCATCCAGAGAATCGCAAGAAATAACATCATGTTTAATATATTAAATCTATTACATATAATAAAGATAATATAATTATTTATAGTGATTCTTGTGATTCTTGTACTAGACAAAATTGTAATATAAAAATAGCTTTGTCTCTTAAAATTGCAAAATGATAATATTGCAATTGCAAAGTGATGATATTGTAGCGAAGGTTATAGAACAGAAGTTCTTAATATTTTCTCAATTAAATAGTTAGAACGATAATAATAACAAAGCATTACTATAGAAAAGAACTACTAAGAAAAATTTACTAAGAAAAATACATTACTATAAACTATAATCACTCATAATTCAGTGATTATATTATGAACGTGGAAAACAGTTTAATATTTCTTATAAAACTGATTTCTGTGTTTAAAATGTTGAGTTTGAAATATTACATATTTAGCATATTCGGTATGGCAGGCCATTGTAATTGAAAAATGTAATGCAGGAAAATTTATATCTATCTATGCGTTGTATTTCTGCAGCAAAAAGGATATGTTAAATTTGCTAAAATTTATCCCTCCAATTCATTATATATTTTTTCAAGCATTAAAGACCAGTACAATTGGAGAAACTGATAAAGAATCCAGCAACGAATAAGTTTCTTTAATACATAGTATACAGCAAACTTGTAGTGCGTTGTAGTACATTAAAAATAACATTTGTAAGATTTCTAAAAGATTTTTAATAATAAACAAGATGTTTCAAGATTTCTATATTCAATAGACGTATTATAAATCAGACATTCTGAAGTAATTTTGAGACAATTTATCATTATCTTAACTGCGATCCTTATCCAGAAGAGGATCTCGCGAGTTTCATTCTAAACTTTATCCCATTTCTTCTTAGCATTACAACCATCAATATGTCCCTTGATTGGTTTTCCAAAGAATCAATATCATCAATCAGGAATGCAGCAATAACAAGACAAGCGAATGAAACGAGCAAAAACAGAACAAATTCAATCATTGCGAAAGCAATGAACATTATCATCTGACAGATTTTCACTTTAATAGCATTTTTTATCAATGAGCCACAATCATCTCAATGAAATTCAACATCATTAAATTGAAACTAAATTGAATTACTGGGAGCGCCATAATAATATATAATCAGAATGCCCTCAATATTTTTGGTCGCTCAAACTGAATTTCCATAATTTCAATAGTCGGAAACCATTCATCGATATTAAACAATAATTGCATTGCTTCAGCAAAACAAATATAATCCAGTGGTTAAGAAAAAGTTACTGTTAAATTCCTTCAAATCCACGCCATGTTAACAAATAGAAGATCGACGTCGAGAAAATCTATATACTGCAAGATATGAATCTACAGCATGAATTTTCAATAACATAATATCAGGAAATCTACGCATTTACATCGATTACATTACATAAATCTGATTTTCAATCAACCCCTCCAGTCGTTGTTTCTACCATGTTATGGGATGGAAGGGAGGAGGGAGAAGCGAAACACAATGATCTCTTTCTGCGAAGAAGTAATGTCGTGGAAGAAAATAACGGAACAGGAATGGAAGATATATCGCTTCGCTTCTCAGTAAAAGTGTCCCTCTTTTGCTCAGAAGCAATAAACATTGGGCCGGATCAAGTCATCACGCCGGTCCCCTCTACGAGTCTTGCGATCCTCCACAATCATGTCAGTGAGGGACCGTCATCGGCACGAGTAGGGACCGTGTCGGTCAAATGGCGGTCCGAGAAGATGGCAAAAAAAAAAGGATTCTCGACCAGAAAATTTGTATATTATAAATCTTAGAGAGTTGCAGAATCGTCCACATGATATAAATCGTGAATCTGACTTTATATTATATTTGTCAATTTTTTCTTATATCCATTTCTTAATTTCATCAATGGTCTTCGAAATAATGCACACGAATTTATTAAAAAACGCACTACAATTAAATCAAAACTAATCGCATAAATTTCTTAAAATTGTATGAAGAATCGAAAAACACGTTTTCATCAATTGAAAGCACGTATCATGCATATTGAAAAAGATTTCAAAACATTCGAATCGGTTCAGAAAGCGATAAAATTAATGGCATCCGACAATAAATTTGAGACGCAATAAAAGCACAAGGAAAGAATAGAGTTCGAAGACCGATATTATGGTGACCGCATCATGCATTGTAAGAATCAAAAAGAGGCAGGAAAGAACGAGGTACGAGAAAAAAAAAACCGATGCAATCGACTGCAGCAATGATGCAATATTGAACAAAAATTGATTTATTTAATCATACTTAATAGGAAAGACGACCAAAAAAGCCGAATCGTTGGAAACAACTGTAATCAATTATATAGAGAACTGCTCGAAAAATATTATAATGATCCAAATGTTAATAAATAAACGCGTGAAGATATTCTTCGAATTTTTCACATGTTCGTGAACCATCCCAGTAACATTAGAACCAATCGATGTAACCGCAAAATTATAATGCATTGAAGGTTCTGGATAAATCATTCTTAGAAGAAATTCCGATTTACGCGATAACAAGCAAACTAGATGAAAAAGCGCGATTATAATGGAAAGAGAAAACGCAGGATTCTTCTTCATTGATGGAGAATTTGCTAGATTTTCTGTACGTTCAATACCGAATTTTAGAGACTATGAAATTTGAAGTAATTAACACGATAGACACATATGCCAGCCGACACACGAAATCATGAATCAGTAACCTCGTATTCTCGAATTCGAACGCGCTCACTGCTACTTTTATAAAAAAAAAAAAAAATCACTTTACACAATATTGTCAGCAATTAATTGATTTAGACATAAAAAATCAAATTGATTTAATCTGGAATAATAGTTTATGCGCAAAGTATCTTCAATCCAACCACGAGGATTGTATTGGAACTTGTAAGCAATGTAACAGAAAATATCATACATTATGCTACATATATCTGCGTGAATAGTGAAGAGGAAACATTCCTGTCTATCGCAATCATTCAAATCTACGATAACAAGGGGCTTAAAAACCTGCCAGCCTTGGACTCGGACACATAATCGCATTTCAACAACAATATTTCGCGAAAAGATTAGCAGTATCCATAAGGGTTATTAATATTTCTATCGTAAGAACGAGCATGCGAGTATTCTTTTATGCAAACTACAACATAATCACACTCACGATCGATACATCACTCGACTTCTATTCAATACACAATCTCTGATTTTAGATAATTCGTATCACATTATATCATGCAATAGTGAAGGAGACAAGCTTAACAGAAAAACAATCAGATCAAAGAACTGCGCACAGTTTTTCACGCATCCGCGAAATCCTCGACATTTTATTAAATGACGCGCTAAATCCTATCATATATATAAAAAGAATTCTATTCCTTTTTAATTCGTTTCCGATCACATATATATATTCTGACTATCGACATCGCTAAAATGTATAACTGATTTATTCGCATTTATTCGCATATATCGCTGATCGTATGCATCAAAAGATCCTATGGCGCGAGCATTCTGACCAACCGTTAAATACAATGGTATTGAATACCATAATACCTTCGCGGTATTCCTGGCCACGCGCACGTTATACCAAGCTACAATTGAGAATAGTAAAATTTTTACGTCGACGACATGTTAATCGATAGCGAACACATACGAAGCAACTGCGACATTAAACGAAATTAGGAGTTTATGCGCAAGAAAGAATTTCAACTTCGATAGTGGATGACGAGTTACTTATTGCATCGTTGTATAATAAGATGACGTTATGCATTTGCGACTGGATAATACAATTAATACTCGGTATATATTAGAATGCCAGCGAGAATATCTTTGCATATGCCATTAAATAATCAATCTCCATAAATCAACTTATTAAAAAGATCGCGATATTGTTCGACTTGGCTTATTCGGACTAATTATTATAAATGCTAAATTGTTAATAAACATGGAAACTAGATAGATTGGAACGAATCAGATATTCATACCTATTGGATTAACTACTTACAATTATTATTCGAATTTAAAATTATTCGACACATCTTTTAACGAGATTGCGTGTCGATTTAATTTCACGGGTTTTGCGAGTGAAAAGGTATATGGCGCATATTTATATCTGCAAACAGTTAATTAATAAGTAATATTATTACTTATCTAATATCATCCAAATCGCGATTCGCTGTGCTAAAAACAATAATGCTACCGAGGTTAGAATTATGTGCTGCATATTTGCTTCTCCAAACTATATATCTCGTCGACGAGATTATGTTATACAACATAAAATTAGACAAAATCCTTTTTCGGACGGACTCTACACTGATTCACTTACTACTACAATTCAATTCAATCGAAACAAATCGAATTTGTTTCGCATCTCGTACAATCCATAAGTGGACAACATGAATGACAAATCGGTTCAAGCGATAATATATTGTCGATTTGATATTGTATGGAATGCGAGTTCGCAAATTCATCTATGGCACTATGGACCATCATAATTAGACGATCAGGAAAATCGATAGTCGATCTTTCAGCTGCAATCGACAGAGATATCTGAATTGCGATCAGTTATTACATTACGCGATCTATCACACTTGGCTTTTTCGATAGATTCTCCTCCTTCTACTGGCTTAAGCGGTAATAATATTATATATATAATAATATAAGCGGTAATATCCTTCAGTTCATGCGAAACAACAATTAAAGAAGGAACTTCCTCTGAACTCTTGATCATCGTTGAATTGCATAAGATTGAGACGCGAATCCTATTTACAATATCGCTCAACAAGAAATGTATCACGAAATACGAGAATTTAAAACAACAACTCACATAACTTTTCATTCCTTGTCCCATTCTTAGACAGAATTACTACAAAACGAACGCGTATTGCGTGCAAGTTCTCATATAACGAAAGATATTCCATTTTATTGCATAGAACACATCATCTGATCAAATTCGTCTGTGATACTTATATAAAACAATCTTTATGCAAGATATGCAATCCACATTGCGCTTTTTGGATCTTCCAAGATAAGAAATTGATCTAGCAAGTAATACATGAATGCATTATCAAATTCATTATTATTTATAAATATAAATATAATGAATTTATAATAATTATTATAAATTCATTATATATTCATGTATTGCTAATTATCGAATGAGTCATTTCCTCGTAAATCTAAAAACAAGCGATCTATAAAATCATCTTATTTTTATCTTATTCTTATCATCGTACAGTGGAACAACAATCATAACTTCATTATCGTATATAGAAGATTAGAATTAATTACTACTTGTAAAATTATAATAAATATAATTATATATTAAGCCATAATTATAATTCTATTCGGATGAAAAATTATTCAATCTCTTAATTGCATAATAATGTTATAATAATGTTATAACATTGTACATTTTTCACTCAGCATCAATTATACTAAAGCACGCGCATTGCATCCTCATTGAACGAAATCGGAGACAATATGTTGCATTGCAACAGCGTACCAGGTCGATCTTAAAACCCTAACAAAACACGTGAGAATTTGTTCATAACACGCGCGCATAAAGTTATTTTTGAATAAAAATTTTTAACAGATTTTTATCAATATCTGTCACCAGATATCTCAAGATTTTTCCATTTCTACACTCAATAGCCGTAAACATTATTCTCTTGATCACGGTTTTTATCCAGAAGACGATTTCGATTGCCTTTCATTCCAGATTTGGTTTCATTTAGGCATTACTGTATTCTTTCTATTAGAAGTATTCGACATTGTGGAAAGGATGGATATAACCCTCAATGTATTTCTTGATTAGTTTTCCAAAAAAAACCAAAATCATTAATCAGGGATCAACAACGAGACAAGCGAACAAAATGAGCAAAAACAGAACAAATTCAATCGAATTGCGAAAGCAACGAACAACTACTATCTGCAAACAGACTCATTTTAATAGCATTTATTTTTCATCAGTGAACCGTAATCATCTCAACGAGATTCAGCATCATTAAGTTGAAACTGAATTACTGAGAGTACGATAATACAGAAAATAAAATTTCAGAATGCCCTCACCAAGCAGTAAAATCTAATTTTCATTACTGATTTTCATCTTTTATATTAAATTTTTTAAATGATTTTCAGATACAGAAATTCAACAGATAAAAATCTGGAAATCTATTGGCATTCTATTGAACCTTTGCGATCGATTCATCTTATATTAATTCAAAGTTTTTTTTATATTGTCACAAAAATGTGCTGATGTCCTGTCATATATAAAAAAAAATATGGTTTTATTAATTCATTATTTATTATCTAATATATCTAATTACATTGAAAATATTTAATTGTACTGAAAATTGAAAATTAAAATTCAAAATCAAATTTTTTTTATTGCACATTATTCTACTCATCACAAAGATAAAAAGTCTCAAAAAGAAAACCAATTCATTAAAGAAAACGAATTAACTGATCGAATTTAACTGTTCCAAAAAAAGTAAATTTTAAAAAGAATTCTTGAAATTTTTAAATATTTAAATCCAATTTTTTTTTCATATGTTTATGTTTATTTATTTATTTAAGATATATTATTTAAGAATTATTTAAGAATTATTTATTTATTTAAGATTTACTTATATAAGAAAATAAGAAAGTATTTGATTAGAATTATTGAATTATTAATTTATTACAGAAAATTGCAGATTAATTTGTGAAAAATATCAGAATACAGAAATAATGAAATAATGGAAAATCTCGCAAAGAAAAAATTTGCGCAAAAGAAGTTTGACAATTATCTATCTAGGAGAAATTTCTCATATTGATATTTTTTTTTGTACGCTAAAATCGCATTTCTTTCTTTTTCAATTAATAAGTTTTCTATTATTAATTATTGTGTATCCTATTATTAATAAATTAATTAAATTAGTATTAAAATATATTAAATAATTAACATAATTAAGATATTATTAAACTTGATTGATAAAATAAATATGGATTGAATTTAATACTGTTGTTATGTAACAGATGTTTAATTAAAAATCTGGAGATCGGAAATAAAAATTATGCAAAAAATGGAAATTACTTTTTTGTTCAACTAAGATTGAAGACAAAAAAAGAATCTAAGCATAAAGACTGAATTATTTTATCAAAATAAGTGCTTTAATGCATTAAAAAGAAATCTATCGATTAAGATATAAACAATCAGCTTACATACAAGAATCATATATTGTTAACCTGATGTTTTATCTTTATTCTTTTTTATAAATGTTAATTAATAATATGAGATAAAATATTTTTATCAATTTGTTTTCACATACAAGATAAATATC
The DNA here is from genome assembly GCF_014066325.1 of Apis laboriosa. Classification (NCBI taxonomy): domain Eukaryota; kingdom Metazoa; phylum Arthropoda; class Insecta; order Hymenoptera; family Apidae; genus Apis; species Apis laboriosa. Next base: position 516,716 of record NW_025223092.1, read on the forward strand.
GATTTTTGGATAAAAAATAAAATTTGAATTTTTATATTTCAAGCAATTGTTACGAAACAATAATTATAGTCCCAGATATTAGAACGAAAAAATCTGCAATTAAAAACAAAATATATCAATTTTATAAACAAATTAGTCCATTCGAACAAATATGAAACATGAAACATTCAATCAAGGCTATTTTCTTCATACAATAGTAAACTTCTAGTCAGTTTTTAAATAACATTTTTCTAAACAATATGCTCTTTATAAACTTCAACATAGAAGATACTATAGAGTAAATAATAGAAATAAGGTAAATAAGAGAAATTCTATTCACTTTTGATTCGCTTTCGATCTGATTGGAAAAATGTAACAACAGATATTGATTCATCTATTAAATCCAATTAAAGATTCTATTCTAACGCGAGCAATATTTCCTAATCAATCATTGGAAACATACATTTTAAATACGTACTTTCGCGTAATACATCAATTAGCAAAAAGCAAATAATTTCTCCGGAAGATTGAGAAATTGCACGAAAATATTTATATCGATGATATGTTAACGCATAACACATATGAAATATCTACGATAATAGACGAAATCAAGAAGATTTTAATTCAACAATGGATGACAAACAATAAATCATTAATTACTTTATTGCACAATAAAATAGTCACTACGCACTTATGATTAGATTTAAACAAAATGATTAAAAACTCTTAATATATATTGAATTAAACAATTCAAGCATATTCCATTAGAGAATTATTTCGATGAATCAAAATTACAAAACCGTAGTATCCTCTCCAAAATGGTGATACTGTCTAATCTTCTTAGCATATTCCGATCAATCATCATTAATATAAAATTATTGATACAAATATATGAAAATTGCAGTTAGACTGAATCAATATCTGCTGATATATATATTGTCTGGATTAACTCCTGATAGCAATTATGATTATTGCATAATCTCAAAATCATTCAACAATTTTTTAACGAAATTTCGTCTTCATTCAATTTCATACTTTTTGTTATCAATTGACAAAAGAACATCATCACATATCTGATTTCATGTCGATGAAACATCTTTTACGTTCGATAAAATTCTGTTTTGATCTGACTCTACGATCACTTTACATTGATTCAATTCAGTACCACATGTACTTAAAATTTTTATCTCGCATTATATAGCTGACATACAATCCATATAACTGACTGATGAGTAAGCAATATGTATGGCGATATATGGATCCAGCGACAATCTAGCCGATTTAATATCAAGTGGAATGCAAATTCATGACTTCATCGAGAACAATCTATACCATTATCATGGTTATCATGATATATAATTATCATGATTAGATTACAAAAAGCAATCTTCTAATTAAAATTCTTGCATACCTGTATGATTAAACTTGGTTTGAAAAATTCTTCTTCTTCCAAAGATATATGATAATTGATGTCGGCTGTGCATCTCCGGGGCAATGACGCCGCTTCTTTCGGAGTGATACTCCCATATCGATTTGACCCGCCTAATGTTTAATAATGTTATATTTCATTACTTCGTGAAGAGAAGTAACGTAGGCAACGTAGATATTTTGCCGTTCTTGGGTTTAAAAAAACCTTGCTCTGGGCTATTAGGCAATACGAAATACCCCTCTGGACGACGATTCGTTTAGTTAGTGATGGGCGCAGCAATCCAACGGGGATTACGAAGAGGTAGAACTATCGACTTTCGTCTAATATTGGTTTTCACCATTAAATCCTACCGCATCAATACTTAAGTCTGCTACTATGCGATCGGGGTTGGGCTCTTGGGATTTTCGCGTTCACTCACTTCAAGTTCTGCGACGAGCGAGATGCCCATTTCTGTTGTTCTTGTTACGGAGGATCTTACCTGCTGCTTCATTAAATTCCCCATAAATGACGCGCCTACAGAGTACTCGTGGCGGCCACATTATCTTCTTTTCCGCGCATTTTTCTCGCAGTTGTAGCTGCTCCTGCTTGAACAACCTGCAGTCCAATAAAACGTGTTCTGGAGTCTCTCGCTCCATATTGCAAGCGCATGCCGTGGATTTTTGCAGCCTGTGTCGCTCGAGCTTGTTCGTCGAAGTCTCCATGACCTGTAAGAAACTGTGTTATATCGCTACTCGCAAACTGGTGTCGAAGTGTATGCCCAGATATTTGACGCTCTCATTAATACCTAGTGTTCTTGCAAGTTTATTGTTTGGGGCCTCCTCGAATCAAATGCGCCCTTTAGCAAAATCATTTTGGTCTTCTGCGCCGAGAGAGTGAGTTTCTCCTCTACGCACTACTTCTTGATTATCCCTATGGCAACCTGGCCAGCTGTTTCGATCCGGATAACTATTCCTGGTGATTAGCATCAAGAGATCATTCGTATATGCAACCGCATGCCTCTCCGGTCAAGAATGAGGAATCGAAGACCAGATTTCAAAAATTTGAACTCAATATGGATCTCTGCAGACAAATCTTTCGTGGCGCGCTTCGAAATATCTTCATGCCGACGAGACTTACTGTTCGTCCTCGCAGGTAATCGGCTATCAGGAAGAACAGATTTCTCAGGTAGTCTCTATCCCGTAAGCGATGGAGTATACTTGGCCACTATATGCTCAAATGCTCCTTTGATGTCGAAGAGGATAGCGAGGATATACTTGTCTATTGACGCTCGTCATTTCCTTCATTATCAGGATCGCATTCGTTTCCTCTTCGGAATCTGAATTGGTTCGCGGCTGCGAATTGGCAGTCCAAGAACAGGTCTAAGCCTTTCTTCTAAGCCGGCCAACAGTTTTTTCAAGCACTTCCCGATCACCGAAAGAAGGCAGATCGGTCGGTATGAAGCCGGATCCGATTTATCAGCACTCTTTAACAAGACGCGGACCTTCCTTCCAGATCCCAGAGAAGGAACTGTAGGCACGCGTTAAAAAGGTCGCTCAGCTTCTTATGGATTACGGCGTGGGAGGTTTTAAGAATCTTAATCTCGATTCAGGATTTTTCTATTTCTCATTACGCGTCGGATTTCCACCTTATCGAAGGGCGGCGCATCGTTTTCCTTTTCCTTTGTCCTGCCATCTCTTCGGCGTTGCCATTACAATCTCCGACCTTTCTGCCGCAAAGTTTCTAAATCGCATTCCATAGGTCACGGTTGCCCTCCGCAGTGACGAATCGTTATCAACTCTTTCGCTTATCTTTTTCGATCGCCGCTTTGTATGTTCGGCGGAGGTTCAGGTACGTGATCCTTTTTCTTTCCCTAGTTCGGGGCTCCATCTATAATGTCTTTATCGCGATGTACATTCTCCTTTTGCGCAGGGTCAAAGATTCCATCCACTATATCACCGATTTTATATGCGCCTTCTTTGTCTTTATTACATAATTGCATGCCTCAATGACGCTATCCTGCAGGGCGCGGAAATCTCAGCGTTCAGATGTCTCTAGTTTTGCAATTTCAGGAGATGTTTCCGGAACTTTCCTAGTCTGCTATTCTTATGTTGTATCTGGGAAATTGCGGTTGATATTACTGGTTGTATTGCTGATCGTCTTGTAATGCCATACATATCTGTATAGCATTATGATTGCTGATTGTCCATTTCTCCATGAAATTCTCTGATGAGTTTCAGGACGTTTCACGATGCAAGAGTTATATTGATCGAGACACCTAAATGCGAGCGAAAGATTGGGATTCTCGGCTCGTTCAGTACCATGAAGTCGAGACTCGCTAGCGCTAGCTTGATCTCGCCACATGCTTGACTGCAATGCCAGAAGGGTGATCTCATGTTCGCGTCGGCCGATATTATTATTTTCTCTCCGGAGAGAGTGGACATGATTCGTTCTATTTTTCGGAAATATAACTCCACATTTTCAGAACATTAAAAGTAAATGCTAATCAGATCCGGCCGAAGATCCCGATTACCTCCACTCATATGCAGTCATCATGCCAACTTGGTGATCGTGATCATTGGATTTCGTACCGCTATTTCGGACCGCGGTGTTGAGTTTGCCTCCAAAAACCACAAGCACACGCTGCCCAAACTCGATGAATTTTCCTTGGCTCTTGCATGAATAAAATATCGATGTTTTTCTCATCCATGATCCGCGCAATCTCGAGGGTGACGCACTGCGATCTCTGCATGTTTAGCTCGGCCAGACGTAGTTTGCGTCCGTTCTTAAAGCTTTTATTGGCCATAATCCTTAGTAGAACCTGATTCAACGGAGCCTCGTATAAAAAAAATTACGCACGACCGTTTCTCTTGCAATTATGGCTGGATTCTTGATTTTGTTCGGATAATTTTTGAAGGCGTACCCTTTTTCTGCGCAATGTCCGTAGATTTCCTTTACGTTCCGGTAGTATATCCGAAATTTTGACATTTATAACACTTCGCCATCAGTCCTGGGTCCTGCAATAGATATATTGCTCCAATTAATATAGAGTCTCTTCATCTTGATAAGAATATTTCGTACCTCTTTTGATGTTTCTAGTACTCAATTATATCCTTTTTCTTGTTGCCAATTTTGAAGGCCAATTTTATTTATTGACGAAACTTATTTTTGTTCGTTTCTACATTCTACTCGATAAGAGATCTCATTAATCCCTCATCGTCTGATTTGGGGATATCGTAGATTATTACACGTGCATTCTTTTTCGCCAAGGCGCTGATTACGAAAATTCACTTGGAGGAGCTCGATATTTCTTAATGAAGAAAGGTAACTACAGTCACTGGAGAAGCTTATATTTTATCAAAAATAAATCAGAGACATCACAATGTCTAAAGGATTTTTTTAAGAAGATTGATAAGCATTTAGAAAAAAGCATTTAGAAAAACGAATCAAGATCCTCAGATCGGATAACAATCTTGAGTTCGCCAATAAAGAAATTGAAGAACTAACACATCGATATGGCATTAGGTATCAGAAAACAGTACCATTTATTCCGGAATAGAACGGTTGCGCCGAACGGGAAAACAAAAAGTATTTGATTTAGCGAGAACGTCGTTACATGCAGGAAAATTGTCAATCAAAATATGGACTGAAGCAATTAATTACACTGTTTACATTTTAAATAAAACCGGAACCAGTGGGCAGAAAGGAGTAACACCTATTGAACTGTGGCTCAAGAAGAGACCGAATATTTTGAGCTTCAGAACCTTCGGAAAAGAAATATACTTTCATATCCCTAAAGAGAAGAGACGAAAATGGGACATTAAAGTCGAAAAAGGCGTTTTTGTCAGATATGATGAAAACACAAAAAGAATCCGGATCTAGCTTCCTGAAAGAAGACAAGTTAAAATACAAATAAAATATAAAGTAAAATAGGGATGTAAAATTCACAGATCAGTATTACGAAATTAATTCAAATGAAGAATGGAAATTAGAGTAAAATACCATAATTTTTGAACATCAGAAAGATGACAACCAAAATAAATGTCAAATCGAAAACCGTTATTCAGTCGGAAAACAACGAGCAAGTAAATTCAGATGAAGAATCAAACGATCCAGAAAACAAAAATCAATACGAATAATTGTATCAATATGAATAAATGTTTGAGAAACAGAAATAAAATACGCCGATGAGACAGGCTCACATACGGAAACACTATAATCACAGATCATGAACCAGAAAACTATGAGGATGCGATCACATATAGCAACGCAATCAAATGGAAAGAAGTCATGGATGACGAAATTGAGAAATGGAGAAAAACTCTTGGAGAAAAATTCAAACATGGACATTAGTAAATCCGCCATCAGGTCATCAAGTCATAGATAATTGATGCACTTACAAACTGAAAATAAATAGCGATGGAAACATAACGATTAAGGCAAGACTTGTTGCTAAAGGTTTCAAACAAAGTGCTGGAATTGACGTCATGAAACGTTTAGCCTTGTTTTAATAAGGACTATCTATCACAGCCTCGAACAAAATGTACCTACAGCAATTTGACATCAAGACGGCTTTTTTTCACGAAGAAATCGACGAGGTCATCTATATGCAATAACCGAAGAGATACGAGGATGGAACTGATCGTGTTTGCAAGTTGAATCGTAGTTTATATGGTCTAAAATAGGCATTAAGATGTTGGAATCATCGTTTTACTACTGGTATTGAAGAAGCATAGTTTCACTTTCATCAGCCCAGACTATTGCGTATTTACAAATGGGACCAACTGATTCTAGCGATCCATATCGATGATGAACTAATTAGTGTAATGAACTAATTATCCATAAAAAAAGTTGTTAGCTGAACTCCGTAAGGAATTTAAAGTAACATCCAATGAAATAAATATCTGGGATTACAGATTGAGCGACTGGCAGATGGTTTCATATTTTTGCATTAGGAGGTTTACATCAAGAAAATTTTGCAACGATTTCAGATGAAAAATGCTAACGCAGTAGTAATCCCAGTAGACCAAAACCATCAACTGTGCGTGGAGGCGCATAAAAGTGGTTACAAGAAAAAAATCAGAATTCCTATATCGATAAACGGTAGGAAGTTTAATGTATTTGTCAGTGGGCACTAGACTAGACATTACATTTGTAGTAAACAAAGCCAATATTTGGAAAAACCTAACAAAATTCATTGGAATGCAGTAAAGAGAATTTTCAACTATCTAAAGAGAACAACAAAATATTCATTTTTCAAATGAACAGAATAATCATATTAAAGCATTCAGCGATGCAGGTTATGCTGGAGACATTGAAACCAGGAAATCTACTACTTTTGTTTTAAAACCGTGATTTTGCAAAATAGCTTGAGGGTCAACATGACAACACAACGAATAGTAGTTCTATCGATTACTGAACCCGAATACATAGCAAACTGTGAAAAAGATCATATGAATGAAAAGTCTGATTAATGATCTAGCTATGTTCAACGACTATCTTACAACGACTCTTTATATGGATAACTTGAACGCAATCAAGTTTATTAAAAATCCAGAATTTCATCGAAGAAGTAAGCACATTGACGTACGCTATTATTTTATACGATAAATAAATATAAATTCAACGAATGAATTTCTTCTGCAACATATAGCATCGGATCAGCAGGCAGACCTATTAATAAAACCCCTGAGAAGAACAGTATTTGAGATACAAAGAAATTGACTGAATATCAAGAATATCGAAGACATGATCGGTATATAGAATTATGATACTCAAACATAATAAACATACATACACTAAACAAATTTCAGTTCACTTTTAGTGGAAGTATTATAGAATTTAAAGTTCACTGAAATTTTATATGTGGTTTCATTATTGAATATTGCCAGCAACGTCACTATTTCATAGTTGATATCTATTTGTTTTTCTTCGATACACATACTTCAAATGTTTTGTAAATAGATACGCGCAATCATGCATTAAATATATTCATTCAGCTAAACTCGTAAATTTTTTATTTTATTTATTGTTTTTATTGTCCAGTCAACAATTATTATTGTTATTATACTATATTGTTATTGCTATAGTATAATAATTTATAATGATTAAATTAATTTTCATAATTTAAACGAAACTTGCAGTCAATTTATCTGTCTATTTAATGACTAATGATTTTTTCGATCGTATGCCTTACTTAACTCGAAAAAATATTTATTTATATAAGAAAAAATCCATCTTTAAAAGGTTTTCATATCTTCAAGTATATGTTGTCATCTCTATCCATGCGTACAGATTTTTAAAATTTCTCATTGTCATTGTATATGTCTTATTTTAAAGTTAAGATTTTGCTCTTTATAATGATACCAAAAAGAATATTAAACTCTGCTAAACTGCTTCTTTTTAAAATTAAGATTGAAAATAAAAAATATTAAATAATATATAATTCCAAAAATATCAATAATATTAAAATTTATATCGAAATATAAAATAAATATAAATATATTTAATATCGAAATTTGGTGCAATATAAATACATATCTAGTACATTTCAATCAAAAATTAATGAAATTAAAAAAAATAGCAAAATTAAATAATAATAATTTTATTTTTTAATTTTTTTATTTTTTAATTTGGAGATTTATTATTTTAAAACTATATAATTATAATAATAATTAAAAAATATGAAAAAAATTATACTATACTATAAACTAAATGTTTAATTAATTATCTGTATAAGAATTTTTTTATTTTATTTTATTTTGAGGGTATAAAAAGAGATTTTTTTCTGCTTTTGAGAAGCAAATACCCTATATACGTCTCGTTGATAACCTATTTTTTTTCTCAAGTAACGCAAACTATTAGTTACTATTTAAAACATAAAGAACATATAAAAATTGTATAATTGTATAATATTGAATGTATTACATCCATATTTTGCCAATTTTGCTAGATTATATGTGCGGAAAAATAATCTGTCTCGTCAAAGTATTGTCTTCATCCAGTAATAATTCTTGCTTTAACGTATATATAGTTTGGAATTTATTTTGTATATAATTTAAAATATTTTTAATTTTAAATTATTCATCCGACTTATCGTGCATTAAATCATTATTACAAAAACGCTATATTTACTATATTTATATAAATCGGTTACGATTCATTATTTTCGAAAAAATTGAGATTTCTATACATAAAAGGATTAATCAATAATCATATCTTTATGTATCTATTCATCAGAATAATTAAATCTATAATTTTTCATTTCTCTTAAAATCACATCAATTTATTTTATTGATTTCGTATTTAAAAAATTGATTTTTTTAAATACAATATAGCAATATTAATTTCTGTTACAAATAATTCAAATAAATCATCATCAAGAAACTATTGCACTATTTCTAATACATTTTCTCGATCATGCTGTAGTATTTAAATTCTCGCTTATATGATTCTAATACAAATTCTATATTATTCTCCGATCAATTATGGACACGACTAACAATAATGTTTTCATCCATATCACAGTCAGAATTAAATTCGAATTGCTTAAAAGTATTCGATAATTATTTTTACAAATAGAAATAATATTATCATTGTCGCTAAACTAATTATTACATATGTCAAAATTACAATTTTTAGAACAATTTGATGCTGTATCCATATACAATTCATTCAAGTCATACATTTTATTATTATAATCTAATATTTTTAACGATATTTTTTTTATACTTTATAAAACTTTATAAAACTTTTAATTTAGTTTCAATTGGAAACTATGATTTTTTTCGTTAACTTTAATTGAATTTATTTAATATATTTTATTGAAAATTATGTTTTATAAAACTAAAAAAAAATAAAGATAAATTGCAAACAACTTCAATTCAAAACTAATTAAGAAAAGAAAAAGTAACAAGACAAACAAGATGAAGGCCACACATTGCTAAAGAAAAAGTGAGAAATCTTGAAATTTGATTGATATTAACTGTAATATCTTATTAAATAAATTAATTGTTAGTGAGTAATTAAATTATCAATCAATAATAAGATTTGAAAATTTTCTTAATGTCAACAGGAAATTGTTACAGATTTAACGTATAATGTATAAAGTCAAATTTATTTATAAAAAAAAATATCTGATAAATTGCAAACAACTTCAATTCAAAACTAATTAAGAAAAAAAAAAGTAAACAAGATAAAGATCACACATTGCTAAAGAAAAAGTAAGAAATCTTATTTGATTGATTGTATTATTTTTCAAAGAGATGTCCTCAACCTATTTCTTTATTTTCTCATGTTATATGTTTCAAACTTTTTCAAATTGTTATTGATAACTTTATCCAAAATTGCTTTTATTTTTGAATTTTCAATTTTATTTTAAATGACATCGCAATATATTTGAATGTACTCATCTTTAAGTAGATGTAAAAATTCAAATTTTTTTGAAAAATCTATGTATTAAGTTTAACTTTCTTTCCTCAAAGATTTTTTCAATTATAAATGAAAAATTGATTTACTTTATCTTAATGAAAAAAATATTATTAATTCTTATTAGTTAGAAAAAAGACATTATTAATTTATTATTAATTTTAAATTGAAATTAAAATTGATGAATATGTTATAAAATTTTGTAAATCCTCAATTTTTGGATATATCTCTGATTATAAAATTATTTTCACTATTTATTTATATTATATTAAAAAAAAGGAACAAGCTTTAAATATTATAATATATGATAAAACTCTACACTAACAAAAGTTTTATTTACTTATATATTGATTATATTTTATTTATTTTCTAATCCATAAGAATTTAAGAAATAATTAATTAAAAAAAATTTACTTATTCTGCTATTAGAATTGCTAGATTATTAAAATATTCTTGACTTTATGACGAACTATTCAAGAGTAGTTTTGCTTAAAAATAAATTATTTTTTAAATGCTTTATTTCTCTTTTTTTTTTTTAAATTTCATGCTTATTTTTCAATTGCCGCAATTCAAATTTATTTTTATCAATCCATATTATATTTTTTTCATAAAAGACAAATATTTCCTAGGTAACATATTTCCTAAAAAATAATTTTTTCTTATATCAACAATAATACAACGAATATTTAATATTTTAAATTAAAATATCAACTATAATACACTATCATAGACTTTTTCTTTATTAAATTAATAATGGATTGAGTAATTTTAAAGATTTTTGTAATACTTCTATATAATTCTTTGCCATCTAATATATATAGTTTTTAACTAATAAGACTAAAAGGCTTTATTTAAAGATTTTTCTTTTCTTATTTTTTTCTTGTATACATAAACAAAGCCAGTGTATAATCATTTTCCAAAAACATGGCAAATTTTTAAACATTTAAACATTTTTAAACATTTTTTAACAATTTTTTTAACAATTTTTAAACATTTTATATATATAGTATAAATAAATTGCTTCCATTCTTTTTTTTCTTTTATCTTCTTTCTTCTCTCACTAATTCATTTTTCTTAATTTTGCCAATCTGAAAGTGTATAATCATTTTTCAAAAACATAAAAAATAATTTTTAAACATATATATATATATATATAAATCATGAATAATCTTCTTTTTTTGGAGAAATTTATCTAATAAATACTTTTATCTATTATCTGTATGTAAATATATTTGATATCATTCAGATCAGTTTTTATACTTCTTATACTTAAGATATAATTTTTGACAAAATAAGAATAAGAAAAAATATTTTGACTTACCTGGAAATTTAATGATGATTGATTTACATACTTTTAAATAAATTAATTCTTCTGGATAATCTTTTTTTTCCGATAAATGAGATGAAATAATTATACATCTGTAGTACACTTCAAAAAATTAGAATCCAGTAGAATATAATAATAAGTCTCAAAATGTTGAAAAATTTTCTATTAATTCTAATATCTCTTATTATTTCTTTATTATTCTTTGATTTATAATTACGTAAAAAAATTCTCATCTATATATGAATAAATGATTTTCTTATATATTTTAATTTCTATATAAGAATGAATTATACCATATGGAATTTTTGTAATTGTTATATAATTTCATAAAGAGTAACAAAATTGAAAAATATAAATATTATTATCTATTTCACTTGCATATATTTATAGAAAATTCAAATTACAAAAGGATAATAGTAAAATAGAATATATACAAAAACATTCAAATTGATTCACTCTCAATTAGCTATTTATAATATTATTTATAATATTATTTAATAAAATCTTCTAAATATAGTTCTAAATAAAACATTTTATAATAAAAATAGCTTTTGCAAAACTTTTTTTTCATCTAATTTTCAGATTTTTAGTAATTTAAAGTATAAGTATACAGAAAATAAAAAATAAAATTTTTTTTTAGATATATTATCTTCATATTATTATTTTCATATTATCTTCATATATTATATTATCTTTTATATTATCTTCATATAAATTTTTGATTTATATTACAACAATTATAATCTTAATTATATAATTTTTATTGAAATATTAATTTTCGTAAAAACTTTAATATAACTATTATTATAGCTTTTTAGATTCTTCATTTTTCTCTTTAATTTTTCTCTTTTAATTTTTAATTCATTGATGATATCAGATTTTTCTGTATTTTATTTTGGATATTATTAAGATATTAACATTAAGATGACCTAGTTTATTATGTCACTGTTATAATAAATTTTTTAAAAATATATTATAATGAATAAAATTATAACTTCTGAAAAATATTTTAAAAAATTCCATATAACTGATATTTTCTCACATATAGTTTATAATCTATAATCCTATTGAAAAATTTTTTTTTAATTTTAATATTTATAGTATTATATATTTTTGTTTTAATTTTGATATTTATAGTATTATATATTGGTATTAATTATGTATTATTATATATTTGAATACTAATAATACTGGTTATATTATTTTCAATAATTGATCATTAGTCACTTTCATTATATTTATCAATATATATTTATTTATAAATTTATCACTAGTCATTTTTACTACACGATCATTATATATGATTTATTTTCAAGAATAATTGTTGACTGTAGATATATATTAATAATAAAATTAATTATCCAAATATTTTTCATTTGTGTTATCTATTCTAATGCTATTCTAATACATCACACTTATATGCAATCATTCTATTTCCTTTTTTCTTTTCTTGTTTTTGTTTGTCTGTTATTTTTTTCTACATTAATGATAACTCAATTTTGAAAACATAAAATTGCTTTCTTGTAGACTTTTTTTACTTTAAGTAATTAATCAGATTCACACAAAGCAATTAATGAACTTAATAATATTATCACAAATATAATTTACTTGATTTTTCATTCCAATCTTTTATGTTTTTTTTCTGATTTTTTATAGCAATATGTTTTATCTTTGAAATTCATACATAAAACATACTATATTTTCATTAAATAAAAATTCATATAATCGAACTTTGTAAGTTTTTTTTCTTTATTTTTAGAAATCAGACTGTTAATGAATTCGAAAAACATTTTTTTTTTTAAAGGAACTTCTTTACGTAATCACATGTGTAACACATAATATTTTATATAATATTTATTTATATATTTATATTTTATTATATTATATTTATATATTATATATATATTATATTTTATTATATTATATTTATATTTTATTTTATTATTTATATAATATTTTATTTCTAATAAAAATTATGACAGTTATTATGAGAATTTAAATATAAAATATAAGTTATTGTTTTATTTTAAAACATTAAAAATTGTTGAATTTTTTTTGTATATTTTAATAATTTTTAACGAATAAAATTTTTAAAAAATATTAATTTAAGTTCAAGAATGTATAGTTTAATGTTGATTTGATAATGTTAGTGTTTTTTAAATACTATTATAATGCTAGTGCTATTTATAGTTAGTGCTTTAGTGCTATTTATAGTTACTAAATTACTAGGATTATCTAATTGGTCTGCAAATGGAGTTATAAAAGCCATATTATTAATTTGTATTCATAATCTTATTGGTTTATATAGGCAGGCGGAAAAATATTTAAAAATATCACAATCAAACAGTGAATTTTTTGCATTTTAATTTTTTTTAATAATTTAAATATATTCATTATTTAATTATTTTATTAAAAATAACATTAATATAATATAATATAATAAATAATAAAATATATGAATAATATATATATATATATAATAAATAAATTTAATTATTATTAATTATTAAAAATTAAGAAAAATAGAATTAAATAGGATACAATAAAATGCATATTAAAAAATATACGCATATATATATATTATAAGCATTTAGTTCAATTTGATTTATCATTGTTTAAATAGTCGTTATTCATATTATACATATAGCCTTTGCAAACTTCGCTTGGATGAATTATTAATGCAAATCAATACGGTGTTCTAGTAATCTCTCAATTAAGTTTATATAAATTTACATATGAATAATTTTTTAACAAATAAATCTTAAAATTAATATTTTAATTTAAAAATTAATATTTTTTCATATTAATATTCTACTCATCAAAAGATATTAAACAGTACAAAAAAGTAATAATTTTTCCAAAGTAAGTTCCAAAGTAAATTTTAGCAATAAAATATAAGTGATTGTATATTGCTTGATATTATAGTAACTAAATATTATATTCAATAAATACATATACATATACATATGTCTGTTTTGTTCCAGATACATTGAATAACTCAAGAAAGAAAAATTAAAGATATGAAAAAATATTCAGAAAAAAGTTATTTGATATGAGTAAAATTTAATTGATAATAATTTTTAATAAATATAATTAAATTTTTTTATAAATTACTTTAATAAATCATGACTTATTATTTTTGAAAACATTAATATTTCTTCAAATATATAAATGTTTTAATTAAATATGTTATAATTAATCAATAATCATTAATATATAGAGTATTCCAAAAATGTGAGAAGATCATAGATATAATAGAGATAATAATAGAGATAATTTCAGACAATATTTTTCTTTTGTAAAAACTTATTTTGAAATCGTAACAAAACATATATATATAGTATTAATTTAACATATATTTAACATATACATGGTATTAATTTAAAAAAATTTATATTATTAATGTATATAAATAAAATTTTTTTATTTTATATAAATATAAATTTATATTAATTAATTAATTAAAAATCTGAAAAATATTTTTAATGTAATGTTTCCGTTATCGCATTAGTATGAAAAATTGCATTATAAATATTAAAACAATTTCAATGATGCATTATAGAAACTTATAACTTTATACAACAGTTTATTCTATATTAAATGACTTAAATTATCATTTTTAAGAAACATATTTAAAAAAACAACGATTATCATGTATAATTTAAAAAATATACATCAATATTTGATCACATTATATATAGCGAATCTAGAAGTTGCAAATAAATATTATTGTAATAATATAATAAATATAAAATAAGTTATTGTAATATCAATAATTTAAAAAAATAACTTTGAAAAAGAATTTGAAAAATTACAATTTTAATATTAAAAATATCGTATCAAAAGTTAAAAATATTATTTTAAATTTTATTAAATTTTATTTTATATTGTTTGTTATATTATTTTCTTTTTTGCTTGGCTAATGAAAAGAAAGAATCTATTCTTTCCATAATAGTATTGTATACTTGATAACATATCTTGATAATGTATTTTGATAACGTATAAACGTATAAACCGATGTTTACCGAGATGTTTTGAAGATTTATCGAAATAAAAATAAAAAATGAATTCAGATTTTCGTTTCTTTAACTAATTTTGTTCGTGAATAAACAAAATGTAAATTATATGTTATAGTTCTCTATCTATTGAAAATAATTAATAAGATTTTCAATTATTTTCTATTATGTCTTTTCATGAATGGAATTTTTCAAATTTGTCAAATTTTCTTGAAATGATAATTATTGGAGGAAAAGATAATGAATTATTTGAACAAAAGATAATGAATTATTATATGAATTACAGCATATATAGAATACTACGGTATTATATTATAATAAATTTCATTTTATATTTGATACATCGTTTTTGATATGTATGTCATAGTAAATGCAACAAAAAATTCCTTTTTAAAAATATTTACTTGTCTTTTAATAAAGCGATAAATTTTAAAATAGATAAATTTTAAATTGGATATTTTTACATAATCTAAAAACTTGATGAATGAATTCTAAAAATCACAATTTTAATTTTAGCAATGTATGAGATCTAAAATATATATTGATACTCACATACAAATTTTTTCTAGAAATTATTTAAAATTTCTAATGTAAGTCTTGTAAAACTTAACAAGGCTTTCAATAATTCTAATAGAGAATTTATAATAATAAATTATTATTTTTTTTAATAGAATGAATATTTATATTTATGGTCCTTCAAATATCAAGACAAAATATTTTCTAATAACATTTTACTTGTATGTGTTAAAAATTATTATTACATATATGTAATATACATAACAAATAACCATTGAATAATTTCAAATTTCAACGATATAAAAAAATTTCAATTTTGTTATATTACTATAAAATATTAAAAAAAGTAATTAATCGATTAATTGATTTCGAATATTCTGATTTCGCATGTTCTGAAATATCTCGAAAAACAATAAATTTCCTATATGGTTGCTTACAACAAAATTTTTTAATATTTTGAAAAAATATAATTTTAGAAATATAACGACAAAATTGTTGTCATTTATCATTCATCATCTAAATATTCAATTACATACTTTATAAATATTGTAAACGAATTATTTATAACGAAATATTAACTACACTGTATTTTAGTTTGATATGAGATTGCGTATATGTATGTCATCGCATTGTAAATATTAAATACATACATACAATGATGACTTCTTTGTTGTAAAATACATCTTATCTAAATTTCTTAACGCATTCTAAATCACGTGAAAAATATTTTAATTTGAAAACTGCTGCGTCATATATTTATAGACAAATATTTTTTAAAATAAAGTCCTTAATTGATTTTTCAAAAAGAATCAGCATACTCTTTAAAACATGATAATTTTCGTAAAATTGGATTTAATGGCTTCAATTTTAAAAAGTTAGACAAATTAAATTATTAATTATTATATATATTTATTAAATTATATATAAAAGAAAAAATTAAAAAAATTGTTATTTTTTTTATAGTCAGAATTGCGAAGATTATTATAATAAAAATCATTCTTTTATCTGAATTTTGTATAAAAATACATTTTATAAATTTATATCAATATATATGTGTAAAATTTCAGTGAAACGTTACTATATTAACATTACTATGAGCTATGAACAATTAAAAATAATAAAAATTGTAGTTTTTCATTTTTGATCTAAAAACTAAAAATTTTTATATCTTCATATCTGTCGCTTGTTTTTACATGAACAAAGTGATATAGTATATTATATAACTTGTATAATTAATTATAAATTTTTCAAATCTGTTTTCTAAATTTTTATTATAGATTTAAATAAAAAAGTTGTAAAAAACAATTTTTATTATTCTTAGCGATCTTAATAAATTGCAATTTTTTTGCACTTTATAAACTTTTAATAAACTAATTTTTCTAATTTCTTAACACAATTTAATTCAATTTCTCAACAATTTATTAAATTTAATTTTAAAATGTCTAAATTTAAAAAAAATAAAATATGTGTATTAATATTTTTTGAAACATTTTATATTATATTTTATACTTACTGAAATCAACTCATTGACTCAAATATGATGATATATTATAATTAGAAAAAAAATTATTTATATCTTTTATCATGGTTATCCTAATGTGCTGTATATATATATATTCATATTATCGTAATATTCAAAAATTGAATTTTAATGATAATAAATTTAAGTTCTTATCACAAGTGTTTAGTATATAAAGTTCGTTTGAAGATTAATACGATTCAGTATATGTACTTTCTTTAAACGAGATATGTCTCTGAATAGAAAACAATTATATCTTTAACTTGTTTTTCAATGCATAAAATATATACGGTAATTTATTCTAAAATAAAAAAGTTTTAGTTTTAGTAATTTAAAAATTTTTAAAAATTAAAAAAAATAATGCAAATTATATTTTATTTCTTATAATATTTCTATTTCTATTTCTTATAAAATTTATATTTATTCATATAAAATATTATTTCAAATCCTTATAATAATACTTTCAATAATAACATAAAATAAAATTGTTTAATTTAGCTAATTTTTAATTAAACATTATTTATAATTAATAGGTATCAAATTAATTCTTTATATTATATGATATATAAAAAAAAAATGTATATTAGTCTGGAAATTCTTTGTGGAATAATAATAGCACTTATCGTGTTCTACTATTATTTAATAATTAATAACAATTTTTGGAAAAATCGTGAAATATCTGGACCTAAACCTGTGATCGGCTTTGGCAATATGTTGAGCATAATTTTAGGAAAGGAATCAACTTCACAATTTCTCACAAGAATATACAATGAATATAAGAACGAGCCTATGATTGGAATATTTTCAAAAAATAATCCTGCTTTAATTATTAAAGATCCTGATCTCATAAAAACCGTTTTAATTAAAGATTTTCACAAATTCGCAAATCGAGGATTATTTCCAGTTAATTCAGTAAGTATAAAGATAAAAAATAATTATATTTGCATGACTTTAGATGACTTTTATGAAGATAATAATAAATAAATAAAATGATATTATACATTTTATAATTCCATATCATATTTGACAAGTTGATAAAATGTGTCATTCTGATTTTTTATTTTAATTTAAATAAATATATTTTTAAATTCATTCTTTATTTATTATTATGACTCATTTGATTTTTTATTTTTATAAATTTATTTTATATTTCTTTAAATAAATTCTATATATAATTTTTACAAATTCTATAATCTAAATGAACGAATATTCAAATATCCAATATATTTTTAATTTTAATTAGATTTCAACAACTTGTTAACTAGGTTAACAAGTATTAAAATAAATAAAAATGAATTAAAATATGAAATACATAATAGACAATAAAAAATTATATGTTTCAAATAAATTAAATATTAATAATAATTATTTAATATATGCAATAATTATAGAGAGAACCACTCTCCCAGAACCTCTTCGGCCTAGAAGCAGAAAGATGGCGGCCATTAAGAATACATTTTTCACCAATATTTACTACTAGTAAACTTAAAGGACTTTGTTCCTTAATTCTCGAATGTTCTGAACAACTCGAAAAGTATATGGATATTTTAATAAAAAAAAGAGAACCTCTCGATGTTCGAGAAATTGCTGCTAGATTTACTACTGATGTTATTGGAAGTTGTGCTTTTGGAATAGAGATGAATTCATTATCGGAAAAGGAGAGTGAATTTCGTCGTCTTGGAAAAGGACTTTTCACTCCAACTTTCCGAAGAATAGTGAAAACTAGGATAAGAAATTTAATACCATGGCTGTACAATTTCTTTCTTCGTATATTGCCATGGGACGAAATCACGAAAAAGATCGTGAAATTGACGAGTGAAACAATAGAATACAGAAAGAAGAACAATATCGTTAGATCTGATTTTATCAATATACTTTTAGATCTTAAAAGACATCCTGAAAAGATTGCTGAGATTGGTTAGTATAGTTTAAACGTTGGTATTAACGTTGGTATTGGAATTTAAATTTTAAAAGAAACGATGTTGCTCACTTGCTTCTAAAGAATTTATTGCATATTAAAAATCTTTTCACATTGTTCAATTTTTATCATCCGATTTTCATAATCTAATTTGAATGTTGACGATCATCAATTGGTATAATACTCATTTTTTCGGTTATTATCATACTATGTGTAACATAATAAACAAAAAAAAATAATAAATAAATAAATCATTGCATAATGCAAAACAAAAATCAAAGATATGAAAAGATTTTAATAAATTAATCTTTAGATTGCATGTATAAAAAAAGGGGAAGAGGAAATAAAGTTATTTTAATTTTTTTCGAGTAAACAATTATTAATATTTTATTCAAATCTTGTAATTCTTAAATTAATACGTTAGTCTTTTCAACACAACATCGTATTTCTTATAAATTAAGTGACTATTACAAGATTAATTTCTACTTTTAATGATTATTATGATGCGAAATAGAATTATATTATATAAATTTTTTTTTATCATAATTATAATAACATATATGCCAGTAATACAATAAGTCTTTTTTATTTCAATAAAATTTTATCGTAAAATCACTTTTTATTCTAATAATATTTTATAAACAAATAGAAAATACATTTATATTGAATAATAATATTCTATATCGTTTCATTTATAAATGATATGACATAAAACATATCTTACATAGAACAATATTACAGACATTATTATTTATTGACACATTGATCTATCATAAACTGTGTTTCATAAAGATTTATTAATACTATCTAATAAGATAGTTTCATAAAAGCAATAGGATAAGTAATATTTACTCTACTTTATCGACTATGTATAATTTGATAAAGATCATAAATAATAATATTATATAAATTTTATAAACTTTATGATAAAATTAAATTTGAAAATATTTTTCATATTTTATGAGAGACATAAATATATCCAAAAATATTAATTGAGATATAAATACAATTGTGTTGAAAGAATTAATATTAAAAATAAACTTGGACAATATTTTTATATAATATATTGTACAAATTATCTACAAATATTATCTCGCATATTTATTTAAGAATCGTTACTAAAAGTTTTCAACGCCTTAATGCGATATCAATTTTTCTTTTTCTTTTTTTTTTTTTTTTTAGAATTAACGAACGATCTATTAAGCGCTCAAACTTTTGTTTTCTTTGGGGCTGGTTTCGAGACTTCTTCAACGACAATTAGCAATGCTCTTTACGAGTTAGCTTTGAATCATGATATTCAGAATAAGTTGCGGGAGGAAATTAAAGAATTTGAAAAGAAAAATGACGGAAAATGGACATATGAAAACATAAAAGAAATGCAATATTTAGAAAAAATTTTTCAAGGTGAGTATTACAATAATATATCGAAATATAACATTTAATATATTTCAGTTTCTAATTCTCAAATGAAAGTTTAAATTTTTAAATTGTTAAATTTAATATGCAGAATTATTGAAAATTTCATTTACATTTCAATTTCATTATCTTCATATAATGATATATTTAGATTATTGGTTTAAATTTTGCATAATTGTTGAAAGTTTCATTTACATTTCATTATTTTTATGTAATAATTTATTTTGATGCTAATTTTAATTTTGATCATATTTGCAGAAACTCTAAGAAAATATCCAGTTGTGCCATTTTTGAACAGAGAGTTAATAAATGATTATACTTTTGAAAATAGTAAAATAATAATTCCCAAAGGTTTAAAAATTTGGATACCCGTTTATGGCATTCATCACGATCCAGATATTTATCCAAATCCAGAAAAGTTTGATCCGGAAAGATTTTCAGAAGATAAGATAAAAAAAAGACATCCTATGCATTATTTACCATTTGGACATGGACCAAGAAATTGTATTGGTACATATGTAATAAAAACTTGAAATAGATAATCAAAAAATAATATGGAATGAATAATGAAATTAATAATAATTAGAATTTTGTATTTTTAGTGTTAATTAGAATTTTGTTCCAGGTGCACGATTTGGAACATACCAAACAAAGATTGGATTAATAAAAATTATTCATAAGTATAAAGTCGAAATTTGCGATAAAACATTAATTCCTTATAAATTTAATCCGTATACACATTTTTTGATGCCTTTAACGGGTTTATATTTGATGATAACTGAGATAGAGAATTAACATCTTTTTTTTAAATTTAGATTTTATTATTTAATGTATTAATGTTTAATATGTTATAAAATGTATTATTTATATTATTGTTATTAATTTATATTAATAGTAACAAAAAATATTTAATGATATATACATTTAATGATAATAATAATATATTTAATAATAATATATAAATAAAACAGATTTTATATAAGATTACATATATTATATATAATATGTATTAATACTATATATTATATTATAGTATTAATATATATTTATAACATTAGTATTACAGTATATATTTAGACTTATGATTTATTAACAATTTATTGTTAAAAATATTGTACATTTTTATTTCTTTTTCTAAGAATTTTCTTCTCTTATTGCTTTTTTCAAAACTTGTAAAATCTATTTCATAAGAATATACATTATAATGATGGAATTGACATATAATTGACATATAATTTAATAGATTAATTATAAATTATTTCATTATTATCGATAAAACGTATTAATATCGATAAAACGTAATATTTTATTTTCTGTACTTATAATTCAAAAAAAAATTCAATAAACGATTTAGTTATGTGACGATAAATAAATGTTTGTAAGATTATTAAACTTTATCTTTATCATCGAATATTCTTCTAAAAAATATACGTTTCTGATTAATATAAAATTTAAAATTTTAAGAGGAAAGGAAGAGAAAGAGAAAAGTAAATATAAAATTTCAGATCTTTTTTTCTATATAATACATTGCATTCTATCTATAGAAAAGTAAGAAGTACAACTATGAATCGTCAAATATGATTGTTGTAATAATTTATTTAACGTAATTATGATACATCTCTCACAACTCTCACAAGTTTCGAGAAATATATTATTAAATTATTTGAATATTTTTTGCACATATATTATTTACAATTATTACAATATTATCTTGGATAAATTATATTTTATTTTTTTATCAAAATGTATATCATTTTTGATACATTTATAATAATATCTTTTTGCTATTATTCCCTTTATTTTTTCAATATTATTTATTATATAATATAATTTATTATATTTATATTATTTTTGCAATCTGTTACGTTTGAATTCTTATTATCTAATTGATTTTGAATCAATTCATTGAATAATTCTTGTAAGAAAATCATCTATTTATTCACTATTTCAATTTGGATTTATTATTATAAATAATTATAAATTGTAATAATAATAATTATAAATATAATAATAAATATAATCAAATATCTTTTGTATTGTATAAGATACATTAATATTCTTTTTTATTTATTTTTTATCATATATCATATACCATATATAAAAAAATCAATTTTTTTCAGGAATTTGAATTGAAGTTAAAAGTGAAAATAAATAATTCTTTGAAAATTTTTTGCTATTGAATGAAAATATCATTTTTTTCAAATTTTTTAAATAAAAGAGTTCAAAAATCCTTTCCTTTTCAAGTCTTTGTAAAGTTAAAATTAATATTTTTTTATGCTGATAGTCCTGTATAGCAAGCAAGTTTACATTAAAATTCAATATTTTGATCATTAAAAGTAAAACAAGTAAAAAAAAAGTTATTTAAAATAATAATTTTATTAGCAATTATATATATAAGATCTATTTTAATCAATTTAATATCATTATCTATAGATTAAAATATAATTTTAACATAATTTAAAATAAGATGATCACTTTAAAGAAATATATTTCTTGAAGTTAAATGAAGTCAAATGAAGTTAACCGATTTTATTTGAAAACACTATGCATACTAGAGCCATTATTATTATATTATATCATTGATTATTTGATTCATAATATGTCTATGTAAACAGCATTCAATGTGTCAATTATCTTTAGAGAGAAAATTCAATATATTATACTGAAATTTTTTTATTATCTTGTTAATAAATTAATAAATATCCAAGGAAATTTTGAATCTAAAATCTATTCCTTCTTTTTCCAAGTAATGTAAATTTAACGTTAATCAGACACGTATGTTTTTCAATGTAATTAATTCAAATACAATCTTGTCATATTGCGAATCGATTATACCAAAAAAAAATATTTTTTATTAAATCTTAATATCTACATAAAAATGCTTAACCTTGATATCATAATTTGCTATTTTTTTGACGCCAATTACAAAATAAATTTTGTAGATATAAATTAAAAATTAGTAGATACAAATTAATTACAAAACTATAGCAAATTTCTGTAGTATTTAAATTAGTTTTTTAAATATTTTTAATTTAAAAATATTTTTTAGGAATATACACAATATGATTATTATTAATTTTTTTATTACAATATACATATATTGTATAATATATTTATAATTCTTAATTTGGCATAACTATAGCAAGTTTTATGTTATATGTATGTATAATTTTCTTATTTCACGCTGTTTTTGTTTTTCAAAATCTTTTATTAATTATTTTATTTAATAGAAACTGTGTATTTGCAGTCCAAATGATGTCTTGCTTCACTTTGCCATGAGATAATGCACTACTAACATGAAAAATAAAATCAGATAAAATATTTTAGTAATAATAAAATATATAATAATAGTAACATTAATTATAAAAAAAGAAAAATTTGCATATATCATAAATATGAAGCAAGAGAATAATCATTATAATGCATTTTGAGCTTAGAAATGCTTAATAAAAAAACGCAATATTAATATATAGTATATTCATATACATTTTCTAATATAATCTTTGACAGTCACAAAGTGAAACATTATGGCCAATATGAACCGCGGTAGGAGATCATCGATTGTTATCGAAATTAAATATATTATTTTTTGCTTTTCTCGAGAATATCGTATTCTAGTAACGATTAAATAAATTGAATATTGTTATATAAATAATCTTAAATTAATATTAATTAGTGTGTAAAATTATCATAGAAGTATTAGAATGTAACATTGATACCAGAAGTAAGATATCGGAGGATTTTTCTTCTAAAAAAAAAAAGAATATCCGCAGACAAGTTTCTTTTAAAGAAAATTTCCTTTTTTTTGGAATTGTTGATTTGAACCTTCAAAGATAGTTCATGGATTTCAATTCAGGGAATAATTATTAAAAAAAAAAAAAAGATTAGCATATTTAAGAAAGTTGCAATGAAACAAGTGAAAATCTAAAGATGGCACTATAGTAAATGAATTGTTCATCTTGAAGAACAAATCTAAGAACTCAGCCAATTATTATCTTCCACCAATAATTTTAGAATAAAAGAATAGCGAAAATGGATGGGATTACATAGACTATTACATAGACTATTACACAGACTGCCGCTCTTGTAGATAATATAAATAATTCGAATATTAATATAAATAACGAAATTTATACGATTACATCTAAATGAATGATTGTTTTCGCTAATGTTCCATTTTCGAACTTCTTTGTCCGCATTCATTTAAATATATGATAAATTTTTACATTTTGATGAATTTTTATCCTGGGAGAAGTTTAAAATACAATTTGAAATGGTCAAATGCATAAAATAAGGTGATCAAGATTGATTGTTTACAGCGTTCAACGCAAAGTGTATTAATTTCTCTTCCCATCGATATTTTTCAGATTGTTTATTAATTACTTATTACTTTATTACTTTTATTACTTTATTATTATTATTACTACTTTATTACTTCTATTATTTTATTATTATTACTTCTTACTTTATCAATTATTTAATTAAGTTAAGTATTAATTGAATTCCGTTTGCAAAGAATTTTCATTTCAAATTTAAATTATGTTTTATTATCGTCAACGAAAAAAGGAATCGATCTCAGGTTATCGAAATTGAGAAATTGGCACAAGTAGCTTTTGTCGATTTTCATCCGGAAACGTAGACAACGAGACAAATCAATATCTCAATATGTTACGACATTAGCCAACTCAACAATCCCAAAGATTTCATATCATTAAGAATTGTCAAGACTCTGGAAGTTGTCGAGACTATATCTCGTGAAATTGAGCGAAATAAAATCAAAATAATCAGAAAGATAATTTCATTTTTCATTTTTGTTGTTTCCGGGAATAAATTAAGAAAAAGAAATGAAAATGAAACAATAAAGTTATAACACATTGGATATGTGAGAAACAAGAACATTTTCAGAAAGATTATACAAAAAAAAAAATTAGCATAAAGAGGGAATTTTCAACTTCAATTTCTGTTGTCATGGATCCATTAAAGATGGATCCATCGTTGAGAAAACCATCGATAATAACAAACTAAAATAATTATTGATGCAGGCTCGAATTTAAATCTTTTGAAAACGGATTATACTCCAAATATAGATTTTGATGTGGTGGAATTAGGAAAAATGTTTTTTTGGCTTCTGGAGAAAAGTTATAAAAATCTGGATAACATAACTTTCTGTTAAAATAGTTTGAACAAAGTAGTAAACTTTAAAAATAAAGAAGATTTCCTGCTAATTAATCTCAAAGGAAATTGTCTTTTAAACACTAATTTCCTCAAGAAATATAAATGTCAACTAAGTTTTTCAGTCGAAAATATGTTCATCGATTTTAGATATTAATAATAATGTTATTTCTTATACTATAATGCTACATTGAAACTCGTAATTCATAATATTATCCCTTTCTTTTAAAAAAAGATACGGTAACTTTGTTCAAACTTTGTTCTGTTCGTTATTTTGCTACTGGATATTTCTATCTAAAAAAGGAATTTATAAATATATTTACGTGATTTTTTTCAGATAGCAAATGCCTCAACATTGAAGGAAATGATGAAGAAATTCGATGAAGAAATGTTTTTTTAAATTCGGAAAAATTTTGAGAAAGTTGCATTTTTGCAACAAAATCTTAACACATAACAATCTCATAGCAATATAAAAACAATAAGTGCTATTCAATAAAGAAATATTTATTTTGAGAGGAATGATGCAATTTTTTTGATATAAAATGAATCCTTATAGTGAATCGAAGATACATCATGAAGGGAATATTTAGTCGCTGAGATCTGAAAAAATTTTATTTAAAAAGATTTCAAGAAAGAAGAAAATTTGATAAAGTCAAGAAAAAACATGGGATATTCGGATAATTAACATCTTATTGATGTAATTTTTTTCTGAGATGAAAGATGAATATTGAGATATCTGAAGAAAATTAAATATATTTATAAATCTCTTTTTCAGATAAAACTATCCAATAGCGAATACAATGAAGTTTGAGAATAAGATTTTTTTATAAAGAAAAATAATGATGTTATTAGTTTTGATAGTGTAGAACATCATGACCAATATTATCGCGACAGGATAACATTGGTTGTTATTGATATAACAATAATAAAATTTATTCCCGGATACAACAAAACAATTTTATGTGTAAGTCGTAAGTTGGCTTTGACAAATTAAAAAAATTATGATCTAATGACTCATAAATATATATATGTTGCTGATAAATATGCCGCAAAAAAATTTGTGTAATAATTTCTACAAATATTAAAAAATGAAATTAACAATGATATTGATCGATATAACACGAATGAAACAAATTTATTTTGAAAAATAGAAAAGAAAGAAATAAAGAAAGAAATTTTTAAATAAAAGTAAAATATATGAAAAAAAATGAATGAATAAAGAAAAAATCATCATGGAAAATATATCAATTCTGTAAATATTAAATAAATTTAATGGTCATAAATTATTAGAAAAACAAATAGATGACGGTCATTTTAAAATAATGTTTTTAATATATTATACTTTTTTTCTGATATAAATGAATTAGGCATATATTGAAAATATAATAATAAAAAAAAATTAATAAAAAAAAAATAATACAAAAGTAATTTGTAAAATTTGTTTCTATTTATGAGCCACATTTTGACCAAAATATTTTGAAAATATTAATTTGCTCGTTAATACGTAAATTAGAAAAATTAAAAATATCACATCTGATTATATATAAATAGAAAAAGAAAAAATTAGCTTATGAGTTTGAATATCTATACACTTATTGACTAAATAAAACATAATTAATCATAATAACAAGTCATTTTATTCGTCAAAAATAGGAGCTATTTTTAAAAGATATTGTTATTGGAAAATGAAAAATAAATATGAAAAACATATCCATATAGGATAATGTTAATAGATTTATAAAAATCAACAACAATAATCAGATTGAAAATATAATCTTAACAATAGAAAAATTCGCAGGAAAAAAGTATGAGTTTACGTATCTAACTTCAATATATATTCTATGGTTGATAATAAGCGCGTATTTACATATCTAGCAATGTTTTTTAGTTTTACTCTAGCTGGGAACACGTGGTAAGAAGAATTCTTTTCGGAAAGAATCTCAAGGTGAGAATATATTTGATAAAATAAAAATATATTTGATAAAAGAAGATATAATTTTGTTATTTCTGTATTTAAAAATATATTTGTTCAAAAATTGAATCGTTTATTTTCCATCAGGAAATCCGTCAGAAGAAAATATTATTTATTTGATGAGATTACAAAAAAATAATCTATTATGAAATATTAAAACGGAATGAAATTATTATTTAGAGCTATATTATGAAAAGCAAGGGAAACTTAAAAAATGTTATCCAAGTTTTTTCAATCGAAAAAAGTAGTGTATGATTCAAAATCATATATTGCACTGCAGATAATTACAAAAATCACACAAAAAATTCTATAACTGAAAATAATCAGATTTTCATTTTCTATATTTCCTAGATCTAGTATCATTTGATTATTATTTATTTTGATCGTTATAAAATATAAAAAAAAGAATTTAATAATGCTGAAGTTAAAACTTTCATATAAAACTTTTTTCAATCAAAAAAAAAAAACTTTTATCAAAAACACAATTATTTTTAAAATAGAATGCTGTCATAAATAACAATGGGAAATATATATATATATTTATATAATCGATTGATTGCAATTTTTATTTTGCTAGGAAATAAAAAAAAAAAAATGTTGGTTAATTGAATTTATTTATGTTACAACTCAATACATGTATTATTTATATAAAATGTACAAACAATAAAAAAAATATTTTTAAAATAATATGTAATAATAATTATTGATAATTTCAAAATATTCCAATAAAACTAATAATAAAATTCCTTAATTATTTTTAATTTTTGATTTATCCTTACACTTAATATCTATGCAATATGCATAGGTATTTAAATAATGAGTCACTTTAAAATATAATATTTTCAAAATGACAACTGTATTGATATTGTTGAAGATATGATCACTTCCTGCTGTATCATGTAATATCTGGTTGCGAGAATATGTGGAAAAGCTGTGGAAAACGTGGAAGAAAATGTGAGAATTCAAAAAATTTGTTACTAAAATCGGTATAATTTCAATTTGTTTTAATTCATTTTATTTTACTTTTATTTCTTTTGTATTATATTCATTCATTTTTAATAATTATATCAGTTAATCCAATAAAATATGTATTCTATACACATAACCTGTAACAGATACAATATATATATCAGTTTTATAGCTTTAAAATATAATTAAAGAATCTGGATTTTAAAAAATTAATTAAATGTGAAAAAGATAACATTAAAATGAATTGAAAAATTTTGGAAATTTAGAAAATTTAGGATTGTTTTATTCTATTGGTGATTGAAAGATGGCAGTATTGGGCATGAAATATCGATTGTGATCGATATTTTTTTGTTTGAATCTTTGCATGAAATATGAAATATAATATAAAAAAATCGTTCGTATCTCGATTTATATTTTATTATATCTTGAATATAATTAAGATTATATTAAAAAATTAAAATTACAAAAATATATAAATAAAAAAAACTGAAAATTAAATTCTGAAAATCTAAATAATGTAAATATTTAAAAAAAAATAAAATTGAAAAAAATAAATATAATGATAAAAGGAATAAATCGGAAAGAGAGAAAGAATGAAATAGAAATGAAGAAATTAAAAAAAAAAAGAAAAAATAGAAACAGAAGTAAATATAATAATAAAAATAAAAATAAGAAAAATTAGAGCGAATAAGAAGATATATATAAATATAATATATAAATATAATAATAATAATATTTTACGAGTGTTAACGATTATATTGAAGATTTAATAGTTTTCAGAATAGAGCAGGATATGGTTCTTTCTATTCTTCTATAAAGACTATATTGTATATTGTAAAATATCGCAATAAAGCAAATAAAAATGCGATGCATAAAAATAAAGATAGATAATAGATGGCACAAATAGAAGAAAAAACAGAGGAAGATGGTAAAAGATAACTGAAAAGAATAGATTTATTAAAAAAAAAGAAAAAGAACAGAAGGAAAAAAAACATGTATTTGAAATATGCTATATTTTTAAATAAAATATATTTAAGTAAAATATATGAAAATATTTAGAAAAATTTGAATTGATAGTTTAACAGAGATAAGAGTGATGAATGTAGAATATTAAAATTCTCAAAACATAATAAAACTAAACTAATAATAAAGTTACTGAGAGAACAAAAATTATAAGAAGAGAAAAACGATGAGAGAGATCATGACAACAATGAAGAAAACAGAATAATGGGAAGAAGATACAATGTAAGTAATATATAGCTAAAGAAGGAAAAAAGTATGATACGTTGAGAAAGGGAGCGAGAGCGAGAAAGAAAGAGCGAGAGATTTAATAAGAAAAGAAGAAAGAATAAGCAAAGATCAATATTGTTATGAGCTTTAAGCTTAGCCATGCAATATCATAGCCAAAATTATGGAAACAGAAATCAGCATCAGTTGTTATTCATATCCAAAATATCGAATGAATTTAAATCATATTTCGGACACAAAACAAGCAGAACATACACTCTATTCCTTGCAAAAACATTATAATATATGTTTAGTATTATAGTTTAGTACATATTGTAATTTATATTATAATACATTATATTTAATTCTATATTGTATATTGTAAAATATCGCAATAAAGCAAATAAAAATGCGATGCATAAAAATAAAGATAGATAATAGATAATATAAGTTTAGTTGTATGAAAGTATGTAGAATATACTTTTTTTTTTCTATGTAGAATATAGAAAGTTATAAATAAATTAATTAATTATTGTAAGTATTATAAAAATTGTAAATAAAACATTACAGAAAAAGTACCAGTTTGATACAACAATATGATCAAACAATATGAAAGACAGAGATCAAGTATCGAAAATGTCTTCTCAGTCTCTGAAAAAAACTACGTAATTATAATCAACGAAATTTTTCATTAAAAATATAAACTTTCAAAAATGAAACAGATTTCCTATTAATCGATATGAATGAATATTGCTTTTTAGGTATTAATTTTCTTGAAAAAAATAAATGTTAATTAAAGTTTTCAATATATATATATATATATAAAATGTTTATCGATGAAAAATTATTTTTAAAGAAGAAAAAAAGAAAGGAAAAAAAATATTTCAAGAAAAAAAGAGGACAAAGAATAAGGAAAAATTTCTAATTATTTACAGAAACTTTATAAGCATTATGCAGAACAATTGAACGATAAAAGATTGAATTGAAATTACTTCATAAGTTTCAAGATATGTTCGTAAAGAATTCAAACATGTTGTGAAATGTGAAATCGACATCATATAAAATTAACTTTAAAAAACATAATTTTATTAAACAAACGTTGCAATGGTCGAATATTAAATATTAACTGGACAAAATTATTTTAAGCTTATATGGAGATTTAATTTTTAGAAAACAATATTGTTTTTTATAATAATATTTATTATTTCATTAAAAATACATAAAAATACATAAAATAAAAATATAACTAAATATATAAAAAATATAACGAATATAATTTTTTTTCAGTGATTGTCGAAAACTTACTTTATTAGTGAATTGGAACTTATTAGTAGTATTCGACATTTGATTAATTGAAAGTATGAAAAATTGTACAATACTTTTTGCTATTTGATAAAATAATTTGTGCAAATTTACAAGCATGTTATATCACAGTATGAGTATATCAGAGTATATATATATATATAAATTTAAATATAAATTTCTTGTGACAAGTTGTATAAATTTTTCTTAATATTAATATATTATGACCAAATAACAAAATTTCTAAATTCCCTATTAATCATATCAATTATCGTAATATTAAAGTTTTTGTTTGGAAATCTGAAAAATTTATGCGCTCTATTCCTGTCATTATTTGAACTAAAACCTGATTTTCTTATCAACAATTAACTTCATTCTTTTTAAATTATTTTTATATAATATATTTTCTTCGTTTTAAATTTGCTTTTTCTTTATCATTTTTTAAATACTATTTTTTTAATACTTATAAGAAAATTAATATATAGTAAGCAATCGAATTTTTTAATTCATAAATGTAATGTTGATAAACCAAAACGATAATGTTCAAATGTTATGTTATATTCAAATATAATGTTATTTATATTTTCTTGTGCTAATTCATTATCGATAAATTTTATTTGCTCCGAAAATAACATTTCATTGTTGAATTTATTGTTATAAATATATTGCAAACTTTGTCGTTAAGAACGAATTTATAATTTAGTTTCTTTGTAAAATATAAATTTTATAGATCGACAATATCTAGTGAAATATGTAGCTGGATTGTATCAAATTAAATTAGATTAATGTATTATAATTATATTATAATTATATAATATAATTAGAATATATTATATATATATATATTAATATATAATAATATATATTATAATATATTATATAATTTTATTGGTACAAAAGAAATTATGAATAAAAAAATTCATCATTACTTTCAACAGATTTGAATTTTTGTTATATATATATTTATTATAATATATGCAATATAATATATGATAATATATGAACTTCCAACTCATTTGCAAATAAATTCTAATTTTTCATTTTGATCTTTAAATATATTATTATTTGAACTTATTAAATTATCTAATGATCTATTGTTGTTTACAAAGTAAGTTCTGCATTTGACTCAGTTATTTTAATAGCATTAGAAGAAGCAAGCACGTTTAACTTTTAATAAAAATATAATGTGATTATAATATTCTAAAGAAACAAATGTTAAGAAAAAAAAAACTAAGTATTAACAAAAGAATTTATGTCTATATGCTAGGATGTCCTTGATAATCTTATCTTATCCGATATTAAATTGTCCGATAGAACCAATGATAATTTAACAAAATAACAATAAAAACACTAAAAATTATAAAATGAAAAATGCACTATAAAAAGACATAGTGACCGCTCAAAGATTGAAAGGAATAAAAAAATTGTCGATTTAGAAATATTATTATCGATTATTTCTCTAAAATATAATAAATAAACAATAATAACAATAATAGAAATGTATATTTTATAATATAAAATAATTTAATATAATTCATAAATATCAATGACGAGATTAAAGAATCCGCTAATGATAAGCATTCGATGCCTTTATGTCATGGATAGTCGTAAACATTAAGATTAATTTTAATATAGTTTTGCAAAATTTTACAAATCAAATACAGCAATAAAAAAAAGTTTCTGTTTTTCAAATATTCATTCTTGTTGCATATAACAATGTGAAACATAATAAATCATTGACAAATCATTACATTATGTAAAATTTTAATTATATAATAAAGTAATATTTAATTTATAGTTACTAAAGTAATTATTTAATTATAATATAATAATACAAAAAAAACAAAAAGCTTATGGACAATTTATAATGATTTAAATTAAAATAAATATTTTGAGATGTTATATCCATTATAAAATTAAAATTTAAATAATTCTTAATAAATTTATAGAATATTTTTCAACTACTGAAATGCGATTAATCGATTAGTTGTCTGCCTATATATATATATATTTTATTTAATTTGTAAACATTTAAAAAGAAAATTAAAAATTTTAATCTATAAGAGTTTTAATGTATGATTATTACATTATATTGAAACAATTTTTTTTTATACATTTGAAAATGAATTTTATCCAGTTAGTCCATGGTATTTAAACCACTGTATCGCGACAATTAATTGTTGTGAAGAAATAATTATTGAAAAAATATTTAACAAGAATAATAGAAAAATAATAGAAAAGTCAAACAGTCCCTGAATTTTTTATTGTGTAGAAGATTTTGTGTGGATTAGAGATGATTAAATGAAATTATTAAAAAGGATTCTTATTGATTATCAAGAAAAACTCTTGCCTTATCCAGTTTCATCTGATTTTCAAAATTATTGACAAATCTTGATGAAATAAAAAGATTGCTTTCTGTGAAAATTAGATTATGACAGTTTAAAATAATGCTGTTTGAATTTTGAAACATTCCTGCCATATTTAATAAACATCGTTTTGGTAGATCTTATTTGGAAAATCTACTTATATTTAGATGATATGATAATCTTTGGAAAAACATTTGACTAAGAAATAAATTTAAAGAATAAGAAATATTCTTTCCACTTCAAGCGAATTTATTCATGAGCTTAAAGAAATACAATTTTTTTTTTAACATATTGTCATAGAAATGACATGAAGATAAACCTGAATAAAATTAAAGCTATTCAGAAATAATTAATTCCAAAAAATATCTTTGAACTAAAAATTTTTCTGGAACTTTATATATTCTGGAACTTTATTATAGAAAATTTGTCAAGAATTTTTCACTTATTGTAAAATTTTTGCATCACTTAATTAAAAATAAAAAACAAAATAATTTGTGCAATAAATGTCAAAAACACTTAAAGCAAGATTTAAAAATAAAATTGCATCTTTTGTTTCATATTTTCATAAGAAGAAAAATCGAATTTTACACAGATGTATCAATTTTTATTAAATATCAATTTTTTGCAATTGAATTAGTATTGTTCAGAAAAAGAAAATCGTCGATTACTTCTCGAAAATATTTAAAACAGAAAAACAGAAATTATGTCATTCGTAAACAATTGCTAACAACGGTAAAAGATAGATAAAACATTTTCATCGCTATTTTTATAAACAAATTTTTGTCAAGGACAGATCATGTAACATTATAATGATTGATATTCTTCGATAGATTAAACAGCTTAATTTACAACAATATAACTTTGAAATTCAGCATCGAAAAAAAAAAAGTATATGCTAATAGGAATGCCCTATCAAGAAGAGTTTGTATTGACATAAATTGCAAAAACGTCAGGAAGAAAAAGAAAATGTTTTTTCTGTATTACGAACGATCTATGAAACTTCGAATTTAAAAAATTATAAAATAACTCAATAAGAAGAAATTAAATTTATTTTTAAAGAGATAAATAAGAAAACTTGCTAAGATGTAACGTAATTTTTGTTTGTAAAATATTGAAAAATATAAAACTTTCTAGAAATACAAAAAGGATTATTAAATGAAAATCGAAAAATAATGAAAAACTGGTTGCTATGTCTCAAAAAAAATTTCAGAAATTTTGAAAGAATGCTATGATTTGCTAACAGCCATTTTGAAATCAATAAGATATTGTCGAAATACGTCAGCAATTTTATATTTTTGGATTTCTTATAAGATATAAAAGATTGATATTAATTTCGATATTATAATATCAATAACAAAAAAGAGATTTTACAAAAAGAGAGTCAGAATTTTAAAAATTTATAATATTGGAATATATCAAATCGATGCTAAATCAACAAGCAATTATAATCGTTAAAATTACGTCCTTGTACATGTCATAAGTCATCATAGTCTTTAGAAATTCACTTCGATCAAGGACGAAATTTCGAAACTAGAGTTTTTTTAAAAATTAATGAGATTGCTTGGAGTTAAGAAAACGACCTATTATATCATAAAATAAATTAATAGATAGTTGATCATGTCTTAAAGATATTGCTTCAATATAATGATGCAATATATTTTGAATAAGTTCTTCAAAGTATATGTTGATAAAAATGTCATCAGCGATGATTTTATATGATTAAAAGTTGCTCAAAAAATTGTTGCAAAATAATTGGACAAAATTTTTTATTAAAAAAAAAAAATATCATAATGCATACTGAAGAAATAAAGATTAGAAAAGATTTATCAATTCATAAGAAGACAATGGAAAATTTTCAACAAAAATGAAAACATGGTATGAAAGCTATATGTATATATATACCAATGAATTTAATGTGCAAAATAAAATCTAAAATTCTACATATAAATCGATTGGCGAAATATAAAAAGTACAAATATCAAATATAAAAAAATAAAAGATTCTCATCCAACAAAAAGGCGCGAAATAAATTCTCGACAGAAATGATTTTGATGAAAAAGTCGAGATCTTTTTCAAAAATGTCCTCTTAAACATTTGCAATAAAATTCGTCACATAATAACACATGGCGATCTAATAGCGAATCAAAACAATGAGTGCCGTTCCATAGAGAAGATATGTACTGAAATCTGATTCATTTTAAGAAGAATATATGATATTCCATCTCATAAAGGGAATCTTTATGACGAATCAGAATTGTTAGTTATAAACCTACATGGGCATTGATAATTCGTGAACTACATATAATTCTTCTCCTCTTTCTTGCATTTCCACTTACATTCTTTGAATATTGAAATATGGAATAAAGAGGAATTTAGAAATTTATATAATATCTATATATAATATTTATAGATACATTGATCTATATAATTATATATATTCATAATTATGTAAAGCAAAGCTCGAAAGAAGAATATAAAATGGTTAATAGTGAGAAAAACCTGTATATTGATAATGGAAATCATGAAGCGATAGAAATTGCGCAAATTTGTTTTAAATATTGACGATAGAAAAACATAAATGAATAACTTTGTTTTTCAAATTATTTAAAATTTTGTGCTAAAAAGTGTTACAGATTAGATTAAAGAACATATCAAACACATGAACGAATGAGACCATAAAATGAAAATATACTAATATGCTATAGATCTAAAAAAAAAAAAAAAAAAATATGTCAGCATAAAAATGTTAATTTAAAAAGAATTTCTTAAAAAAGAAATGTTTTATTATTCGCAACGAATTATAAAATTCCTGAATATCTCTACGAAATTTAAGTGAAAATGGACCATCACATTCTAAAAATAATTGCTGAAGCAAGAATTAAAAAAATTGGACAAATTAATTAAAACTTACTATATTCATAATTATGTTAGGTTTTGTAAATACTGTTGACAATTTTTTATATGTTCATTTTAAAAGATTAGATTTTGAAAATGGACTAATTGAAGTATTAGAGTTTTCATCTATTCATTGAAAATTGTATGTTCTAAAAGCTAGAACATTTTACAAAAAATATAAAATTAAATATATATTTTAAAAAAATATACAAAAAATATAAACTAATATATAAAAAATATAAGCTAATATATAACTAAAATTTGATATATAGGCTTTGATATTACTTGATAATCACAGAACACATATTATAATACACATTTACAAAATAGAATAATATTATGATTCTTACATTTCTATTTTTGTCTTTCCATCTGTTGTCTTTTTTTAAAAAAATAGAAAGATGATAGAGAGATGAACGATTGATACATAATCTAAAACAATCATAATTTATAATGTTACTTATGAAACATATAAACAAAAATAAAACTTATTTGAATAAGACAAAACGAATAAATTAATGAAACATAAAAATACTAAAGTCTTTTTAAAATTTGATAGAAAAATAAATGATATACATCTATGTGATAATAAAAAGCGAATTTTTAACAAATAATAGGCCAATAAAAAATATTAGAAGATGAGGGTTAAAATATTGATAAAATATAATGTTTAGAGATGAAGATAATAAAATAGTATAGTAGAGAATAATAAAGAAAAATTTAAAGGATGAAGTGTAATGAAAGAGTAATTTAAAAGATTAAGAAAGACAGCAAAAAGAAAGTGAGGATAAATTCCTGAGAAAAAATGAAAAAAGATAAGAAAAAGAAAAGACAGGGAAAGTGATAAGAATATTTCTTAAAGAAAGTGAAATCGTACATATATAATTAAAATTAAAAAAAGGAAGAAAAAAGACATATAAATATAAAAAAAAATCTTAAACATATCAAACAAAGTAATTAATATGATCAAAATAATAACTGAAATAAAGCAACTAACTTCGATAAAAAATTAACTAACTAACTTCGATAAAAAATAATGTAAAACTAGTATTGCAAAATTTCAATATTATAATTTTGTCAATACTAGGAATATCTATTTGTATGAAAAATAAGTTAAGATAGTTAATAAACTTTTTTTCACAGACAAAAAATAAACTAAAACTAATACTGGTATAAAAATTATAAAAACTATCATCATTAAAAAATGGAAACAAAATATAATTGGAGGAGCTATTTTAATGAAGAATATTTTATATATTTTATATTATATATTATATAAAATTATATAACTTGAATACAAAAACTTTCCTAATAATAAACTTATAGCATCTCAGAAAATAGCAAATTCGCTCAAGAAATCTAACAGAAAATGATATTCAATTCGATTCGATAAATAATAATAATAATAATTGAAAATTTAAATATAAGAATATAGAACTAATACAAAAAATGAGATAGATATTTGAAATAAGAAATTGAAAAAAATGGAAAATTTGATATCAAAATAAAGAGGTAATACAAGTAATAATTTGTTCATGAACCTCTATTCGTATTCTATTTATAAATATTCTATTCGAAGAAATTTTTTATATAAAAAATTCTTTTTGTTTTTACCACATGCAGGTTTCTATTAAGTCTAAAGAAAGGATGATGTTATTTAAGAAAACTATCTTTGAGAATTTAGCCGACACTTATAATTGTATATTTCTGACGTACTTCAGATCAGCTGAATCATCCTAATCAATCATTCTAACGGTGACATTCCAGCTGATTCAAAAATAAATAACATTGTTTTAATTCGAGGAATATAAGAGAGATGCGCCGATCTGTTTCTGTTTATCATGAGATCTTTGTATACAGATCACTACCCAAACAAGAAATTTGGGGAATTGTCGCGAACCGATCGCGATATTATTGATTAATTTAATTTTTAATTGAACCAGGAAAGAATTTTTCTGAGGATACCAGCTTCACTTGCTAAGAAGGTCTTATTGTGAACGAAAATTATATATACAATCTATTATATTAATATATTGTGAAAAAAAAAAGAATTTTTTATATTACTACATATGTTTTAGAACCGTCATGTTGATGTCTCAATATAAGAAAAAAATAATGATTGTCTCTCAAAAAAACATCAAAAGGAATTTAAAAACTGAATATATAAAAAAAAAAAATATTTTTTGTGCAATATTTCAAGTTTGGAGCATTTTGAGTTACTAAAATTTGAGATAATTACTGTCAATAATTGGGCTGCTTATATGAAGGTACATTAATTAAGTTATTTTTGATCTGTTTCGAGTAGAAAAGAATCCAATATAATAATGCGAAATCCCATGAATCAAAAACCATTCAACAAAAAATCAAAGATTTAAAATAGGAAGCTCTCTTTTATCTTGTTTATTTCATAGATATTATATATCATTATTACTTGTTTAGACTGTTTCTTAAGAAAAACAAAGAAAAAATAAAAAAGCTAATTAAAATATAGTAAAAAATCATTGAAAATGATAGCAATTATGTTATCTGACTAAATAAATTGTATGACTAAATAAATTGATTTTTTTTTATTATTTTAATGCAAAGTTTTATAATAAAAATGAAAAAACTTTATGGTATCCGTACTACTAAGTAAAAATGTAGTGTAAAAATATTAACTTATTTACGTCGAAAAATTTTTTGTTTAGAAGATATTATTATTTAAAGTTCAAAAACTTATATATGAAAAGTAAGAAATGCGATATTATGCTATACTTTCTTTATCTTTTAAGTTATAATAAGTTTTATAATTTCAAGATACAATATTTTTTAAATTAAAAAATATAAATAACTTTTTTTTTTTTTAATATTTTTTTAAAGCAAATAACTAATTACCGATACAATAAAAATTATATAGATTTTAAAAATAGGCTTAAAAAATTAAAAATTGATTTTCATATATTTCAATCTATAAAAAGAATTTATTAATATTAATATTTTATAATAATTTTTATTAATATTGTATAATATACTTTTTACATTAAATTTTTATTTAAAAAATTTTTCATATGATTTATATTTTACAAATACGATACTTTAAAAAAATGTCAAATAATCTAAAAAAAATTATTATAAATATAAAATGGTGAAACTTACAATTGGCTTCGTAATGATGAAATGGAGAAACTAAATTGTGAAAATGAAGAAAATGTTATAAATAATAGTTGCACGCAAAAATAAAAAGTGATACAGATTATTGAATACATCAAAAGAAGAAAAAAAGAAGAAATCTTAATTTTATGAATCTTAATCTTAAATCTTAATTTTCTGAATCTTAAATAAAATGAAAATTGAATTCTCATGATCAAATAAAAATTTATTATATAATACATAACAAGCAAAATTCAGATATAAAAAGACATCTGAATGTATAATCTATATTTTTCGAATCTTCTTCTTAGAAGAATTCAAATTGAAAAATGAATAATTATTGCACATATGTAAAAAAACATATAGCGCATAAAATACATTCTTTAAAATTGAAGAACGTTTTTTTTGTACGGAATTTTAAGCCTCACAAAATTCTAGTCTTATAATTTCTTTTATCATAAAAGACAAATATTTTTGTAACAATTTATCTTTTTCAAGAAAAGTAAAAGAAACTAGAATATATTATGAATTTAAAATGGAACAATTCTAAAATTGTGTTTTTTTTCCTAAACAAAATTAATATATTATAAGAATTTTTTTTCATTTATTAGATTTATCAATGTCCATCAAAAATGTTACTTAACAAAATATTAGAAACAAGACTTAGGATTGATTTATGAAACGACCAAAATAACTCGAGTTTCATTTTCTCAATATTCTCAATAAAAACCCATTTTAATTTTAATATTACATGAATCTTTTGTCATCTATGATATGATCTGTATAATCTTTAACATTTTAGTATATTATCCATTAAGTTTTCTAGTATATTTAAAAAGTATATTATTTTTGTTGCAATGCTTTCCAAAAATTTTTCTTTTTGTATTACTCAAAAGAATCTTCATCCAACATTGTTTGTTAGATTATCAACTGGATTTAAATTTATTGATTAAGGTGAATAGAGTTTCTCTATATTGAATTAAATTTCTATTCGTTATTTTCATTAAAATTTTAGCTGTTAGTTTCGAAGCGTATTATGAATCGTCGTTATTCTACTAGTTAAAGATCTCAAATATATTTCTTTTAATCACTGTACTAAATTATTGTATAAAATTATCACTCGTTAATTTTTATTAATTTCTCAACATTAATTTTCAATTATATTATTGAATCACTGTTATATCAATAGTTGTTTTGTTTTTTAAAAAACAGTGTGTTATTGTTTTTTTCAATGCTGCAAATTTCAATTTATATAACCTTTTCCGAAAATTATTAATATATTGTTTTATAAGTTAATATAAGTTTGTAATATAAGTTAATATGTTAATATAAGTGTTATTAATATATTGTTTAACAAGCAGCAGATATTTTTTCTTATTCTTTACATTAATGAAAAGATTTTTTAAATCATTTTTCTTCTGATACTTCTTTTGTATATATTGAAATTAAAATTTTTTTTTACAGTTCGTGCTAAGAAAAAATCTTTTTTTATTTTTCGAATTATTACTTTTAAAATATCATCTCTTATGCAATGTTTTTCTGGATTTATTAGATTTATTTATTTTTTATGTTTATTACAAATCTTTTCTATTTCTACTTTTTTCTTTTCTTTTTTTTGAAATTTCATATCATTAACATTCCATAAATTTCTTAATTTTTTTTAAATGTAAGTTTCTATTTCTAACAATTAAAAATCTAATATCGATAAATTTTTTATTATTCTATTATTCATTTATATAATTCAAGATGCAAATCATTGTTAAAACGAATATATAGACATAAAAAAAAAATTAACAAATATTTTTATAATTTAAATAATATTTAGTATTTATATAATAATATTAATATTATATAATAATATTAAGTAATATTAATATTTAGTATTTAGTAATATTTAATATTTAAATAATATTTAAATAATATTTAAATAATTTACAAAATTATTGTAATTATTATGGAATTATTATAACGTAAAAGATTTTAAACTTATTTCTAATAAATGAATTACAGAAAATGAATTACTAATACATAAGTGGATTATTACATGAAAACAAAGGAATAAATAAATGATATACTATATACAATGAATATAAGAAGAAAAATGCATGAGAATAAACAAACATTGTCAATATTAAGAAAAAATTTTAATACTAAAATTAATATCATTTATACATCAATACATGATATTAATTAGTAGTAATATTAATTTAGTAATATTAGTAATATTAATTTTTAGTGATATTAATTTAAGAAATATCTTTCTTAATTTTTTTTATTTGCCATTGTATTTTAATTGAAGTGCATTCATTTAATAACAGTAACATAATATCGACATTCTTCTTTATCATCTATATATGATCTATCATCAGATAACAAAATAAATATTTCATGAAATGAATTATAACAAGTGACAATTTATACGATTTGATGTTTCTATGATCTTACATTGGTAACGTTTGCTTATAATAAATTAACAATAATAAACAAATATACTGTTATTATATAATATACTGTTATTCATAACAGTTAATAACGAAAAATTAATTAATAATAATTTTTTAAAAAATATATCAATTAATATTAATATTATATCAATTAATAATTTGGTAAAAGTGAAAGGTGACTTATATATAATAAAAATGCAAAATAAAAGATTTCTTCTAACAAGATATAATCTATTATTATTAAATATTATACTATAAATATTGTTATATAAATACTATACTATAAATAATAATATTGTTTTCAAATTCACTCAATAATATCATTAAGCATATATTCAATAGAGAACGAAAAAAAAAAGGTCAATTATTATCGATTTTGTTGATTGATTTTATTCAAACATAAAAATACATAAATTAAAAAAAAATTTCATTTGTGTCTAAAAAAAAAATCAAAACGAAATTTAAAAATATTTTGACTTATTGGATATCGCTTTCAGAGAAAAAGATTTATTTATTAACCATCAAATATTTTTAATATAGACGAATTTCTAATTAAAATCGAGAACTTTGTCCTGATAAAAAAATTTTTTTTTTTTTAAACAATTTGTACACTTACTTCAATTGAAAAGAAAAAAAATAACTACAATTATTGCATATTATAATACCGAGAATATTTAAAAACAAGAAGTCTGAATATGAAAGTGAGCTGTCTCCTAATTCTTTTTTCTACTATATCTCAAAAATCTATTTATATTAATTCAAATTATTCATGAAATTATATAATATATTTATAGTTATAAGATTATTTTTTAAATCTGCGCTGATAATTTAAATTGATAGATCATATACATCGTATTGTTTTATCGAAGTATTCGAAATTGTTGTGGCTAATGATGTCATTCTATTGTATCTGTTATACAGCAATCATTAGATAGGGTTAAATCTATTATAATTTAAATCTATTAAATTATAATCTATTAAATTATATTTTATGTTGCTGCTAATTTTAACAAA
Source organism: Apis laboriosa (assembly GCF_014066325.1). Taxonomy (NCBI): domain Eukaryota; kingdom Metazoa; phylum Arthropoda; class Insecta; order Hymenoptera; family Apidae; genus Apis; species Apis laboriosa. The sequence continues at coordinate 559,729 of NW_025223092.1, forward strand.
TTTGTATAAAAGAAAGATTATACAAATTCAATTCAATAAACTATCATTAATAAATTTCCATAAAAGAAAGATTGCACAAATTCAACTTATATTCTGTTTGAAAATTAGCTATTTTCAAAATAACTGTTTCAGATTTTTGTCTTAATTCAGTAACGATCCTAGAATATAGAATATGCATTCGATTATATTTAATTATAAATTAATGCAGAAAATATATCAGAGTATAATGATATAAATAATGATAAAAATATATAGAAAAATTTGAAGATTAAAAATTGATACTACAACATTTATATCTATAAACAAATATCTGTAAACAAATTGGTCACATCCATTGGCGAAAAATTATAAACAAGAAAAATACAAAAATAATTGATCTTGTATGAGTTTATTCTGTGGGCATACTATTTCGAATAATTATTACTCACATGATAGTATGACGAATTCGAGATAAAGATTTACTACTTCCTCTACCATTAAAAATGACTTATTTTCTTCCTTCTGATGAATTTCTGCAAAAATGATGTCACGTAATACAAAATAATGCTTCGCTTTGATGAAAGTTTAATTATGTACTTTTTTTTTCTAATTTAGCAATGGTATTGGAAATAATGCGACATTATATTATTCTCATGAATAATTTGTGGAAATTCGCTGAAGAAGAATTTTTAGTGATAGAGGAGATAGTATATTTTTTGGCAATTTTTACTTATTTTTTTTTTAAAAATTGCTCGCATTATTTATATTAATTAACGAAATTTTGTTCATTAAATGCTACATCAGTTATAACATGCTTTTTGGAAAGTATTATTAATTAACATTTTAATAACAGTATTATTAATTAAAATTTCTTAACTTGTAGCATTTTTAATAGACTGTTAAATATATGATGATCGAATAATTTATCAATCAAGGATGATTTAGCATTAACATATGGAGAATTATTAATAAATAATAAAATATTGAAATTAATAAAAATTGAAAGTAATAAAATATTGAAATTAATTTTATTCTTTTGCTCATAGTGATAGAAAAAGTACAATATAGTTATGATTTTTAAGCTCACGTCTTTTAAGAAAATTATGAAATTATACTATATCATTCGATTATTTTATATATGATGGTATATTATTTTACCATATTCGATTAATATGATAATTTTTAAAACGAAATGTTTGGAATAAAATAGATAGAACTGTTCCTTATAGACAGATCTGTTTCTCACGTGTAATTTATTTGTTATTCATCAGATTTAATGCTATTGTATTTTTTTGAGATAAAAATTTGTTTATAATTCATTTAATAATTATATCCGTCGAACAATTAAAAAAATAAATTGAATACATTTTGGACTCATTGATTTTGTAAAATCAATTATCAAAGTTAGTAAAATATGAATATTTAATGTGATATAATTAGTCATCAAATTATTCATTCGCCGTACTTCATTAATGAATCAATAACAAGTGAAACATATTCCATTTTTCTGACCAAAATATTGTTATAATACTGTTAAGTGTGACAGTATTATTATATCTAATTATTTCTTTTAAAAAACATAAAAAATGAAATATATCGTACCAATGGTCCAACCAATGGTCAAAGACATGCAGTATATGTGCTACAATAATTATAGAAACATTGAGGAAAGTTTTGTTCATAAATTGAATTAATTGCATTGATTTTAATAGAAAACAGTTTGAAAATAAGAAGAAGAAGAAATATTTGCTTTGATATTTTAATTTTAAATCCTATTTTATATAATATTTTTTTATATAGAATAATGCGAATTTGAGAATACATGATATTTCATTTAAAAAATTATTTTCTAAAATAATATTTCAAAAATTGATATTCATAATATATGATATTTATAATATAATATGAATATATAAAATAAAAAAGCAAAGTAATAAGAAATTATAATACTATATGTCTCTCTAGAAATTATGCAATTTTATTTGAGACATTTTTGCGCACAATAAATATTTTACGAAATTTGAAGTCACAAGATCTATTCTGTATTTTTTACAATATTGTTAAATTTTTTTATACACTCTTTCTATACACTCTTTATGAAAAATTATTCTGACCGTATCAGGTGCCGTGGTTTTTACCTATTGTTCATTATCTACTCAATTTAAAATCTTAAAGTCTTAACTTTTGCTGATATCGAAAAAATAATTTATTTTTATATTTTAATAAAGGAATAATTAATCACAATAATAGATAGAAAGTTGAATAAAATGAGCTTCAAATGCCTATCTAGTAGTGCATAAAAACAGCATTTTCGAGACAATCAATATGTTCAAGAAGAAAATATATTTCTCAGCATTTCGAATTTAAAAAGACTGTTGATGATAATTTTAATGTTCATTCGATTTGAGCATGAACTATTGAAAAATCTTCAAAATTCAAACTATAATATTTACTGTTTTTTTATTTATCTTAGAATTTTTGAAACAAATACATAAAATATTTATTGACTATTTAAAATAATATTCGAAGGAGTAAATTGAAATTATTGGATCGAATTTTGTATATTTTTTTATAATATTTGTATTCACAAGTCAACTGGATTTATATCAGATGAATTACAAATAACTGTTTTCCAAGGAATTTTAAAATATAAAACTGATAATAATATGAAATTCACAAAATATAGACCATTAGAATAAAAATATAGACCATTAGACATTTAAGATATATGATCACATACTCTAGCAGAAGTGATCAATCACAACTATTAACTATTTTAAATGTTTTAAGAAGAATTCAAGGAATATATTGCAAAAATCTAAAGAAAGAGAGTAAAAAAATGGATTTTTGTATGATAGTATTTCGCCGAAAAGCAAACAGATGCAAATTTTGAATAAAAATCCAATTCTCGTAATTGTTTCATAAAAATATATTCAATAGCATTACTGGGCTGTTAGAAAGTATTCACGTAGATTTAATTTAGTTATGTGGGAAATTTTCGCTATTGTTATCTTTGAAAAATAAAGTTTAATGTTTTCAAATATTTGGAATATACAATACATGAGAATAGATGACAAATCAATAAATAGGGTAAACAAAGAGATTAAACAAGTAAAAAAAAGAAAAGACATAAGAGAAATTTATAGATTTTTTTTTTCATATTTTTGTTAAATTATATTTTAAATGAAATTTTAAACGTGATGCTGGGCATTAAAAAGAATGAAATCTTATTTTTTAAGTACATATTGTAATTATGAAATATTAAAAATTAATCAAATTGGAAAAAAGGCAAAATAATTGCTCGACACTCTGGTCCAATAATTATATTGAAATTACAAGTCAAGGAAACAATTAGTATTTAGATTTCCATTTTCTATAATCAGATACTTAAACAAACGAAAAAAAATTATTATAGACTATAACAAAATGATGGATAGTATTGAATTGAATGATAAAATTTTCAACTACAAAGTTTTACTGTTGAAAAAAATTATACGATTAATAATATATAACATTATCGATATTTTCAGGAATTTCACATCAACTGTAAGAACAAAACTATTTTAAACGCCGTTGGATCAATTTAAAATGTATGATATATATTGCAAGAAAAAAAAAATTTTATTTATATCATATTGTTGCAATCTATTTTACTGATTGAAGAATAAGATTGAAAAATGAAAGTCTTTGTAGCTTTTGCTCCCTGAATAAAATTATCGCCATATAAAATATAAATGTAAAATGTAAAATATAAAATGTAAATAATAAATAAGTTAATAATGAAGAATCAATTTTTGGTCTCGTGTCAAAAGAAAATCACGAAGACTCTTCTTTTATGAGAATATCCATAAATATGAAATTATTTAGCCTATATCCACCATTTGTTATCTGAACTATTAAGATAATGGAGTAATATCTTTTTTTCTTAATAAAGATATAGAATATTATAATTACGAGCGTTAACAGCTACAATGTGGAGGATCATGCAGTTGTCATTAATATAAAAAATATTAATTTAATGAAATCTCGTACCGAAATGGATGTATTGTTTTCTGTTTTCACTAAAAATATTATATTGTTTAATAAATTAATTAATATAAAATAATTATTATTTATTATATTACATTTTGTGGAATTAATTGCGAGCAATAAATTACTATTGTAAAATTATATTAATTATATTATTAATAATAATAATAATTATTATTAAATTAATAAATATTGTATATACATATCATAAATTAATTAAATATATTGAAATTGTAAAAAATAATATTAAATGTGAAAAATATAAATAAAAATATATTATAGAAAAACGACCGTCAGGTGGATATAACATCTAATGTCAGAAATTATCAATATTGACAGTCACAGTGTGCAATATCATATATGTTTTGATGGAACAATCTTCAATTTGAATCGAGTTTACATCGTTGAGAAATATGAACTATATAATATCTTTAATATTTAATAGTAAATGACATATGGCGGAATTTATTAATTGTGATTATCCTTTCCGGATAATGAACTAGAAAATAAGCATAGAGGAACTGGCAATGCAATACGAATGAAATTTCTATAATTCACAATTTGAACAAAACAATTCTTTTACTGAAAGACTTATCCAAGAAATTGAAGAAAATTGGAAAAAATCGATAGTAAAAAATTTAAAGTTTTTGATTACTATATCATTCAAATATAATAATAGGGCACGATATATTTAACGCGTACAGAAAGAAAATCAAGAATGAAGATTTCAAAAATTATTAATATTATGAAATGTCCTGGATGTGGAATCTGTTATCTTCCATTAATTCGTTCTAAATGGAATCAATTGCACTTTGCCAATAAATTAGCATGATATAATGGATAATTTGATTGAATTTTTCAATCGAAAGACAAATGGATAGCCTTTCGCTCGTGTTCTCATGATGAACTACGAAATCAAAAAAAGGGAGGTTGAACAAGAAAGGGGAAGTGATTCCAGCAATACAATAATAAATAATGAATAATTATCAGTAATAATTTCGAAGATAATTTCGTTTCGAAAAGAATTTTACTCTCTCTGAAGTAATATTAACGATTCCGAGAATGGATAATAATAAAGGAATGAAAAAGAATTTTTATTGGATATGTCTTATAACATTTGTATTCCATAATCTTTATTGACATAGGCTAATATTTCCTCTACCTCAATAAAAAAAAAACAAAGAATTCAACAAAAGAAGATTGCAATGGAATGTAAAAATACATAATTAGTGAACTTCGGAAAAAGAACATAATATTTAGATATCTTGCAAAGAATATAATGTTAAATCTAATTTAAAAAGGAAAATTAGATTAAATTTATTATTAACTAAAGAAAAATTAATAGATTTGGATCGGAATTATATGAAAATCTATTAAAAAAATAAGAAGAATAAAAAAATAATGGTTTTGAAATTAATTTTAAAAATAAATAATGCACAATAATTAATAGAAAAGAAATAATAGCGATAATAGATTATATTAGAAATCTATAGCTTACATAGTATAAGAAATGTACAGATCCGGATGCAATAAATAAAATATTCATTAAAGAATTTGTAAAATGTCAATGAAAAGAACTGTGATTGAAAAAAGATATGCGAAGTATTCAAAGAAAGGAAAACATTCGAATAAAAAAAAAAAAAATAAAAAAAATATTCGAAATTGATATATAATTTCGGACCTATGCAGATTATTATGTTTTTTATATGAGATGTATTTTTTATATGAGAATGACTAATGAGGATAAGAAATATAACAAAAATAATTCATTAATCACATGATAAGATAATTATATTTTTCAGAATAAGATAAATATAATTGTATATAAGACCCAAAGAAATATAAATAAGACAATATATTTTCAATAAAAAACATCAGACTAAGCGTTATTTTTATTCATTTTTGCAGAATATATATATTATAAAATTGAATAATAAGTTATAGTATTAAACATATATTTTTATCAAATAGCGAATTATTTTAAATTAAATTCTATCATAATATCATAAATCCTCGTAACAAAAAAGATAGAAATCAAATATGATACAAAAAATAAACAATTAATTACATAATTATTGATTTGCTTGCCTTTTCTAATTTATTTGCTCTATATAATATTACAATTTAATAATCTATTATATATATTTAATAAAAAAAAAAATCTATTATTCTTCTTATTTTTTTTTATATAATTTATACTTCAATAAAATAAAAGTCATCGTAAAAAATATGTCTAATTGCAATTTAATAAACCAAGATTTAAGAGATATCACAATTCTTATTAATGATGAAGAAAAATGATTTTTTATAATTTTATAAATCATTATATATCATTTATAATTTTATAATTAAATTGAAAATTAACAAAATTATTATTACAGAAAATATGTATGTTATTGATATTATTCAAAAAATAATTTTCAACTAACTTTCAATTTATATTTTAAAAAGATGCTATATTTAATTTATATAGAGTATATAAAAAATAAGTAAAAAATATCGGAACATGGTTCTAATTCTGAATTGGTAAAGAATATTAAATAAAAGTGCAAAAATAAATTCAAAATTCAAGATTAAATTTGTTTTTCGCATGTAAAATATATATTATAATGAAAAAAATTTCAGAAATTATGGATCGCAATTTAATTTTTGGAAAAAAGAAAAAATTTTATTATATATTTCAATTCAATTCATATTTCTCTCAAACAATATGTGTTCAGACACTAAATAAATGGTGTTCAAACATTGAACAGATGGTACAGAATGATGCTGCTAGGACAATGCCATTTTCAGAAAAGAATTTGAACGACCCTTCATTTTGTATATTTAGAAACAATTCGATATGGCTAGAGTAGTCCTGAAGTCTGAGATGACATTTCCAGTTATACCAGTCTCAATCAGTATCGTTCTATCTGAGAAAAATTATTGCAAATATATGCGGAATGTATTTTTATTTCCTGAGAAAATAGTAGACTTTGTGAGTGGCGTAGCCTCTCAGACTCATTCTCAAGGAATTTCCTTAGATTGGGAATGTCGCTCAATTAGAGGACTCCACTATTATTGGTCGCTTATATACTCTACTGAAGAACCGCAAGTTCACGAGATGAATATTAAGGGGGCTTTAGAGGGTATCAGTGTTTTGGGAGAACCATTCGAATTTTCAGAATTCTCAGAAAACTCAGAAAACCGCCCGAGTTCTCAGAACTTTTAGAACTCTCAAAACTTTTGAATCTTTCGAATATTTAGAATTAAAATTTTTTGAACTTAGAATTTTGAAGTTGCAATCTTTAGTGATAACGTAAACGTATTCATATAACATATGGACTTTGCTTTTGTGTTCAATTACAATTGAACTTGCAACAACGAACTTTGTAATAAATTAATTTTATTATAATATATCATACTTCTAGGAACGAATTGAAGCTAATAATACGTTATGGAGTACTTTTAGAGATTTACTTCGATCAAGAACATAATTTCCAATCAAGAATTTTTCAGGAATTAATTAAATCAGAAAGATGAGAACGATTCCAATCGAACTCCCAATCAGATAGGACTAGTAGAACATTTAATTAGAATTTTACTTCTAATTATTTATTTATATATAGTGATATTTGTTTAAAAAATCAATATGATTGGAATGAATGAATCCCCCCTTTTAGCTTATCGTATCCTGCGGCATAAATCGACATAAATGTCGTCACTATGATTTTGTATAGTCAGAAACTACGTCTGCCCATACAATTATGAGAATTCCTTTTAATATAGAAGATGCTACATTAAAGAATGTACAAGTCACATTGAAGAAATAAAGAAAAGAATGAAAAAGATCTATCAATGAAAATATTGGAAATTTTTCAATTGTAATAAAAAGATAGAAAATTTCTTCGGCGAAAATAAAAAAATGGTATGACAGCCATGTGTACGCCATTGAATTTAATTTAAAAGAAAAAATATATGGCTATATTAACTATGAGCAAAAGGCAAATGTCCCAATTACAATTATCATGTTACAATTGGGAAGAGTTTACAATAAGTAAAATTAAAAAATTAAAAAATTAGACAAGATAAATGATATAATTTATCACATCTGATATTCGCCAAAATCAGAATATAAAATTGTTCGTATAAACCGATTGGCAAAATTTAAAATTGAAATGAAATGAGAAAAAATCGGAAAATTCTTGTTCAAGAAGAGGATACAGAACACTAGAATTATATTATATTAAAGTAAGTTTCTTATTATAATTTTTTCTCGATCATGAAGAAAATAGTTGTAATATTAATATTAATTTAAAAGTCGAATTCTTTTGCAGGTGTATCTTCTTGAATTCGGCTTTGGAAAAATTGCATTTCCACAACAAGATGTAATAGCGAATTAAAAAACAATGCTATTCCATAATAAAAAGATGTGAACCTAATTCATTTTAAGAGAAAATAATAAAATTCCTTTGACTAATATAAAAAATAATAATAAAAGAAATCCCTCTGGTGGATCGGAAATATGCTTTGGAGAAGAAATTTAATTGCTGAAATTTGAAAAAAAAAAAAAAAAACTGAAGGCAAAATTCAGAGAACGAGAATATAGATTTGGTGAACTTAAGGAAAAAATAGTATTTGTATACTAGTATTTGGATACTAACGCTTTACTTGAGACGAAGGATGACTGTCGAAATATTCGCTATTTAAAGAAAGATATATTTATAAATATACTTTTTTTCAGATAGAAATATCCAGTAGCATAATAGAGAACAGAACGAAGTTGCCGCGGATGAAATGTCTTTTTTTTAGAGAGAGGGATAATATTACGAGTATTGATAACCGAGTATTGGAAAATCATGAAATGATAACATCAGTTATCATTGATATTCAAAATATCGATTTAATGTGTTTTTCTAATACAGAGCAAAACGGATGTATTGCTTTTTAGTTATTGCAAGAATATTATATTGTTTAATAAATTAATTAATTTTATGTAAATTTTATTATTTAATTTATGTAAATAGTTATAAATTGATTAATTATTATGATTTTTATAAAAATTGTAAATAAAAACATTATAAAAGAACAAATTATAGCTGGATGCAATAATATTTAATATTAAATATTAAATTTTTACTAGTTTTTGAATTCATTTTATTTATAATTTGCTTTTATTTTATACAATATATATATATATATTATACATTATATATTAAATAAATGAATGATACATATATATAATATAGATAAAAAAAATAAAGTTTATAACGAAATCTCTATTATATCAGAAAACACGAAGAAAAAAATATTATTCTATTAGTATTATTCGATATTATTAATTCTTAACTATGATTAAATGTACAAAGTTATAATTCATGTGTCATGTACAAAAATATTTAAAAATGAGAGATATCATATGGAATAATTCATGTAAAATAATACAAATTTTTGGTAATAAATTTCTTAATTTTCTTCAAATTATATTGAAATTTTTAGTTTAAGCCTTTTCAAGGTTACTAAATTTATATATTTGAAATATACTTATCATAATGATATAATGATAAAAATATGGATTAAAATTAAATATTTTATAAAATTAAAATTAAGTAAAGTTAAAATAGTGTTAATTAATATTCTTATATAATAATATTATATAGCATTCTTGAAATAAATTATGATTTTTGAGAGATAATATTTAATATAATACTAAAAATAAGTTTTATTATAATTAGCATTTTAGCAATTTTAGCAAAAATTAGTACAGAATTAACCGTACCGATTTTCATTATGATTCATTGTATGATTGACATGGTACAAAAAGTGATAATTAAGAATATTGTTGAGATTAAAGATGTGTGAATATTAATAGATGTATATTCAATATGATATTCACTTTCTGGCCAAACGAACAGAAAATTTTGAGGAGGAAACAAAGTCCTGAATATAAAATTTTAGCTCTGAATTATTAGTTTCTAAAATATTAATAAAAACTTTAGATATTGTGAGAAGAAGATATTGTGTTAAATTGAATTTTGCTAATATATATATATTGCAGTGTATATAATATAATATAACTATTTATTTACTGTTTCTAAAAACACATCAAACAATTTACAAACTAAGCAATCTTTAAAAATCTTTTTATATATATATAAATTTTATATACAAATTTTATCTTACTAATCAATTAGATTAAACTAACCTAATTTTTTTGGTACATTTAATAAAAAATAAGCTAATAATATTAGACAAAAATATGTCAGATTTCTAAGGTTAAAATCAAATGTTGCATTATTTCATGTCTTTATTTAATTCAAACTTGAGCAATTAATGAGCAGCTCGAAAGTCATATATAATTTTTCTCCTCTATTCTAGATTTCTTTCACTATATTCTTGTGAAATGTCTTCTTATAAGAACGTTAGAAATTTATTTTTTATTTATTGTTTTATGTTTATATTTGCAAGCGAAACAAAATTAGTAAGTACAAATGAAGGAACTCAAATCGTGAAATAACGACGAAGAACTTATATAGTTATATAGTTTAATTTAACAGCAATAGTGAATGATATTATTATAGAAGTGACGTTACTATATTTTCTTGCTGAGAAAAGAGGGATGATAGCATATTATGCTCGTCCGGCAATCAACAAATACTAATACATATCATCATTATCAATTTCACTATTAATCATTCTATATTTTTTTACTATGCTTTGTAGTTGTGAATATATATATAATAATTAATATATAAATAATATATAAATTTGTAATCCACAGAAACATGATAGAAAGTTCAGAAATTAGGGAAAAAAATCGCGAATCATCAATTATCTAACTCTGATATATTGTTATATATTGGTATAAACGTAAGATATATGATATAACCTATTCAATATAATGAATTGAAATTTGGGAAGAAGAGAGGAAGAAGAAGAAGAAAATATTCTTACATTTTACTTAATCTAATAAGTCAAAAAATATAAATAAAATAAATGGTAATATTCGATGCTAGTGATTTATAGATTATTTTGTTATTATTACTGATATTGCTATTAGCTATTATTTCGCAATCACCAATAATTAAAATAAAAATGATTAATCAGTAATTAATCTTTACAGAATTTTAAGAAATGTGGCTATTATAGATGTATTTTGCAAAATTGATTTTGAGTATGATTTTTAAGATCAAATTTTTTTGTAATATTTAATATTCATCACGAGAAACAAAAATCTAAAAGGAACTATAAATGATAAATGAATAATTCTTAAAGTGCTAAAATATGTTTTTATCATAGAAACCGACTTTATATGTATTATTATATAAATTTTATATATCCAGTAAAATATATAATCATCTTTTTATTTACTATTTTGCACATTGATATTGCAATTTTTATAAAATCAAATATTTCACACCTCTGATGAATTAAATATAAGAGTATAAGGAAGTTCGATTTCGAGCAGAAAGTCAACAAGAATCTTTTCTATTAGAATGGTTGTTATTCTAGAATGTCTGAACTAATAAAATTCGATACGGCATACAAATAATTTCAAACATATATAAAGTGCTATAGACTACAGAATTGAAGGACTTAAGTATATTAAACATAAGTTAATACTTTTTGCTACTATTTTTCTATTATTTTTCTTCCTTTATTTTATTTGATATTTCTTAGTGTTCATCTTCCTGTGATTGGAATTCAGTCTATATCTAGCATTTATTTCGAATGTTTATATTAACTGTGTTCAGAATGATACAAAAATATATAAATAACTCGTAAATATAAATGCTTCATACAATAGGAAATTTTTAACGTTTTTAGGGAAGAAGTTATTAAATTTAAGTGTTAAATTTAATCAAGGATTATCGTCTTACGAATGCATTAGCGAAGAAAGGAACAAATGATTGCAGCTTACACAGTCTACATTATCTACATTGCATTGTTGGTATATCATAATTATCAATTATCGGAAAGATAATTATAATTATTATCGGAAGATAATTATAATAATTATGGTTTTTTACTGGATATAAAAAATTTACATAATTTGTAAATTTGGTTTCTATAATAAAAATACTTTTTTATTTTAAAAATAAAAATATATCATAAAAATCATTCATTTGTGATATAATTCCTTTTAAACTTTTCTCATAATGAGTACTAAATATTACGACAAAAAAATTATATTCAAAATCAATTTTGCGATCAACTTTTTTAAGAAATCTCCAATGATTTAAAAATGTAAAGTAAATCTATAAGAATCAACAAAACATTTATTAACATTCTATATATAGAGAATTCAATATCATGCACAAAGCTTTTTATTAATATCTCGGAAATTAATAAAAATCTGAAGTTAAAATATTCAAGGCTTCTTTTCTTTTTTCTCTCATTTTTATTAAATTTTTAGCTTCTTGTGATTTTTAATTAATCCTTCAAAAGAAATCAAAAGAAAAAACATTTGAGTTTAACAACATATTAAAATAATAAAATGAAATGCGACAAGGCAGCTGTTTAGTATTCTTAAAAATAATTTTAAGAAATGTTTTTATAAAGAAAAAGATTATTGGAAGAATGTTGTGATTTCCAAAAAATAATATTTTAAAAGGATCATCGATATTAATCAAGGATATATGTTATAAAGTTGGATACTTATATAAAATATATATTATAAAGTCATCATACTTATATAAAAGACAGATCTATTGTACAGGGTGTCCCAAAAATATGGGAATATTTGAAAATTTCTAAAATGATTTTAATTAATATTTTCTTTTGTAAAAATTTTCATTATAACTTTGCTATAAATAATCTTTTTCTTAGAATTATTAACGTGCAGCAGATATTTTTAAGTAATTTTATGATGATACCATAATGATACTAATTCACAAAAATAAAGATCAAAAAATAAAAAATTGATGATAAAATAATAAATAAAATAATAAAATATTTTATATACATACATTCTAAATCTTTAAAAAAAAAACTTAACTGATCTTTGATATAATGATGACACATATGACAAAAATGATTTGTACACTATCAATTTTATAATTTTAATTTTTTCAATCAATTATTATTCAATCGTTTGTTATAAAATAGCGCATATTAAAATATATATAATAATTGTCTACTTATTATAAAAAACTTTTATTCATTATGGTATGAATTTAATACTTGAAGATTTATTTCAACTTGATAATTCAGATTATTATTTATATTTTATTATGGTTATTTTTATAATCTATTTCATATTTTGTGGATTGTGAATTCCAAATTTTTTAATGTTATCGATTGAAACTATTTTTAAATAATAATTATATTTCTGCACTTGATTATTGATAAATTATATATTTTTTATCTTTAGTTATCATCTTATAAGAAATAATTCTAGACATCCACATTTCTAGACATCCACTTTCCTGAATAAGTTAATGATCTAATCACGTAATTAATAACCAATTAATATACAATATATATAATTCATCTATCTGACATTTCTTAATTTCTTTCTATGGAAAATATTGTAGCATAAGTTGTATGAAGAATCATCAACAACAAACCAGAGAATATGAAAAAATGAATTAATGTTATTAATGCTAGTAATCGATATTTAAAAAAAATATAATTAAATATTTAAAAAAGTAAATACTAAAAATATAATATGATTGTCTTTTAATAATTTTGATGATTAATTTTATAATGACTATCTGAATGTCTTGAGTGCTAATAAATATAAAAATATAGAAAACAAATGATATAAAATTATAGATTTAAAATTAATTAAAACAAAATTAAAATTGAAATATCTTTTAAACTAATAATTTTTTGGCATACATCATTATATATTAATATTTCTTAAAAAGAACGTCAAGCTACACAATTAATATAATATAAAAAAAATATATAATTTAGTAAAATGGAAATATCCTTAAACTTTTCGAAACTATTTGAAAAAAATTTTTATTGCTTTATTTATATTTAACAATTTTTGCTAATAAAACTTTTTTATATTTTTAAAGATAATGAAAATATTCAAATGCTAAATTTGATTGGATCAAATTATATAATAGTAATATTTTTATTAATTTTAGAAGAATGACATCTGTTGTAAAAAATTAAAGTGACTTAGTAAATCCATTTACTTATTTTTCAAATGTTTGTACAAAAATAGATGTTGATATGATAAACAATAAACAAAAAGAAAGACAACATTATTTTATGAATTATTATATTTAAGATACATAAAAAATATTGTATGGAATAAATTTTGTGCAGATTAAATAAAAAAGAAATAATTAAGAATAACATTATTAACAATAATGATATGTAAAGTTTCAGATCAGATAGTTTTTGTGTCTTTTATCAAAAAAATTTTTTCTCAATATTTGACAGAATTATATTGTGAAACAATATAAAAAATAAATGAATACTAAATTGAATTACTAAACTGTAAAATATTTTTGATCAATTTATTTTACAATAAAAATAATATTAATAATTAACAATATAATAATTTTCTAGATATTATATTAATATATCATATTTGATAACTTACGATTATCCTTTTTTTTTTTTTTACAATATATAAAATAATTGTGATATGAAAGACCTATGAAAGATTTATTTAATCAATTATATGATGTACTCATATAAAAATTTTTGTCATTCTTCTTTTAATTCTTGAAGTAATTTTTTTTTCGAATTCCTACGTTTCTCAACTGATGTTTCCTCTTCATAGATGTGTTCAATTGAATTCAAGTCTAACAATAATCTTTTATTTTATTTAACGATGATCACATTTTCATTAATTTTGATACATTATTTGTGATCGTTGTCATATTAGAATTTCCAATTTCTTAGCATTCTTCTTTGTATAATTGCAAATAGATTATTAAGATGTTCCTGCACATAATACTATTTATTGTTTTCTAATTTTTAAGTAAATTTAGTAAAAAAAAATTTTTTCAGACAAAATTTATTGTATTTTGTCAATGTGTGTTGTATTTTGTCAATTATGCTTAATATTGTTTTATATCAATTCAAGATTGAACATAATATTTTCCATTGCTTCCAAAAAAATTAATTTTAGATTCATCAAAAAGAAAAAAATAATTTTCAATTTTCAACAAATCAATGTCAGTTATTAGCGAATAAAATTTGCTAAAAATTATTTTATTTAGTCATATACTTTTCTTATTATAAAGCATACTAATATTAACAATTATTAATTGGCATTAATATTAGCAATGTTTTCTTGTTGTAATACATTAACAGTATACAATAATCTTTTTTAATTGATCTTGTATATAATTGATCCATGCATTAAGATGTATTCAATCTTGTTGTTGTCTTTTTAAGACAATCCACTTCATCTTCTATGCTTTCTTGCATGGTATTTTTTTATTGCATTTGATTATTACAGAAGTCAAACATGTTTGAACATGTTTTTTTGATTTTTATATAAAAGTTGCTGTTATTTTAACGGCAACTTATTTTTAAAATTTCTTCTTCTGGATGTTTCTTTAGTTTTAATCGAAACTTTTCGATCATCGGAAGGATTGCAATTCAAACTATTAAATCTATCACTTATAGAATTACATTTTATGCACATATTGTTACATTATGTTACATTATGTTACATTATGTTATTCATTGCAATTTTACTCTTCTAATGAATCCGTGTAATGTTAAGTTTCTTAATAATTTGCGATCTTCAACGAGAGTTGGAATATTGCGAAATTTGAAGCACGAACTTTAAATGATAAGCTCAAATCTTCTTCTATAACATATATAATTGAAGAAAGATATTATTGTTAAAAAAAATAGGAGAAAAATCAGAATGTTATTTTGATTTTTTATCTGAATGAGGCTGAAGATTCCTAGATATACTGTTTTTTTATTAATTAATTAATGAATTAATTAAGAAAAAACGTAAATAGTTATCAAATCTTGAAATAAAGTTATTTTCCTGGAGTCTTTTTCTTAAATAATAGATATAGATCACTTTAATTAAAAATTACTTTTTAAGTTGAAAGTGTAGTTTTAATTGTTTTGAAAATTTTTCCGTTTTTCATGTTTCACATTGATCTTATCCATAATGAGGAATACTATTTATTCAATAATTTTTTTACCATTTATTCAATAATTAATGAATTTTTTAGTAATATCACTATTTGTATAATCCTCTTATTTTTATGTTCTAAAATAATATTAGTTCATGTTAATATTCTTCGTTTGTTGCAAATTATTATATAAATTTATATAGTTAGACTTTGAATCCACGTTTCAATTCTTCAATCATATTCTGGTGTTGATTGTTTTTTTGATCCTTATTCTGTTGTAGTCATCATCATTAGTTTACTATTAGTTTTAAATTACAGTTATTTAATATTTAATATTATAGTTTTAAATTAATTACCAATTTGTAATTTTATATACTTGTGATATCTAATGTCGTTTTTTTATTTTATTCATTTAAATTTCAAAACATACTTGCTGATGGATTTTTAATCAATCAATAATCAATATTTAAATTATTCCATGGATCCTTTGTTTGTCCAAAAATCGTACATATAAATCGTTTTACTCTTCTTAGTTTATGTTTGAAATGATTCGCAATATTATATTGCGAAGAAATGATAAGTGATACAGATGCACATTTTATTCCATTTTTCGACATTTTATTTCATTTTTTTTTGAAAATCAATAGTTTAATTATTTTAAACAAACTTAGAATAATATTATAATTAATATTTTTAAAATTAAAATCTTTTTAAAAATTTATTTTTTCATTTCATTAATGTAAATGATATGCATTCAATTATTATACATTTTAATAATAAATGATATATTCATTTCTAATATTTTTTTTTTTTAATTCTTGAAAAATATATACATTAACAACTATGAAGATTTTTGGAAATTTTTGAATACAAAATAAATTGTCTAATTTAGCATTAAAACTAGTTTAAAGTATAAACATTTTACATATTAATTTTAAATTAGATAATGATGATATTCATTCTCTATTAATTCAATCATATAATTATATTTTATCGTTCTGTTATTTTATTTTCATTTTGGCATTATAGCTATATATGATTTTATAAATTGCTAAATCAAAAGTAAATCATATCAATCAATATACAATTATATTTTCATATATATTATTCACAACATAAATAAAACAAGAGTCTTATTTATTCATAGATGTGTATAAAATTATTTAATGCGTAGTTAAAGAAAATTATATATAATCTTATTTATCATATTATTGTGATATTTCAACATTTGACTTTTCAAGATATGACAAAGATAACAAAGCATTGAAAAGATATTTGTATATTTGAATTCTAAAATTTATAACTTTATAAAAAAATTGTATATTTAATTAATATATTAATTATACATGTATATAAAATTGTAATGTATAATTAATATAATTTTATTATGCAATGAATTTTTTTTAATATAATAAAGAATGAATGAATACAAATATATTATATTAAATATGATAATTTTTTGAAATTTAATAATTAAAATTCTTTGATTAATTTTGAACAAATTATGTTTCTTATATTATAAGAAATTTGCTTTGCTAAGCTTATTTATTTTAGATCCTTTAGATATTATGAATTACAAATTAATTTGAATGTCATACTTTAAATTTTTGAAAAATTTTATGTATAGATATTTTTTGGGTAAAAATATCATAATAAATGATTAGCATAATTTTGTGTCAATTAATATTAAATCTGCTTTATACCATCATTATTTCATATTCCATCATCATATTTATTCCATTGGAATAAGGAATTCAAAATGTGATACTGATTTTAAGAAAAATTCTAATTTCAATTAATTTATATTTATAATTAAATTAAGAAAGTATGAGATTTATGGCAGATTTATTGGCTTGTTTACAACAGTTTTAACCCATATAGGTAAATTATCACATTTGATATTTTTCTTAAATTTATATATCGTTAATGTAACTTTCTTAAAGTTTCCATTTTTCTATTTTTTAAACTTTTTACATGAAATATTTTTTTTATTGTCATTTTTCTTTTTGTGTAAATGATTTAAAGCTGTTCTATGTAATCGAGAATTCATTTTGCTCAAAATTTATACAAAATCATTTTATGAATCTTGAATTCTATTATATAAGTACTTTTACTAATTTCAAAATGCTCTATTTTTTCATATTTAAAAAAATAATTATTTATATTGCATTATTAACAACTCAATAACTTTTTAAACTTTCTACAAAATTTGGATATTTTTTTTTAATCCATAATATGATCAATGTTGTCTAGTTTCTAAGTTTTGTAGAATTCTAAGTTTCGTAATAGAGCATTTAGATATTTTAACATGAACATCTTTTAAGTTTTATTTTGTGCTTTAATTCATTTATATATTGTCCGATTATATGAATTTTCTCATTATATTTATATATAAGAAAACTTTTTATAAAAATTATGTAGTTAGTAAATTGGATGTTGTGTACATATCTATATTATTTCATTTTAAAATTTTGCTTAAGTAACGCTCAGATTTATTATTTATTTATAAAGTTTTGAACGATAATTATTTTTCTTGAAATTATTAATTTTAATAATATAATTTTAATTTTTGGATAGTATTGACATATCATTTTTACATCAGAACATTTTATATTTAATTTTGACATTTAAACAGAATCATTTATATGAATATTATAACTTTATTATATATAATTAAATCTCTTGATGACTCTTTTAAAACAATTTGTGATTTGTTTTTCTTGATGAAATTTTATGAAATTTAACTAATTGTTTATAATTATTATTATTTTATAAGGGTACATTCTTAATAGATTTCATTTGATTTTATTTATAAATTACTATCAACTTTTTATTACGATTTTGTAAATTTCAAGAGATAATATTGTTATATATTGATTGTTTCAAAATAAAACTTTACTTTATCGTCTTCACGTTAAATAAATATAATTAATTTCATTCGAATGTAAATATTTTAGATTTTTTAGAAATATATAATCGAAAATGATTGAAAACACATACTAGTTCAGTATATCAATTTTTCAAATAAATACATATAATAAATATATTATATGTATGCATAAATATATATTCTTTTTTTTATATTATTGTTTTACACAGTATGATTTTATATGAAGTATTAATATAAGTTAAAATTAGAGTACTTTTGAAAGAAAAATTAAAAGATAAATTGAATTTTTTGCACAAAACTATATTCATTTCTAATGTTGCCTTTTTTATAATTTGTTTATAATATCATTATTAACTAAAAATAATCTTTAATAGTATACATACATGCAGAAATATATAAAAAACTAATTAACCATATTTATATCAAATCACATTTTTAATTAATAACAAACAAAGATAATTCTATTATTTATTAAAATCTTTTTATATATCAATTATGATATTACTATTATTATTTTTTACTTTTGTCTATTGTTATAATTCAATGCAATATATAAATATAATATTTCTTATTATAATTCATTTATTCATATTTAAAAAATTGTTATAAAATTTTAATGAAATTTATTATATCCTTACACTATGTTCTTATATTTTATATTTATAATTTACTTTTGAATATTTTTTTTTAAGGATTGAATTTTTTAAAAATCTGAATGATAATATAATTATATATCGTATATTCCAAAAAAATATAGTTTTTAATAGTAATCACTGATAATTAAAATTAAATTTTTGCTACTAATAGTTAATCAAAATAGAATTCATCATAATATGATTACCAATAATTAAAAAGTTTTCATCATTTATAATAGTTCATATATATTCATAATCAAAATCATTTAATTAAAAATATTACCACAATTTTAAAATTTATCTTATAAAAATTAAAATATCTATTTTATTAATTTAATTTACTTATAATTTAATAAAATAAAAATAAGTACAGAATAAATACTAAACATGAAACTCAATCATTGGATAATTTTTGGAGATTTAGAATCAAATAATATAAGATTTTAAATTTAATTTACATTATGATCACTATTTAGCAATAATATTTATAAATATTATCTCAATATACTTCAAAATCTTCATAATCAATTTTAAATTCGAGAATTTATGTATTTTGATATTTTTTTTTCTATTTTTAATAGATTATTTAAATTAAACAATTTATTAAAGATTATTACAAACGATTTTGGATATTTAAAATTGCTTAAAATACTGTTCAAAATTGAAACTATTTAAATATTATTTATATTACTAAAAATTAAACATTCATATTTAATAATTAAATTAAATTATTTATTTATTTATTTCCTTGTGTTGAAGTTAATAGTGAGATTTCAATGAAGTCTGGTTGATTTATGATTTACATGAAAAAGTGCCTGAAATTGTTAAAAGAAGAATTCAAGATTGAGACATTAAAGTTTATTTACAAGAGAGCCTGCTTGCGTTGATAATAGTGAAATTTCAATGAAAACTAACTTTATTTTTAAAACTATATCTACTACTTTGGATTCCAATTATTCCTGCAATTAATTACTTTCAGTGAAAGTGACAGTTAACGCACAAATATGGCTTAAGAAGCGGTAATTGTGCGAGTTTTTCGAAGAATATAAGAAAAGCTGCTCATAAATAACTGTTAATAAATTGCGAAACTAGAAAATTTTGAAAGAAATTAAAAAAAAAAAATTATTAAAGGAATTGAAATTCGTGATCTATTATAGTCGCTTCATAAATCAGTTCTACTTATATACTTACTTTCGCTGTTTCTGACATAGTTTCTCTATATTTGCTTACAAAGTTTATTAATTTAAAATATGAAAGAACATTATAATTTCAATTTGAAAGATATATGAATAATACATTATAATTTTATAAGATTCTTATAATTATTTGATAAAAATACACAAAATTATATTTATTTTGGTTTAATACATTCATGTTATAAATTGTATGTTGTAAAAAAATCAAATAATGGCATAAAGATGATAATGGAATCGCTATGAAATAAAAAAATATTCGTGACATAAGGAAATGCCAATAAAAGCACTATAAAAAAAAAAAACAATAATCATAAACTACTATTGGTATTCTATGTTATAATGGCGTTTTATATTATGAGCTGAATGTAGAATAAACTATCAATAATAATATATTATCAACAATTTCAAAAATTATACGAAGAACAAATGAAATTGATCAAAATTAAAATAAATTTCAATCTTATTATGCTAAATTCCAAATATTAATTATTTAAAAAAAAATTTTAATGAATTTGGATAGAAAATATTATTACATCTTGCATATTAATCTTGCATATTATCTTGCATATTAATCAGACTTAGTACCATAGGATTTTTATTTATTTTAATTTATGCAACATAAATTTTCTGATATTATGTGATAAAATGAAAAAATTGAAAAAAAAAATTTTGAAAAAATTCGAAAATTCATTGATGATTTTTAAATAGCAGTAATACTGTTATTTTCTCATAAAATCACGATCTTTTTTTTTAAATTAAATATGTAACATTTAGTCTTCATTTTGTACTATTATAGAATGTATTATTGTAGAATGTAGAGATATAATGTCAATATTACTGTAGAATATATATATAATATATATAAATATATATAAATATAAAATATATAATATATATAATATATAATATATAAAATATTATTTATTGTTTTTAAAAGATAAAAAGTTATTTCATCAATTCAAAGAATAAAGATTTTTTCAATGTAATATTTATCTTTTATCGGAAAGGTAATAGAAAATAAAAAAAAATATTTTGAATAAAAAATTTATAATATATAAATTAAAAAATTTCCTATAAATATGATAAAAACTTTTGCATAATATTATATTATTATTTTTCAAATGTATTAATATACTTTTTGATGAAAATTTTTTTCATAAATTTGTTTTGAAAAAAATTTTAAATTAAATTACCTTCATAGGTACAACTGTTATTAATACGATCTAATTATAGATTATTTTCTCCTTTTGAATCTTTGTTGTTTAATTTATATATCAAAATTGTGTGGAAGTTCAGACGTGATGCTGGTCATTTAAAAGAATGAAATTCTATTTCAAATATATATAGATATGTTGAAATACTATAATAAAGAAAACAAATAAAAATAAGATCAATAATCTCTAAATTGCAAAGAAAAAAATAATCAAAAAGACCGATGAAAGCGAAATGCAAAATTTTGTTATAATTTACTAGATTGTAGATTATAGATGGCTAAAGTAAATTTTTAGTGTCAAAAATAGAATGCCAGAATGATAAAAAGTTATACATTGAAGAATATTTAAGATATAAGATACTTATTGATAAAGTAATAAACATAGGCGAAAAAAAAAAATATTTTTTTATAGCTTTTTGATGTTTTATGTTTTTTAGATATAAAGTGATATATATACTTATAGATATATATACTTATATATAAAGTATAAATATGTTTTTTAGATATAAAGATGTAAAAAAATTGACAAAATTGATAAATGAAAAATGAACATAACACATTGTTAATTAATTTATCAATTCCTATTAAGAATTGTAGAGAAACGATTCGAAATATTTTTCACCTTCGTAATAGGCAAGGCAAACAATGCTGCATGAAGAAATTTAAGAAAATTAGAAGGAATTTATGAAGAAACAATTAGAAAGAAAATTTATATAATTAATTTTCTATTGTTTCAAAGTAGAAAATATTTATATTTATTTATTTTGAAATAATCATTTAAAAAACATTTTAATTAAAATATTTTCTAAACTAATGATTTTTCGACATAAATAATTTACAATTTTGTAAAAAATAATAAGTTATTTTCATCAGAGCATTAAAAAATATAAAATAAGAAAAACATATAACTTTCATAGTTTGTTTACTTGCATTAAATTGTAAGCAAAAATCATTCAAAATTTCATTCAGTTCTTATCTGAACTATTTTTTTATACAATATAAAAATGCAATTAAAAATAGCATTCGTTTATTGTATACATTGACAACATTAATGATTAGCATAGAGTAAACATTTATTAAAATAAGATGATATTATTTTTCTTTTTTATTACTTTACATTTTTTAGAATGGAACTCATTTATTCGTTTTCAATATTATTTGAATATTAAACTCTCTTTAATATCGACTATATATTACAAAAAATAAATTAATTTAAAAAAAAAGAAAAAAATATGACTTTCACAGAATTTTTCTTGATCACCGCCAAATGCACGTCTCGAAATCATTCAAATTCTATTCAGTCATTTTTTATCATTTATAACATTGATGGAAATAATTTAGATATTCGATTTAAAATTAATATTTTATATATATCGAGCAAATTTAAAAAAATGCAATTATTTAAATGCAGTAAATTTTGAATACAACAGTTTCAAGCTTAGAAACTAATAATGTAGCTTTGCAATATTATATTATTAATCAATAGAATAATATATTACGCATATTAATTCTGTCAAAATTGAAAATGACAATGACTTGCATGATGAATTATTTTAGAAATAAAATATAACATATTCATTTAGAATTCATTACTTGAAACTAATCGTGTAGTGAAAAAATAATATGTTATAATAATATTAATTGCTATATTTCTCACAAGTAATATTTATATATTCATATTTTAATAAAATAATAATGATATTCTAATATTTTAATTGAAAAAGAAAGCGATTCATTAGAAATTATACTAAAGAAAATGATAACGAATATAATAATATTGTTTTATTATTTCGCAAAAAAATATAGATCCTTATCTGATAAAGAAGATAACAATGATGATTGTGATTATATAGTATTATAGTAATTATATAGTAAAATATATTATATAGAAAAAAATATTTATATAGGAGTAAATATTTATATAGTAAAAACATATTATATAGTAAAAAATAAAAACTGAAATGAAATGCAAGCAATATCTTATTGTATTACATATTTCCCTTTGTAAAATATTATTAATAAATATTATTAATAAAAAATTTTATTAAATTATATTAAATATATATGTAAAATATATAAAGAAAGAATTCTTTTCTCTCTGACAAGAAAAACTCTGCCAAAATTCTTATTATTGTAAATTCTTATTATTTAAGTTGTTATTAATTATATTATATTTATATAATTATATTATTTCCTTACTTTTTAATTTTATATGATTAATAAATACTTATTCTAAAAAATCATTATTGCTAGAATAAAAAGTGATGATACAAATGTATTTTAATTATTAGAGTTTTAATAGAAACCGAAACTTTTAATTTTCATCTTCGTTTTTTTCTTCTTTATTTTTCTTTTGTTTTCATTTTTATACATAGTCTTTAACAGATGATTAATTTTACAACTTCTTTTTACAACTTCTTTACAACTTATATTGCTTCTAACAATTGTACTCACGAAAGACAAAAGGAAAATATTAGATCTAGATCATGAAAAATCAACAAAATCTTCAGAATATTAAAATAAATGAAAAATTTTGAGAAAAAGATTTCAATTTAGTTCAAAATCAATAAAATTAATATAAATTACACCAAATTACATCAATCAATATAAATTACACCATTACATCATTATTTATTAATATAATTTTTGGAGGAGATTTTATTGCATCACTATCATTCGCAATGTGTACAAGAATTAACAGAACAAGATTTTTCATATTCACTTACATTTTATAATGAAATAACGAAAACATCAATAAAATAGAGTTCAATATATATATTATTTACTGATGAACCAACGTTTACAAGAGATGGGATATTCGATTCTCATAATATATACATAGACTCAAAAAAATCGGTATTAGTAATTGTATAATCCACAAAAAAATTTCAAGTATAGCATAAATATTTAGTTATTATAGATAGTTAAATTGAATTAGATATATATTTAAAATTTTTGCTAAAACATATCTTTATGGCATGATAGAACATCATATTTTTATATTTATATTATATAATAGTATTTTTTATTTATCTCTGATAAAACCATAATTAAAATATAATTTAAAAAAATTATATAGTTTTGTAAACAATTAATATTCAATATAACCTATTCAATTTATTATATAGAAATATTATGAATAAAAATGTTATGAGGAATTGTGAAAAAAAGAAAATATAAAAATTTTATAATAATATGCCTTTTAAGAAATGAATAGCGAAAATAAACGAGACAAAAAAAATTAAGAAATAAAAAAAACGTATATTTATTAAAAAAAACAAAAATAGTTTTACTAATAAATGTTGTAAAATAGGGTTTAATAATATTAATATTGCAAAACAATTACAATTTTTCTCCAATACAAAATTTTCAGTTAAAATAATTGAAATTAACATTGATAAAAATATTTCATATAGTGCAAGTTATTTTCTGTTTATATTTTATTAGATACTTTGTAAATCAATATATTTTTAATTTGTATAGCTGGTATTTGCCAGCCTCAATACATAAATTAATGTATGATTGACTTAATATATGACAAAGAAATAATAAATCACACATATTTTCGCATTATAGTTATATAATAGGATAGTTGGTTACCAAAAGAAACTTAAGAAATAAAGATGAAAACTTCAAATAATTTAAGATCGTGAATACTTGACAAATTTTCAGATTATATATGTTATAAATGAAAATATTTTATAGATTATTGTTAATTCATATATATTAAATTTTAAATTAATCTTATTCAATCTTACTTTTAAATTACTAAATCTTGAAAGCTATTATTAAATTAATAATGACAAAATTTATTTGAGCGTATTATTTAGAAAATTAAATGATATGTTTAATTAACTTATTTTTAATTATTTATCTATAGAATAAAATTTTTCAATTTAAACATAATTGATTTCGATAATTTTTAACGATTCGAAAAGTATACGAAAATGTCACTAAAATTTTCAAATCGATCTATTTTGTGTCATGTTGTGCCACAAAAATTCTGTTCTATAATTTTTTTTGAAATATAAATCCTAAATGTTATTTATTTTTTATAAGTTGGGAAATTTTTTGGCTTAATTTTCATCCGTAAACTGTAATCTGTAATTTAAATTTTATTATCTTTAAATTTCGTAAATTTCAACTACGGAATTTTATTCTGAAAATTTATTAAACAATCACTTTCAATAATAATTATAATATTTTGTTAAGAATAATAAGAATTGAAAAACAGTTTACTAAAGAGATATTAAGGATCTTCAAACACTGAAAAAAATATTCTTTATCTTCAATCGAATTTAAATTATCAAAAGTAAAAATTAAAAAAATTTGCGAATCAAAGATAGAAGTTTCGTTGAAATTTTGCTAAGAACTAAAAAAAAATATTGACATTAGATAATTTTGATAAGATAATTTCAAGAAGTAAAACATAAAATTTTAATTATGATTCATAGAATAAAAAACAATTTAGATTTATGAATCAATCTAACGCATTATTTCAATATCATTTACATTTTCCTATTATAATTCCTATTAAAAAAAATTAAGACTATTCGCAATTTTCTAACTTTTTCCTGTTTTAATAAAATTTAAAAAATCTGAACAATATTTGATAATATAAAATATATATATATATATATATATATTATAAATTTTTATTATCTATTATTTTTTATTAATTGATTTTTAATTTTAATTATTAACATATATTAATAATTATTTATATGCATAATATGTATTAATTATATATATTTTTTGTTTTAATTATATATATTAATAATATTTTTTTTTCGCCATAGTTTTTCTTATGCNCATTTTATATGTAGATAAACACTTTATAGTAAAAAAATAATAAGATATTATTTATCATAATATATTAATATGTATACGTGAAATATATTAATAATTCATATTTTCAATAAAATTTCGTTGAAACGTTTAAATTTGAGAAAAAACAAGAAAATATTAAAAAAATGCAAAAAATCCTAATTTTTTGACCAGATATTACATATAAAACTATAATACTATATAATTTACTATACTATTTACAATATTATTTAATTGCTAAATATTTAATTTGATGACATAAATGCTGCAATATCTAAATCCATACGATAGCTTATTAAATGGTTTTAATATCACTGCTAGATAGTCATGAACATAACTGAATCGCTGCATGAGAAATATAATGAATAATTCACTGTTGAGGTATACTACCGATTCTGCCGTTAGGTGATCCAAAATTTTACTGCGATTCTCATAAGCATTATCATTGTAGAATATAAGTTTAAATGAAAGTGAGACAAAAATGGAGACATGTAGTTTCATTTTTAATATTATATATTTTTGTAACAAAAAAATAGATTAATCGATTCGAATTTTCGCTATAGAGTATATCGGTCTTGAAATATATCATCTATTATATTTTTTTCCTTCGCAACAATATAATTAATAAAGATAAGTCCTACATCTTTGATTTCGCTCTGAATTTTAAATATCGTTATCGATTATGGCACAAATATAAAATAATCGCAACATAAGAAAAACCTAATTCTATAAATCATAATTCATAGTTCGTAAGAATTGTATATTAAGCAAATTATATTGCTACGAGCATTGATGACCATAGTATAAAACATGAGTAATGCGAATCATGATAATAACAAATCGATTGTCGAAGATATCGATTTAACAAGAGCCCATTTTCCAAAACAGATGTGCTAATTTTCACTTTTTATAATTATTATTATAAAATATTGTAAATAATTGTAAAATAAAATAAAGCTTTTAAAAAATAATTTTGATTAACAATATAAAAATATAAAATATAAAATATAAAATATAAAATATATTATTGACCTTATTATTTAAATATTTATTACTTAAGCCTTATTATTTAAGTTACTTTTTACTTCTAAATTTAATTAAGTGCAATATCGATAAAATAAAAAAGGAAAACTTAGTTTCTTTTACTTTTGGAGAAAAAAAGAAAAATTATTTTTTATAATTGATTTTCTTATTTTTCAGATAATTAAATAATTTTGTACAAAATATATATAATTTTTACACTATTAAGTATATAAATTTGTTGATTTTTACAATTTATTTTACGTATTAAATCTAAAACTTTTCCCACATATTTTGTCTATTAGTTAATTTTTTTTAGAGTTTTTCCCATAATAAAAATCTGTTTTTTTTCTCATCTTTTTTTTTGTAGAATGTTCGAAATCAAAAAAGAAAAATGAATATAAAATGATATGAATATGAAAATGTTTGACTAGAGAGTAAAATAAAACAAAAACAAACTGTAGGTTTTCAAAAGCTATAAAGAAATCAATTTAAAGAAATTCGAATAATATAAAATCATAGATTTAATATAACTTTTACCAAATAATTAGAAAGTGATTTCTACACGAAGGATTAAGATGCCAGATTTATATAAATTTTATTAAGTAAAACTAAATTTTTGAAATTAATATATGATTTGATTAAATATTTAAAATTATATTTGAAATTTAACAAAATAAAATTATACTTTATTGTGAAACATTATCAAAACCCAAAATTAGATTTTAATAAATATCAAATCATTTTTTAAGTAAATATTTAGAATTATTCGCACAATACAATTTTTCTAGAAGAATTGCGACAAAACTGATATTTCTATAGTTCAAAATTATCTGAGAAATGAAGAAGAAAGAAGTGAACACAATTATAAAAGAAGGACAAATGTTATTACTTTACTGATCACAAATATATTTTTATTTTCTTTTATTTCTATTTTCTAATAAAAGTCATATAGATGCAGCTTTAAAGAAAATAGCTGCAAAAATTATATTCACAATTTAATGATTTTAATCTTTAAAATCACTCACATTATTTTTTGAAAAACTTGTATTTTTTGAAACCTAATTTAAAGGAAAATTAATTTTTCTTATAATTAATGCAAATCATAAAGATCTTGAAATTATTTTATTTATAAAAGAGTATCATATACATATATTAAGTCTAAGATGAAATATTAAAATGAGATTACAATGAGACCTTTCAAAATTATCTGTATCTATGCAAAAATATCATTTTTCAAAAATTTCTGGTTTAGATAATACTGCTATTTCTTTTAGATAAATGAGCTACTCTATTTTTCAAAATTGTGATAAATCGTATTATATTTTGAAATTCGGATTTTATTTCATCTCAAACAATTGCAATTTGTATTTATACCATCCGACATTTTAATTTAAAAAACTTTTCTAAACTCTAAAACTCATCATAATCACATATATAACTCACACATTAAAATGAATCTCTTCTGTTAGCATTCTTCAATAAACATATTTTCTGATTTTATGAAAATTATTAAAAACATCATATAAATAATATTTCAAAAACAAAAATAATACAAAAAAAATGAAGAATTCAATAATTATTTCAAATTCTAATCAGTATAAAAGATGTTAGATATTAAAAGAAAAACTGTCAATAAAAAAAAAAAACAAAAACAAATTGAAAAACTAAGAAAATATAAAAAAAATCAAGTGAGAAAAAAGCAGAAGAGATAAGTGAAAAAAGTGAAAACTCAATAAAGAGAAAATTAAATAAATTTTTTATTTGTTAAACAAATCATTGAATATATAATTTGCAAAGAATCAATGATGATTGAATATAAAGATGAGAAATACAGAAATATAAATATACAAATCAAAAAGATTATTTTACTTATATATTTACAGACATGCCTAAATAAAATTCTATTCTATTTAAATTGTTTTTATTAATATTATTAATAATTTAGATTTTAAATTCAACTAAATAGATAATTAATATTGAACAATAATTTTTCATTTGTAACAATTTACAATATTTTTTTGTTTTTAAGAATTATTAATGATAAAATTTAATAAAAAAATGATTTATGTCTTTTTATTAAATATTGTTTATGGTACAAATTACTTTTTTTTAAATTTGAGCTTTATCAAGACTAGTCCAAGAAGAATTAATCTATATCATATTATTTTATAGAAGCTAGTAAAAATAATAGTAATAATAATAATAAAAAATAAAAAGAAGAACAATTACAGTTATATGCAATATATGAAAAATATAGTTAATTTTTATAATTTGATAGAGTATTTCCAACAAGCTTGTGATCGAGCTTTTATTTCAAATTTTAATGAATTCCATTCCATGAAATGGAATATTTCATGTTATTCTAATATGAATGAAAAAGTATTATAAGCTTATTCTCGCAGAAATAAATTTGATAGAAGACATGAACATATTTTTATGAAAGACTATATTTTCATTTGTGTATACTTTATATAACAATTTCTATTATATTCAATTTCATAAATACTTTTAGATAGAAATTTTTTTTTATATAATATATTTCTTCAATTTTTCCTAAATATGCTGAACGAAATTTGTGGGAAAGTTTTATTCTGTTTTTTACATGAATTGTAAATTTAATATATTAAATTTTAATTATATTAATTATTTATAATTTTTAAAATTTTATTAATTATTATATTAATTAATTTATATTAAATATTTTATATTAAGTATTGTAATATAGTTATATAGTAGTTATATTTCATAATTGATTATATTGTTATAATTACAATGTGAAACATCATGACTAATATGAATGTATGAATAATAGATGTTATCATATTGTCATAGCAAATGTTTGTCATTGAAATTAAAAATTTTGATTTAACGAAATCTGATATCGATCGTGAAATAGAATGTTGCTCTCTGTTTTTCTCAAGAATATTATATTATATAATAAATTAATTATTATTGTGTAAGTAATTATAATATTAAATTATAATGTAATTGTAAATTAATTATTGTAAAGTATAAATAAAGTTATGGAAGAGCAATATGAGATAATATTGATGTAATAATATTTTATATATATTTTATCATAAAACAAACAGGAAATAAACTTGTCGAATCAATGAAAATGCAAGAAAATTATTTAATAATTTATTTTTTTTTGCAGTCATTTTCCTAAATGAACAAAGATTTAACATAGACATAACATAATATTAAACAAAAAATAAATTATATTATCCATAAATTATTATCTGCATTCTTGACGATACAGGGAACATATGATTCAAAAACTTAGATCGTCTCATGACAATTTTTCATCAAATTTTTCAAACTATTTAAGAAGAAGAAAATGAAACCAATGATATTGAAAAAATATTGAGAAAATTAAATCATAAGAAATATAAAAAAAAAAAAATATTTCTATTTTGTTCATTAAATATTGTGACCATAATATAAAAATTTTTGAAATATTCAAATATTTTACAATTCTGAAATAAATAAAAAATAATACATCAGAAATACTATCTTATTGGCAAATTGACTTCAGCAATGCTACCAACATAAGTTCAGAAAGACTTTTTATCTCTGATATATAATTATTAAGATTAATATATTATATTATAAATACATTATATTAAATCAGTAAGAAAATCATATTGGCCATGATATCGATCCTTGGTTATTGTAACTTATATCCCTGCTACATTGTAAATTAATATTTATTATTTTCTAAAGAAAGTGATTATTTTATATTAATTATAAAAGATAATTATATTTATTTTGCAATATGTAATTTGCAATTATGAAAAATTTTTCTCGTTGTTATATATTATATATAAAAATATATAATATACATTTTGCAACATCATGTAGAAATTTTTTCAAATTTAAAAAATCAATATAAAAATAAAAATGAAAATAATGTACATATGAAAAAAATCTTATCGTTTTATATGCCACATTAAAGATTTCTATGCAAAGAAGTATTTTTCAAACAATAAATAAATAAATAAATAGATAAATAAATATACAAAATAACAAAAACTTTTAATAATGAAACTATGCGCTTCATAAAGAATAAGTAGTCTGTCAACGACGAATTGTATGTATTAAGAATTATATGTATAAAGAAACAGAAATAGAAAAAAGAAAAATAGAAAAATTTAGTAGATTTACAAAATACATAACAATTATAATTGACAGTACAAAACAATGATAGACTAAAAAATTAAGAGAACTATTTAAAAAAAATGGATTAACTTACTCAATGTAATGAAATATTTTCTAAAGAAATTTGAATAAATGCAATTTTAAAAAAGAAATATTTACATTTATAAGTAGTAGCTAGTTTCGTAAAATGTTGAATGATATTACTAATGATAATAATATTATTACGTTGATAATCACAATGTAAAATATCAGGGCTAACATATATTGTGGTACAGGAAATAATAATAGTTGTTATTCATATCGAAAATATTAAAATTTTAATTAACAATATCACTTTCCGGATATAGAGCAAAACAATCATGTATTTCTTTTGGAATAAATATTACATCACTTTATAAATAACGAAGTAAAATATAAATAATTATAAATAAATTAAATAAATAAATAAAGTAAAAAAATAAAAAAATAAATACAATAGAAAATCGAATGTAATTTTTGAACGTAACAATACTATAAAGATAGTTAAACGAACCACTTTGACAAAATTAGCAATCGAGCTAAAGTTGAAATTGTAGATCTAAAAATAACTCATAAAACTATTTCGACAGGATCAGCAACCGAGTTAAATGTTGCAGATCTAAAAATAATTCAAATTAAGAACCTGCAAAAAATTTGTTGAACGTAGAGAAGAGCAACCAGCCATTTCCACCTCCATTGCCGGAAGTAAAAAGAAAAAAATCACTAATAATAATAATACTATTACAAACACTGACAGCCATAATGTGGAACATTATAACCAACATACTGTGGCACAGAAAATAACAACATCGGTTATCATTCATATCTAAAATATCCATTTAATGGAATCATTTTCGGGACAAAACGGATGTGTTACTTTCTGTTCCTCGCAAAAAGATTATATTATCTAGTTAAATTAGTTAAATTAATTAATATATTAAATATATTGTGTTAAATATTCATAAATTATTTAATTATTATAATTAATGCTATTATAAGAAATATTATTATGAAAATTGAATGAAAATAAATAAAAATATTTTATGAAAGAACAAATGTCAGGATGCAATATCATAATATTAATAGTAGTTACATGAAACACTTCGACAGTAACTAAATTGAAGGCTGTAAATGTAACAAATTTCTGAAATCTGTAAAAGAAAACAGCAGCACTGAAGACAAAATTAGAATATTTTTGGAGGAGTCACCGACCATCTTCATCTACATTGTCAATACAAATAGTAGTATACAATAGAAAAAAATACAATAGAAAAAAATTTCACAAATTTCAAAATTTCATCTTCGAAATTAATAAGACGCATAAACTTTGCATATACAATTATAATAGATAAGATCATAGAGTTATTTAAAAGAAAATCTTTTTGATTACTAAGCTTCCCTGGATAAAAAATCATGGCATTTAAAGCATATCAAAAACGAGAAAAGAACGAAATATTTAGTAAAGTTGCCAATAAGAAGTTAAACACGTCAGTATATATCTGCTTTCTTCATGAAACCATGAAACATCGAGCAACTATCAGACAAAGCATTGATCGAAAAGTAAATCAATAAAGTAGAATTCAAAGCTCAGAAAAGAAAACATCTAAGTCATCACATAAATTTTTTTTAAAATGAATAAAAGGATAGATAAAAAAAGAAAAAGAAAAAAATTTGCTGATATTTTTGGCAATAAGACAGAAAATTTCAATAAAAATTCAATATAAAAATTCCTATATAAAAATGTGAGACACAAGATAGCAGAGTTTATTAAGAAAAAATTCTCCAAGATCCATAGAACTCTTCCAAAAAAAAGAGAGAGCTAAAGTGTCAAGGTATTATCGAAAAATATCGCTTATCGAAAAAGGAAAAACAAAAAAAAATTCAATGCTAAAGTTATCAATAAAGCGATGCACATATGTATCTGTATGTGCATATTCCTCACACACATCTAAAAAACGCAGAACAAAAAAGGATGTCAAATGGTTAATAGCCAAAAACAAAAAGCACATTTCACTTTGAAGTTGTCATGCTGACAACAGTGGAAATTATTATAGATATTATAGTTAATTATGCTCATTTTTTAAGTTGAGAAATGGCTAGAAAGAATTCTAATAATAACAAAATGGATACTAATTGTACGATCTGCTACAATCGAATGTCACGTATGACGAAATGATTGAATTTCAGAACATGATGTGACTATTAAAAAAAAATGATAACAAAACGGATATAAATGTGCGCTTTGTTATCACCGAATTTCATGTATGGACTGGATGATACAGTTTCAAATGTGATGTTTAAGGAAAAAAGGTTGCTGACCCAAAATTATTGGCTAGCAATCAAAAAAAGAAAATTCTCCCTCTTTTTCTCACTCTGATGCTCATGATGACAATCACATTAGAAGTGATTATAATTAATAATGCCAATTTCTCGTTTAATTGAGAATTGGCCTGTAAAATTATAATGGTAATAAAACGGATATAATTGCGCGCTTTATCACCGAATTTCACGTCTGAACTAGACGATTCAGTTTCAGAACATAATGTAGCCGTTAATGGAAAAATTGCTGACCCGAAATGAATGACTAGCAGTCAGAATGGGAAAATGCGCTCGAATCGCTCTTTCCTCTATACGCTGTTCATGCTGACAACCTCATTAGAAGTGTTTGTACTTAAATATGCCTATTTCTTGGTTAGCTGAGAATTGGCCAGCAAACAATTGTAATGGTAACAAAGCAGATATAATTTAGCGCTTTATCACCGAATTTCAGGATTTGACTGGATGATTCAATTTCAAAGCATAATGTAGCCATTAGGAAAATAAGATTACTGATTTGAAGTAATTGGCTAGTGGTCAGAAAGAGAAAGCGCATTTGAATCACTCACTACATTATGATGCTCACGTTGACTATCCCATTGATTATAGTTAATATATAGTTAAATATGCCCATTTTTCTTTAAATTGAGAATTGGCCAGTTATAATGGTAACAAAACGAATATAATTGCGCGCTTTATTATCACCGAATTTCACGTTTGGACTGGACGATTCAGTTTCAGAACGTAATGTTGCCGTTAAGGAAATGAGATTGCTGATTCGAAGTAATTGACTAGCATTCAGAAAGGCAAAATGCGCTCGAATCGCTTACTCCTCATTACGATACTCATGCTGACTATCTTATTGATTGTTTATACTTAAATATGACTATTTCTCGGTAAGTTGAGAATTGGCCAGCAAACAATTGTAATGGTAACAAAGCGGATATAATTGTGCGCTTTATGACCGAATTTCACGTCTGGACTGGACGGTTCAGTTTCAGAACGTGATGCAGCCATTAAAGAAAACTGCTGATTCGAAGTGACTGACTAGCAGTCAGAAAGGCAAAATGCGCTCGAATCGCTTTCTCCTCATTACGATACTCATATTGACAATCTTATCTTGAAAGTGTTTATAATTAAATATGACTATTTCTCGATAAGTTGAGAATTGGCCAGAAAGAAATTTTAATAATAATAAAGCGGTTATAATTATGCGGTTTATTATTACCGAATTTCATGTCTGGACTGGACGATTCAGTTTCAGAACGTAATGTAGCCGTTAATGAAAAAGATTGCTGACCCGAAATGAATGACTAGCAGTCAGAATGGGAAAATGCGCTCAAATCGCTTTCCTCTATACGCTGTTCATGCTGACAACCTCATTATGACTATCCCATTGATTATAGCTAAATATGCCCATTTTTCTTTAAATTGAGAATTGGCCAGTTATAATGGTAACAAAACGAATATAATTGCGCGCTTTATTATCACCGAATTTCACGTTTGGACTGGACGATTCAGTTTCAGAACGTAATGTTGCCGTTAAGGAAATGAGATTGCTGATTCGAAGTGATTGACTAGCAGTCAGAAAGGCAAAATGCACTCGAATCACTTTCTCCTCATCGCGATACTCATGTTGACTATCCTATTGAAAGTTTATAGTTAAATATGACTATTTCTCGGTAAGATGAGTATTGGCCAGAAAGAAATTTTAATAATAATAAAACGGATATAATTGTGCGGTTTATTATTATCGAATTTCGTCTAGACTGGACGATTCAGTTTCAGAACATAATTAAGGCATTAAGAGAAAAAGAAAATTGCTGACCCAAAATAATTGACTAGTAGTCAGAATGGGAAAATGCGCTCGAATCGCTTTTTCCTCATTATGATGCTCATGCTGACAATCTCAGAAGTGTTTGTAGTTAAATATGCCTATTTCTCGGAAAGTTCAGAATTGGCCAGCAAACACTTGTAATGGTAACAAAGCGGATATAATTGCGCGCTTTGTTATCACCGAATTTCATGTCTGGACTGGATAATTTAATTACAAAACGTGATGTAGCCGTTAAACAAAAAAGATTGCTGACCTGAAATGATTGGCTAACAGTCAGAAAGAGAAAATGTTACCGGGTCGCATTTTCCTTACTTTGATGCTCATAATGACGATCTCATATAATAATGCCTATTTCTCGTTAAGTTGCGAATTGACCAGCAAACAATTATAATGGTAAAGAAACGAATATAATTGCGCGCTTTGTTATCACCGAATTTCACGTCTGGACTAGACGATTCAGTTTCAGAACATAATTAAGAGAAAAAGATTGCTGACCCAAAATAATTGACTAGTAGTCAGAATGGGAAAATGCGCTCGAATCGCTTTTTCCTCATTATGATGCTCATGTTGACAATCTCATTAGAAGTGTTTGTAGTTAAATATGCCTATTTCTCGGGAAGTTGAGAATTGGTCAGCAAACACTTGTAATGGTAACAAAGTGGATACACGCTTTATCACCGAATTTCACGATTTGACTGGATGATTCAATTTCAGAGCATAATGTAACCATTAAGAATATAAAGTTACTGATTCGAAGTAATTGGCTAGTAATCATAAAGACAAAACGCATTTGAATCGACTCACTCTTCATTATGATATGACTATCTCATTGATTATAGTTAAATATGCCTATTTTTCTTTAAGTTGAGAATTGACCAACAAACAGTTGTAATGGTAACAAAGCGAATATAATTGTGCGCTTTATCACCGAATTTCACGTCTGGACGATTGAGTTTCAGAACGTGATGCAAGCATTAAAGAAAAAATACTTCTGACCCGAAATGATTGACTAGCAGTCAGAAAGGCAAAATGCGCTCGAATGGCTTACTCCTCATTACGATGCTCATGCTGACTATCTTATTGAAAGTGTTTACAATTAAATATGCCTATTTCTCGGTTAACTGAGAATTGACCAGCAAACAGTTGTAATGGTAACAAAGCAGATATAATTACGCGCTTTATCACTAAATTTCAGGATTTGACTGGATGATTCAATTTCAGAGCATAATGTAACCATTAAGAATATAAGGTTACTGATTCGTAGTAAGTAATTGGCTAGTGGTCAGAAAGACAAAACGCATTTGAATCGTCTTACTCTTCATTATGATGCTCACGTTGACTCTCTCTAGTCAACTATAGTCAACTATAGTCTAATCAATAATATTTATTATAGTTAAATATGCCTATTTTTCTTTAAGTTGAGAACTGGCCAGTTATAATGGTAACAAAGCGAATATAATTGCTCGCTTTATTATCAGCGAATTTCATGTTTAGATTGGACGATTCAGTTTCAGAACATAATTAAGGCGTTAATGGAAAAAGATTGTCGACCCAAAATAATTGACTAGCAGTTAGAAAGGCAAGATGTTGCAGGGTCTCATTTTTCTTACTTTGATGCTCATGATGACGATTTCATATAATAATGCCTATTTCTCATTAAGTTGCGAATTGGCCAGCAAACAGTCATAATGCTAACAAAACGGATATAATTGCGCGCTTTGTTATCATCGAATTTCACGTCATCTGGACGGTTCAGTTTCATAACGTGATGTAGCCGTTAAAAAGAAATATTGTTGATCTGAAATGATTGGCAGTCAGAAAGAAAAAATATTGCTGAGTCTCTCTTTTCTCACTTTGATGCTCATGATGACAATTTCAATCTCAATCAGAACTTCATGTCTGGACCGGACGACCAGCAGGAAATTGTTATTGTACAACATACAAAACGAATATTAATTGTTTTAGAATATTAATTGTCATAGAATTTCATGTGGACAGGACAATTCAGTTTCAGTACGTCGCTAATGTTTCATGGAGTCGCTAAGATTGGATACTTCTCTCAAAGAGTAATATAAAGACTGTAAATATTCAATCTTTTATTTTAAGACTAAACATTAGGTCATATGCTCTGTAATTTCTACCAGCAAAATGCGAGATATTAGCGGATATACTGAATGTCTAAAAACTCGAAGACTTTAGAAGTCGCTCGTTATATTATTTCTCTAGAGTTAAGTTACGTGCTGCAGGAATAAGATAAACCAAAACTGATATAGGTTAAGAGTGAAATTTTTGATAATAATAAAATGTACAAATTTATTTTCTATATAAAAGAAATATAGCAGATGGGATCAGAGATTTTATTAAAAAAAAATCTTCTGGAATCCATACAGAGTTATTTTTTGAAGAAATGAGAAAGTATCTGTTAATGCGATGTTAAGACATGA
The DNA here is from genome assembly GCF_014066325.1 of Apis laboriosa. Classification (NCBI taxonomy): domain Eukaryota; kingdom Metazoa; phylum Arthropoda; class Insecta; order Hymenoptera; family Apidae; genus Apis; species Apis laboriosa. Next base: position 598,347 of record NW_025223092.1, read on the forward strand.
AAAATCATAAATGCTTATCGAAGAAAGACAAGGAAAAACAAGGAAAAATCCGATAGTAAAGTTACCAATAAATATACATACTTGCATTTATATATGAATATTCTTTGAAGACAATTATAGAACGCTGAATGATTATGAGAACACACTGATCAATATTTGAGACAAAATAATGGATCAAAGAGATACAAAAAACAGAGCAAATAGCAAGAAAAAATAATGACACAAATGCTCAAATCATCACACAGGTCCTTCTGGATTTATTACATAACGGGGACATGTGTTTGGACTAGATGATTCAATTTCAGATCGCAAAGTGATTATAATTGGTTGGTTGCCATGCTTAGAAGGGGATAAAAACCGAAGAAATTCGATTATCCACTTTGAGAGAGCACATATAAAGACATAATTGCAGAAAGATGTTAACGACCAAACGTTTATTTGTGCTGAATCTAGGCTAAAATCAAAGCTTTGTAAAATTGCCTGTTGCAATTAAATTGTATGGTTGGAATTAGATATGTTGATATGTTGCATCAATGATGCATCAGTGAGATATAATAGCTGCGATATTTCCGATCATAAGCAAATGTAATGTGTACAGTAGCAGTGACAGATATACAGACTAATAAATTATAGATTTCTGCTTATCCGCAAAGATAAAAAGAGAAAATAAACTTGAGACAATAAAAGTCTGCAATAGAGAAAGATTGTAGCTATGCTATACGTCGACAAAAAGACAGCAAAAAATTACTATTTTGCAAAGCATACATGCTATTAAAAATATTTGTATTTTTTTTTACTTGTGCTTCTTAATAAAATTACATAACTGCAAACTGTATAAATGCAATTTTTCTTTTTAAAAAAAATAATATGTAAAATGAATATTAAAAATATATTTAATATAGGGAAAAAGGAATATAATATAATATAATATATAAAAGGAATATTTAAAAAAACAAGGAATTTGGCTAATTTTTTAAAAATTTGAATTATTTTTGGAAATAATTCAAAAATTAAACTAAAATGGTCCAATTCTTACGCTTGATGCAAATCACAAAGATTTGAAGTTATTCTTGTTCTATTATTATGTTCTATTCTTATTCTATTATTTGCAAAACAGCATCGTGTATTACATATGTTAAAGTTTCTGCCATATATAAAAAATAATCTTCAAAATAGCATATAACTGAACAGTTTCTGGATACAGAAATATTATTTAAATTAGCCGATTTAATCTATATTGTTTTTATCTACTATATATATAAATGAATTTGACTTTTTAATTTTAACTGTAATCTTTTAATCGTGTAGATTCGGATTTTACCGAATTTAAATGTTTGCAACAATCAGAACTTGTATTATCATCTTCTTTTCATTTTTTTAAATTTCAGAACTCTTCATTATTATTTAATTTACATGTTACATACGTATTCAATATCAATTTCTTGTGTTAATATTTTTGAATAAATACATCTAATTTTATAAATTATTAAAAAACTCAGTCTTGCAAAATATTTCACAAATAAGGATAAAAAAAAGAAAATGACGAATGCAACAATAAAAACAAATTCTAGCTTTTTTTCTAAAATTCTAATTTTTATCAGCATTTCAGAAAAAAAGAATTTAAGAAAAAAGAAACTAATTGATAATTGAAAATAGAATCAAAAGAAACTGAAAAAGCAAAAAATATGAAAAAATCGAAGAAAATGAAATCATAAAAAAGGAAAAACAGACTAAGAAAAAAAAAAATTCACTAAAGAGATTAAATTTTGATGAAATGCATCATTTGCTAAAAAATCCTTTAACGAAGTTTGATTACAATACATCAAATTAATATATATACATATACATATAAAATAATATAATATAAAGAATGAATTCACTTAAAATGTGTATGTACATAAAGATCAAAAAGACATCGATCAGTTTATTTGTAATATTTATAAATATGCCTAAATTTTTTTAATTAAAAACTTTTTTACCATTTAAATGTGATTTATTAACATTAATTATATTAAATCAACTAAATAAATATTACGACGACAATTTTTCTCTGGAATTTGTATTTTGAAACAATCATTGATCTAATATTATTGATGTAATGATTCTCTCATATGGTTCTCAAAATCCATTAACTAATTCTTAAATATTGAATTGATATTAGAGTTATTATATAGCGTACTTTAAAATAGTCACAAACTGGATGAAGCATGACAACTCTCAGTTCTCAAAAAGATTGAGTTAATGAATTTCAATAACCAGAGAATATACTCATTTTCTTTTAAATTTAATATCACGTTTTGCTCAAACATGATGCTTGATTAAAAATAAACTTCTTATTGAATCAGTCATGAGTCATTTATCCAATTCAAATCAACATAATAGTAATGCAAATGAAGAGTATGGCAAAAGAGAAGAAAAAAAAAAGATTAATGAAGCGTTCTTCGTTGCGCCAACATCGAATATGGAGACGATTGTTCAATACAATGCATATAACACCAAGAAGTATATTCAGCCAAGTAAGACTTATCAGATCAGTTCTATTTGTCATTAGCAACGACAGGAAGATTCTGATATGTTAATGTCTAATATCCCTTGATATTAAAACAAAATACTTTCTTACTAAAGTGTCAATTGCTAGTAATCGGAAGAAAGAAAAACTTTGACGAAAGCAAAAGATAATTATACTTCATGACAAGTCAATCAATAAACTAAGAATCTCAATATTTGAGATCATTAGAAAATTTATAAATAGCTCAAATTAACAACTTATAAGAAAAAGTAATATTATTAAACTGGAACATTTTTGAGGAGTCACCGATCATCTTCATCTCCACTTCTAAAAATAAAGAATTAAGAATTAAAAACAAAAGAAATCCAATATATAAATTCATATTTATAAACAAATATAAAAGACAACATTTGAAAATTCATTTAAAGAAAAGCTCTTCGAGATCCATGTAGAACTCTTCTCCGGAGAAATCAGACTATCACCTCTTAAATTGATGTCAAGGCAAGTGTTTATCAAAGAAGGCAAAAAACAAAGGAAAATCTGATTATAAAGTTATCAACAAAGCGATAAATATACTATATTTGTATGTGAATATTTTTTCGAAGGCAGCCATAAAACGACCATCAGGCGAAGCATCGATTGATACCTAAGACAAAGTAATGGGTCAAGAAGACATAGAAAGCAGAAGTAGCCAGAAAAGACGATGACACAGATGCTCAAGTCATTACACAAATTCTTCTTAATCAAGTTTTCTTAATTAATTTTTTATTTATTTGGCAATTTTTAATAGTGCTATGGAAATCTCGGATATATATAGTATAAATTTAAAAATCAAGAGATATAGATAATATCTTAAAAAAATACTTTTAAAATTTTGTAATTTTTTTATAGATATTGACAGATCCTCTAACTAAGGAAACAACAATAATAGAAAATGAAAATAAAAATATTAAGGAATCAGAAAAAATATTTCTCTTATTAAAACATTTAAATAATTATATATTTAAATTCAGATGAATTCTAATTGTTTTTATATTTTTTATATTTTATAATGATATGTAACATCTTGATTGAGATAAATTCGAATCAAAATTAATATATTTATAGAATTATTCCTAAAACTATAAATATTATACTTATAGAAAATTAATAGCTTATATAAAATAATAGCTTATAAAAAATTATAAATTCAATCTGTCAATATTACATCCCTAAATTAAAATATTTGAATGTCTTTTCTATATTAATGTTTTTTCCATTTTTTCCATCGGTTAAACATTAAAAAATTAGCCATGAAAAAAAAGATCAATCAGAAAGAATTTAAAAAAAAAGCTGGAATTTAGAAAAAATTTAAAACACAAATAAGATTTTTTTATATTGAAATTAGAAAGAATTTAATTTAACAATTTAAAAAAAATACAAAAATAATTTAATAATTATTGAAATTAAGATCAAGAATTATTGCAAAATTTTTTCCATATTATATATTCTATCTTTATATGACATTAATACAAATAATTTTAAAAAAATTATTCGTATTAAAAAAGACTTCCACCAAACATCCTTTCAATTTCATCAATTTGGCATAAAAGATAAATTCTTTTTCGTAAAATAAATGAAATATGTTTATTTTATAATAAATAACACATAATAAAAAAACTAATAATTTCAAAATTATAAACAATTTTTTATTTTGATTGAAACGAATAAGTAAATAACTTTTTCGTTTCAAAAGTCAATTTTACCATATAAAAAAAATGAATTATTTATCTTTCTATTCTGCACATAGATATCAGTATACAGTGTTATAACAAGGCCAATATTAACAAAAGAAACTTAAAGAAAAGCTAGTGAAAGAAAAGTGAGTCGATTAATAATGGTTTATGACTTGATAATGATTATTATTTAACAGCCATTAGATATAATATAGGTAGCATAAATAACATAAAATTATTTAAAATTATTTAAATGCTAAATGCGGTTATGAAGATGATAAAAAAAAAAGGAAAAACTCTTCGTTGAATTTCTATTAGTAAAAGAGAATAACTATTAGTAAAGAGAATAAGTTAATTTGTGTCTAATTTGTGTCTTGACAGATTTATTATAAGACGTTAGACGAAAGAAATTTAGTTACATATCTTATTGTTAATGAATTGATGAACAAACTTAATAGAAAATTTTCTTGATATTGAAAAATGATATTGTATTATTTCAAAAAAATAACAGAAATATATTATATTTATAAAGATGCCAATGACTATATTATAATAGCACAACAATTCTATATCGAAAGATATAATCAAATCATATATCTCATATATTGTGAAGAATATTTCTTTCATTAAAAATTAAAAAACTTTTGTACAATGTTCTTTTATAATACAATATCGAGATTCAAGAAGAATTTACTAAGCTTCTTAAGAGCAAATAAAAAAGTCCAGAAATAAGAAAAAAATTTTAATGAAATTTGATCAACATGTGACATTGCTTTTTTCATAAGCATTATATCTACATTACATCTTTAACAAATGTTATCAGACTATCTAGCAATAGCAAAGTTTTGGATGGATTCTCATGTCCAATTTATTATATATATTTTGTTTAATGAAGCACCATTCACTAAAATTAATATATAAATTTTTACATATATAAATAAAAGTGACATATATGAATAAAAAAAAATATTTATGCAATTAATAAAGCAAATCTTTAATATTAGTGGTAGACATAATGAGTCATCAACTTTTAGATTTGTTATTTTATAAATTGTGGTTGAGAGTCACAACTTATTTTAATTTTTTAAGTAATGTATTATAAATAGTCATTATCACTACTCTAAATATAAACAGATAATATTAAAATTAATTAAAAATTTTTAATTAAATTATAATCTAATTAATATTGATTTATTTAAATTGTTCTTAAATAATTTGATTCGATGAAAAAGTGTTCAAAATATAAAAATATTTATCACTTATAAAAATAAAAAGTTATTATTTATAATTTATTATTTCTATTATGTTTAACAAATTATACTTTATATTATTTTTTAAAATCAATCTCATCTGATTTTTAATGAATAAATGATCTAATCCGAACATGTAGCTATTGCAATATAAAATATATCTATATTTTTCATTAAAAATAAAAACAGTGGAATATTATCAAATTTAATTTATCACAATATTAGAACTTATGCATTCTAAATTACTTGAATAGTGTTTCTATTTTCTAAAATAACAAAAATACAATACTGCGATTATTTTTGTTAAAAATCGAACTTTCTTGAATTTCTAAATTTATCCTATATAATGATAAAATTAATTTCGTTTATTGTAATTTCAATTTCACAAAGATTATTTTATATTTTATTTTCATATTGCTATTTACATATTATTGAATCCAAAAAATTTTTTTTCTTAAATATGATATTTGTTCATTGATTATATCATGATATAAATAGTTGACAAGTGACGATCACATATTATGACATATTATCATACATGTACAAATACAAAGAATAAGCAAAATTAAATATAATAATAAAATTTTTTGCAAATAACTCGAAAACTAACATCAATCGCGAATTATATTTAAAAGAAAAACATTTCTCTTTACAACATATTTCAAGTTTATTAAAATCATTAAAGAGAGAGTTAATCGATAGTTTATTATAAACTGATACAAATATATTGCATAATTCAATTCAATTAAAGGAAGTTTAAATATAATTTAAATAGAATCTAATAATTTAATAGAATCTAAAAGTAAAAAATATTGAGTCATGATAAATTTTTTTTTTTAGAGAATAAAATGAAATTATAATTTATGAATAAAAGAAGAGTGCGAAAGAGATGAAGGCTAGCATTTGTTATTTTTGTGTTGCGTTGTAATGTATTATTTCACCATTTTAAAACATTTTTCAGAATTTTTATCAGTAACGATTTTATTTTAATAATAATTATTTTAATTATGAATATATAATTTATAACATATTATTTTTATTAATTTATTTTGATTTCATATCATTAAATATGCATTTGAAATGTTATATATTAAAAATCTTTAGTACGTTTGATAATAAATTCCGAAATAAAATTGTTAATTTATATTTGTATTTTGATTTTCTTTACAGTCTGAAATTGTATCTTTTGCATTATATTTTAATTATTATTTAGTAATTAATTTAAAATAAAAAAATTAAATTGCTAATTGTATTATTGGAATTATTTTACTAATGGAAAAAACCTTCAATAAATTTACTGAAAATATTCGATTAACGAAAGAAATTTTGAAAACAATTTAACTAGAAATTTAATTTTTCTCCTTTTCTATCGAAGAATATCTTCAAAAATTTAGTTTAAATTCAACGATATGATTTTTGATTTCAATGATATAGATAAATATGCTATTAAAATTTGATATATACTAATTTAATTTATATTAGTCATGATATTTTGAAATACGAGCAAAGTAATTACATACAAAAAAACATATTTAATTAATGTTATTTCTCAAATGCACATGATGAAACTTCATAGTCGATTTTTTGAAAATATCTTGTATTATTCTATCAAATTGTCATTCTACAATTTTAATTTATTTTTGCTTAAAAAAGCATTATCCTCTTTCGACTTACCACATTTTATATTTAATTTATAAAATTTATAAAAATTTATAAGTAAATATATAAAATTATATATTTTTATATCCATCCATATCCATTTTTAATTTAATTATATATAATGATTTATTCTAATTTCATTGCTATTTATTCTTTTTCTCTTAGTTAATTTAGTTATGATTTAGTTTTGAAATCATCTTATTATTTATTAATAAGAAACATTATTTTTTTATTTGTAATTTTCATTTTATTTTCTAAATTGTATTTAATTTAATTTAGAAATTAAATAGAATTTGTCAATTCTTCATCGAACTGAATTACGATATTAATTAAACTAAATTATCTATTTATAAAATTCTATTTTATATATATATAAAATAATTATATTATATTTAATTTATTTAAATCAATTACATCAAATTAATATTAACCAATAATATTCATTATTTAAATAAAGAAATTGATAATAGAATATGAAATATATTATAAGGACTAACATTTTAATATTTTAATAAAAAAAATTTTGATGAAAAAATAGTTTTAATTTTGAATGCTACGAATATACAATATTATAATAATTTTTTTATTAAAATTTATAAAATAAAAAAAAATAAAAATAGTAGCTGTTATATACTTACATATCAAATGTTATAAATTACCAATATTTATCAAGGATAGCAGATATATTTGCAAGAATTATGTTCAAGAATTAATCATGAACAATATTTCTAGTAATGTTTATTTTTGTCATCCTGTAAAAATAACATAAAAAAATTTTATAACAAGTTTATAGTAATAATTTAGTATTATACAATAATATATCAATAATACAATAATAATTTAATAAAAATTATTATTATCAATTGAATATATTTTACTTTAATTGAATATAATATATATATTATATGAAAAATATTTTGATAAAATATATATTTCAAGTATTATTTTTTGTTTTTCTGTTTTTGCTTTCTATTCTTTCAAATCTCATAAAATGTTGATATTGAATTTTTTTGCATCAAATCATATTATTTTTAATTTCTATTCTTTTTATATTACTTACAATTTCTTTAAGTTTTATTTAAAAATAAAATACTCAGCCTAGTTCTTTGCAATTATTTTAATTAATATGAATGTATACACATTATCTTTTTAAAAAAAATTAACAGACTTAAAATGAAGAAATCTAAAATATTCATAACAAAATTTCCATTTCCTCCTAAAAGAAAACAAAAGATAAAATATAGAATTCAATTAATTTTAATTTTTTTTTTAAATAATGATATAAATATAATTTGTATATATTCATAATTCTAACATTAATGTCTTAAATATTTTATTTTAATATTTTATTCTAATAAAAATATATTAAAATAATATATTAAATGGAAATTATGAAAAACAATGAATGTCGAATAATATGGATAACAATGTCTATTATTAATAAAAAAATTATAATATATTAAATTGCTTAAAAAAAATATATTGAATGTAATATTTAATTTGATATATTAAAAAAATTACTATTTTAATTATTTTAATTTAAACTTTTTAAATCGTATATTTTTTAATATTAAATTTTGTTATTATTTGTTAATAAGAAACATTATTATATTTAATTTATTATTTATTATATAAGAAACTATGCATTAAATAAAATGCATTAAATAAAACTTTTCTAATAACTATTAGTTAATAAAAAGCCAATCAATCTAATTAAATTATATAAATATATATATTATATAAATTAAATTATAATACACAAATATCTAATATATATATAAGATTTCTTTTCTCAAAAAATTTACTTTAGAAACAAGAAGGATATTTTTTTAAAATCGAAAAATATGTGCTTAAAATAAAATATGAACATAAAAAATCAATATAATGTTTATTATCTATATTTCATATATCGTTGTGAATCACTATATTTTATTAATTTACAAAATTTATTACATCAAAATTAATACATTCAAAAGTGCAATTATAGTGCAACTACTATAAATATTTTAAATATCAATATCTTAATTAGAAACTCTTAAACTTTTTATGTATTATTATAATAATAAAATTATAATAATTTATATTTATATACATACACATGTTATTAAAAATAATATTAATTATAATTATTAATAAATGAAAAAGATTCATATATATTATAACCAATAAAAATTCAATAAAATTTCATCTTATTTATATTTTCGTTCTTTATTATAAAACATACTTATATTTGTTTAAACAAAAAATAAATAATTAAAATAAATAATTATAATTTTTTATTTAAATTATTACCTTTTGTATGGCAAATTTACCTTATGATGGCAAATTTTGCGTACACTATAATGATATTTAATAACTTATAATAACAAACACTTTCTTAACATTTTAATTTATAATTTTACAGTAAAATTTTCTTACCACCACATAATTATGATTGAGAAAATACGAATCAGTATATGTCAGTATCAGTCATTATAAATGAAAATCGTCACTAAGCAACTGTATTAGCGGCTATAAGATAGAAAAATAACGTAAATATATATGTAAATAAAAGTAAGAATATACAATTGCAATAAATAATTTAAAGTTAATAAAATAAATAAATATAAAGTTAATAAAATAAAACTAGAATCTTTAAATATTACAAATCTAATATAAACCAAATTTAATCGAATAAATTTATCATTTCCTTTTTGCTTCAAATTTTGAAAATAACTTCATCTTATGCACGAGAAAGATTTTTGATTCAAGTAAAACTCAAAATTTTATAAAAAATATTTTAGAATCATTTCTAACGTAAATAACAACGTAGAATAAGATTAATACTTATTTCTAATATTTCTTTTTTATTACTTTTTTTTACTAATTAATAGTTTTGTATATATTATGTACTTATGTAATTCTAAATAATTCTAAATATATTTTATATTTTCTAATAATTGATAAAATGAATTTATTTCTGATTTTTTTTTATCTTATATTACTATAAATATTTATGATAATTTTTAATATTTATTCATAAAAAATATGATACCTTGAATTGAAATAAAATTTTCGAACATATTTCTTATAAATTTGCAAATAAATTAAAATTCTATAACATTTATGGAAATTATAATATCGAAAAAATGATAATACATTTTCAATGTTTTTCGAAATTAAATAACTTACTCAAATTTTAAACATATATCTATATCCTTTCTTTATAATACGAAATTATATTATTAAAAAAAGTTAAATTTATTATTTTTTTCTACAGATTTTATTTATTTTTTAAAAAAATATAATAACATATATCTGAAAAATTAGATTAAGATTTTATAGTTTATAATAATTTTTTATTATAATTTTTATTATAATTTTTTATTATAAAAATACGTATTGTCATATGTTAAATTTGAATTAAATCCGATTATAAAAATTCATTATCACATTAAATTTAGGAAATAATAGATAAAAAATATCAACTTTTGCTATACTTATGAAAATATTCTAAAGAAAATAATATTTTTTTTTCAATGTTTTTATCAATTACATCATATAATACTATTTTTTTCCTATAAAATCAAATTTGATTTATCATTATAGATTTTTTTTTATTGAAATATATCGCTATAAAATTTAAAAATTATATTTTTAATTTATAAATTATAAAAAAGGAAAGTTTGTGAAAATTCTGATTTATTTTTTTCAAGTAGAAAACTAGGAAAAATATATACTTTTCTTCATATATCAAGATAAGTATTTTTTAATAAGTTTTATATTTATGCGTTAAAAATAAAATAAATTAAAGTTATATAACTTAATAAAAATATTCTATATATAATATATATAAATATCTATATATAAATATCCTATATATAATAAATTCAACTGCATACAATAAAAATAGTATTATACAATTGAATTAACAAAAATAAGTATTAAATTAAAAAAGAATTATTTCTTTGGTAAAAAGTAAATATAATATAATAAAATATATAAGAAATCATTTTCCTCTCAATAATAAAAATTCATTAACTTATTTTCAGGCGATTTTTCGTAATGATTTTGTCCCATCCATATAATAAATAAAATTTATGGAAAAAAATGTTAACTGACTTTTAAATGCTATGACTTTTGCTTTGACTTTTCACTATATTATTAAAGAAGAAATACATATATAATACATAAAATTTTGATAAATTGTATCAAGAAACGTAAAAAATCAGAATATATTATTTATTTTGTCCATTTTGTACATTTAAATTCGAAATAAAAACAAATAAATAAATAAATTCGAATTAAATGCGAAATATAACATAGAACTAAAGAGATCGGCGGTTAAATCTAAATATACCAAGCGAAGAACAAACTAACATGTTTACGTTTATGATAAATGTGTTATAAATATATGTAAATAAATTGCTGTATGGATATGTGTAAAAGGGCAGAATTCAATGTAATAACAACAATTTTTTTTGCAAATCTTGAAAACTAAGAGAATCTAACGTCTATATATATTCTATGTTAAACATATTATATGTATAGTAAAAAAAATATAGCTTCAATAAAAAAATTTGAAATTGAGCTTCACAATCTTTGCAAAATCACATAAATGATATAATCTATTCTCCTTAATATTTTATAATTTCCATTTTTTACTTTCCTCACTTTTCAATACAATTAATTGAAGAAATTAGAATATGATACTCTATTTATTAAAATATTCTTTATTAAAAATAAATTATAAAAAATTAAATGTTTTTTTTATTCATTCTTTTCTTTAATAAAATTTTCTTATTTTTATTATATTATTATATTTATTATAAAAGTAGAATAATAATCTATTATTCACTAGAAGTTGTATTTTATATATAATAAAACTTTAACAAAACTGCTATAATAAAATTGCTAAATTGCTAATTTTTAAATAATTAAAAATATATATATATTTTTTTAATTTCATAATTTGTATTTCAAAGTTCATATTTTTAAATTATTTAAGGTTTTTCTATAATTAAAAGAATTCAAATTAAAATATGTACATAGAGCAGAACCTATTGTTAATGAAAGATTAATACTCTACAAAAGATATATTCGTTTATAAAAAATTTTAAGTAGAAAATTCAAAAATAATCATAATTGAATTTAATTTAATAAATTTTTTAAAAAATTTATCTAATTTTTTTTTAATTTATGTCAAATTTTAATTCACTAAGTATAATAATTGTTTATGAGTTTTCACTGAAAAAATGAAAAAAAAATTAAAAATTATGAGGCAAAAAGAAAGATTATAAAAAAGAATTATACAATGCTTTAATATATTACATGTATTATTATATATATATATATATATATATATATATATATAATATTATTTTATATTACGAAAAAATATAAATAGCCAGAATATAAAATAAATAAAAAATTAGAAATAATAATAATTGAATTAAGTTCTAGAATAATAGTATAATATTTGATTGTAAGAAAATTACAATCTATTAAGCTAAGAATAAAATGAAGTATTTCAATAATTGTAGAATTTATATAAAAAAAATGAGTATTCTTTATATTGTGCATTTATATATAAAGATATAATATTATATATTTATATATAAAGATAAAAATTCAAAATATTATTAATAAAAAAATATGCAAGAATTATCATAAAATTATATAAAGATCACAAATGCAAATCTTTATTAAAATAATTAAAAATTTAAATCTTATTAAAGTAAAAGTATATAAAGTTCATAATGCAAAGTTTATACAAGTTCATAATACACAAATTTTTTGTATATGAATTCAATATGAATTCAATATAATAATATAAAATTTCTTTCATAAAATATTAATAAAACAATGAATATATATCAATATATATCAATATATGAAAAAATAATAAAAATTATTAACAAAAAAATAAGAGATATTATATAATATGATATTAATATAAATTTAGAAGAAAAAATCAAATCAAATAAAATTAAATAAAATAATCTATGAAATATTAATTATGATAAAATTATTTTATATAATAAAATATTAACTTAATGATCTATTTAATACAAATAATTGTTATAATTTATTCTAATTCATATTGTTATTATATTTTATAATTTCAGCAAATATCATATTTTTTTAAAATAAATAACAAATAACTTTTTTTAATATTTTCTAACTTTTCATATTTTTATTAATTTTCAGAGAAAAGTGAATAGATAATAAAAATGTACATTATATATAATTTTCAAATTATTGATATATTTTTTAATATATTATTCATATTTTTTTCTACAAATTTAATTTATATATTATAAAGATGTACAATATTTAAAAATGTTTGTAAATGTATGTAATTTTTGTAAAACTTCATTAATTATTTTCATCGTCTGTTCACTTAATTTTATCTTTGATATTTTATGAAATATTTTTTAAATTAATAATTTTTTATATTATATATTATATATCCTATTTAATAACTATAAAATATTTTCATGTTTCATTGCTTTTAATGAAAGAAATTTAATATATGATAACATTAATATTATTTAAAAAATATAATATATGTAAATAAAATATATATAATATATGAAATATTTTGATAAATATTAACTTATATATTACATATATTTTGTATCACTTTTCTTCCAAAAAATAATAAAAATTAATATATATTTTCTAAATGATATTTTAATTATTCTAAATTATTAATTAAATTAGTATTGTAATATAAAATTTGCTAAATTATATAAAATTTTGCTAAATTGAATTATACATTATAACTTCATTATTATACTATAAAAGTATTGATTTGATTGCCATAAAGTTAATATAAATTAATAATATTCTTAATAATATATTTCATTAATTTGTAATTAAAAAAAAAAGTTCCAATAACTTTCTTTTATATAATCAATAAAAGTTTAGAAAATAAACATGTAAAACTAAAGTTATTTAAAATAAATATTTTATTTATTTTTTTTATTTTTATAAAAATTATACAAAATTTTATATTTAATTTTTAAATATAAAATTTATTATAAAATTTATTATTACTGTAATAAAATTGTAATAAAATTAAATTTAATATAAAATTTTAATACTTATTGGAGATAAAAAATTTAGCTTATGATAAAATTAATTTTAGTTAATTAACAATAATTATTAGTAATAATAATCTATTTTAATTTTCATTTAAAAAAATTATTATTAAAAATTTATATTTAATTATAATAAATTTATATTTAATTAATATAAATTGAATTATTATATATAAATTATTATATTTATATTATATATAAATATTATATTTATATTATATATAAATAACTTATCATATGATTTCTATGATAAAATTTTATTCATATATATATTTTATATATATATATATAAAGAATATAAAAAAAATTTATAAAAAAAACTTATAATGTCATTATAAAAATAAAGTTATATATAATTTATATATTAATAATATGTAATAAGTAATAAAAATTATTAATAATAGAAAAGATATTATAAAGTTACATATAAAATTAATTTTATAAAAATATATAAAGAAAATATTAAAATACATTTAATTCAATAAATCAGTAAATTATTATTTTCAATGATACATATATGTATATTTTTTCAATGATATTCTTTATAATATAATATAATATTGTAATAACATAACGTAATTAAAATTATTTGACTTACCATTTATATAAATAATTAGATTATACTTTTTCATTGATTTTATTAGTAGTTACTCCGATTTTTATATATATATTTATTGCATTTATTTTAATATACTTGTTTCATCTATTCTTTATTATAAAAGTTTAATAGATAAAAATAAAATCAAACGTGCATTTCCTGTAGATGTTACTCTATCACGTGAAGAACTAATAATGTTAGGGACGGCATAGAGGCAAGGGGAATATCTCCACTACTCATCGCGATGCTATATAACCTTACCTTTTGGCCAATATATATATTTATTTTTATAAATGTATTGAATTTTTCAAAATCAACCAATCAAATTCATTTATCTTACGAATGTCAATTTACTGGCTCTATGATCAAATGATTTAAATACATCGTTATTTTACCATATTACAGATATTTCGAAGTATTCTTCTCGTAAGTAGATTACTAGTCTAAATCATTAATAATACATTTTAAAAATGTTTTGCATTTATTGATATTTATTTAATACTAAGATCTGCATTTATCAATACATTGAAATCATTAACGATATTTTTTTTCATCGATATTTATTTCGTCAATATCAAGTTATATCATTATCATATTTACGGTAAGTTTTTCTTATTATCATTTCATATTTCTTTTAAAAAAAAAAAAATAAATAACTAAAATATAGAACAGAAAATATTAAAATATTATTAAATCACATTTTTTTTTTATACATTATTATATCGTTAATTTAATAACTTATTTCTATTTCTAAATTATTCTATTTTTCAATTTTAAATGAATAAAAATAAAATAAATTATTTTATTAACTATAATACATGTATAATTCTATATGTATTTATATTATATATATATATATAAAATATATGTATATACATATACATATATTTTTAAAGGATAAAATAGTTTAAAATAAGGAATCGCATTTTCTTTTACAACTAATATATATTCACATTTATTGATTGAATCATTATAAAATCATTTAATAAATTTTGTTTAATTATATAATATAAATAAATAATAATAAGAAATAATATAAATATATATCTATAGTTATATATAAAACCTAGATTAAATGTTTCTACAATTGAATCTAACAGCTACTTTCGGTATTGTTTATATTTATTAAACTAGAATATGGTTGTTTTTAACAAAATTCAAAAAAAATCTTGTATATTTTTCTTTTTATTATTAAAAAAAGTCAAGGTTATAATATTTTATATGTATAATTAAAATAATTCAAATAAATTTAACAGAATTTTATCACATAATAATAATAAAAAAATTTAATTAAATTAGATTATATTTCTATATTAAATATTTGCATTTATAATTGAAATTATTTCTTATATTTTTTTTATTTAAGTGATCATTTATTCTTATTTTAAAAATAAAACAAATTATTTGTACTTTTAATTAGGAAATTTTTAACTTTGATAATACTTGTTTTGTACAAAACAAAAGTATTTCCTATTTTCTTATGAACTATCATCTATAAATCAATTTGAATTTTATCATTAGTTTTATTTTGGAGTATTATATAAATTGTAATAATATCATATCTTTTTTAAAAAAACTGTTAAGATCTTGAGATCTCACTCTTAGTTTATATATTATTTTATTATATTATTTTATAATTGTTTGATACCTTGAACTTGATAACTTAAATAAAAATCATTGTTGTTTCATTTGGATTTTTGAAAACAAATATTTGATATATGTTATTATATGTCATGAAAAGCATATTATTAATAGCATATAATATATAAATATATATAAATATATAAATATATAAATATATAATATATAATATATAAATATATAATATATAAATAATTATATAAAATATATAAATATATAATATATAAAATAATTATATAAAATATATAAATATAATATATAAATTTTTTAAATATAAATCATTCTTTATCATTATTATTAATATTATATATAAAAAATGAACATAAACAAATATTTTATACAATGTAAGTTACTTCAAATAATTTTTTGAAGTTATGAATATTTCTTTTCTTGTAAAAGAAACAAAAATATAAATTTGATATAATGTTTTTATTAATAATAGTTTTTATTTGATTCTTGTATATATATGTGTGTGTAATGAATGATTGTTAAATAAGTTTTTCTTTTAATTTTTTAAAATTTACAATTTTATGAAAATCATAGATTACTCATTTTTACTATTTATATTTCTGTCATATTTATTTTTGATTAGTTTTTTTTGCTCATATTCCATTTTGAACTTAATTGAATTTTCCTAAATTTTTTATATCTTCTTTTTATATTTGTCAAATTTTCTTCTTTATCTATTATATTCTTTTATTTTTTTTCCATATTTGTTAGATTTTCTTCTTTATCAATCATTCCCTTAAACATTTCAGTATCGATAATTTTAAGTAGTAGATAATCATATAATGTGATGTTCAAAAATGTAAAAATATAAAAAACTCAAATTAAATTTATAATACTATTATTTAAATTATTCATCATAATTATATATTAAATTATTCATCATAAAAATTTACCCTACAATATGATTCTAATATTATTTTTTTTAAGAAAGAAAAGTGCAAGAAAGAAATTAGTCTTTAGAAATTATTTTTATATGAAGATTGAATGTTTATTATGTACAGTAATAATTAAATTTTAAGAAAATTGTTTCATTTAAATTTTAAAATTTCATCTTCATTTTTTCTGTTATTCCGTTTTTCAAACTTTATAATTTAATTGTCAAAAATAAGAAATACTAAATGTAATCAGAGGAGATAAGCAAATATAAATATTATATAATTATAATCAATTATTTAATTTCTGTTTTTATAAATCTTAAGTTTTTTACATAATAATTTCTTATATTTGTAAAAATATATAATGAAAATATGAAAATAAAAATGCAACATATATTTTATTCATATATTTTAAAGAATTTATAAAAAAGTTTTTAAATAAAATTAATTACTTATATTTAACAAAAAATGTAAAAATATATTTATTTTAATAAGACAAAATTGAATTTATAAAAAGTTAGCTAAAAAATATATTTCATGAAAATTATATATATTATTATATTTTATTTTATAAAATTATATTATATTAATAACTATTTCATTATGTACAAATAATATGAATATTGGAACATCAAATTTTTCTAAATTAAGTCTATTCAATTAAATGTATCATAATTAATAATGATAAAGTTCCTTATCTTTTATTTTTAAGATATTTTTATCAATAGTATAAGGCGTTTAAACTTTGCAAAAAAATATATTAATTATGATACAAGTTAGAATAATGTTATATTTAATAATATAATTATGTTAAGTTAATTTAATTTTTTTAACTTAGATAATAAAATATTTATGTGGCAATAAAAAATACGGAATATAATAAAAATAAAATAAGATTAAAATTATTGGACGATCTATTATGTTAATGAGATTATATAACAATAAAAATAAAATACATTTAATAATTAATGAATAAAGTTAAGTATTTTAATATTTCTTGGAAAATAATTTGAAATTTTCAATCTAAAAATTATAAACATTACTCATTTTTTATTTCTAGCAAAATAATTATTCCAAACATTTTATTTATTTAATACAGAAATAGCTATTATACAATGTCCTTAAGTTAAAAATACCGCCATAATCTCCAGATCGTAATTTGATTGAATATTTATAGTGGGATTTAAAAATTAAATTAGAAAAATAAAATCAATAAGAAAAAACTTAATATAATTTATACTATGATTCCAAGCAATAATAGATATTAAAGGTTATATAACGAAATATTAAATAAAATATTTAATTAATATTTCTAAAAGTCTTTTATTAATTTTGAGCTATAAATAAGTGTAAATATTTTTCATTTTTTGTTAAATATAACTAAATAATTAATTTTATTTAAAATTAATTTTTTATTAATATTAAATTATTTGTTAAATATACGAATAAAAATGTGTTTTTCCAATATGTATATTCGTATTCCTTTTCCTATTTATTTTTATTTTATTAACATCAGTATATGCTAAATTTTGTGAATAACTGTACATTTTTAAAAAAATTTATCTCTTTCCATTAATTTATATATGTTTTGATAGAAAATACTTAAATGTTCTGTTTTTAAAATGTGTTTAAAGTTTTTTTTAAAGTAAATAAATAATTTGTTTTTTCTTTAAATAACATAAAAATTAATTTCATTTAATATTATTCAAATAATTTGATAATTAATTTCTTTATAATTTTTTAATACTTCCATAATTATTAATGCAATATAAATTAACATATTTTTATAAATTAATATACTTTTTCAATTTTTTTTCTCTTGAGATTATATAATAATTTTACATAATCTTTTCCTGATTTTTTGAATTTAGAAATATCACTATAATAACAATTTTGTATTTATTTTACTATTTAAGCTAATATAAAATTTTGTTTCAATTTTCGCATAATGTTAAGAAATATTTATTCTTGGCTATATATATATATTGTAACTCATAATTTTTGTAAATCTTGTACTTCAAATTGTAAATCGTAAATCGTAGTCCATAATTTATAATAATTATTCATTAATAATCATAATTGTAAATTATATTTATGTTTTGTCCATGATCTACTCATATATTCATATATTCATTTTTTGAATGTTGTTTTCATTGATTTTAAAACGAATATTTTAAATTCTTTTTTTCAACGTTTGTTTCAACTGTCGTTTAACGGTCGCATAACATCCTACGTTTCTTCGGTTAAATAAACATATACACATACACATACACATCGTAATGGATTCAAGAAAGTTTACGAATATCTATCGACATTTTTTGTTAAACTCATTTAAGTTCATTTCTTATATATATAAATCTAATCGCGAAATCTCTTGAACATTAACATTTGTTTTCTATAATAAAATATTTTTCTTTAAGATTTGTAATAATTTTAAGAAAAATTGCTAATAATATTATATTTTTTAATAAATAGAATATGATGGATTAATTTTTTTAAAATTATAATTATGAAAATCAATAATAATTTTTGACAAAGTTTTTATGAATAATTATTACAAAAATATTAATCTCAGTGCAAAACTAATTTCACAAAAAAAATTAATAATAATTTTATTGAAAATGATTATTTGATCGTTTTTGAAAAAAATAATATTATATAAAATACGTCATATTTTGGTTTCTAATTTCCTATGTACAAATAAATAATATTTTAATATGTTCATTCAGTTTTGCTTATCACTTTAAATAAAATTAAAGATAAATTTCAAACTTAATAAATAAAATTAAAGATAAAAGTTTCAGAACTTTTATAATTATGTAATATGAATTCTAAGAATTTTTCTTTTACAAAAGTTTTTAATAATTTAGGTGTACCCTTCTATTATATTTTCAGTATGTTATTTTTGGAAGATTGAATATACTATGTATACTATATAATATATATAATATAGAAAAAATACTATTCGTATATTTTATGAAAAAATTATTAAATAAATACTGGCTAATTCTATAAGTATTAGAACAAAATTTATCATTTCTAAATTAATTAATTTTCAACTTAATTCATTAAATTAATGAACTAATTTTTTTATTGAATAAAAATTTTCAATTAGACATATGATTTAATATGATATTTTTGACATGACTTACATCATTTTAATATCATATTGTCCATTTAATTTCTGCGATGTGCATTGTCTGTGTCTGTGACGGCAATTAATTATTATTTTGTTTTCCTTGATTTTCTTCTCTTCTCTAATCCATATTAAGATTTTTTTCTGTTTTCTAATATCTCGTAGCCGAAGAATTTTCTTTTTGCTCTACAAAATCATTTTTCAACTCAATGATCATTTCTCGATTTCATAAACAATAAATGATGTCTGATTCCAATATCAATAAAAATCTATGAATATATCTCTTCTTTTGAAGCAATCTTTCTAAATAATTCCATAGTCATTCGAATAAAATAAAAAAAAAATTGGAAAAATTTCACTATATTTCCTAGATGCAACTTATTTCCACGTTTATTCTTTCTGGTTCCGTCGCGCAAAATATTCAAGTTAATTGTGCGAACTTTGATTATAGACATTAATTTATCGCACATTCTTATGATTTGTTTAATGGAGATATGATATATATCGTCTCTTTTAGTCGTATCTTCTAATTTTAAAACGTTTTAAAATATTATTATTATTATTTTAAAATATTATTTTAAAATAAATTTTCTAACCCATTCTCATAATATTCATTCTTATCCCATTAGATCAATTTGATTATTTAGAATGATAAATTAAACGGTAAAATATGAAACAGATTATTTCGTCATGCTTCAGTTTAAATATTGCTAATAAAAAAAGATATTCGATATCATAGCAAATATTTCATTAATAATTTTTGTAGATTTCTTCGTTCTTGATATTTGAATCAGTTTTTCACTTTGAGAAAGTTTCTATTTTCGAAAGTTCCATTTTATTATCTTTTTTCGTTTTTCTATTGTTTAAATAGAATAATAAATATTTTGTCTATCATTGATTATTTTCTTCCTATAGATTATATAAAGCATATCTTTTGCACAAGCGCATGAATTTAAATTCCTCAACGAATGAAAGTTGTTTGATTTAATTATGATTGTTCTGCTATATCATGTTAAATTATTCTTTAATAGAATTGATATTTTTATCGATTTTTTATCACTTGCTCTGTCTGGAGTCAGATAGCTCTTCGGCTCCTAAGACACAAAGCGAATCGAATCAGTAAATATTTTTTTCATCAGTATTTAATGATAGTATCGTGTTGACTTTCGCATTGCTGTAATATTGATTCATCTATGGCAGCTGATCGTTGTATTAATTTAATAATGATGCATCTTTTTCTTTTAATAATATCGGCCAATTGAGTTTCTTTTAATCAAAGAATAACTTAATATTGACGGATTTCCTAGCAATGGAATTATTATAAATATCTTATATTCGATGCTATTCAATCATTTGTCTTCGAAATTGCATGTTTTTAAATGTTTTAAATAAACATAATATTTGTTGAACAAATTTAATTTAAAATTAAAGATTATTATTTTCGATTGTATTATGCTATTTACAAAATTAAGAAATGAAGTAAAAATTAAACGTATTCAATGAGATATAATTGAAAAAGTATCAGAAATATAAAAATGTAATTTGATATAATTTAAATACACACTAGATAGAGCAGAAGCGAATTATGAATTAAAATAAAACTTTTCATAAAAAATGAAATTAAATTATAAAATCTTTTATTTAATATAAAAATTTAAGATTACTTTAATATTTTTTTAAATAAAATTTTTAATAAAAATTCTTTTTTCTTATTATTAAAACTATTCTTTTTTTTTATCAATCGATGCATTTTTTGTACTTTTTTTAAAAAAAAGTATTAGGCGTTTTAAATCGAAAATGAATTAATTTATAAATTAAAAATTTTGTCCACAGATCTCTCAGAAGTATTCTTAGTCGTGTAATATATAAAAATGATATGAGATTTTATAATAATAAAAAAAAAAATATTTATTATATATAAATTTAATAATATTATTATTTAATATTATATATAAATTTAAAAAGTAGTGGAATATAAGAATAAGATTTTAGATTGAGAATTATACAGAAATGCGGAAAAATGAGATATATATGCAGCATTTGATATGCTATTCAATATAGAGTGTAGAAAATTATTTGTACAATCATTAATTTAAACAAGAATTTTATTATCAAAAAAATATTTCATACATATTCTAAGAAGTTTCTAAAACAAATTTTATTAAAACAATTATTTATCTATATTTTTTATATTAACAATAAAAAATTAATAAAATATAGATTATAATAATATAATTATAAATAAAATTAGTAGAAAATATAGACGTAATAAATAATTATATAGTTTTTAAATTATAATATTATACATAAAATAACAACATAATCTATATTAATACATATACAATATGACCTATAATTAATATCAATATATCTATATTGGCTATAAATATAAATATAATGTTTTAAATTTAAATATAAATTCAATAACCGTAAAATAGAATAAAAAAACACGGAAATCATTCAAAAAGAAATAATAAATTATTATTATATATTAAGTTTCTGTCATAAGTTCCTTTCTTTTTTAAAATACGTTTGGTTGGTGACATAGTTTCTTTAAAACTTTTATCTACACCATTCAATATGAATATCCAAAGGAAGCGACATGTTTTGCTTTAAAAAAAGTGATAGTACAAATGATACTGCAGACGAGATTTGTATTGTTTACGGGAATGGTACTACAACTAGTATGATCATCCGAAATTGGTTAAGAGATTTAGAGATGGCAATTTGACTTGAACGATGAAGGTTGCAGCGGCCGCCCAGCAACGATAAATACGGACTTTATCAAGACCATGCTTATTGAAAATGATATAAATGATAATGTGTAAGAGATAGTGGACCCACTAACATTTCCAGGAAAACGATAAATAATCACTTGACCAAAATGGGATATGTTAATTATATCCCAGGGGATAGCCTAGGATATATGAAGCTATTGGATTCTATAGCTATTGACGAAGACTGACTTTATGAATCGTATGAGCATCTCTGCGGCTTCGTTTTCCACCGATATGAAAGAGATCTTTTCTTAAAGAGGCTTGTCACTGGAGACGAGATTTGGATTTTATATCAAAATGTGCATCGAAAACGCACTTGATTTAAAGACAATAGACTTTCAACTGTCGCGAAAGCTAGAATTCATCCGAAGAAAGTTATTTTATCCATTTGGTGGGATTGGAAAGGTATAGTACTATGAGCTTCTTTCTCAAGATAAATCTATCAATTTTGGAAAATATTGCAATCAACTTGATAAATTGAAAGATGTCATAGCAGAAAAACGGTCAAAATTGGCAAACCGACGAGGCCATTATGACAATGTAAAACCGCATGTTGCATTGATTAAGAGAAAAGCTGTTATAGTTTGATTGACATTCTATCGCATATTTTGTACTCCCCAGATCTTGCTTTATCCGATTATTACTTGTTCCTGTTATTAAAAAAATTTTCTCCATGATAAACGATTTCAATCCGTAAGCGAAATAAAAAAGTACTTCGAGCAATATTTTGCAAATAAACTCCAACAATTTTAGAAAAAAGGAATAATGAGGCTTCCTGAGAGATGGGAGAAGATAGAGCAAAACAATTTATATATAACGCAATAAATTAATCTTAAATAACAAATATCATGTATTCATATCAAAAAAAAGAAAGAAACTTATAGGACATCCTAATATTATATATTAAATATTAAATATTAAATATATATAATAAATATAAAATTCTAAATGAAATGTCTAAAATTTTAAATACGCGGAAATGCACGATTCAAAGAATTATTAATACGAAAATTCAAAAACCAAGAGATAGACCAAAATAATAAATGAATATAACAACTAATAAACAACTCAAAAAATTAAGTAAAATCCAAAGTTAATTCTGCAATAAATTAAAGTTGAACCTAAAAATAATAATGTGAATATAGTAATATAGTGTAATATAATTTTTTATGGGATATGAAAATAACTCATAAAAAATGTTTACGTATGTATGTTTATGTATGTAATGTAATAAATGAAGTTATGTAAGAAATGAAGTTAACAAAAAGAAACAATTACAATTTGCAAAAAAAAAAATACATTAATATTTTTATAGAATATCATGTTTGGATGGAGCAAATGATAGTGTAGCAGAAAAAAATAAAAAGTATGAGAAGAAAAATTTGCAACTAAAGATAAAGCATAGAAGAGTTACAATTTGAAAATATATGAATGCGAATAGATTAAATTTTTAAATTAGTGCAAACAAAATGGAACTATGCAACAATTATATATTTTTGCAAGATAATGATCCGAAGCATAATATTAATAATACAACAATGAATGTTGTATAATATGTAGAATCCGTTTAAAATTTCATAGACAGTTTTTAGATATAAATGTAATGGAGTTATGAAAAAATTCAAGATCATATTTTTTCAAAAAAAAAAAATTTTAAAAATGCATTTTTAAAAAAAAGTTTTAGTTCTATAATTAGGAATTTAATAAATATAAAGATATTGCAAAAATTTAAAATAATTATATAATTTACAAATAATTCTAAATTCCATGTTGAAATTGCAAATTAACTAAATTTTGATGTTTGTAAAAATTTATTGTTTTTCTTTTAAAATTAAAAATATGTGAATATTTATTACGTGTAAGTTTCTTAAAACATTCTTAACATTTTCATAATACATAATAATAATACATTATAAATAATAATAAAAATAAAATAATATAAGTAAAAATAATAAATACAAGATAATAATAATATATAATAACATATAGTTTAATGAAGTTTGTTTTAAAAATATGTATATAATTTTTTATTAAAATTTTTTTTATAAATAAACAAAATTCTAATAAATTTTTATTCAAATTTCGAATCTACGAATATTTTTTATATCCATTTTACATTTTGATTTTTTCTACTTTTATTTTAATTTTTATTTTATATCGTTAAGTAATATCATTTCAAAATGCGGTAAAAATGTGAAAAATGTCTATCAGTATTTTTATTTAATTTTTCTTTATTTTTTGCTTCCATTTCAAATTTTCCATTAAAATATTTTTCATTGCAATTCGTTTTTTTTCTTGGGTTTTTATTTTCTTGAAATGAAGGTAAGTCTGGCTTATTATTTCATCTCTTCCTATAAAATTATTTTCTGATTTATAAAAAATTAAAACTAAATAAATAATTTTCAAAATTTTATTATTTATTATGAGATTGTACGTACTTGGTATTAGACAACAATAGTTAGTCAGTAGAAATAAAAGTTACTTGAAATATATGTCTTGTAATTTCTGAAAGAATCCAATTTGCATTCTTTTTTTCATGCTATTTTTCTAGCAAATAAATTTTGGTATAATATTCTCTATAAAAATTTAAATAAAATTTTATCAATTTTTTTTAAATTCTTTTTTATTTTTGAATATCTTTCAACTGTTTGTTTTATAATATATTTACATTACAAAATAAGAATATCAACAATATGTTTGATTATGCCAAGTATAATAGAATATGTATAGTTACTTGGAATTTCATATAAGATACAATAGGCCAATTCAATAAAAAAAAAAAAGATTATAAATAATTAAAGGATTTTTCAATAACAATGATTTTTTTAAATTGCATCGACAAAAATTGAAAAAATTACATAAAAATAATATAATCCATATAATTGAACCACAATTGAACAGCTCTTTATATTACAATTATAAAAATTACTTTTCCATACAATTATTAATAATGCTGATTATTCTTTTATGTATCGACATTGAAAATTATAGGCCACGATTTAAAATAAGTTTTAAAAATCGTTACTTCACGAAAAAATGCAAGCAAAAACTCTCAATGTTCCAGAAGCTATAGATAAAATGATCAAAAAATATTATTCCTGCGAAAATAGAATATTAAAAAATATTTCTTTGAATAATGTGATCGATAATGCTGCAACTCGCGATTTCTATAAATCCTGTTTTTAATCATAAATCGTAGCCCACAAAACTGATTTCGATACGGAAAAAATTTTAATAACATTATTTTATGATTTTTTAAAAGATGAGCTATTATATAAAATATTTTATATTTTGATTCTTAATTTTTATAAATATGAAATAAATAATATTTTAATATGTCTGTTCAATTTTGTTCATCATTATAAGTGAAGTTAATATGAAAGTGATGATCCTGTTTTGTATACAAAAATATATATTTCGATAAATAATTAATTATTCGAATAAAAAAATAAATTAGAATTTATATTAAATTATGAAATAATTCACCAATTAGATTATATTATTTTGTTTTTCATTTTAAAAATTCAATTCATATTTTAAAATGTATCACTTGATTTTTGTACTATTGATTATTTTTTAGATTTGCGTGTAACACTAATATATATATATTGTATATAATATATAATAGTATATATTAATAATAATAACAATATATTATAGATAAAATATTATTGTAAAATATTATTGTAAATATGTGTTATTAAATATGTTCATTTCAGATCAATGTAACTGCATTGACATCAACATTGATCAATAGATGATCGAAGAAGAAAGATTTCAGTACAGATGATCTTGAAATTTAATAAATTCATAAGAAAATTATTGATACATATTTCTCTATTTTTAAAAAAATTGATAAATTACATTTATATTAAATACGCAATAATTTGACATTTGTTTAAAGTGTTAAACTCTGATTTCAAATTATTTATATCTTTGAAATTCTGAACATTTATAATTATAAACTGAATAAACTTATAATTATAAAATGAATTCTTTTTCTATGCAAGAGTTTTTAATAATTTAGGTCCGCTCTTCTTCTAATATTCTTAGCGAATATTTCATTAATGATACATATAAATATCTCTTCGTCCTTGATATTTTTTTGAATTAGTTTTTATCATTGAACTCTATCTTCGAAAGTTATACTTTATCGTCTTTTTCAAGATTGTAAAATTACAAACAATAAATATTTCTTCTATCCTTGATTATTTTCTCTATATGAGTATATTTCTTGGTGCATATGAACTTGAATTTTTAGATGTATTAATCTTGCTCAAAGATAAGAAAATATATTCTGCGACTATCCTGCTATTAACATTGACATTATCAACCGAAATTTTTCCGTGATAGGAATGATGTCCATTTTAGACTGCTCAGTCAAATGATTCTTTGGGCCATAGCATCATGGATACGAAGCTAAACTGGAATTCAGAAATTCCTTATTCATCATCTTCTTCCAGTCAATTTTATTGATAATTTATTAATATCCATATCATCATATTGGTGGCACCTACTTGTCTATGCAATCAGTTATCAGCATATTCGATGATTCGTCTTTTTTCTTTTGATAACACCGAGTAATCGAGTTTTTTCTAGTGCTAATCAAAGACAAGATATCTGGAATTATTGAAGTTCCAAGAAGTAATAAGTTGATAGTATCACAGTAATAATGATAGATAAGGTTAAAGAGTTACTTTGCTATTTGATCCTTCGACTATTTCCATAGAATAGCACTTCCAAATATTCTCTGGCCTGCTATTGATGTTTCAAATATTCGGTTTTTGATTTCTTCTGTAATATTCTATTGTAAGATTATATAGTTTTAAAATAGTCAATTTCGTAATCATCCGAAACAAAAATTATTATTTATAATTGCTTTCTTTTTGAAATTTAATGAATGACAGAATTAAGTCTAACTTCAAAATATATCATATAATATATGATATAAAATTATTATTGCAATTTTATATAAAAACGATTCAAAAATGAAAAATCTTTATTTTTTAATTTTGTTTCTCTTGATTTTTGCTTCTCCCACTGCTTGATTCATACCCTCTCAAATCTCGCTAAAGCCTAAATTAGGCTAAATAATAGACACCGTAATAGCCATTATCGAATTTTATCTCACTTTCATAAACAATTGATTTTTGATCCTTATCCATCAATTCTTTTTTTTTTTTTTTTTCATATAATCTCTCCAAGTGATTGATATTATTTTTTTGGTCTAGATCATAACTATATAAATATGGTGATATCTCCCAATGATTTACAATGATACAAGTTTTTTCCACGCTCGCATTTTTCGATATCACTCCATTATGCCAAGTTTAATCGTCGACGATATTTTGATCCTTGAGATTCAGTTAACGGAAAATAAGATTTAAATCACTGATATAAACAAGATTTATATCACTGAGTCGTGTTTTCCGGTTTTGAAATATTTTCAAAATAAATTCTACTATTTTTTTCTTTTATCCACCAAAATCAATTTGGTTTAAAATCAATAGATTATACATGAAACAAATCGTGTCATGTTTCAATTTAAATATCATCGACATATTCAATATTTCGATGGAGCGAATATTTCATCATGTATTTATATAGGCTATCTTTTTGTCCTTGATATTTGACCCAATTTTGTATTTTGAAAATTCTATTTTCAAAAGTTCCATTTTATCATTTTTTTTTCATAATATCTATCGTCATATAAAGCTATGATAAATATTTATTTTGTCATTGATTTTCTACTTCCTATAGGAGGATTTTCTACTTCTTATAGCAGTATTAAGTATATCTCAAGATTTATAAAATTAATCTTGACAAAAAAAATTATTCTACTGTTCTAGATAACAGCCGTGCTATCGACTCTCAGCTGAGATCTCTTTTGCGATAGGATTAATATCTTTTTTAGACTGCTTTATCTAGCCTCATATAATTTTTCTAACATGGCATTGTTATATAGATATTTTTTTTATCCTTGATATTTTTAAATAAATTTTTCATGTTAAAAACTCTAATTTCGAAAATTCTATTCTATTATTTATGATCGTTTAAAATTATGAACAATAAATATTTCTTCTGTCGTTATCTTCTTCTATATGAATATACTTCTTGGTACAATTTTGATCAAGAAAAAAAGCTATCAATGTTCTGTCACTATTGACATTGATTATCAGCTGAGATCTCGTGATATGATGTCCCTCCAGATTCTACTCAGATGACTTTTTGAGTCACGGAATCATAAACACGAAATTGAACTGTAACTTAGCAATTCTTTGTAAACCCATTATTCTCTTCATCAATATCCGATAGCAATATTGACTATCGACTCATCTATAGCAACCGATTGTTACATTAATCTTTATAATAATAATTTTTTTCCCTTCTGAAATGTCCACTAATCGAGTTTTTTTTAGCGCTAACCAAAGTAAACAACAATATTGAAATTGTTGAGATTCTGAAAAATAGTAAATTATTGACATGAAGACATCATTGATGACATCATAATGATCTATGACATCATTGATGACATCATAATGATCTATGACATTATTGATGACATCACAATGAACTATTGATATAAACAGAGTGACTCAAGGCTTAACTTACTTCTCGATCGTTCGGTTATTTTTAGTAAAATTGTATCCAAATATTCTTTAATCGGTGCTTGAAATACTTGGTCTTTGATTGTTTCTGTAACATGTTTTAAAATTTCATACTTATAATATAGCAAAAATAGCAATCATTTTTACTATATCGAAAACTTTTCTAATTTTGAATCTAACATCTATTGAACATATTTATAATTTATAATTATTATTATTTATAATTAAATGCTATCGCTTTTCATTTATCACATTACATTTATAAAATTAAAAAATAAAATAAGAATTAACTTTATTCAAATAAATATAACTTAAAATATATCAGAGATATAAAAATTTTAGAGATCGTATCAGAAATAAAATAATTCCATATTATTTAAATACACATTAGATAGAGGCGAAGTGAATTATAAATAAAATTAGAATTTTTTATTTCATAAAATAAATCATTTTATTTATTTATTTATTTATTTTTATAAAACTTTTTCTTTTTCTATTAATCGATGTATTTTTGTATCCTTTTTAAAGAAGATATTAGAGATCTCAAATCGAAAATGAATTACAAGTAAAAATTGTTCTCCAAAATGCCAAAAAATCTTCCAAGTACCTATCTAAAAGTAAATCTATTCGATATAATAATACATATTGTACGAGATTTTATAATATATAGAAATTTTAAAATATATTAACAAAAACAATATATTATGAATTTACAATTTGAGAAGTCTTTAAAAAATTCGTGTTGATAAATATCAAGCAACGCAATCCTGTTTCTTTAAATCTATATCGAAAAATGCCAAACAATGCAATATTATTTTGTTCTTTTATTTTTTATTATTAATTGCGAATTGTTACATTTGCTGAAATAGAAGCAAATATATCACATTTGAAAATTGTAATTTATAAATATTCTATTTTATATACGATACGTATTATATTATATTAACCAAAGAGATAATTTTATTATTATTTTATCTGAGTTTCGTTTATTTAATTTTATTCAATATTCATACATCACTTGTTTTATGATATAATGAAAAAAGAAAGATATTGCACTTAGGAAAAATTTAACATTTTCAAATTTTGTAAATGAGAATGAATAATAAAGAAGATATAATTCCTATTTTCGAAAGAGACAACATTTGGACACTTCCGATAAAGAAAATAATAATTCAAGTTCTCCCTCAGAAACTCTATAACAGTTTATGTATCAAGTATTTGGACATTCAAAAATTATTGAGGAAATTTATATATATCATCATACGTAATATACATGATTACATCGAAAATTTTGGTCCACTATTGCAATTTTTCTTCCAAGATTCAATCAATTGAATTTTTTAAATTTATTTTTTGAATCTTCTCTAATATCATTAATGATTATAGAAACTAATAAATATGTCGAACAATTAATGCAATACAGAACACGGTTTTCAAGAATAAAAGATATTGGAAATTAGTAATTATAAAGAAAATTAAGATGTTGTTGCTAAAAATGGAAATACCAGAAAACTAAATATATATTCACATTGGATTGAAAATTAGTGGAATATATTTTGCTTCCGAAAGATGTTTTCAAAAAATAAGTTTGCATTTAACAATTTATGCTTTCTATGAGAGCAACAAAGAAACTTTCTCTCTAGAGCAACAAAGAAAACAATATATATATATCAAATATGATTCAAGTTATTATGCACTCTATAAATAATTATGAATTAGCAGACACATTCAAGTATGATAAAATATTTACCAAATAAAAAGCATCATCGATATGGCATAAAGTTTTGGACGCTTTGCGATTCATCTTCAAAATATTGCTTGAATTATCGAGATATGAAAATTGAAAACTAATAACAATAAAGCAAAAAAACATAATCTCTGTTATGACGTAATAAATTTATTGAAAAAAAGTGATTGTTTAAGTTTAAGGAATCATGCAATTTAAATATTAATAATTTAATTATTTCTATTTTTGTAGAAATACATATTTAATTGACATTATAAAAAGAAACAGAAAAGAAATTGAGAGAGAAATGAAAAAAGTTAACGTAAATAAAGTCAAATATTTTCAAGATATAAAAGTCTTATTTTATACATATAAAAAAAATATGTTATTAATATTTTGATATATGCATTAAATCAAAATGTAACAATAATAATCAAATTGCAGAAAAAAACGATTAATAAAGTTATGCATAATTAACTATAATAAAGCCATGCATAGTTATAAAAATCTTTATGAACAATATTAATAAATGCAACAAATTATTGTATACCTATTTGTGATGAACGACATATACAGGAAAAACTATATTTAATATAAATGGCTGAATGGTATTAAATATATATATTATGTATATAGAAATTGTTAGCAAGAAAGCAATCTTTCCTCTATAATTTATTTCAAAAATTATTTAAAGGATGAAATTATTATCTGAATGAATGGAAATTAATAAAAGAAGAAAAAAAAACATACTTGAGTTAACAAAACTATTGGAACGATAATGTGAAATTTGCATTAACAAAACTACAACATAAAAATGTCTTATTTAATTGTATGCAATATAAAAAGAGAATTTACCCATAAAATTTTCTATAAAATTTTCAATTTATTTGTTTTACATGTTTATTGAATAAAAGTAATTAAAAATGAACATAGATAAAAAAGATTTATAATTTACATTATTAAAAAAAATTACAATTCAAAATTGTACATCGCGTTTCAACATTGTACTTTCCGATAATGATTTTAAATAATGCGATCACATTGTTTGGCACTCAAATAATTACTATTAATGATCAAATTAATATATTTATTAATTAATTGTTAATATTGTTTATGTTATGTTTATTAATATTAATATGTTTATTAATATTACAATAATATATATTAATATTAATAATAATATATAAATAAAATATTATTAAAACTAAGCGCATACGAAAACAATGTTCTATCAGATCAATGTATGAATACTGATTACTAATTATTTAAAATCTAATAAATCTAATAAATATATAAAGAATTATTATATGAACTATTATAAATATTATAATTATAAATTTATACATGTTTCTCAAATTATTTCTAGATTTTAAAAATTGATAGCCTTGAAAGTGGTTGATTATATCAAATAAACAATAACTTTATTTCCATTTAAAGTAAATTTTTGATTTTGAATTATATCCATTCCATGTGTGCATTCTGAACTCTAATGTGAATTCTAAGAATTTTTTTCTCCGTAAGGATTTTCAATCAATAATGAATCGATCTTTCCACTGAAATCCTCAACATATTATTTTTTAGATCAATTTATATTAGGAATGGATAAATGTCAAAATAGCATATTTTATGAAAAAATCTATCGAATAGATATACTGGAAAGTCTTTGAGTATTTGAATTTATAATTTTTAAATTAATTCATTTTTAATCTATTTAATTGATTCTTTAATTTAATTTTTTTCTATTAAATAAAAATTTCTAATTCAATAAATGGTTCATAAGTAATTATGATATTTTTGACATGACTTACATGGTTTTAAAATTCTCGCATTCTCATTGTTGCTGCGATATTTGTTGTGGCAATTATTTTGTATCCCTTTTTTGAAAGATAAAAATTTTTTATTTTTTTAATTTCGTTTTTCTTGACTTTTGCTTCTCCCACTGTTTGATTCATATCCTTTCAAATCAATTTTGCTAAAGCCTCGATTAGATTAAATAAAATTAGGTTAAATAACCATAGAAAAATTGCATCATAACCTAATAAAAATATTCTTTAGTTTAATAATTATAGAATTCTGAAATATAAAATAATTAAAATAAAATAACCAATAATAAAAATAATAATCATAGAAAAATTGCATCATAACCTAATAAAAATATTCTTTAGTTTAATAATTATAGAATTCTGAAATATAAAATAATTAACTTTTGATTTATATATCATACCTTCTTTTTTCAAATAATCTCTTCAAATAATTAATATTCGTGATCATTTGTCTGATCATGAAAAAGATTTCACGATATATTCCAAAGTTTTGCAATGATACAGCTTTTTATGTTCTTTTAGTTTTTTTTTTTTTCAATGCCATTATAATTCTATTATGTCAAAATCAATCGTCATTAATTTTTGCAATTTGATTAGAGAAAATATACATATGATTTATATTATCAAATTAGATTCCAGTTCCAAGACATTGTTTTCTTTTTGAAATTAAACGAGTGACAGAATTAAGTCTAAGCTCAAAATATATAATACAATACTTGTTATTGCAACATGAAAGTATAAATAATGATTAAAAGATAATAAAATTTTTATTTTTTACTTTTATTTCTCTTCATTATTGCTTCTCCCATTTTTTGATTCACATCCTTTCGAATCTCTCTGAAGCTTCGATTAGACTAAATAATCGTAATAGTTATTGTGTCACAATTTGATAAAATCATTCTTCATTTCAATAATTGTCAAATCTTATTTCAATTTCATAGACAACTGATTTTTGACTATTTATTTTTATTTACTTTCTCTTTTCACGTAATCTCTGCAAGTAATTGATATTTTTCATATTCAATAACTGAATCTTTCTGTGATCGTTTGTCTGAATCACGAGAAATGTCACGATATTTCTCAATTTTTATTTTGCAATTTTTATTTTGCAATAATACAATTTATTTCCACGTTCGTATTTTTTGGACATATTGTGCCAAACTCGATTGTTGATGACACTATGATTCAATTAGCATGATCTATGTCGTGTCTTTCGGTTTCAAGGCGTTTTCACAATTGTCATTTCCTTGTTTCTATATACAAAACTAATTTGATTCAGTCTCAATAGATTACACACGAAACAGATCGCTATTGTGCTTTAGCTTGAATATCCCTATCGAAAGATGTTATATATATTCGATATTTCGATAGTTAATGAATATTTCATCAGTAGTTTATGTAATTCTTCTTGATATTTTTTAATCATTATTTCATCAGTGGTTTATGTAATTCTTCTTGATATTTTTTAATTATTATATTCGAAAATTCTACTTCTCTTGTTTTCGATGTGTTTTCTATCGTCTTCCTGTAGGAGCATGAAGTATACTTTTTAATGTATGGACTTGAATCTTTCGGTTGTATTAATGTTGACCAGCAAGAGAAGTTCTGCAATCATGCCGCCATTGATATTGACATTGTCAGCTGAAATTTTTCCGTGATAAATATGATCTTTCAAATTATTCTATCTAGTCTCAGAAAGTTTTTTGAATTATAAAGCTAAATAGAAACTTAGTAATTCTTTGTAAGCCCTTCATTCTCAGTATTCATTCGTCAGTATTCGATGGAAGTGTCGGCTGATTTCAATGCTAATCGCATTGAATCGTCTATGGCAGCCGATTGTCATTAATTTTGACATATTCGATACTTCGTTTTCTTTCTGAATTACTTCTAAATTGAAACCTTCAGGCTTTCGAAAAATAATAAATTGATGACATGATAGTATAAATCATAATCACAATGATTGAAATAGTGATAAGTAAAAATGACTATTAATTTGTTGACTCGATCATTCGATTTTATTCATGAAATTGCATTCTTCCAAATATATTTTTCCGATTATGATTCCATTTTCTTCTGATAATACTGAACACTATTCTCTTATTTCTTTCGTATTTTTGTCATCATTTCAATATAATCACACTTTTATTATTATCTATTACTACAATTATCTGCTTCGTATGGTGACGACAATTATGCTTCCATTTTTTAATTTTTAATTTTTTCTCTAATCTCTAATCCCTAATCCAAATTGAAATTCTTTTAAATTATATTTTTTTGAAATTTTGATAAGTAAGCAAAATAACTAGAGACGGTAATTGCATGATCGAATCTTATTTCGTAAATAATTGGTTTCTGATTTCATTATTTATGAAAATGTTTCTTCTTTTATATGTTTTTCAAATAATTCACAACCGAAATTCATCTAAATTCTTTGTGAAAAATATTTTGATCTCCTTTATATCTCCTAAAATTTCGCGACGATACAGCTTCTTTCCACGCTTACTCTTTGTGATGCTGTTATTCGCATAAAATATCCAAGTCAATTGTGCCAAGTTCGACCGCCGACGACATTGATTTGTTGCAGATTCTTACGATTGATTTAGAGATAGCAGAAAATTGTATTGTTTTCACATTTTCCAATTTCAAATTGTTTCAAAACGTATTCAATTTGTTCCATTAGATCGCATTAGATCATCTTATCCATTTTTTCTTGACATCAATTTTAGATTACACACGAAGCATACTCCAGTTTGAGTATTGCTATCGAAATGTTCGATATTTCAATGGACATCGTAACTTATATTCCATCAGTGATTTCTATAAATTCTTTGTCCTTGAATCAATTTTCTATTTTGAGAATTTTGTTTTCAAAAATTCCATTTTATCATATTATTTCTATTGTGAAATCACGAGCAATATAAAAGCAAAATATTTCCATTGATATCAATCAATATCTATTGATATCTGTTTTCTTTCCATAAAAGCACACTTTCTGATGCACATGGATTTGAATACCTTGACGAATAAGAAAAGCTATCCATTGCCCTCGACAATGATATCGTGTCAACTGAGACTTCTCCATGATAGGATTGATGTCTTTTTTAGACTTTAGATTAAACTAGATTCTAGACTAGATTCTAGATTCTGTCTAATCTCAGTTGACTCGAGTCAGAGAATCGCAGATATGAAGCAGAATCGAAAATCGAATCTTTTTATGTTTTACATTTATCTTCATCAGTATCGGCTAATCTCCATGTGTATCTCCTCGTGTATTGATTCTATGATTGCTATATTAATCTTAACAATTTGTTTGATGATACTTTCTCTTCTGATAACATTGAATCGACTTTTATTTTATTAAATTTTATTAAATTTTCTATTACTAAAGAATAAATCGCTTTATTGATATTCGGCATAGAAAAACAAATTTTTCTTGCTTTACATTCTTCTTCATCAGTATCGGCTAATCTCCATCGTGGATTGATTCTATAACAATCGATTTCTATATTAATTATTATTAGGATAATATATTCCTTTCTTATAACATTGAATCGAGTCTTTTTTCGTAACAAATGATGATTCGGTTTATTAATTTTCGAAGTCAAAGATTCAAAAAGTGGAAATTGCTATAAATTGTGACAACATTAAAAACATCGCAATATTAGATGATTTAAAAGTTAGATCTTGTTATCGATAGTATGACGTCATAATCGATGTCATCATCGCGATAGTTGGTAAAATTATCGTTATAATTGCAACTTGTTATTATAGATATTTTATCCTCGATGCTACTCGATCGCTCGGTTTGCCCATGAAATTGCGCACTACCAAATTTTCTCTGACAGCATTGCTTGTTGTACTATCGATACTTGAAATGCTCGGTCTTTGATCGTAATATTTCATGAAAATTACATGGTTTTAAAGTAATCAATTTCATAGTAAATTGAATAAAAGTCTATAGAATTGCGCATTTTTAAATATTCTCTGACAGCATTGCTGGCCACGCTATCTATTTCTATTATTTTGCCATTCGCATTTGCTTTTCCATATAATTTGCAAAATGACCGAATGAATATATTTCTATTTTAGAAATAAATATTTTCGGAAGTTTTATTCAACTTCTTTCTTTTCTTGGAATCAAAATTTTCTAAAATTATATTTAAAATATATCGCGAAAAATAAAAAAGCCTTTATATTTCTGTTTTTTGATAAAGCATATCTTGTAATCTGCTTATAATTATATCATTACAAATTTGGAACAATAGATGATAATATTATTTTTCTATTTATGTAAATATATAAAATATATAAATATATAAATTTAATTTATTAATTTTTTATTCCCAATTTATTCGTGAAAAAATATTACTACAATTTGATATCATTTTTAATTTAATGAATGTATCAGAATCAGAATAATATTCAAGAACGTCCTCATTTTTTAATGACCAAGAAATATGTAAATAATATTAATATCATTCATAATAATAATAATCATTCCAAATAATTTGAAAAAATTACAACGTAAAATAAAAATTTATGCATGAAATGGATGCAATATTATATTGCCTTGAAATTTATCGACAATTTTTCGCCACGAAGACGCAAAAAGCGGCAAAAAATTGAAATTATACAATTGTTTTCTATGAATAAATATTTTCGTTTACTCGCTTCAGAAGCAATCTAAATGCAGAACTAGACGTATGCGATCAATTTCACGTTAAAATTCAATCAAGTTGAATTATTTTAATATGTCTATAATTGTGAAACGATTAATTTTGAGCAAAATGAAGATTTACTTAAATCACGAATATTTCTATATGATTTTGTAATAAGGATTACTATAAAATATATTAAAATTATATATTAAAAGAAAATGTATGAATGTAAATATTAAAATGTATCAAAGATTATGTAAAGTAATATTTATTTATATTCGTATATAAAATAATTTAAATAATACAGAAGATAAGTATTTTTTTTTTAATTACATTGTATATAATTTTTTCCAGTTCTAACCAAAACAATATATTTCCAAGAATAGTCATTTCTTGATATTCCTGTCAAAAAATATTTATTATTAAGATAAATTAAATTTTTCGTTTAAAAATATTCTAAATTTCTGGCATGAAATTTCCGAAAAATATTTTTCAATATTTTTTTTGCTGTACATAATTTTATAGTATTCAATTATATGTTGCTTTTGAGCTTGATTTTTTTTTTTTATATGATCTCATCTGATTAAATGATTGTCAAATCTAAAAGTTTCATCATCTATAACTCTATTCGATTCAGGAAATTATTTTTCAAACATTATTTTTTTCTTTGCCATACGATTCACGAAAATCGATAATAATAATTTAATAGTTAGCACCAATTAGCTAATAATATTATAAAAAAATAATTTTTATAATTAAAATATAATGAGCCATATTATATAATAAGCTTCTTATTGCCCCAATATAATTTAAAAAATTCCATTTTATCATTATTGCAAGTCATTTACAATACTTTCAAAATCTATGTCGAAATAAAAATATCGGAACTGATTTATCGCATAATTGTTCAAGTATGTTTTTTACAATAACATTTACATACGAATATACTATTTTAAATGATCTGAATGTTCTTCCTATATATAATATTTCCTATATATTCCTATATATAATAACAAGATATGTACAAAATATAGTATAATTTATTTACTTGTTGTATTTATAAAAAAATGAAGATACATTTATGAAAATATAAGAAAGTTATAAATGTATAAGACGAATTAAAATTAAATTAAAATTAAAATTAAAATTGCCGCTATTCGAACAATTGAATTTTTTAAATAATGAAAAATTTTTTAAATATGAAAAAAAATTATTTTTTATAAGCAATATTTCTACAAAATACAACAAATTAGAAAAATTTATTTTACGATATCTATAGTAATATAAAAAAAGAAATATAAGAGACATTAAAAATAATAAATAATATCGATAAGTAAAACGGATGTTATAGCAACAGATGTGCTATTAATAGATCAATAAACAAATCATTAAATACATTAATAGATAAATTATCATCTAAAATCATCATTAAATTTGTATCGATAAATTTGTTATAAAAATCAATTTCATACTTATTTTTATCAAATAAAAGAAAATTAAATTCATCAAGTAGAAAAAAAATACAAATAAAATGGAAATATTAGAATTAGAAATAAAAAGAATTATCAAAAGAGAAAACAATTAATAAAACAATGATAAAAAAATAATATATTAACATTATATATTAACATATATAATATGCATATATAATATATATCATATATTAACATTTTCTAAGAAACATAGTCATAACAATGAAAATATTTCCATTAAATTTAATTCTAAAAATAAAATATAAAATATAACTGATTAATGATAATAAGTCATAACTCATAGAAATCTCTGATCATTAGTCAAGTGTTAAATTGATGAATCAATTATACATGGTCATGTTTTGTATACCTTGTTTACATCTTCAAAATAATAAATAATATCGATAGATAATATAGAATCGACGATCTTCCGGTTCCTTTATAGCCAAATGTGGTGCCTCAAGCATTGTTGGAGGAAAAGGACAATCCAAAAATGTAAATCTTTTTTATATTTCTTTTAATTTAATTAAAGAAATTATTTTCATACCCTCTTTTATTATTTCTTTTTTAACTTTTCATTTTTATTTTAATTTCTTTTATAATTCTTCTTAATTAGTAATTCACAGTTTACAGATTCTTCAACCATTCTATATTGTCTGGATGGATATTGATGAATTTTTCTTGGAGATGTAATAAATTTTTCTGTTAAGAATTTAATTTGAAGCCAGCGTTCATATGTCTATCTGTAATAACAGATGAGATAATTTATAAGTTATTACTATCACGGTAAGTTATTATTATTAATACATTCTTTGTATGCAAATCAATTTAATCTTATTATTTTTTTTTTTTTTTTTTGACACTAGTGATTCATATTGCTGCATACTAATGGACTTCTTCTATTTGGATCTTCGTTGGTGATACAGATTTCTGATTTTTGGCTTTCCTTTATTGGGAAATAGGCACATGCATATCTATTATCTTGTCCATTTGGATTTGATAGTTTCTAGATGTTTTCTAAGAATTTTTTGAAAGGTAAATATATTCATTTTGTTATCATTTTTTTGATCAGTCTTCTAATTTTGATGGCAACTTCTGTTACATCGGTAACTATTTTAAGATTGTTATTTCTCCAATGATGTACAAACAATGATGTACAGAAATTGATATCAATTAAATCATTTATTTATTCTATGCTTTTTGCTTCTATCAGGAAATTAAATCATTGCTCAATTGCTTGTTCATATATCATCCACAAATTATCATTTGTAACATTCCACAGAAATAATATTTAATACACAATTCTGTAGAACCTCTATGTATATTCATTAATGATGTTGATTTCTACATTAAATAGTATCTGAACTTTTGAATTCCATCAATTTAAAAATTTAGCTCTTAATTCTTTCAAAATGTATCATCGCAAAAAGTTAAATGCATTTTTAATATGTAGTGCAATCATACCATCTTTGTTCTATAATAGATTTATCCATTATACCAATTCTATGATTGTTCTCATTTCACATATGTATGTTGTTACACAAATTAATATAAATAAAATGCTAATGAAAAAGAACGCAGTTTTTATATTCTATGGAGGAATTTCGCATTCCATGATCTGAAAAACTCTTCATAGATTCTATTTTTAATACTATATTTATATTAAGTTTAGATCTTCATTTTCATCTAGTTATTTTTGACAAAAGTCTTCTATTTTTCAATCTATCAATAACAATTTGATATATTTATTTAAAGAATCCATACTTGTACTGTTAGATACAAGAAAGGTCTCAGATTTGTTTAAATAAACA
Organism: Apis laboriosa; assembly: GCF_014066325.1. Taxonomy (NCBI): domain Eukaryota; kingdom Metazoa; phylum Arthropoda; class Insecta; order Hymenoptera; family Apidae; genus Apis; species Apis laboriosa. Next base: position 639,699 of record NW_025223092.1, read on the forward strand.
CTCAATTAGAGTTTATATTTTTATTTTATAGATGATATATAAATTTCATTGTTGTATTTTTAAAACTAAAATTATAATATGTTTTCTAAATCAACAACAATAGTCAACAAACTTTTATTTTTCTAAAGATAATAAAAAATAATTACCACTAAAGCCCTTCTTGCTTCAACAAAATATTTTATGATTCAATAGTATAAATATGAATCATAAAATAATCTCCCTGAAAGTTATTTTAAAATTCTCTGTAGAATTACTAAAATTATCTTAGATTCGATTTTAATTAAGTCTATTAGTATGCATGTTAGATGAAAATATATATTACAGAATACATTTTGTAATTTTTACAATAAAAAAAAATCTTCAATAATTCAATAATTCAATTATTAAAAATATTTTACTTAACGATATGCATTCTAAAATGTTTTTCTTATTAAAGAGAGAAGCTTTCCTTTTCATTCTAGATATAAGAGAAGCTCTTATTCCCTCGATTCGTGTACAAATTTTCTCATCTAAATTTCTAATTCTAGGCAGATTCTGTATTTTTTCTTTTACTTTAGGTTTCTTTATCAAAATATTTTTATTTATTTATTTATTTTTCTGGAATAACAGAAGATAATTCATCATCTTCTCAAGTATAGTTCTTGCCTTCTCCATTTTTATAGCAATTCTGAAACTTTTTCTTTTCATTTTAATACCAATACCCTTTTTATCATTAATAGCATGACCAATTCTCTATAGCTAATGCTGAATTTCGTTATAAATTTCAGCACCATCATAAGAAGATAAATTATTGAATTAAGGTTCAAATATCTTCTTGGTGGCAATCTCTATCAATAGAGATATGGATCAACGATTCCTTTCATAGATGTCGCTATTTTATATTATATATTCAGAAAATAAACAAATTTTCTTAAGTTTTTTTCAACTACCAAGCGTCTAATAAAATTTTTTCTTGGACGATTCTTTGTTGGAATCTATTTTAATTGGCTCACGTTAAAACGCAACGCCAATATCAGTAGTTACATTTTCTTTTTGTTTAAATAGTAGGAATTTCAAATTCGTCAAAGTTCGATCATTTCGAAGGAATATATATTTAGCTGATTGAGTAACTATATGTTACTATAATCTTGAAAAACTTTTTATCCTTCATATATTTGTTGAATTTGCTCCATATATTATATATATATTACAGGATTGAATTTGCATTTACATCGATATTCACAATAATCTTGTGCCAGAGAAATATCAATATTTTGTCATTTATCCAGTTGGAATTCAATAATTTTTTAGGCCGAAACAATATACGCTTTCGAATATTTATCGTCATCGATCTGATATATATACAGTATCAGATATACCCATAAGGATTGACAAATAATTGTTTGTCATACCGATTGAGATAAATAATTATAATATTATCCCATCCAAAAAATGACATCTTATTTATGATTCCTGTATCAATATAATGTCGCTGACAAATCCATTAGCACTTGATTAGAACTTGATCTATTATGTGTTTCATAAATTTTTAGTGTTCAAAAAAGTTTGTAAAAAATTTTTTGAATATTTTCAAGTGAATCTGAAAATATGCATCACATTTCGCATTTATTGTATAATAAAACATATCCTCCGGTTTTCATTTTCGAAATTCAGTTACAATTATTCGATGATTCAATATGATTGATATTTAATCAAAAATTTAAGCAAAAATTATTTATGTAAGAAATTGATTTACGATATATATTTAATTTTATTATTTTATTATTTTAAATTGTATTTTATTTTTTGTTTTTTAATTTATTGCATAAATCTATAAAAAATTTTAATATATATTCTATTAAAATGAAGAATTGTATTTAATATAAACTCCTAATAATTTAAAATATTAAAAATTAAGAATATTACATAAAAACAATAGATTGTAATTTTAATTTGTTATTTAATTCAATGGCTATTAAAATGTTTTAATTTCAATTTAACAAAATAGATTATTAAAAATTTTAATAAATTTGAAATTTATTTGAAATTTTTAGGAAGAAATTTTACTAGAAATTTTTATTTTTATGTATTGTTTATTGTTGTGTAAGCTATAAAGTTGATTTTTTATAATACATTTAAGCGTTAAAAAGAATAATTTATTCAAAATTTTTAATAAAATTTAAAATATTCTAAATGAAATGAAAAGTTAAGAATTTGAAAATTAAGATGATTATTTTTAATAAAAGTATTGTAAACGGTAGAATAATAATAATTTAATTTAGATTAAAAAATTCTCTTCCATTTTTATTTTTTAATTTATTAAAATATAAATTCTTAATTTCCAGTAAGCGAATTTTACAGTGTAATATATTTGAATTATAAAACTTGAAGAAGATAATAGTACAAAACAATGTAAAAAAGATAAATATGTCCATTCTAACTCCAAAAATATATATTTTCATAATTTTATAAATTATAAATAAAATATTTGAATTTTAAATTAAATGAAATATAAAATTACAAAAGTTTGTTGTTTACAAAAAAAATATTAAAAATGTTTTTGAAGTCACAGCAATTTGTAAGTATTATTATTAAAATTTAGAATAATTTAAATCAAGAAAATTAACAATTTACGAATTAACTGTGATTTCTGCTCAAGATGCTGCATGTAATGCCTTTTACTATTAAAAATGATTCAACAGTGAATTTCCGCTTAAGAATAATACCTGATATCACATTATCTTCACTATTATTGAATTTTATGAAAATAAATACGGATCTGATTAGAACTGAAAGGAAAGGTCATAAAAATATTATTTACACATATTCTTATTTCTAGCATATTATTTATCAACATGGACACAACATAATTCAATTGTATGATAAAGAAGAGCAAGAATTATTAAAACAATGAAATTCTAATCTTTTACATGATTTCATAATTGAAAATAATTATATTTCATTTGTACAATAGAATTTTTTTATTTATAATTTTGAATATTCAAGGGAAATCTCCTATATATTAAAATATAAAAAATATATATTTCCAAATAACAAGAGACAACTTTAAAGAACTTTTTTTGCTTTTATATTATTTCAAGATATATTTTATAAGAGATATTTTTTTAATATTGAATAGTACATTAGACAGATATACTATATGATCCAAAACAAAACATCATAATACGTGACATTCTTTTGTCTAATACAACAGCAATATATATAATATAGCAATATAATATAGCAATATAATGTGATGATTACATATTTTCTATGTAAAATTCGTCGAAGAAGAATTGATTATTTATTGTCCGGCAATCCTACTTCTGCTCATCTTTACCTTTTCAAAAATGATAATAAGAGAACACAGAACGGTCTCTATCATTCTTTTTCTAAGGAACTTTTGGATATCGAATATCATCAGCAGAATAACATGTATATTGTTCTTTGTTTGTAGCTGCTCATCGTGGATCATAATATGTCTCTATGCCTCTTGATCGTTTGGCTGTACCATTCTGCGATTATGCGGCTTAATCTACACATAAAAAGAAGAAAAAAATGTTATATATTTATTTAAAAAACGCTTTGTTACAGAATTACAAATTAATATTATATATAGGTAACTATGCATTTTCCATTAAAGCATATAGAAAACAATCTATGTTTATCTAATTTGCAAAAATTATTTTACATACATTCACTAATATTCTTAGTTATATTCTAATATTCTTACTAATTCTTATTAATTCTAAATTATGTGACTTCTAATATCTTATATTGGATATCTTATATTAAAATATGAAAAATATTTGCTAATAAATTATAATACGTTGATATTCATTTTGTGTAATGAAAATGTTCGAATTTCTATGAAAGAATCGATACTTGAGAAATGAGTTCAATTTTGTAAATGATAAATACAATAGTAAAAAATGATGGTTTTTCATCGAGGATATTATAAATAAATAATATAATTTACAAAAGATAGATATATAAGATAAGATATACAATTAATTAATATATATATATTAATCATATATGAGCTCATAATAATATATGATAATCGATAATATAAAATTTGATTTATAATATTTTGATTGATGATTTATTCATTGATTCTTTTTTCTTACTAAACTGATTAAATGGAATTTTTTAAACATTTTTAGATTTAGTGTTTCATCTAAACAACTGGATATAGTTAAATAGTATATTATATTATATATATTATATACAAATTAATACAAATGAGAAACTAATTGAATAAGAAATATTGATAGATAAATAAATCACAATAGAAAACATTCTTAGCTTCCAAAATCATTGGATTTTATATCTCTTGAATATTAATTATGAAGAGTTCTGAAACAAAAAATTGATGTCATGAAAGTGAAGAACTAGCAAGAAATTAAAAACGCAATTAATGAAACTCAGCAAAATTTTCATAAACATTATTATTAATCATTTTTTATGACATCATTTTACAATTATTTAATAACAATACAAAATTGTTATGATAAAAGACAACACATATTTATGCAGATGAGCATAATCAATATTTCTGTGTACTCTAATGGAAAATGTGTATTTATATACGTACATGCTTATAACAAAGCATTTATAACAAAACTAACAAACTTTATACAACATTTCTTTCTTTTTTTTATGTGTATATTAAATACAAAAACAATTTTATAATTCAACAAAAATTATGTGATTTGAAATAATTAATTTTATATTCCTTAATAATTTCTTAATATATTCCTTTTTTTAAAAATAATATAATAATGCATTGATTAATATAAAAATATATATATAATTTCATTTAATAAAAAATATTTTTTTATTTTTGATTAAATAAAAAATTTTTTATCAACTTTCACTGTTATTTTATTATTAATTGATTAACTTCCATTAAAAGTTTTTTTTTTTACAATAGCGAGAATGCCTGAAAAATTGCATGTATGAGTATTAGAATAAAATATATAAAATAATATAAGTTTGTATCTATTTATTATATATATTATATTTTTATTATTTATTGATCTATTCTATTGTTTTATTCATTTTTTATTATTATATAAAATTATTATTATTAAAATTATATATTTTATATAAATATTATTAATATAAGTTTAAATATTCATGTATAAATAAATATTATATATATAAATATTAATGTAAAATTTAATATACTATGTATTAATATATAAAAAATTAAAGCGATATTTTTCATTACTTCTTTTTTTTTTAAATCAATTATATACCTTTTTTATATCAATTCATAAATATTGATAATTGCTATTTTTTTTTAACATTTTATGTCTAACTTAATTCTATATATTTTCTACATATTAATATACATTAATTTAATTGTAATAGTTAATCCAATTTTCAAAATCATTTTTCTTGAAAAGATAACTACAGATTTCATTATCGGTAATCTAGATTTCTCTAATTGACTAATGTAACATTTCTATTCATTACCACATCTATCAATATTTCTACGTGAATGTTTCTAAATATGAATGCCAGAGCTACTACAACATGTATCAAAGTTTTTATCAAAATAATTAAATATTTATTGAAAAAAGAAAAAAAACAACTGAATTATTACAATTTTAAGAAATTACGATGATTATAAATAAATCAAACAAATGGCATAATGTTGATAAAATAATTTTATATTTACATTCTAGCAAAGAACTTAATAAATTCTTTATCAATGTTTCAATTTTTTCGTATCCTTCTATTTTCTTATTTTCGATTATATATATCATGGCGAATGAAAAAAAAAAAGATTGAAGTAAAAAGAATACATTATAAAGAAGTTAAAAATTTTTTGAAGGTTAAAATTAATTAACCACAGTGAATTTTATTTCTTACTAATATTTTTTTTTATAATAAAATTTTATAATAAACTTGAACAACTTTACATAGAGTATTATATTCAATTAACTTTCGAATTGTTCTATATAAGTTTCGTTGAATAAATATATATTATATCCTTATTTTTTAATCACAAATAGCAATTTTGCAAACTATATTTCCATAATTTACAATCATATATCAAACAAAAAGGATTGCCTGAAAATACAACAATATATATAACAAAAGAATATAGTATATAATTCAATATTTTGAAACATAAAACAATTTTTTCTTAAAAACATACAATCCAAAATTTATAATAATTTTAATTTAAATTTTATGAACATTTTGTTAAAATATTTAAATTATTAGAGATTCTTTTTAAAATAATGCACACAATTGTACATTTTTTAAGAAAACAAAGAGAATAATTTTTTTTTAATTGTGGAGGACAATCTTTGTTGGATTGCAATATAAAGTTTGCACAAATGAAAAGGTACAATCTTTCTCGTCATTATATCAATCATTATGTAAAATCAAACAATATATTCTGCACAAATGCTTGTTAATTTAAAAATATAGTACAAGAATCAAGAAGAATAAAATCACAAACGACAAAGCTTCTATTAGCTTGCACATCGCATGTACAGATTGCATGTACAAAAAAGAATTTTTTAAATAGTAAATTAATAAAGAAATCAGCAATCTAATAACAAAAACTTTCGATAATAATGCTGTCAAAATAGTTTTAAATTAGTATCATTTTCACGACAAACTATTCCATATTGCATTCCATTCGTAAGAAAATTTAAACAAATTTACAGATATTTTTTTTGTAATTGGATGAAAACATTATCATCATCGATTTAAATCAATTATTTATTTTCGTTTCGTAGATAATTTTCAATTAATGAAGAATTATTAATAATAATAGTGTAATTTTGTGTAACATGTAAAATGGATAATTTAAAGCATTTTATAATAAAATAAAAGATTGAAGTAAAATATTGATTTTCAAAATGCACTTGTTATTGTAACAAATTGTATATATAATGATAGAATAAAAATGAAATTGAAAAGATTATAAAAAAAATAATAATAATTATTATTATTATTAGATTTTAGAAAGTGAGTCAGAGCAATTACAAAGTGTACCAAAGTCTTTTTTAAAATAATTTTTGTAAGTGTCATTCAAAAAAGAAATACTTTTTCATAAAAAAGAATGGTAAGAATGGTGTTTCTTATTTTTAATAATAATTTTGTCTTGACTAAAAACAATTTCAGATTTTTTTTCGAAATTTTTTCGAAATTGAATTTTTCGAAACTGAAGATATTGTTTTCACAATCTAGTCTTATAGCACATAACATCTAAAAAATAAATAAAAAAGCTTATTTGAATCATCTTATTCATTTTAAAAGTGAATAATGATAATTTTTTCATATAAGAGTGATTTTTCTGCATCGGAGGTACACTTTAAAGTAGAAGTTTGATCATTAAGGAATACGAGAAAATATTAAGAAAGAAGACTAGAGTGAGTTCCAATAACGAAAGTTTATCAAAAGTCTTATGTTAGTTTCTCTCTGAGACATAGAACGAATGTTAATGATATACAAATTATTTTAAATATTTTAAAAATAGAATATACCAAACATACCATTACAAATTTAAAAAATATATAACAAAATATGCTTCTAAAATGTATAAAGTAATATATAGCGTGCATTCAATGGAGATACAATTGTATTTCATTTGTTCTATTATTTTCTTTTATCTCTACTATTAAAATGTTCAATATTAAGTAATGAGGTTTTTTTAGTAGCAATGTTTTTGGATCTCGGATTTATTAAACAAATAACAAATTATTTTGACGATACAGAAAACATATGATTCAAGAATATAGATCGTTTCATAGCAATTGTTCGATAATTAAAACAAAAAAAAAAAAATGAAATAATGAAAAAATGAAATAAAAAATTCTTTCACTAAATATTATGAACATGTTATGGAAATATGAAATATTCTTGTTTGAATTCAAAGGAAATAATATTTTGCAATTCTGGAATAAAAATAATATATCGAAATTTTATTTTTATTAGCAGAATTGATTTTAGCAATGCCACTAACATAAGTTTGTATAAAAAGGTTCTTTTGACCTTCATATAAATATTATTATATATTATTGTTACGAGCGTTGACAATTATAATGTGGGATATCATTGCTAACGACATAAAAAATGACAATACAGATATCAGAAGTATTCAACGAAATCGTTTCCTGGACATGAAATAGAATAGTCGTATTTCTTCCTTTCTGCTTCCTGAATGAATATTACATCGTTAATAAACATATGTAAATAAATTAAGTGTCAATTGTAAACAAAATTGTAAATAAAGAAAAACTGAATACCCGTCGAATGCAATATTAAAAATGTTCTAAATTAAAAGATACAAATAAAATGTAACTAAATTATATAGTGCACAAAAATAAAATAAAATAAAATAAATAAATGAAAAATGAAATACTAGTATGAGAAGTGGGATTTCTTAAGTATTTCCTTCGAAAAAGATCTCAGACATGAATTTCTTTACAAGAAAAAGTTTTTTTTGGAAGTGATTATCGATCTCCAAAGTTCCATTGAAGGTCAGTTTGCGAAGCATCTGATAGCATCATCAATATAACTAATAAAAGAAATCAATTATGGAAGAAGCTGAAGAAGCAGAGATGAGCATTCAATGGATGAATTATTCATCTCGAAGAATAGCTTCATTATCTTCCATAAATATTGAGTCTGTGGAGAAGGTGTATTAACAGTACGCCAGGATCAAAACTGGTTTTCAAAATTTCGTTTTGACAATTTCGACATTAAAGACGCCACGTTCTGAAAGATCAGTTATAACTAATGAAGACGAATAACAACTCGAGAAATTGCTACGAGATTGAATTTTGTCGAATTCGATTGTTCATGATTATATGAAATGACTTGATTTCGTTTCAAAGCTCGATATTTGAATTCCACACGTTCTCAAAGAAAGAGATTTGCTCCATCGCATTGATATCTGTAATTTTCTACTCAAACATAAGGAAAATAATCCATTTTTAAAGCGAATAGTAACTGGAGATGAAAAATGGATCGTTTATGACGATGTTAAACAAAAATGATCATGGAGCAGTAAATATGAGCCGGCGCAAAGTTGACTTCGAAAGTCAACATTCATCAAAAAAAAAGTGATGCTCTTTGTTTGGTAGTTTCTAGTTTTTTTTTTTTTTTGAGCTTTTACTTGACAATTGCACGATTAATTCGGAAATGTACTGCAATCAATTGGACAAATTAAATGATTCCTTCAAACACAAAAAAGACTTGAATTGATTAAAGATGTAGTATTTCATTATGATAACGCTAGATCTCAAACGAGTTTAATGACTTATCAGAAGTTGTTATAACTTGGATGAGAAATATTACCCATCATATTCGCCAAATTTGATACTCGAATTACCACTTGTTCCGATTTTTTACAGAATTCTTTAGATGTCAAAAAGTTTACTTCAAACGAGGATATCAAAAATCATTTGGATCAATTTTTTACAAAGATCAGAAGTTCTACGAGCATGTAATCATACTACTATCTAAAGGTGGCAACATGTGGACCACAATAATCAATATATAATTAAATAAAATACATACATGTTATTTAAAAAATATGTTTCATCAAAAATATGTTTCAAAAAAAAACGAAATTACTTTCCGAATAACCCAATAGTAATTTTAGAATAGAATCGGTAAGGGACGAGGCACTGTCCTTGTAAATATTGTATATAATAATTCAAATATTAATATGATCTATCAAATTTTTACTGAGTTTAGATTCGATCCCTCTTTCTGATATCTCATTTCTAGATCTTTCTTTGTGTTCTTTAGTATCAAGTACATATCACTTGGATATATGACAAATTTATATTTGATGAATTTTCTTAGAAAAAATTACGTATACAATTTGAAGAATTTGTGCAAGCAAATGTTTGCTTGGTCTCATTAGAATTTCTCATTAGAAGTGTGTTTCTCTCCCCATTTATTCAAAATTAAGTTCGCCTATAGAATTTTGTTTTGGCGCGAAAAATCTCTTATGTTTGAATTTTTGTTTTAAAATTACAGTAAAAATCAATCTCAATTCATTATTAACCAACAAAAAAATTAAATTTCTACGTTTCAAGGGATTCTCCTTTGAGAGCTGTCATCACTATAGTTCTAGAGATTTCTCGAGTTTTCGAGAAATTGACCGAAATACAAATCAATTTTTTTTTTCGGTAATAAGTCAAGAAGGAAAAATAAAAAGAGAAGTAACAAAGCTGCGACTTGTTGGATATATCTAAAACATCGTACATCATAAATATAAATCGATAAAAAAATGGAACTTGTCGAGATTTTAAGCGTAGAAAATTGAAATAGAATAAATCAATTTTTGTTTCCAGTAATACCAGGCCAAAAAAGAAGAAAGAAATATACAAATTCGATTTGTAAGAGACAAAATTATTTTCAAAAGGATTGCTCTAAAAAAAGAAATGAGAAAAATGCGAAAATCACTGATTTTGATTCTTATGTTCGTCGCATTGAAAATGAATTCGCAAATTTTCGAATTTATTGGTTCCTCGAAAGAACTGTTGACAATAGGTTAATTAAAATAATTATTGATGCTTAATTTTAAATTTTTTGAGAATAGATCATGCTTTTAAAATTTGAGTAAATATCTTTTCCGTCTTTGAAAGAAAATTACGTAATTATTATCGATGTAACTTCAAAAATTAAATTCCTTATTCATTGAAATAAGTGTACACTGTCTTTTTCGATCCAAATTTCTTCGAGAAACATAAAGATAAATTTTTCAATTAAAAAATGTTTATCAATGAAATTATTTTCGAAAAAAGAGAGAAGAAAAAAGATTAAAAAAGATTCGTAAGACAAAATTTAAAAATTCTCTTAGATTAAAAATAAAAACGTGATATAACAGCCATGTGTACGCCAATGAATTTAGTTTAATAATAGTTATATTAATACATCAAACAATAAAAAAATGACAGAAATTATTGAATTTATTGAATTGAAGAGCCATGTATAATCATATATAAGATAAACAATATAATATATATGTATAAAAAAAAAGCGAAATGTAAAAGTAGTGGATATAAATCGAATATCGAAGTACCTAAACCATAGATAAAATAAGATTAAATTGAATTCATTGATTAGTTCTCGTTCAACGGATAACGATATTTCATCATAGAAGTTCAGAATCTATATTAAAATAAATTCTTTATTATCAGCGAATCAATTTTTTCTTGAATTTAAATTTCGACAAAGAAGTTGAATTCTTTTATAAGAATGTCTTCTCAAACTTGAATTTAGGCAAGTTGTATTTTTGTAATAGAATTTATCTCATAATACATGAAGCAATCTAATAGTAGACTAAAAACAATATTGTATCCACGAATGAAGAGATATGCTCAAACTCGATTCATTTTAAGAGGGATGCTGATATTTGATATAAGAGAAATTCCTGTAATGAATCAGAAATGTATTTTGGAGGCGGAATTAAATCGATAAAATTTAAAATCTGTCCTAAAAGATGTCAAGAAAGAAAAACGCAAAGAAGAAAAATGAGATTTAATGAATTCTGGAAAAAAATAGAATATTTGGATATTAAGGTCTTGTTCAAATTTGGACGTTTTTTCCTGAAATGAAAGATGAATGTGAGTCCATGAATTCTTCGCTATCAGAAAAAACTACGAACATATAAAAAATCTTTTTTATAAACAGAAAAATCATATAATGAAATAATAAAGATAATGAAGTCATTATTATTTCAAATTGAAATCAGCGCTCAAGCTAAATTGTCTTTTAAAGGAATGTCTTTGTTTGACTGAAGAATCTATTTTCTTTTCAGAGAGGATAATGAATCTTGACAGCACATAGTGTAGAATATCATAGTCAACCACAGTAAATGACAATATCAGTTGTCATCGATATTAAAGATATCAATTAAACGAAGTCATTTTTGTATGAACATCAATTTCAGTGATTTTCAAGAAATCATCCATTATGAACTGCTTCCACTTAGAAGGACAATAACTACCGAATATTATCAAAATTAATTAATGATTTTGCAGCACGACAATGCTCGGTCACACATTGCAAAAGGAACACAATTTATGCGTTGAGATGAGAACTCTTGCCACATGGGCATATTCTCCAGACTTGGCTCCGTCAGACTATCATCTTTTTCGGAGACTGCAACATTAATTGTCGGGGATGTATTGATGACTTCATAACCAACAAAGAGTCATTCTTTAGGAATTTATAATTTATCCACCACCATGGAAAAAATATATAAAATTTTAAAGAATGAGGGTGAATATTTTGAAACCTTGTGTAATCTTGTATTATGTATCTTGATTTACATAATAAAATCTTGAATTTGGAAAGAAAAAGGGGAAAGAACTTATTTGCACATCTAATAAATACGAAGAATGAACGTACCTTTCTTTGCTCAACGTGTAAAGACTGCATCACAATATAAATAAAGTATTAAAGTATAAATGGTTGTAAATAAATAAATAAATAAAGAGCCAATAGTAAGTACAACAATATTTTAACACTCAGAGCAAATAAATATATAAATATATGACTATATTATAATTATATTTTTGATTATTTTATTATTTTGATGATAGAAAACGATGTTATAATTTATCATTCACAGAAATATGGAAATAATATTTATTTCGATATTAAATATCTCAGTCAAATATCAGTATTAAAATCATAGTATTTTCTCGGATAAATTGGAAAAGCAATGAAAAAGTACTTATAAATAAAAAATATTATTTATAATTCAATTATGTATTTTAATAATATTTTTTCAAGTGTTTTCTTAGTGTATTATATATATGGTGTTATTATGGTTATTTCTTTATTGTTTTTTATATTTTTTTTATTTAGTGTATATAATATATACTTATTATGTGTTCATATGAAGAAATGGTAGGTAGATATAATAGAAATTTATGAGAAAGTAAACTTAAAAATCGTTCAAAAACAAGAATATATGCATATAAGCATATAAGCATTTTCCATCTCGACAAATACCAAATGAAAAAAACATTTAATCGGGTAGTTGAATAATTCTGAACGCATGATATTTGTCAAATATAATTAATTAATTTATTATTATTAATGGAAAATGGATTAATGGAAAATTGGGGACATTAATAGTTTCTGCCATAGGTCAAGCAATGTTTCGAGATACAGGAAATGATCCAAATTTCTCATGAGAGAAATAACAAGAAGACAAGAAATTGATCATGCTTCCCCGTGGCAAATATGAAAGAAATATGTATTACATCATTGGCAATCAGTTTAAGCATTAATTTTAAATAAATAGTTTAAACGAATTAAACACAAAGATTCATTTGTGCAAAAATATCCTGAAGATGTAACATTTACCAGACAAATATTATTCGTAAACAGAGCCATATTTACATGAGATAAATTCTATATAATAATAATATTCACATATGAAGAGAAATGAAAATTCATTATTTCATCATAGAAAGAAATGCTCAAAATATTCAATTTTCTATAATTGAATATATTAGATATAATAAATGAAAGATAAAAATATATGCAAAATGTTTATCATTAAACATCAAATGAAAAAATATTCTAACGAATAATCTAATAATTATGAATGCATGGAATATTCAAATATTCATCAATACAAAAAAATCGAGAACATCAAGAAATCTTGCCATAGAAGTACTAATGCTTCGAGATAGAGAAAATAATCTAAATTTCGGCACAAGAAGAAAAGACAAAGAATTGATTGTGCTTCCCCGTAGCAAATATTTCCACGAAATGGAATAATAACACATAATATCCACGCATAAACAAATGAAATTCGCGTTGTATAGTACAAAAAATTTTTCGAAAATAATTTTCTTTAATGTATAACAGAATATATTAGATAATAAATTAATAGAATCACATTTTTTGTCGGCGCGTCTGACTAGAAAAGCATATGTAATATTTTTAAAAAAAAATTGATATCTTCTCACGGAAGTGTTTGGAATATAGTATAGAATTTATGTATGATATAGGACACTAACATTATTTTTTTACGACATTTTGAATTAAAAATTTAATAATAAATGAATCGATCTCGATGGATTAAAATCTAATAATCATAGTTTAAATCTTTAGATTTAAGTCTAGATTTAGATTTTTGTATTTGGAATTTAGCTAACGAATTTAGTATATAAAAATAGAAAAATAGAAATTAACAATGAAAATATTCTGCAAATATAATAATTAAATATTAAAAATAATATAAGATTAATATAAAATAATAAAAGAATAAAAATTTGAAATCTTTTTGAAAATGTACTATAGAAAACAATAAAAGTGCCAATTAAAAGTGCTCAATTTTATTATTTTTTATCTTTTATTTATTTTATTTATTGCAAAGTAAAATTGAAAAATCACATATTTGGAAGTGGTTTCACTGTGAGTTTCTTAATTCGTATTAAATAATTATTTTTCTAAAAATTATATAATTGAAGAAAAATTACCAAAAATTATTTATCATTAAGAAAGATAAATGAAAAATTTGAAGCTTATATAAATAATTATATAAATAAGAAGGGATATCTAACTGTGAATCACAAAATGAATTTTGTTGATTCAGACAGTGGTGCTCATATTACAGCACATTCAATATATTTGGCGACAAACATAAACTAATTAATATTACGAAAACATTATTATATTAATTACAACATTTTTATTCTGTCAACAATATAAATCTAATGAAACGAAAAAAGATGAACTAATTTCAAAAAAAACCATTATCCCAGAATTATTTCATTGTAAATATAAGTATGCAGAAGTCCATATAAAAATATGAGATAATTATTCGGAATAAAAGATTCTTAATCGATTTCGATGATTTAATAATATTAAAAACTCAACATTCTGAATGCCTTTTTTTTAAATATATAAAGATATTTATAAAAAAAATATTGTCAATATTACAAATCCATGAGAGATTTTGAAGAAATTCAATATAAATAAATAACTAAATATTTATTTTATCAATTCTGGATCGAAATTCCAACACTTTGCTTGTTGTTATTGAAGAATTAGTAAAATCGAATTAAAAATTGATTATTGGAAATTCTACAATTATTTAAATAAGGAGGGATATCTAATTGTGAACCACAAAATGAATTTTGTTGATCCAGACAGCAGTGCTTATATTACAGCACATTCAATATATTTGGAGAGAAACATAAATTAATTAATGTTATGAAAACTAAAAACATTATTATATTAATTACAGCAGAATTTTTATTTTGTCATCAATATAAATGAATTACTGTATTTTTTGATATAACATTTAAAATATTTCAATTATATAATATTAATTTTAACATAAGCTAATAAATTTGATTTTATAATTATAATTTTATATATTACAGTATTTATTGCTGATTAATTCAGATTTTAGATTAGATTTTTTAATCTAACTGCCGTGAGACATAAATTAGCTTCTTCAGATAAAGAAGTCTTTTCTATCTTGAGCTGGTTCGTCCAGTTTTGATTTTTATGGATATTTTTAATATTATTATAAATAATAATATTATTATATTATTATATATAATATTATTTATATTATTATAAATAGTTTACTTTTCACCAGTCGTTGAATCTTTTTAAAAATTATTTTTTTTATATCGTTTCAATACCAGATTGCAAACAAAAATTCGATTATTTAATTTTTTTTTACTTAATTCATGCGATATTGAGTTTCTAAATCAGTTCAAAATTCTGTATGTATTGAGTCAATCATAACAGATATATGATGATCAATCTCTCATGTTAGATATTATCTAATTTTCATTTTATTAGAATATGTGATCCAGCACAAAATGCATCTTTCAGATCAAAATTTTTATCTTCAAAATTATTATTTATTAAGTCATTTATAGCATTATTTTTGAATGTTACTCATATTTTTTTCAATAGCATATTTTTATTTTTCCGATAATAATAAGATACTATATGCTAAAAAGTTTTTATTTTTTGTCGTATAAAAAATTTTATAAAAAATTTAATAGACTTGCATAGAAAATATAGAAAGTAAAACATCAAAAAAACATTATAAAAAAGAAAATAGAAAAATATAAGAAAAAGAGATTAGATTTAAATTCAGTTAAAACATAAGTAAAACGAAAAAGAAATGAAAAAATAGAAGCAAATTCAAAATTAAAGGAGTAAGAATTAAAGAGTAAGAAAATAGTGAGGTTAGATGATAAAATATGAAAGGATCAATAGACTTCAGATAAAATAGAAATCGATAGAATAGATTTGGAAAATAATTTAAAGAGAGATAAAATAGGAAAAAAGATATGATAAATAAAAAGATTGTAGAGGCCAAATATAAAACATTTTTTTTTTATATTTTTTATTGAAATAACCAGTAAATAATTTTTAGAATGATATATAATATTTAATATTGATACATCTATAAGACAAATGTCGAGTATTATATATCGTTATCAAAATTTTTAAAAACGAAACAAATTTATATTTCAATTAATTAGTATTCCTAGACAAAAAAATATGATAATAAAAAAAATATCTCAGTCTAGATTTGAATATATAGACTTTAAGAAAAAAAAATTTTAAAAAATTGGAACATATTGTTTCATATAAATTTTGACTGTAACTATCAGTTAATTACCTATTAGTTAGCTATTAGTAAGACCAAAGTTTTATAGCGTGAAAATGTATTTCAGTCGCAAATGCCTAAAAATATCCATATTGTTTGTATTAATTTTTAATAAACATGTAGAATATGTAAATACACATCATATTTGTATCTATATTAATGCATTCTAATATTCGATTTTATTATATTCTAATATTGGATTAATATTTACAATATTTTCTACAAAATATCTTCAATTATTTATATTTATAATAATTATACTTATTTAATTACAATTATTTACAAACTACTACATAAATATAACAATTTTACAAAATTTTACTTTACGTATTGAAATAATTTTAATAAAATGAAGTTTAACAAAGGATGAATGAAAATAAAAGTGAAATAAAAAAATATATTGAATTCATTATATCAAGATATTTTTTTTAAGAAATTTTTCACATACATTGGTAGATTTTCTTACACTCTTATAAAAACAAAACACTATTTTATTTTAAAAAATCCAAATAATATAAATCGAAAACATAAAAAAACTAAAGTTTCATAAAGTTTCATAAGTAACCAATTATTATTTCTAAATAATATATAATCTTTAATAATTTTTTTAACCAATATCAGTGATTTTTTTATCAGTGTTCTCAGATTGCTTTTTTTTGTTTTGCATGTAATTTATGTTTCGTTGTTTATAAAAATATGTTCTTTCGAATACAATATTTTCTACAAAATATCTTCAATTATTTATATTTATAATAATTATACTTATTTAATTACAATACGAATAATCGATGATCCGAATTTATAGAAAAGTAGATAGAATTCGTTAAGCAAGAAAAATGTATATAGAACGCTTTCCGTCTCGTCAAATATTTGATAAAAAAAACATTTCAATAGATATTTGATTAAATATTTTATTTATTTACATGATACTTTCGTTAAACATACGAATAATGCAAGAAAATTGAAAACATCAAAAAAATTTTATCATAGAAGAAGAAAGTAAATAGAAAATCCAGCATACAAAAAATAGGAAGAATTGATCCTGCTTTCATATTGTAAATATTAAAACTAAATTACATCCTTTTCAAAAAAATTCAACAACTAATTCTAACATAATATGTATGGGAAATCATTTTACACAGAAATACGAAAAAAACATAATGAAACTACAATATTTATCATAGATATATTTTACGAAATCATATTTAAAGTCAATTATTATATATTTATAAAAAATAAAAATTTCATTTTTAATTGTAGATCAAAAGTAGCAAATACAATATCAATTACAATTAATCATAGAACAGAACAATCATTATAATTATATACTATTTTATTATTATTATTGTTTCTTATGTTTTTTTTTTTATTTTACTGTGTATACTTGCGAAGAAATGACAGACATAGATGAAGTTTATGAAAAATTAAAACAACAAGAAAATATGCAAAGCGTTTTCCATATCATAAAACATTGAATGAAAAAATATTTCAAAGAATAATCTAATGATTATGAATGCATAATATTTTCAATACTATGTGATTAATGTAGAAAAATTGAAAAAAAATCAAGAATTCCTATTATAAAAAAAACAATGCTTCGGGATACAAAAAATAATTTAAATTTCAACACGAGAAAGAAAGACAAAGAATTCATTTTGTTTCCCTGTGGCAAATATTGAAAGAAAATAGATTGCATCCTTTTTATTGGCAAAAAAAAAAAAAAATTAGTTCCGGCGAATTATTCACAAAAATTACCACTTTGTACAAAAAAAAAGAATATAATAAAAATACAACATTTATTAAACGAATATTAGTTACGAATTATATTTATACGATAGAATATTTAACATGAATAATATTCTCGCATAAGACGAAAATCCATATTGTATATTAAAAAATAATTTTCAACAATTTTGAAAGAAAATGGATTAAATTCTTTTCACTAATAAAAATCTTAGAAGAATTACTCACTAAGATTGTTGCTTTGCACAAAAGAAAATATTAAATGCAATATATAAACGAATATTACATATCACATTTACAAACAATGTAAAATAGAATAATATCTACGCATAAGTAAATAAAAATCTGCATTACATAGTTTAAAAAAAAAAAAAAAATCAAAGACAATTTTCTGTAATGCATAGTTGAATATATTGAATCGCATTTTTTACCGACGCATTTGATTGAAAAAGTATGTGATAATATTATTAAAAGAAGAATTGCTTCTTCTCATAATTTAATTTGATATATAAAACAAAATTATATGATTTTATAATTAATATAATTATAATATGGTATAAAATTTATAGATGATGAAGTATAGTTTTACGATACGAAATTCTAAATTAAAAATTTAATAATAGATGGATCGATCCCAATAAACCAAAAAAATAACCAAAGAATAGAATTTCTAGATAAGAATCTCTTAGATTTCTGTAGAACTACCTGGAGAATTTGGTATATAAAATAGAAGTCAGCTATAAAAAAGTTAGCGGAAAATAATAAAAGAAAAATAATAAAAAGAATGTGGAGACATAAATAATAATGAAAAATTAATTATAAGAAATTTTGTAAAAAGAATATTATTGTGCATAAAGAACATAATGAATATTATAAAATTTAAAAAATAAATAAAAAATGCTAAAAATAATATCCAATTACAAATTTAATTTTTATGTTCTTTATTTTATAATAAAAAATATAATTATTATATTTATAGAGCATTTATTAAAAGAGATGGAAGTCCACTAATATGAAGAAAATACAAAATAAACAAAATTATATTTTTAAGTAAAATTTATATAAAATATTTCAATTCTATTCTGTTCTAATTCTAACTATACATTATAGAATTGCTAATTTTTATTAATATAATTTTTTGATATATTATTTATACAATATTAATTTTTTAAAAAAGTAATTTAAAGTTATTTTTAATTATATATATATAATAATTAAACTACTTTTTTAATATACTATACGTATTAACTTTTTTGTAACACAATCATACAGGCATATTATATATCATAATAGATTTATTGCAATTTTGAAAAATCAAAAATTAAGACAATTCTCATTCAACTTGCTTTGCTACAAAAAAAATCGAAATCAGATTTAGTATTATCAAGAAAATCTTACATTATTTGCAGAAATTTTATAAATTAATATGCGATTAATAAATGACATAAAAATAGTCATTTTTAATACAAATGAAATGAATGAATTTTTAAATGAAATAAAAAATTCTGTTGTAAGAAACATATTTCCATAAGCATAATTTCCATTATAAATTATTTCTATACTATCCAATTAATAATTTAAGATTACATACAAATTAAAACATGAATGTGATATGATAAGGTAATTTTAACATTTATTATTTATTATTTAGAAGATTCAAGAATTTGACTCATATCAATAATAGATATCAATAATAGATAATAGGTTAAAATTATATAAGCAAAGAATGTACCAATAGAGATTAAAAAATTCAACGATGAAAAATAAATAAATAAATAAAATGAATATTTAAATTAATTCCATATATAAAAACATTAGTTCCGTACTTAAAAAAGTATGTATATATAATATAATTATAGAGAAATTTATATTTAATTTAATTAATAATTTAATTTAAATTATTTTGAAGTTATTTGCAAATGAGTGAAGACTATAGCAAAAGTGAAAATAAATAAATAAATAAATAATACAGAATAAATAATTATAAATAATTCAAAGTTCTTATTTTTTTTTTTTTTAACATTTATTTTATTCCATGTGTCACATTAATACATTCATTTAAATTAATAAGTTATCAAATTTCAACAAAAAAAATTACTATTTCATTAAATCCTTTTATTTAATCAATTATTTTATAATATTAATAAGTAAATCATGTTAAGGAAAAAATTTAATTGTACATTGTAATAATATTGGATAATTCAAGTTTTTTTAAGTATCTTTAGAACATAGTTTTTCAGAATTAAAAAATATTTGGATTACATTTTTTTATTCTTTAATATTTTATTTTTATTCTAAAAAAAATGATTTATTATTTTCTTTTTCTTTTTTATAAAAACTTTTTGATTTTATAAAAATATATATAATTCTGATATAAACTTCTTTTCATCATACGATAAGCAGTGATCAAATTCATGAAAAAATTGATTAAAATGCAATTTTCGAGTTATATAGCAAAATGGAAATAAAAAAAGATTAAGACTATTTTATCTCTGTTTTAATATCATCCTTTATTTCCGCTTAATTATTTAATGTAAATATAAATCACTTATAACTTAATAAATAAACTTTAACTAATATATTTGTACCAACTTTTGTGTACGTTTTGAGCTTTGAAATTTATCTTACTTCAAAAATTCAATATATATAATAAAAAACATGCAAGAAATGAGAAAAATTCTCATTTATAAGGAAAAAATTTTCTTCTATAAAAAATTTTCTTCAAACTCAAAACAATGACTTTCTTAATCAATTTAATTTTCAAATTTGTTACAAATATTTAACAATTTAATTTTAAACAAAACAAATTGTTACACTTTCTCATTTAATATAAAGAAAAAATGATAATTATATTTCTATTATAATATTTTTTTTATTAAAATAATATAAATACATAGCACAGTCAAATTATACAATATTCACATATATTATATATTATATTATTATATTACATTAAGATTCTGAAATAGTTTGTCGTATTTTTAAAACAATGCGATTTCTTTTTGTTGAGGACTTCTGTTACAATACGATATTGCCGCACATTGAGCTTAACACTCAGTTCTCTAATACAAATCTCGAATGCTTATAACTTGTTAGTTAATCTCTTATTGGATATATATATATGAATTTCTTTTATAAACATTCTATACATATAATATATGGTTTAATTGAAATATTCAAATACTTGGAAAAATAAAAATGATACGAAAAAATATTATTATGAGCATTGATAGTTATAATATATCAAATATTATTAAAAATATCAATTTAAAAAAGTTATTATTGCTCTCCACGTAAACACAAAAATGTCGTATAAATAAATAAATAAAAATATAAATAAATAAAAAAACAATTTGCAAACAAGGTATAATTGTACAGACTGAAAAAAAATGTTATGCCTGATTGTCTGTGTTCTATGAATCAATGATATATTAAAAAAAAATTTCGCAAAATTATTCTTAATCAGTATTTTAAACTTTTTTTATTATTGTATCATTATTCATGAGAATAAAAAGCCTTAAAAAAAAAACTATGAGTTATAAATGATTCATTCTCTTGATAATATTTACATTTCGAATAAAATAATAATCAAATTGAATAAATTAATAATCAATAAATTGTTTTTATAACTGTAATTATAAACAATCCAAAATTAACGAAAAATATAAAAAATCAAACGTATCGTACTTAATATTATTTTTATCATGAAAGATATTTAACTTGTTTCTT
The DNA here is from genome assembly GCF_014066325.1 of Apis laboriosa. NCBI lineage: Eukaryota > Metazoa > Arthropoda > Insecta > Hymenoptera > Apidae > Apis > Apis laboriosa. The sequence continues at coordinate 661,801 of NW_025223092.1, forward strand.
GTTTTAATTCATAGATCAAAATTTTGACTGTTGCATAATTGTGCTTGTATATCTCTTTCAATATCATTATTATTTAGACATATTCTTAATCTAAGATATATGTTTTTTTAATATATTTTTAAGTCGTGAAAAGCTCAATTTATGTTTGGTTTCTTAAATATATTTCTTAAATATTTTCAATCCAGATTTATATATAATTTTTAACTATTCTTCATAAGAAAATCTAAAAGATTTAAACAAAATGCAGTGCAGATCTTCGATAAATGATAATCCAATTATCTTGCTTAGAAATTATCTATTGGAACATGGTGATGTATCATTATACATAGCGATATATGTTGTATGCTTTTCATTCAATTTACTAATAATAAATGTAATAATTTCATTATTATAATGAGAAAACAATTAAATGACGTTATTCGAAATGTGAATATTACTAAAATATCAACAAAACTTTTTTATTATTTTCCAAGAGAATTGCAATCTTATTTGCAATTTTGACATTTCTTATTCTGATTAATAAAATACAATAGAACAATAAAAATAATTTGATTTCGAAAAATTAAGAACAATTTTATGGAAATATTTCTTTTATATTTATCGATAAATCATTGATCCAAAGATGCAGAACACATTTATGACAAAAAAACGATTGTCATTGATATCCAAAAATATCGATTTAACAAAGTCATTTTTCAGATAGAAAAACATAACGAATATATTCTTTTCTTAAGAATATTATATTGTTTAGTAAATTAATTTAAACTCCTATAAATAGTTATAAATTAATTATTATAACTATTATAACATATTATAATATTAAAAAGAAGTGTCAGCAGATGTAACAATATTATAAAAATAATAATACATCAGTTATCAATGATTATCGAAAATATCGATTTAAAAATTTATTTTCGAAATGATATCTCGTTCTGCTTCATATAAAGTTAAAAAATAATTGTACTGCGTAAATAATTATACAATAAAACAAATTATAGAGAATCAGTTTTCGCGTTAATGCAACATTGGTCACAAAAGTAAGATGCTTGAAATCTCTTTCATTAGAAGAAAAAATAAATACAGATGTCAATTAACGTATAATGCTTTCTCTTTGTTTCTTATATATTACAATATACTATAAATAATTGAAAATAAAATAAATTTTAAAAAGACAATTTTCGCATTCATGTAATATTTGTATTAGAAGTGAGATATCTGAAGTTTCTGGCAAAGAAAAAGGATATACACAAACATTTCTTAGAAAAAAAATTCATTCGTTCAAGATTTACTAACGAATTTTTAAAATTTCGTAGAAAAATAATTTGTCGTACAACAATATTTTCAGAACAATTGTTGAGACGAGAAGCAGAATAAAACATAAGGAGACTACTAAAGAAATTACGAATTCTGAAAGTGAAAAATCCTAAAAAAATAATGCAGCTTAACCAACTTTAAGAATTCAGTAGGGCAATAATTATTATTAAAAACAATTATTATTTTGAAACATTATTAAAATGTTACGAGTCTTGACAAATTACAGTGTGGAACACTATAGCCAAGGAAATAATTTTGGTCGACAACAATTATTAATAACAACAAATTTTTAAAAAAATTTGTAAATGAAAAAATATAATGGAAAATCGAACGTCCATTGAACATTCAATATTTTTGGTATCAGAAGTGAAATTATTAACAACAATCACTGTTAATCATTTAAATATTGCAAATAATGGATCTAGCAATAAAGTACATAGAGAATTTTATTTATGACCTGATTCTTTTTAATACGAAATAAAAAAAAGAGAAAATTAGTTTAGAACAACTATTATTAACAACTATTATTATTTTGAAATATTATTAAAATATTACGAACCTTGATAACTACAGTGTGAAATACTATAACCAAGGAAATAACTTACGTTGTGTTTTTTGCTCCCATAATAAATATTATGATGAAATAAAGTGTAAATAATTTCTGAATAGGCAAGCATCGGAGAAATTAATGAACTTGTTAACTTAGTTTAATGTTAGCAATATTAGTAACAGAACATGAATGATAGTATAACAAATAGATTATTTTTTGATGTACTATACTTTGTGTGAATCCAAATACTTATCACTAGTGATTTTGTATGGACAAAAGTCTACATTTGCCAATTATGAAAACGCAACCAGAAAAAATAACATTAAGAAATTATCATTGATAAGAATTTCAAGAATTCATTACGATAACAATTATTATTAACAACTATTATTATTATTTTGAAACATTATTAAAATATTACAAACTTTGACAAATACAATGTGAAACACCATAATCAAAGAAATAATTTTGGTCATGTTTTATATTTTTTTCTTCCACAATAAATATTATGATGAAGTGTGAATAATTTCTGGTAAGTCAAGCATAGCAGAAAGTAGTGAACTCATTAACTTAATTTAATGTTAGCTACAGTGTTAGTAACAAAACATGAATAATAGTATAACGAGTAGATTATTTTTGTGGCATGAGTCGAAATAGTTATCACTATTGATTTTATAGGAACAAGAGTTTACATTTGCCCATATAATTATAAACATGCGAATAACGAGAAATTAACATCAAGAAATTATCATTAATAAAAATTCCAAGAATTCACTACAACAATAATTATTATTAATAACAATTATGTATTTTGAAACATTATTAAAATGTTACGAATCTTGACAAACTACAGTGATGAATACCATAGCCAAGGAAATAATTTGATTGAATTCTAGCTTTCTGTTTCTCGAATAAATATTATATCGCATTTAAATAATGAAGTAAAGTTGTGAATAATTTATAATTAAATTAATTGTCGAAATATAAAATTTAAGAAAAATATTTGTAAATAAAGAAATATAACGGAAAATCGAACATCTGTTCAAGATTTAATACTTCTCCTATTGAAATTATTAACAACATTTAATGTTATTCACTGTTATTCATTTTAAATATTTCAAATCAAATGTACATCATAAAATTTATTTACGACCTGATCCTTTTTAATTCGCAATAAAAAAAATTAGATTAAAGAAGAATATTAACAAGATAATTATTCTAGATTAATTTCTATTATATTATATAATTTCTATTATATTAATTTCGTTTTATTGTGAAAATTTTTTAAAATTTAGATTAATTTCAAGATAATTATTTTAAATTATGCAAATGTCTAATTTCAAAATTATCAGAGAGAGAGTTAATCTCTGAGTTAGTTGCCAAGATTGAGAAGTTGGCACAAATAACTTTTACCAATTATTATGCCAATTATTATATTACCTCTCAGTTAAGTATACGTTAATCAATGAGAAGATAGGAAAAAATTTTCGTATCTTTAAAATCTCATACATAAAATCTCATGATTTTCTAAAATAAAATCAAAGAAATAAATATTAATTTTTGTTCTTGATTAAATCAAATAAAAATGGAGATTTAAAGAGAGAAATCCGAAAATTGACTCGTATAAAGATATATCCAAAAAGAAGAAATGATAGAGAAAAATGAAAGAAGAAATGACAGATAGAGAAAAAATTCATATAGAAGGTGAATTTCCGATTTCAATTCCTAATATATTGAAGATGAATTCTTCAAATTTATTTATTGTTGAAAGAACGGTCAATTCTAATAAGAATTCTAGAATAATTAAAATGGGCTCGTTGAATCTATTGAGAGAAAATTGTGCGAAAATAAATCTTGATGTGATGCAATCAGAAACTGAAAATGTTTTCTCAGTCTCTGGAAAAATGCAATCACGATCAATTTTACGTTAAAAATAAGAAATTTCGAGAGAAATTGATTCGAAATTAATAAGCATGTTGTTTCCTAGAGACTAATATTCTGAAAAACATAAATGTCGATTAGATTTTTTGATGAGAAAAATATTCATTGACGGAAGAGAAATCATTTTTAAGAAAAATAAAAAACTCAAGAAAGAATATAAGAAGAGAGAAAACGAGAATTAAAGAAAATCCTGATCATTTACAGGAATTCTATTTAAGGAAATTAACATAGAAACAGTTCGAAAGTACAAGTTACTTTATGAATTTTAATATGTATTTGCAAAGAATCTAGAAGAGTTTCAACGCGAAATTGAAAGATCACTGTTCTATTAAACAAATGTCATGACAATTGTTCTTAAAAAAATTTTGAAAGAACGAATGATAGAAAAATCCAAAAAATTCCTGATCTTCTTCGATTGTACTTACAAAAAAGAATAATGAAAATTTTGAAGAAATTAAAAATTTTGTATCAAATATCGCAAATTGAACGAAATCATTAAAAAAGATTCTATTATCATTAGATAAGAAATCCATGCGTTTTCTGGTTCTATTTAATTTTCCACTGATCTGCAAAACAGTTATTGATAGATCTAATGAATAAAAAAGACAAATGATAAATTGCTTTCTTTAAAAAATGTAAAACGAATTCAACGTAACCTACATTCAAACATATGATAAAATGATAAACTTTGTTTTGATAGTTCTCGTATAGATAATCTACTTAGTTTATTTAGACAGACAACAAAATAATTCTTGAAAAGATGTCAAAACAAAAAAATAATAAATTTGAACAAAATATTTATCTGTATTAACTTGTTTGTAAATCTCATAAAGAAATCTTCGGAAAAATATTTGGGATGTATCATTGTAGAAAATAGGGGATAAAAGCGGATAAAATTATAATTATTCAAGATCAATTTCGAAGAATCATTTTCAACTGAAAATTTTTCTAGACCTATACTTATTAGAAAAAAAGAAAATTTGTCAAGGATTTTTAATTCATTGCAAAGTCTTTACATTGCCTGAACAAAAATAAAAAGCAACAAACGGAATTACTTTGCAACAAGAAAATGTTAAAAGGCGAAGAGATTTGAAGATGAATCTGTTGCTTTTAAAAAATATTGAATTTATTTTGGTTATAAATGCATTATAAATTTCACGATTAAAGAATTTATTATTGTGCCAAAAATAAAAAAAAATGAGAACGTCTCTTTGATCGAAGATCGATTTTTCTCGTTTATTTTTCGAGAAAATTGAAAAAAACAGAAATTGATTATTGCGTTGCCTAATAATGCTGAAATCGATGAAATATTTTCATCACTATCTTTGCACAATTTTTTCTAAGAAAAGAATTTTTCAAAATTTTATGTAACATCACGATCATTAATATCTTTTAATAAGTAGAATAGATGGAATAAAGTTTTTTAAGAAGAATGCATTGAATTAAATTGCGAACAATTTACGCAAGAGAAAAACAAATACATGAAAGAAGAAGGAGAAAACACTTTCTTGTTTTGCAAACGACCTGCGAAATTTTAGATTTAAAAGATTAAAGAAATCGAATTCATTTTAAAAAAGAAAGAAAAAAAAGAGAGAAACCATTGCATAATTTTTGCTACAAAATATTAGAAAATATAGAATTCCCCGAAATGAATTATTCTAAAAAACACATGGATCGAAAAATAATAAAAAGAGTTGTTGGTGATATTTTAATAGAAGATTTTTGAAATTTCTAAAAGCTATTACGATTGATCAATACTGAAATATTTTTGAAATTAATACTTTGTCGAAAACAATTTTTATTTGATCTCATCGATACAAAATATATAAAATTAGAGTTGACATTTCTGTATCTAACAAAAAAGAGATCACACAAAAAGAAAGTAGAAATATTGAGAATTTACAATATAGTAGTCAATATAGCAAATCGGTATAGCAAAACTTCTAAAATTTCAAAATTAGAAATCGGTATATCGATCATAAAATGGTCTAAAATAATACCGATGCTAAAAGATCAATCAATCGTTTAAATTTATTTTGAACACGTAACAAATAGAGTATCTTTGAAGATTTATTCAAATATGAAATCAAGAGATTTTCAAAAATCGAAGAGATTGCTTTAAATTGAAAAGACAAAAATAATATCACTACATTCTCAAATGGATTAATAGAAAATTTAAATGAAAAGTTATTTCAATATTTGATAATGTTCGTTGCAAAGTATCAATGTAATTTATAAATAAATTTCACTATTTTATTTAGCATTATAATTTGGCAGAAGTATAATAACTATCATCAGCATGAATTTATGTATACAAGATTCATGAATTTATAAGAAAGAGATTGGAAAGTTTCTTAACAAAAATAATAACGTGATATGATAGCTAATGAATTTAGCTCAGAATTAGAAAGTATCAAAACCACGTAGAACGAAAGGAAAATGACTGAAATTACGATCAGATGAGAAAGAATCATATCTAATTATATGAATAGATAAAATGCAAAATAAAATGCAAAGCAGAATTATAAAAAATATAAAAATCATGAATAAAATTCATTGATTCTCGTATAAAAAGAAAAGACTTTCATCAAAATCCATATAAAATAAATTCAATGTGTTGGAATCTGGTTCATTTTAATAGTAATAAAAATATTCTTTTGATATAAAAAAATCATTCGAGTGAATCAGAATCTATCTTGAAAGAAAAATGTAATAATGTAGTTTGAAATTTGAAGATATCAAGAAAATATCAGTGAAAAGAAAGACAAGAATATGGACTTGTTGAGTTTCAAATAAAAAATCAATATTTGAATATTGATGCCTTTGTTCAGAGTTTTGGCTTGATTGTTTTTTTTTTTTTTTGAATGAAGATAAATAGGTGAATGAATGAATTTTTTTTATCTGAAAATGATGTAGATATACGAGACAAACTTCTTTTTCTAACAGAAATATTCTTTGAGTATATATTCTTATAGTAATGAATGAATGTAGTGAAGCTAATGTATTTGAAATTATATTTAGCGTTCAAATGTTGAATTTGTGCATTAGCAGATAAAAAAAAAAATTCCAGAAAAAGGAGAGAGAAAGAGGAAAAAGAAAAGACAAAAAGTTGGATAAAAAAATGGAAAAATACAAAAGAGAAAAATATGAAAAAAAGAATCGAAAGGTAGAGAGAGAAATAGCAAAAGAAGGAATGAGATCCAAAGCAAAGAAAAAAAAAAAGAAGAAAAAAAAAGAAAAGAAGAGTTAAAAGAAAAAATAAAGAAAATGAAATAGAAAGAAAAAAAAAGAAAAAATTAAAGAAGAAATTAAATTAATGATAAAAGAATAAGAGGAAAAAAGAAAAAAATAAAATAGAAGTTTAAAAAAAATTCAAAAAAAAAAAACTATAGAAATAAAAATAGTAAAAACGAAAAAATTAAACAAGAAAAAAATGATGATATTATTATAATTGTTACAGTATAGAACATCATATGAATCAATATGAATTGCAGCATAAGAAATGACAAAATCGGTCATCAAAAATATCCTCTTTATGTCTAAAAAATCTAACAAATATAAGAATAAAATGAAAAAAAATTATTAATTATCGAAATGAAAAATCAATTGCCGATATATATGTGTTATCTAGCATTTTAGAAATCTTTGACTATTTTGGAAATGCAAAATATTTCAATAGTTTTGATCTTATATGTGGCTTTTAACAAATCGTATAAAAAAAAAAAGATGGAAAAAAATTATGTTTTTTATACTTTATAGGAACATTTTTCATACTTCATTACAGATTTAATCATACTTCAACTTTTCAATCTAAAAAACACATGAATGATTTTTCAATGACTGGTTTCGAAATAGTCAATTTCAAAGATATTAAAATATTAAGATGATCAACTTATTAATAAATTAAAATAATTATTTTTTGTAAGTTTTAATGTTGTCATTTTTCCAAATGGCGGAGTGCAAAAAAAATTTACATTTCGATCAATATAGAAAATAAGTATATTCATGAAAAAAATATTTATATATGTCAAATAAACTACAATAATGATAATGAATTAATACATAGAAAAATTTTATTAAAAAATAAACAGTGAATTATATATAGATTAAAGGACAATGATATAATGTATGTATGATGATAATGTATGACTATTGATATGATTTTCATAGATTTTTGGGAAAAATTTTATTTTCTTCTTATGCAGGAAATTCTTCAAATATTTTGAATTTTCATGTGATGAAAATTCATTACAAAATAATGAAAAAATAAATTAAAGAAATGATAATAATTAGCATAGAGCCATATCAATTTCCTGGGAGCATTGTAAGTGTTCTGGTTCTGGATTATCATTGATTGATTGATAGTTTAAACTTGATTCAAAGTCCTCAAATGCAGAACAAGTTATGTTAAGCAGAATTGTCAATATCATTAAATCAATATCGTTCACAAGATATAACCTTGCATTCATAATAAATGATTCAAATCATTTGAATTAAATGAAAATTTATTGATTGTGTATTTAGCTTATTAGCGATAAAAATTATGGCATTCTTGAATAATTTGATTCATTTACTAAGAATAATCGAAAGAAAATATGAATAATGAATATATAAATGTATTGCAGAATAATGAAACCACTTCCTTGAAACAACTTCTGTTTCAACAGATTCAAAATATTGACTTAAAAAATTTATTTCTTAATTTAAATTAACTTTTTTAGCAAATATCTTAAAAACTAAAAGCCTATTATTTATATATATAGAGGAAATATATATATAGAGAAAGTTGTTCAGAATGATAATATTGACAATATATTTTAAAATTATTTTGAAATTGGAGCTTTGTTATTCTGTGCACTTACTATTGATAATATTAATATTAAATTAAATAATATTTTAAATAATGAAATTGCTAAAAAGAAGCCAAACATAATCAAAAGAATGATACGAAAATATGATGAAGATTAATTTAGAAGCAACTTTTTTTCATTTATTATAATTCGGATTTTTGGGTGTATTGATATAATTAATCAGAATAATTTAAAAAAAAGACATAAAATTATAAAATAAATCACAAAGATTTTCAGAAAATGAGAAAAAAAGTTTAATAATTTGAAATATTAAAAATATTTAAAAGCGATATAGAAAGCTTATAGAATGCAAGACAAAAGTATAATTTATTTTGAATTTATTTTATTATTTCGAAATGTGAATTGATAGTAGTTGAAAATATTGAAAAACTAAAAGAATTAAACATAGCAAATTTTTAAACTCTTCATATTATTATACTGTGTGTAGATGGAAAAAATGATATGATTTTTAAATCATATATTCAATAGCAGGAGATTATAGACAAATAAATGCTATTAATTTTAAGAAATTAATAATAATAATTAATTTCGTATTATAACGGACAATATTTGTAATCTAAACTACTTAATAAATATGCAAAGAAAATTGATATGATCAAATAATTAATAGAAAACAACTTCTCATAAAGAATCCATTAAAAAAATAAATTATATGAGCTGATTGAATTACATAAAGAAAATAAAAATTTCATATAGTGAAATTGCCCATTTATTGAAAATTCTAAGTTATTAGTCTAAGTTAGTTAGTTAACATCGATTATTCTTTGCATTTTGTGGAAAACTATTATTTTTCCTTTTTTCATGCAAATTTTTGGTGAATATTACAACAAACAAGAGTAAATATTTACCTATTTAAATTATCTTTCGAATATTTCTTCTTACACAATTTTAGCAGAATTTAAATGGGAAGATATTTGCGCATCATGTTAGCTTTGCTTAATATAGTCAAAGATATTTAATTCGTTTCATTCTTATTCTCTGACAAAGTTCTATTTTAGAATGCACATACTTATAATTGTAATCAATAATTGTATCATAATAAACATAATGTAAAGCGAATGTTTAGGACAAAAAGATCAAGAAAATTGCAATTTGTAGATTGTGAACTCTTCTTTAATCAGATTGTGAAACAGTCTAATTCCTGAAATCATCGATTTATGTTTATCAAATTCAGATTTCTCTGCATCTGTCAATGTTAAAAATCTACAATATAAAATCAAGATTTATAATTAAAAAAAAAATAAATGATAAAATTGCAACAAATATCACTATAATCGTTTGATAATGTGATACGACATGAATGTCATAAATACTATTTTGATAAATCATGAAAAATTAATATAAAATATATTCAACATTTTTGTTAAAGAAATAGATTTTATTATTGTATATAATATATTTTTATATATAATCTAGATTTTTCCAATGAATGATTGATCGATACACTTGTTATTCATATTATCTATTAATTGTTAGTTTTCCTAGCAAGGAAAGTATCAGAAAAATTAGTAAATTTTTAAACTTAGTTTAATTTCACTTTATAAAATAACTATTTAATAAACATTTGTTGAACCATATGCACTGAACCTCTTCAATCTTATCATTTTTGAATCAAGAATTTTCATTTTTTAAAAATTATTAAGGTTAGAAATAAAAAGATGAAATAACCAATAATAAACAAAAATTGAATAACAAAATTGAAAAACATTATTACAAATATTAGCTACAGTATTAATAACAGAACATGAATGATAGTATAATGAATAAATTATATAGTATACCACATTTTTTAAAAATTATTGAGGTTGGAAATAAAAATAATAAAACAAATAACCAATTGAATTGACTAAATTGAATAAACACACTATTTTGTAAATATCACATTATTTTGTAGGTTTGTGTGATTTTGTACAGAAGAATCTAAATTTGTATATAATTGTGTATAATTGTATGTAATTGTATATAATTGTGAACATGCGGATAAGAAAAAATTAATATCAAGAAATTATCATTAATAAGAATTTCAAAAATTCACTACGATAACAATTATTATTAACAACAATTATGTATTTTAAAACATTATTAAAATATTACGAACCTACAAAATAGTGTGAAACACCACAGCCAAGAAAGAAACTTTGGTCGTGTTTCTCTCTGCTCCCCGAATAAATATTATATCATATTTAAATGAAGTAAAATAAGAATAATTTATAATTAAATAAAATGTCGAAATATAAAATTTAAAAAAAAAATTTGTAAATGAAGAAATATAATGGAAAATCGAACCGTTGAACATTCAATACTTTTAGTATCAGAACTGAAATTATTAACAACAATCACTATTAATCATTTAAATATTGCAAATAATGAATCTGGCAATAATGTATATAGTGAAATTTATTTATAGCCTGATTTTTTAATTCGCAATAAAAAAAAAAGAAAATTAGATTAGAAAATAATATTAACCGTATAATTATTCTAAATTAATTTTCTGGCAAGACAAGAAAAAATTAATAAACTTGCTAACTTAGTTTAATGTTAGCTACAATGTTAGTAACAGAACATAAATGATAGTATAATAAATAGATTATTTTTTGTACTATGTACCATGTACCATGTACTACACTTTGTAGCGTGAGAAATAATTAGTGATTTTGTATAGGCAAGAGTCTATATATTTGCTATTTTTGCTATTAATTTATTATTTTGAAATATTATTATTATAAAATGTTATAAATTTTGACAAGCTACAGTGATGAACGCCATAACCAAGAAAATAATTTGATCAAGTTCTAGCTTTCTGCTCCCCGAATAAGTATTATATCGCATTTAAATAATAAAGTGTGAATAATTTCTGGTAAGGCAAGCGTCGGAGAAATTAGTGAACTCGTTAATTTAGTTTAATATTAGCTATAATATTAGTAACAGAACATGAATGATAGTATAACAAATAGATTATTTTTTGTGATGTACTACACTTTATGGCGTGAGTTCAATTTTTATCACAAGTGATTTTATATGGACAAAAATCTATATTTTCTCATATAATTATGGTCACGCAATGAGAAATTAACATCAAAAAATTATCATTGATAAGAAAAATCAGAGTGGACTCTATTTTTAGACAATATTTTCTTTTCGAAAAGATTGAATAAAAGTCAGTTTTTTATAAGAAATGTTCTTTAGAATTTAAGTTGCGTTTTTGGACTAACGCAACATTACGTTTTTACGCGTATATTCAAGCATGTCTATCAATTTTTTGTTAAGCTAGATTTCTTAAAATTATTAAAAAAAAAGAGCAGAACGAATTTTAAAATAGATGAAATGATAAAAATAAAAAGATCATGAGATTTCCACCTTATATTTATCAATTTAATAGAAATAACTTAAGCATAAATTAAAAAGGAAAATACTAATTTTAATTTTAAATTAGAAACTATAATCATTATCATTAACAAAAAATAAGACAGAAAAACATGATATACGAAGCAAATTATTTTACTTCTGTTTAATGAATGTTATTAAAAGGCGAAATTCAAAAATGCCACATTGCTAGTAATAAAATTTTGATCATTTTGATTGATTTTGATTGATCATTTTGATTGATTTTGATTGAAAATTTCGATCAATTTTGATCGAAAAAAACGCGTTAAATTTTTTCTGATATGATATTTTATTTTCTCTCTGTTTACTATTTTTTTGAACTGTTCCTTCTTACGCGTTATATTTTAGAAAAAAAAAGCGAGATGCTCTTCACCAATCATAAAAAATTTTCATTCTTAGAGATCTTACAATCTTTAATATGTAAAGATATGAATCACAGTTATATAAAGTAAATTTCTTAATTTCTTAATTTTTTTTTTTTTTTTTTGCTTCGAATATTTCTTCATATATTATTTTTGTATCAGAATCAGTATCCAATGTGCAAGCAACAATAAGGCTCGATTAAATAAATCAAATACAAGCATTAAGAAAACCTATTTAATATTTAATAAATATTTCTGTCAATTTTAATATTTATTACTGATTAATCTCTAATTATATCTCCATTTCACTCATTTTTAATACATCGTCATCAGTTTTCTTTTTATATCATATATCAAATTAATATATATAATTACATGATTTCGTCACTAAGAAAAATATGTTATGATATTACTTCGAGCAAGAGTATTGATCAATATTTCATCTAATTAAACTTTCTTTCAGAAGTAAATTCTCAAGCTCTACAATATTGTACTATATAAGTATTATTTGTTCTATAAATTGTATATTTATAATAAAATATATTATAATCTACAAATTACAAAATTTTATAATAACCATTTATATTTTTATATATATATTATTTTTATATATATATATTATAATATATATTTGTCTCAGTCGTTTCCTAATTAAAAAATATTATGGCTTTTTTTGTGTCAAATAGTGCTATATGTAGATATGATTCTTTTTACTAATATGAAAAATATATATATCATGTAATATTAATTTAATAATATTAATTGATATCATTTCAAGCAAGAATTGTAATGAATATTTAATCCAATTAGATTTACATTCTTTCCAAAAGCAAATTTCACGATAATAAATCTTGTTTCTGAATTAAAAAATATTATGATTCATTTTTGTATGAAATGCTGTTACATTATAAATAAGATTCTTTTTAAATATTAAAAATATATATGTTATCATATAATATCAATTCATGCAAAAATAGTGAACAATGTTTTATCAATTAGATTTGCATTCCTTCCAGAAATAAATTTCTAAGCTCTATATAATATATAATCTCTATTTGATAATAAACATTTTTATATATCTTTGCCATGATATCTCATTTCTGAATTAAAAAATATTACTTTTTTTGTACCAAACATATACATATTGGACAATTAAAACCTAAATTGGACAAATTATAAATATGAATAATTCCTATAGATGTAATTATAGATTTATTTCAAAATTAATTTTTCAAGAAATATGAAGAGAAATTCATTTTATAAGTTATTCTGAATATATATATCGTTAAATACTATATAATCATAGACATTTATTCGTTTCTAAAAATATCATTTATAATGAACGAACTAAAGATCTAATCTTTTTTTTATTTATTCTTAAGCATATAATTCGATACAAGAGCACGTATAATATAGAATTATAATAAAAGAGAGATAATGAAATATTAATTCGAAGCTCGCATATTATATTTTCAATGTAAATGAATTTCAATTAAATGAATATAAATTAATTTCTTTAAATAAATTTAGAATTTTGATATTAATTTGTGAAAAAAAAAGATCATGTTATATCATTCTATCGATTTCAATTTCTTTTCCATCGCACATTTTAGGCCATATTTCGCATAAAGATTTTAAATATAAAATAGAAATTTAATGCGAAATTAAGATGATGCAGATAAAAGATTTACGAATTAAATCAAAATTATATCTCAAAATTTAAAAATAAACAATAAGAATAGCAAAAGATATAAATTTGTGAAAGGAAATCTAAATTTTAATAATTCTAATGAAAAGGAAAGAAAAAAATTTGAAATTACAAATTATATTTCTTTTTTGTTATTTAATTATATTTAATATTTCATTATTTACATTTAATAATACGATGTGAATATATTTAACAAAAAAAAACAGTATACAAATATTGAATTGGAAAAAAATTCATAGTTTTTTTTTAGTAGATGGTGTTCGTTTCATGCATGACTGAAACAAAAAACTTTTTGCTGAAAAATTATGTCAACACCTCTTTCCGTGCAATTCATTTTTATTTCTATTAATTTTGCAATTGCTTAATAGTAAAAAGTAGAAAATGGAAAAAATAAAATGCATTTTTGTTATTGTTTTTATCATCAAAAAAAAAAAACGCACATTCAGAAAGATTTTAGTATTTATGAAGAGATATTGTAGCTGAAAACACTGTACGAAAATTGTTTATTTGCTTCAAAAATGGCAAATTAGATTTGGAAGGTCAAGAAATTCTGATAGATCTTCAATTAATTTAATAAAAAATTAAAACATCGAGTGAAAATAATGCATATAAAGTATCGTATATATTCCATATAATACAATATAACATATAATATAACAATATGCTAAACTTTGATACATATTGTTCTTAAATGGTTAAATCAAGAAAAAATTATAATCTAGAAACGATCAGAAACATTATAAGAAAAATTGAATTTCATGAAAGAACAATAAATAGAAAATCACTCATTTCAGTTCTATTAATCAACAAAAATGATTTGATTTTGCTAAAAAATATACTAAAAAATATATTAAAAATATATTAAAAAAGAATTTTCGAATTTTGAAAAAGTTTTATTCATAGATGAAAGTAAATATAATATTTTTGGATGAGATAGTATGATAGTATGATATAGTAATGAGAAAGTAATAAATGAATATAAAAAGTATAATATTAGTAATGAAACAAAGTTATGGCTTTGAGACATCAGGGATCAAATCATTTATCAAATTTGTCATGTTTCAAATATTTGGATATGTTCAAAGAAATTACAACCATCAACATTTGAGTTTGAAGGAGAAAATGATTTCTTATCGAAAGTCTTAATTTTTTCAATAATATGATTCCAAGTATATGACTACAATCGTTAAATATTATATAATGTTCCACGATAAATCCACAATAAATTTCACTAAAAAAATATTATATAATGTTCCACCAGTGAAATCCAAACGAAACAATCCAAATGAGCATATTTGGATTAAAATCCAAATAAATTAAATAATTATATAATATAATATTACAGAATTAAATCTTTAAAAATTTCTTTGAAGAAACGAAATTTACACGAAATTACATTCGACATAAAGTTGTTAATATTGTACGAGCATTAATAGCTACAGTATGGAATATAATCAATATGAATTAATAACGACAAATCGGTACAGGATATCGATTAAACTTACTCGTTTCCAGAATTTAAAGCAAAACAGATTGTGTCATTCTTTGCTTTTCACATAAAAATCACAGAGCAATAAAAGTGTAAATAAAGTGCAATTGTAAATATTATTATGATTAAATAAAATGGAGATTCAAATTTCCTGAATATGCAACATCAATACTTAATGCATTTTCCAATAAAATAATGATCCCAAGCATATGGCTATAATTGTTAAGTAATGATTATTATATAATATTTCATAACAAATACTTACCAATATAATCGAGTATATTTAGATATAATTGAACAATCGAATACGCAAATTACAGATATTAAATCATTTACTTACAAAAGAAATTACATTTAAATAAAGTCATTAAGTAATATGAGAAAGTTTTAAATGGATACTAAATGGATATTATGGATACTAAAAAAGGAATCACGAGATATTAAAATAATAAATCTTTCTTTTTTTATGATATTACCTTGCAAGTTCATATTTTTGTGAATAAAATTTTTATTTTTATTTATTTATTTCTTTTTAATTTATTTCTTTTGAAAATGAATATTTCAAAATGAATATGAATAAATTTCAAATTATGTGTTAATATAAAAATATAAACAATTCTGATTATTTAATTTTTAATATCTTTGATAAATTAATGCATACAAAAACAATTTCTATTGATGATATTCTTAGCATCATTAAAAATATATAATATATAATTAAAAATATATAATTTAAAAAAAATATATTTTATTAAATTTTCAACCTATAAAAAATTTTCCTATTTAATCCTCGTATAATATATTAATATTCTTACAAACATTGACACAATGAGGAAATGACCAATATGAACTGCAACATAGGAAATGAAGTGATATTGGTTGTCATTAATATTCAAAAAATATTGATTTAAAATCGTTATCATGACAGAATATTATCTTGACAGAATATTTCTTTCTGCTCCTCGAACGAACATTACATCGTGTAAACAATTATAAATAATTTAAGTAAAGTAAAAAAATATTGTAAAGAAATCTATAAATAAAGAAACATTATGAAAGATCAAGTGTCTGTGAAATGCAATATCGATATTAAAGATTCTGAAAAATTTTTTTCCCAACAAACAATGTTCACAGATAAGAATTTTTTTCAATGAGATTTTTGAGATTAGTTGCTGATTTGCGAAACTCCATCGAAGCATAATTTGTGGAGCAGTGTAAATTTTGGAATAATCGTTAGAAAAAATAGCATTAGCTTATCCAACAGAAGGAAACTGTAAAGAAGCGAAAATCGATTGTTAAAAAATTCCAAGTTTGAAGAAATCTTGAAGAAATCCAAGAATTCAACGAGTCACTATCTTCAATTAATAATTTCAAAATAACAGAACAGCAGAAATAAATGATAAATTACCTTTATAGAAAGTGAAATTTATACGATCGTCTCTTTTCCTTTGTCCGCATTCTCGAGTGTAAGCATATCTTGAATATATGGAATTTATAGCGAAATATTTTGACAGATTTTCGTCTTGCGAAGAATACAATTTAAAAAAATTTAAAATGAATATTTGGGACCAATGTTTGGGAATGATGAAACAATCAGAATTATGGTCTCGATTGTTTCATTCAGAAGCACGGAGTGTATTAATTTTTCTTATTATTTTTCAAATATTAATGATAATCGATAGATATTGTCATTTCTTGTGTCGCGGTTTATGTTGGTTATGATGTTCTACACTGTGATTGTCAACAATTGTAACAATATAATATATTGCAGGAAGTGTTATTTTTCTTATTTCTGAAAATTTCAATTTCTGATTTAATTATGAATTTCCACAGAAGGAGAATATTTGATGTCACGTGACTAGATTACCGCCAAAGCTTATCAGAATCAATCCCTAAAGTAAGAGATCAATGAAGATAGCAAGCAATATTTAAATTCTAAATTGAAAAATTAATATATGTATAACTTTTTTTTTTTGCAAATCACATTTTTCTTGATTTTGCATGTTTCAAATGATATGAATAAAAAAAAATTAACATTAAACTAACTACTAGATGATTAATAACATTACGTTTCAACCAATAAATTTTTAGATTAAAAAATGAAGTTTTTAAAAAAAAAATAAAATTCTATAATTGAAGATCATCTAAATATTGTACAGAAATGGAAGAATTCCTTTCATAAAAAAAAAAAGACAGATGATTCAGAAAGATTTGAAATATTACGTGTCGTGTAATTAAAAAATGAAATAAAGAAATAAGCAAGAATTTAAGCAATAATTTTATATTAAGAAATTATATAAAATTTTATATAAAGAAATAAGCAAGAATTTAAGCAATAATTTTATATTAGCAACAGATTACATCCAACAGATAGAAAAATTGGATAGAAAAATTAACATTTTTAGAAAAAAAGATCAAAAAGAATAGGAAAAGTATTCCACGATTCTGAAGTGAATTATATAAATGATAAGAAATATGATTTTTATATTAAAAAGAAAAATAAACTAATATTCGAATAATTTTAAATAGTTTTATTAATATAATAATAATAATAAATAATTAATATAATAAATATTAAGAAAAAATATATTTTCCATGAAAATAATATCCATTATATTAATATTTAATTGTTTTAGATATTTAATTAATCAACATTAATTGTTGAGGAGTATGATATATTCTTCTAAATAAAAGAAGAATATAGTATTCATAAATTTAATTAAAAAGGTAGAATACTGTTATGTAAAAAAAAATAAAAGCAATTGAATCTTACGCATTTTAAAAGAGAAACATTAAATATATTGAAAAAGTTTCTTGCATTGTTACATAATTGTTAACACGTTGGACAAAAAAATAGATTTATAGAAAAAACTGAGTTAATTTTTAAGATAAATATTTACTTACTGTAATATAACTTACTGTAAAATTACTATGATAGTCAGATGAATGCAGGAAGTTTTGAAAAATTGATACAGAAAAAATTAATTTATTTAAACGAATAACATGAATAGCATTTTCTAAATATGCTAATAAGAAAGATAGTTGAATATATCTTAAAAAATGATATCCCTCATTTTATTATAAAATATAAGAAATTTATATAATATATAAATATATTATATTGTATTATTATATAGAAATATATAATAAAACGAAATAAAATTTCAGAAAAATTATTTATTAAAATCAATGAATTAATATTGCATGAATATGATTTAATAAAATTATTTCCATACATGTGCGAATTAAATCCTATTAAGTTTATATGGGTAGAAAACGAAAAATAAACAGAAAAAATTCTTTCGTTCTAACAAGCAACGATTATAAACTATATTATTGAAATCAATCACAAAAAAATTACTACTCGCACATTCATAAAAGATTGAGAAATGAAATTGAGAAATTACTGAAAAAGAGAGAATTTAGAGGAGACGTGCTAGATACATTATTACTATAATGAAAGTGAAAATAATTCAAAAGATGAAAAATCTCAGAAAAGATTTTAGAATAAAAATTTTAAAAGTATTAAATTTGAAATTTAAGATTTAAATATAGAATTTGTAAGCAGGAAAAAATTAAATAAAAGTAATTACATTTATTTTTTTACAATTTATTTACTTTAATGTTCATTATATTAATAGCTATTAATAATTAATTGTAAATATATAAATAAATATATAATTGTAAATATCTAAGACCATGCCATGACATTCAATATTCTGTCTCACTCGTTCTCGATAAATTTTATTCCTTAACTTCACTAGTATTACGCATCCAATTGATATGTGTAATTGCCTCCGCAATGATAGAATATGATAGAATCGAAAATATTTGTAAAGGAGCATTCCTCTTATATTTTGATCAATTAAATCCACGTTCTTTCTTTCCAGTTTTACATAATATATTTCATGAACAGAATCTTTCTATATTATCGATATTTATAGACACACCATATATTTCAAGATCAAATAATGAAAATGAATTAATTATTTCAAATTTAGTTGAAAAAATAAGACATTCTTTAAAGTCAATTGATATGAATATATCTTTCAAACGATAAGATAAACTTTGTTCATTACAATTGAAAACAATTCAAAGCAGATGATAACTCTTTTATTTCAACTTTAATTGAGATAAAACAATATCAATAAACCAGTTAAACCAGATGATTTTGCAAATTGACAACAAATGATAGATAAACTTCAAATCATTTTAACAAAATTAAATGCTATTGAATCTTAGAAATATAAATTATATTAAAGTAATAGATTTTCTAACAAAAATATAGATAATAGTGAAATAATATCAAGATACCAATTCATCTTTTAAAGAATCTATCTTTGCTGCTAGTTGTTTTCTAATACGAAAAGTAAACTTGTATTATACGTTCATCGATTTGGCATATGAAATAAAATTTATTTACATAATATATTTAAAAAAAGAGTGCAACTTTGTCAAAAATTTTACAAATAAAATGATTAAAATGAAATTCAATATACATACGACAAACCTGATCAATCGTTTGTAATCTAGCCTTATATATAAATAGATCGTTATCATGAAATCATTTAGGATTCATCGTGAGGAACAAAAATAGATCTTCAAGTTAAAATTTTAAAATTAATTTCACGAAACAATGTATTGTCATGTTAAGTAATTCCAAAATTATAAGTGATCTTTTCTTTAATATGCGTGACGAAGTATGAACGCAGTTAATTTAACACAGCTGTATTATTTATTTTTGTTCGAATTCACGATTTTCAAAGCATGTAAAATAGTTTTATGAGTGGATCTCATTCTTTGCATAAGTAGAAAAAATGTGCGGCAAAATAAAATTAACAAAATAATCAAATAATATTGATTAATCTAAAATAACAAATTGCATAAAGTTTGCAAATGTAAATATATTTGAATTTGCATATCCAGATTCATGACTTAAAACTTAAACGACAATTTTTCAGAAATCAAGTTGTATAATATTCGGAAACTGATCGAAGAAACTTTCGGAAGAAAATGGGTCAAATTACAGAATTGCATTGAAAAATATTCAATAAAATTAATTTTGTTACCTTCAATCATATTCAATATGAATTAAATTAACTTGAAAATTATAAGCAAACGAAAAATGCGAGACGATTACTGATAATTTCAGCAATATCAATTTATAAAAATCTATATTGCTCGAATAGTTTTCACTCTTAACATCAAATACGTTTTTGATCAATTTATCGAAAATCAATTTGTCAAATTTCGACGATCGCAAACAAGAATTGCATTCAAGAACAAATTTATTTTAATCAAATCAAAAATTGGGATTAATTATTAGAACCACAAAAATGCAGTGTTTATGCCTATCGCTGTAAAGAAAGCCGAAAATTGGATTTCCAAAACCATAGAAAACAATTATGAACAACTATAAATTTAATGGAAATATACAATATCAAAATACGTGCTCATATTATGCTATCATTTCTCTACATGATTTTCACAATGTCAGATTATTCGTTGAAGTAGATAAGGAATTATACATTATCAAGTAATATCAATATCACTAACGATCTATCGTTATTTCGAAAATGGTAGTCGATATGAGAAAATCGTGGAAACTCATTTTATCAGAGATATTTTTGGATGATTAATTATTTGCTTTACATCACATCATTGAAAAATTATGCATCGTTCCAAATAATTTATTTTTTATTTTATAAATTTTTCAAATAACAAATCAATCCATTAACGAGCTCTAACACGACTTCAAAACAATTATCCATGAACATAAATGATATCAATGCAAAAAAGACAGATATATATTAAAAATATATTTCATCAATATAAGGCAGTAATATTTAATAGTGTTAATTTTGTATCTTAATCCTTTTGTATTCATCAAATTTTAATTTATCAAATGGATCAAATAATGGATCAAAATAAATACAGACTATTAGTTTAGCTAACAAAATTTTATTTAAAAAAGTATTCGAAACAAGGAACAAAGATTTGAGAAAATTCAGGTAGTAAAATACGAGAATTGCATTCAATTATTATTATAAATTTATTTCAATTTATTGTTCACATTGAGTCCATTAATTTTTGTGATATTTTATAAGAACATTCGTTTCCGAAAAATATTAATTTTTTAAGATAAAATGATTTTCTTACTTTTCAAATTATGAAAACTTTATCTCAGATGAAAAAATCGAAATAGAGGATTGATAACTTTAATAATTTTTCGAATTTTTTTCTTCATTTTAATTCTTAATAAATCTTTTGCATTTACCATTTCATTGAATATCAAATGAAAAAATATTCGAACAAATAGTTGAATAATTACGAATATGTACATATTACTTTACTTAAATATACAATTGATGCAAAAAAAAATCAAGAATATTAAAAACTGTCATAGAACAAACAATACTTCGAGTTTGAGAAAAAATGATCTAATTCCATCATATAGAAATACAAAGAAAACAAAAGATGAGTTATATACTTCCACATGATAAATATTGAAGAAAAATGGATTATATCCTTTTCAGTAGCAAAGTAAATTAATTCCAATGATAGCAAAGATTAACATTTTGTACAAAAATACTAAGAAAATATAACAAACACGTAATTATTGAGCAAATACTACTTAGAGATAAAGCCATAGTCGAAATGGAATATTTAATGATATGCGGAAATGAATATTAATATAGGTAAATGAAAATTCATATTACATAATAGAAAAAATTTTCAAAAATAATTTTCAGTAAATGTATAACAGGTTATATTGATGATAAATTAATAAAATTATATTTCTTGTCTTACTTCTTGCGCATCTTATTAAAAAAGCAATTCCTAAAAAAAGAATTAATGCCTTTTCTCATAGAAATTAATTGGAATGTAATACAGAGCCTATGGTTTATGCACAACGGGGCACCAGCATATTTTTGTAGTAACATAAGAAGAATTTGATTAAAACAGATAAATGAATTGCGGAAGATTAATACAATGGCCACCTAAATCTCCAAATCTAAATTCACTGAATTTCTATATTTGAATTCATTTGAAAAATTTCATACATGATATATTGATTTTATTTTTATTTTATATCGAAAAATAAAATTATTTTATTTCATTAATAATGAAAATGATGAAATTTTACACAAAGATATTAAGGAAATATAAAGTAAACAAAATTAAAAATAATTTTTTAAGGATTAAAGTAAATTTCTTATTATTTTAACTTTAAAAAAAAAACTCTATAAAGTTTTTCAATTGTAAATTTATAATTCTCTTTTATATTTTTTCTTAATTGTTACTATTATTAGATATTTGTCTTGATTAAACGACAGATCACTAAATAAACATTTAAAATATATAATATGCAGCAATATTCGTATTCTTTAATAATAAAAATAATAATAAAAATAAAATTGAATCAACAATATCTTTGCAAAAAAGTTTCTAGCAACGCATAGAATATAATTCATTCACTTTTAACTGTTATAATATTAATTTTCATATAATGATTGTAACAAAATTTTTATAAGTATCATGCGTGTTAATCATTTCTTTAATAGAAAAGAATTTCCTTAACATTATATACATAAACTGAATTTTATATGCAATATTCAGATCATATATTCTATATGATATTTTTAAGTTCAACAAGTATTTTAAGTATAGAAAAAAAAATGCAAAATATAAAAGAAAATTTGTGATCTATAAATATGAAAGTTTAGTATTTATCTATTGTATCATATAGTGAATCACGAAAGTGATTAGAACGATCTGAAATAGAAAGTTTAAATCATATTACAAATTATAAAATATTTTTATTCAATATATAAGTATAACATAACATAAATGATTGTATTAAATTTAAAGTATCTTGGATAACGTAAGAATATTTACAAAATGGATTATATCTTTTTGATAACATCGATTAAATGATTGGCACAAAACTTGAATGTATTAATACATATTTTAAACAAATATAATGTTTTAATATTTTTTTTCAATTTTCAAAGATTTATATTTTTAATGCTTTCTTAAAATTAATATTATATTTATAAAATTGTTTATCAATTTTTGCTTATAAATGTTATATGGAATGGATTGTTCGGATTTGAAGATGTTTTTAAAAAGAATATGTTAGATTTATTCCTTAAAAATATGTGCAATATATTTTAGATCATTGTCTTGTTGGAAAAATGAAAATTTTCTATTATTCCTTTTGTTATATTTTTCTTCAAATTATACTTCAATAGTTATAGATATTTATATTTATCTAATATTCCTTCCATAATGAGATTTCTATTGGCCTTCATACATCCCCATATTACTATTTTACTGTTTAGACGCAGATTTTATAAATCTATTACTTTATTTCCTTTTCTCTAAATTTTGTAACATTCATCTAAATTAAATGTTATGTTAAATTTAATCTCATCTGAAAAAATAATTTGTTTAAAAAATTCCTTATTAACATACTTTTTAGCGAAATTTAATCTTTTTTGCTCATCGAGTTTGCTAATAAAAGGTTTCTTTCAAAAAATATCATCATGAAAATCATTTTTATAGAAGATTCTTCGACAATGTTTAGGAATTTGTTTCTTGAAAATATCAGCAATTAATACAATATAAAATTTTTAAAAATTATTGGATTCTTTTTTTATTTCACAAGCAATTTCTTATTTCTCTCTTTGTTAATTTCCTGGATCGTCCAAGAACTTCATCCTGAAAAATTCTGGTGATATTGAATTTTTTTTGTAATATGTAATAGCAAATCATAGATTTACTTTTTCTTAACAATCATGCTATTTTGTTATAACTCTTGTTTTTTTTATATATAATTATCAATTTTCTATCAGTAAAGCTCGTTTCTGATTTTTTTAAAATTATTAATATAACTATCACAATCAAACATTAACAACATTGCAATATTAAATATGAAAATTGTGTAACATCAATAAAAAAGCCAATTTACAAACTTTACATTTTGTCAAGTTCAAGGTTTGTTTTGTATTATAAAACTGATGTTACTAGTTGAAATGTTTTATAAATATTGTTTTCTTGTTGTTAGTACTTCAAATTTACTATATATAATCACAATATGTATATATTATTATAGGAATAAAAATATTTTATATAATATAACTCATATTTATTAAACTTCAAACTTCTCCTTTCAAAGTGTTCCATGATTCACTATAAATGCGATTAGATATTTGCTATTTTTGAATTTTATAGATTATAATATGGATTATAATTATAATAATATAATTATAATATATATATATATATATATATATATATATGAATATAATATATGGATTATAATTATAATAATTACAAGCTATTATCTGCTATTATAAAAAGTATTAAAGTTAATTTTATATTTATATATGACAATAATTCTATTGCTCATATTATCACCAATGAATCATGCCGTTTATAATATCAAGTAGTAAATTTTATACAATATTTAAGAATATTTCTAATACCACGAGTGCTATTCCAGAGATAAACACTATCTTGAAAATAAAATTCAATCATTAGATAACATTAAAGAAATTCTCACAAGACATTTTTCTGGAAGAATGGAAATAATATGAAATATAGCATCCAATTCAATTAATTCTGTGCTAAGAAAGTGATGTAATTTTAAAAGTAAATGGAAATCTTAATATAAGAATTGATAAAACTTATTTTGTTTATGGTAAACTATATTTGAAGATTAGTAACAAATATAAAAATTTTATAGATTTATTATTGTTTTTTAACATCATTAATATTTAATGTTTTAATTCTTAGATACATATTCGATTTTCAAAAATATAAATAATCTTTGTATATTATAATTTTACAGTATTATTGTATGTATATATAGTATAATACGAAAAGAAATAAAAAATAAAAAAAACATTGGATTAACAATAAGTATATTGAGATAAAAGAGAATCATGAAAAATACTATCATGAAAAAAAAATATTATCTTCTTATTTATATTATCTTCTATTTTTATAAATTTTATATTTTATATTTTATAAATTTTTTATTTTTTACAAATTTACCGAATAATATTCGCAGAATATATTTATGCTGAAACGA
Source organism: Apis laboriosa (assembly GCF_014066325.1). Classification (NCBI taxonomy): domain Eukaryota; kingdom Metazoa; phylum Arthropoda; class Insecta; order Hymenoptera; family Apidae; genus Apis; species Apis laboriosa. Next base: position 687,519 of record NW_025223092.1, read on the forward strand.
ATTTGATAAAATAAAGTTGAATAAAAGATGAAAAAAATAAATAAGATACGTCGACTTTATGTCAATTGCCATTTTTTCAACTAATTTTTCACATATTTTCATTTTCTTATAAAAATAAGAATTACAATTTTCGTAAACGAACCAAATTAATAATTAATAAATCAAAAAGAATATTAAATACATTATTTGCATTTAATTAATTTATTATCTTTAATTATTTCTCATTCGTATAGTTAGTTTTGTAAAATTATTTTTTGTTATATTAATATAATTACTGTTTTACTGTTTCTTGTATTTGTACTTTTATTTTAAAATATCAATATATTCATATGAGAAAATAATTTTCTGCGGAAAAAAATCGATATAAAACAAGAAAAGTCTATCTAGAGTACTATTATTATTACAGTTGTGATCAAACGAAAAAATATTTCAATGGATCATTAAACAATTACATATGTACATTTTCTTTAAAAATTATTCTTTAAATAAATTCGTTTTAATAAAAATAAAATTTGTCAAATGGGATCAGTACAAGAAAGAAAAAAAGAAATAAAAAAAAGACTAATGCAAGAAAAAATTGAATTACACTTTCATTAATAATAATTATAGTATTAATTAAAATTAATTATTAACAAATATAGTTAATTTACAGAATAAAACAATATAACAATAATAAAGCACATGTTATTTATGGATGAATCCATATTCACGCGAAGATGAAATATTTAAAACTTAATATTTTTACTGTTCGTTTAAATTTAACAAAAAATCACACTGTATAATAGATAGATAAGAAAATTCCAAAGACAATTTTTCAATAAATATTTGACTAAATATAATAACTATATTTATGTAATTATATTTCTTCAGTATATTTTATTAGAGATGCATTCTGTAATATTTTTACAGGAAGAATTGATTATCTCTGCTCAATAATAATAAATTAATCTAAATGTAGAATAAAATTTATGGTTTATAATATACCAGCAATTTTTTTATTTTTTGAAATAATTTGAAATAATCAATGTTATAATTTGTTTCATGTCTAATATCTCCATTTATTTTTTCCTTGATATCTATCATTTCATAACAATTGTCATTAGGCAATTATAAATACATGTATATAAAAATTAATAATTACAAATGTTATAATTATAATATATAAATAAATTGATTGAACAAATAAATGTAAATATATAATAATAAATACATCTAATTAATTGCAAATAATTGCAAATAATTGCAAATCTAATTGCAAATAATTTTACATTGAAAATACTTATTGTAAGCCATATTGGATATTGACTTAATAATACAAGATCGATAAACTTTTTATTTTTACTAACAACAAAATGAATCAACACATTTATTTTGAAGAATTTTAAAATAATATGTAAATTAAATCTTGGGAAACAATTTGTTTCCACAAGCGAACAAACTGCTTATTTAAAAAGGCAATAGTTTACTTCCAATTTTCCGTATTAATTCCATCATGATCTACAATTCATTTAACATTTGACAAAATATATTCGAAATAATAATAGAATATTACTGCTGATTACAAAGTATGCTAATTTATAATAAAATAAACTCAGAAATTGCAAAAAAAAAAAAAACAATGAATAAGTACTAGATAGATTAGAAAATAGATTGATTAAAAAAACATTTATGTCAGATAAGTTAAAAGCAGTTTTAAATAATAGGGAATTATACAATCTTAGATACATAATATAACTTATAATATTGTTATAACCACAATGTTAATATAATTATTGTTTTGCTGTTTCTTGTGTATTTTTATTATAAAATATCAATGTATTCATACAAGAAAATAATTTTCTACAGAAGATATAAAGCAAGAAGAGTTTATCTAGAGTATTATTATTGAGATATAGAGTATATTATTATAGTTGTGATCAAACGAAAAAATATTTCAATGGATCATTAAACAATTACATATGTATATTTTTTTTAAAAATTATTCTTTAAATAAATTAATAAAAATAAAATTTTTTTATCTAGAGTACTATTATTATCATAGTTGTGATCAAACGAAAAAATATTTCAATGGATCATTAAACAATTATATATGTATATTTTTTTCAAAAATTATTCTTTAAATAAATCAATAAAAATAAAATTTGTTCAAACATGAGATCAATGCAAGAAAGCTAAAAAATGTCTAGAATTTTTATAAAAAAAAGAAATAGCATTTCGAAAAATAATTCAATGTCAACATAGAAAAAATAGGAAAAAGATTGATGCAGGAAAAAATCGAATTACACAGCTTTCATTAATTTCATTAACAATTTTAATATTCTAATATAACATTATGATCAATATGAACTAAAGCTATAAGAAATAATAATTATTTATCAATGATCTAAATGTCGAAAAAAACAATTTAAATCTTCTTAATAATAAAATAAAACATATTTTCATTATTTTATAATCGTAAACAAGATAATAAAATTATTTAAAAAATTATAGATTATTTAATTTATTCCAAAATCCGAATAGCTGAACTGAATTCCGAACCATTATACTCTGAAAAGATTAGTTTTTATATATTACTAAAAAATTATAAATTAAAATAAATTAAAAAACCAAATGCTATTGAATTTTAAGAATTTTAATAACTCTCGAAGATCGAGATTGACACATATCCGATGACACATAATTATAAAAAAAGATTAGAATGTGGTTATTATGATATTTTTATGTAATTATGATATGCTCAAATTATTATTAGTAAATGATAATCTATAAATCTTTATTAAGCCTAAAAAAGTTAAAAGATCATTATTTTTTAAATATAAAAAATAGGACATTCAACAAATCTTCTTCAAAAAAGATTACACAATAAAAAAAAATAATGTAAAGGGTTGTAACTGCTGCAGCACGGATTTAATGATCTCAAAATTCTCGAGTTCTATTATCGTAATCATATTTCTTAGAAATGGGTGTCATGTCTTAATCATTCACAAAGATGATAACGTCTATAAAAAAAATCATTAATTCCAACATAGCGAAAAAAAAAATGTCAATCATCGTCATTGAAGGATGAGTCGCAATAATGAGTGTAATAAATCTAATTCAAAATATTCGTAGATGGATTATTGAGAACTTGATCCAGTGTCTCCGCATGATTCAATAAGGTTGATGAAATTATAAAAAAAATATATAAAAAAAATAAAGAATAATATATTAATATATTAATATGAAAAAAATAAGAATGTAAAAAAAAAAATCAGTAATTTCAAAATATATGTAGCGAAGAAAGTTTTTCAATTCTTAGCATTGAATCAATGTGTGTACAAAAATATATCTGCTCTGAAATCTCTGAATTGATAAGATTACGTAAAATTGATTAATTTCAAAATATACACACATATGAACACATAACGAAGAAAGTGGTCTCTACTTCATGATATTAATCAGAGGATTCTTGATAAGCCAAAGCTTAGCATTAAGATTCTTATGTTAGTCAAAACTCGATTCCTAAATCACTATTCACATAAAAACCTAAGCTTGAACTATATATGAGATTAGTATCTTGACAATATTTTTCTAGTTTGTCATTTAATTAATGTATCTAATCTTACTCAAAAATAATCAGTCTAACTAGTAAACTTTTTTCTCTTGGGATTAAATGTAAGAATTGTTTTTTTTTTTTTTTTTTCTAAACTAAACTGAAGTAAAAATAGAGAATAAAATGGAATGAAGCGGAGAAATGGATAAAATTGAAGAATTGAGTTCAACCAGTGAAGCATTAGAAACAATATAATCAAGTTTTTAATTATTGCTATATTTTGTTACCAATAACGATCAGAAGGAATCAGATGTATCGATCTCTTCGATCATATCTTTTTTATCAAAAAGAAGACTTTTAATTACGTGTCATAAGTAAAGCGTCAGTTGCTGGAAATCATTCAGAAGAAGAAGAAATTCTGGAATAATTCTGGAAATAAGAGATGGTTATATGTAATACCAAACCAGCCATCATTAAGAATCTATTCTTCCATTGCGAAAAATATTCAAAGAAAATTGGTCAAAAGTCAATGAAATCGACTTCGATGCTCGAGAATATCGAAGAAGTGGATTTCCAATATCTAAAAAATAATACGGAAATCCTTGTATGACAATCTTCTTCACAACAAAGATAATCAAAAAATCTATCTTGATAGAATCAACAAGAGCAAATATAATTGAGATCTCAAATTCAGAATACGGAAAAAATAAAATTTTCTAACTTTAAATACAGAAAATACTTTAAATTCAAAAAAAATAAAAATGCTCTTTGGAAAATTTGTGGGATAAAAGAACATGAAAAATTAGATTGAAAAATATTTAAGAAATTTATTCTAATGCTAACTTATTTTAAATTTACGTTTATGCCAATGTTATTCTCTATTGTTTATCTTATTTTGTTGCTATTATTTTTCGCTGTTTGTATTCAATCGTGTTCTTTGTCATGATGAACTTCTACATCGTAACGTTACATTATCATTTACATTATCATTCATCACTATATTATAATTAATATATTATAATTATAATTAATTTGTCACTATATTATAATAATTAGGTATAGATATACATTATGATCAAATTTCCACCAATTCAAGCATTGTATTGCATCACATAACGTGCTTCAATCTAATCTAGCGGTGACAATGGAAATAACTCGATGTTATATGTTCTTTTTTTTAAATGTTCTTTTTTAGAAATTTGCCATTTTTAGAGAGAATAACATACCATATTTATAATTCTTAAATATGGATAAGAAACGGATATATTACTAAACGTTGAGAAACATTTTTATCCTATTATAAAATACATGAAATAATTCTTTAAAAAAATATATAATTTTATTATTTTTAAAATCAATATTCTGATTCCTTCACGAAAATTACATCAATTACATCATACCTGATCAAGTGCAATAGAAAAAAAATTTTTTTTAAATCGTTTTCAATGGAAATGATATTAATTGAATAATAAAATGTGTAATGCAAACATATTAGGAAAAAATATTATATTTGTAATATCAAATGATTTTAACAATCCTGTTCAATATAACAAAGTTAGAAATAATGAATATAAATCTAAATAAAATTGTGTTTGATTTGTTCGTATTATATGTAATTCGATTGGTCGAAAGTATATTCTATTTATCTTATGATTTTTATTTAAAAAAAAATAAATTATAAAACAGATATTGAAAAAAAATAAATTATGAGAATTCTACAAATTAAAAATGCAAAAAAAATTTGAAAATTAGATTTGAAAATACCAATAACGGAAATATTAATAGACGATATTTTTCTAATCTTGATTTGTCTGTTAAAATAAAAGGATTGGATCGAGATCTTACATAACTTATACTTAGGAATGATTTTAGAAACAATATCGAATAATCATAAAATAAATGTAGAAAAATTCGAAAAATACATATACATATAAACACTGATAAATTATATGTAAATTTGTATAGTTGATGATACCATGCATAAAATTTTATTGTATGGTTTTATTGTAGAAATTTTATTATAAAATATTTTTAGAATATTCTTCATATTTAATTGAAATGTTCAAGCGAAAAAAGCGGCTGAAATCCGGAATAAACATTTTCGATCGTATCGGCAAAATAATTCAAAGAAATCTTGCAGAAAAACATATAATTTGGACGAAATTAATAAATTACTTTCGACATCAATATTTTAAATCAATATTTAATATACGAGATGCTGAAAAAAAAATAATATTCGAAATCACAATTATCCCTATCATCAGATACTCCTCATGTTAAAACCGAAAATTTTGATAAAAATAAGAAATCCTTTGATTCAGAACAATTTTGCAATATTTTCCGATTTATCAAATTTAATTCAAAAATTGAAAATATTTTTAAGCATTTTTTTCTTTTTTTTTTTTAGTTTACAACAATTTCTATTAATGTTTTAAAATATTGAGAAAATATTTAAAAAATTAGAAGAATATTTTTCTTAAAAAAATTTTTGAATATTATTTAGCAAAATATTCTAAATAAGTTTTTTTAATTAATATCATCGTTGTTGAAAATTTATTATATAAACATTATATAAACATCAGTGATAGATAAAGAACATTCGACATCTTCTGCAGCTTGTCCCATCTCTTATAGACACTCAAAAAATATATTTCTAACTAATGTGAAAATTTCTTTATTTCAAGTGGAAAATATATTCTGAATGTATATAAGAAAAATTAATAAATATAATTAGATAATTTTGATTACTAGAGAATATTCCTTTCTTTTCTTTTTTTTTTTTACTTAACAATAGAAAATGTATCTCAGGATTAAAGATTCTATTGATAAATATTTTATTCATTTAAAGAATGAAAAGATACTGACAATCATTTAGAAAATTCATATAAAATATAATTGATGGAAGACAAAATTCTCAATTTACATTTTTTTGATAGATATTTTACAATAAATTTTACTATTTATAATATTTATTTCTTATTGTATATTTTTTATTATTATATATATATATATTTATTTATATATATATTATATATATGTATATTTTTTATTATTATATATATATATTATTATATTATATATATTATATATAAATCCTCTTTTCTTTTTACAGAAATCAAATCCGGATGCCGCTATGAGGAATTTCAATAAAATATTATGTACACAATATCTTTTTTTTTCTTTTTATTATTATTAAAATATTTTGATTTCTATTAAATATTTTTTATTTTTCGATACAAAATTTTAAACGATTTGCTGAAATGTATCTTTTTTATATTATATAATTTTCTTTGTCATGTGCGTATTGTATAATCCATAGATGATTCTTTGATCTGTCATGCTTAGAATTTTATCGTATGAAAATATTACTTTGTCACCAATTTTCAATATTTTGTTCATGATTTTATATCGTTGTAATGCTTTTTTCATTTATTAGTTATTTTTTTTATTATATCTTTTATATTCAATATTTTCGTAAGTTATGTTATTCGCTATATATCTATCATGCAATTCATGTAAAACAATATAATTATTGTACCAATTATAATTGATTAATAATAATAATGTTGTTCGTTATTAATTTGTATAGTATATATCCAATATGTACATATCGTATTGTATTAAATGTATGGAAACCATTCATTCCAATCTGTCTGATTTTTGATAATCAAATTTTTTAAATATTTCATTCATGTTCTGTGATTATATTCGAATTATATGTTTTATTATTTGATAATGGATGATACACAATTTGTACTTTATTTATTTTTAATAATATATAAATATTTTTAAATAATGGTTTAGAAAATTTTTTGATCTTTTAATATTTCGATATGATACATTTACAGATTATTCTTGTGATAAATTTTTTTGATATTATATTTATTTTTATATTTTTGAATAACAATAGCATTAATAAAAATTTTGAAATATTAATATACAGAAAAATATAACTAATGATAATATCTTATAATAATGATAATATATTAAATAGTGAGATATCTTAAAATGAATAATCTGAAAAGAATATTTTTTGCTCAATAATTTTTTCTAAGTATTTAAAATCACTGATTTTTGTATATATTTTTTGCACGTTATAGTTGAACTAAAATTCATTCAGAGATGATAATTACATAACTTTGAAATGATTTTTAATTTCTAAAATTGAAATTATACATGAAATTCATTTCTATCAATGTTACCAATCTTAACAATAAAAACTTACAAATATGCAAATAAAAGATTATCTTAAAAACCGTATTTGTCATTATAAAAGTAATTGAAATGAATTGAAAATAATTAAAGTTAAAGATAATTGTATCATTATTATTATTTTTTTTTTTTATAATATTCAACGTTATCAAATGTAACGTTCTTCAAATATTTATTAAAACAATCAATGAGAGATTTTAATGATCTTTTGATTGTTTTCGAATTTATAATTGTACAAATTCTATTTATTCTCTAATAGAGAGACATTATTTTGAATACGTTATAATTGAAAAAGATAATGATATATCGCGCGATTTTCTATATCGTTTCTCTATCCTGACTATGAATGATATAATTTGATTCATGCTATAATATAATATGCATATCTTGATCAAACGAATTGCGAATTCAAGAAATGAAAAAAAAGAGAAAAAGATCCTTAATATAAAATATAATATAGAATATAAAATATAAAATTTTAGTTTTATTAGTTCTTAAATTTTCTTTATTAGTTTTTGAGATATTAATAAACAGGTTTTGGCACAATACATTTTATCAATCAATGTTTTCATTATAAGTTTTTGTTGTGTCGTTATTGAAAAATAATGTAATAATAATAATAAAATAATTTTTTATAAGCATTAGCATCGATCACGTGAATTTTATATATCTGTTTTATTCATATTTCTTGACTTATTAAATTAAATAAAACATAAGAATTTTATCCCTCTTCTCCCAAACTCCATTATGTAGAATAGATTATTCTACATTCTACATTTATAACAGTGTACGTCAAGCTTGAGTAACTTTATCGTATAATAAATCAATATATCAATTTCCCCACTATTAACCATTCCATATTCCCCTGTCGTGTTTTAGTCACGTGATTCTGAATATACTTCAACTTGATTCCTAGCTTTCATATTCCAAGAAATGTAATGAAGAGATTTAGAAGTAAGGGAAGAGAAGGGAAGATAAAATGGTTACAAATCGTTTAGCAAACGCTAGAATAAGTAATAGCTAGAATAAGAATACCGTAAAAATTTTTTATTTGGATTAGAATAATTTTTAGTAAATTATGGCCATAGATTTTTTGCACATAGATTTGTACATTTAAAAGATTTTTAGAATTCGCCTATAGACATTGTTTACAAACAATTGTGATGTATTTATAAAAATTGTGCATACATTGTCAAGAGTGTCCACGTATAGATATATTCAATCACATGTATTCTATCACAAGTTTTTTATTAATATCTCAGAAATTGTAATAAAGATTCGAAGTTAAAATTTTATATTCAGGACTCCATCCTTTCTTCCTCAAATTACACTATTTTATTATTTGATTTGTTTCCTTTTTGTTGAAATATGTATAATAACGTTTCTATAAAATGCATCTGATATATATATTTCTTCCATTATATCATTCGAGTCTGATAGTTCATTATGTTCATTTCATGCTAGTGTTATAATAGTGTATTATTATTTGTAAATAGTAGGCCAGTGTTTCGTTATTGTCTGTCAAATTTTCAATAATTTCAAATGTACTTTCATGTTTCCATACAATTCATCTTAAATATACTTGCAAAACAGGCAAACGAATCTTTCAACCGCATTGTTAGCAAATTCATCAAAATATTATCTCTAAAATTAGATATAAAAAAATATTCAACAAAATTCAAATAGCGTCAATATTATTCAAAAAAACAAAGAAACAGCATTTATAATTATTGCTTTCAATTATTCTATTTTTAATATAGGATATGTTTTTTAATTTACTTATAGTATGAAGATAGTTATTATACAATTATAATTATCATTTTTTACTTTATAAAATAATATGAAACAAGAATTTTTAGATAGAATTTTTTTTTCATTCAATGTAGTTACCAAATGAAAAAATATTTTTATATATCAAAAAAATAATTAAATGATTATTCATGATATCTTCGCTGAAGAAGTGATTAAATGGAAAATATTATTATAATATATAATTATATATCTATATTATAATATATAATTGTAGGATGTCTAAAACTTTTGCCGTAAATTAAATTAAACACGGATTCGAGAATGATTTAAATTCTATCACAAAAAAAAATAGAAAAAAGAAAAAAATGCTTACGTATGCTACCATATAGCTTTTTTTTTGATATTAAAATAACATGAATTACATCTTTCATTTAAAACGAGTTCAAGATCATAATTATTTACGAATTACTCACTATTATTTTGCAGAAATATGAAGGATCTGTCTTGAAGATGGAATATTCACAGAACATATATATATATTTTTTTAGAACCTATCATATTTTCATGTAGAATATTAACTACATGCTATCCTTATAAATTTAATGACAAGCATTGCATAATGAAAAGAAACTTTTTTTCGGTGAAATTTTTATTTGGTTATCACTACCATCCTACCTACCAAATGAGCAAAATTGACACAAAAAAATGACTTATTGACAAATCTAGTTTCTGTATTGAATATAATTCAGGTCTATTGATATGCAATTACTCAAAAAAATAATATACAATTGTTAAAAAATATGGAATTTATCTATTAATCAAATATAAGAAGAAATGGACCAAAAACTCGCAAGAAGAAATTTTTCATCATTTTAAATAATAAAAATTAATCTTGGGTGAAATAAGAATCAAACAATATCATTTGAAAAATTACTATGTGGATTAACTAAAATGCAAAGCATATTTTCAAAAATAAGTTGAAACATTGAGATATCTTGAGTAACGCGATGATTCAATGAAGAGAGCATATTCCATTCTATGAAAAACAATACACAATTATGTTTTATACAAAATAGCATTAATGTTATTTATCAAAATGTAAATTGATATTAAAAGAACTCCATTTTATAAGAAAGTGAAAGTGATACGAAGCAAGAAGAAATTTTTCATCATTTTAAATAATAAAAATTAATCTTGAATGAAATAAGAATCAAACAATATCATTTGAAAAATTACTATGTGGATTAACTAAAATGCAAAGCATATTTTCAAAAATAAGTTGAAACATTGAGATATCTTGAGTAACGCGATGATTCAATGAAGAGAGCATATTCCATTCTATGAAAAACAATACACAATTATGTTTTATACAAAATAGCATTAATGTTATTTATCAAAATGTAAATTGATATTAAAAGAACTCCATTTTATAAGAAAGTGAAAGTGATACGAAGCAAGAAGAATTTATATACAGTATTTTCCATTATATTTAAGAAATATCATCGAATAAAAAATATCTTAACGGATGATATTAAATAATTGCATGTGTATAATATATTTTATACAATATTTTTACCAAACATCTGATTAATACAGAAAAACTGAACGCGTCTAGAGCTCCTGCTATAGAGAAAGCAATATTTATAATTGAAAATATTATTGAAAATAATTAAAATGTCAGGATAAGAGAAATAGAAAGAAAAAAGATTAATTTATACTTTTGTACTATAGATATTTAAAAAAAAATAGATTATGTTATTAAGATTATATTATTCATGAACTAGTACTAGTAGATTATTAATAGACATATCATTTTACAAAAAAAATACAACAAATGTCGCGTAAGTGTGAAGAACATATTATTTATAGACGAATCTGTTCACGCGAAGAATATTTAATAAATACTATTCTTCTAAATTTAATAAAAAGCCACATTGCATAGTTTAAAAAAAAGAAAAAGAATTTTCAATGAATATTTAATTGGAATTAGAATAAACAATAATTAATAGAACATTTCTTTCTTGCCAATGCGTCTGATTAGAGATAATAATTTGTACTTTTTTATCTTTACATCAATGCTTTTTTTTTGTAGAAGAGGAAAAATTACTTTAATTTAAATGTAATATAGAATCTATATAATTTAGGCATGATGAAGTACTATCGCAACAAAAGAAGAATATTATAATGCCAAAATATTTATGCTTTAATTATACATACAATTATTATCATCCAAAATTGTTTTATGTTATAATGAATTTTAAATAAAAAAGTAGGCAAATGAAAAAATTAATCTTTCTAATATATAAATTGATTATATTAGGATGTCCCATAAATTTCTTCCGCGCCACACTAGGAATGACTTCAATTGGAGTATTTTTATCTATTAACCTTATCTATTTGCCATCGGTTTTAGTTGTTCAAAGCTCTTTTAAAATACGTTTTGTTGGTGACACAGTCTCTTTTAAAATTTTTTTCTACTTTTTTTTTCTATTTTGTTCAGTATGGACAGCCAAAGGAAGCATTTGCGGAATGCTTCATTGTTTTAAAAAAAGTAATAGTGCAAATGATACTGCAGAGGAGATTTATACTGTTTAGGAAGTGATACTACGATTATTATGACCATCCGCAATTGATTTAAGATTTAGAGCTGGCAATTTTGACTTAAAAGATGAAGATCGCAGCAACCGCTCAGCAGCGCCGGACTTTATCGAGGTCATGCTCGATGAAAATCTACAATATACTGTGAAAGAGATAATGGATACTATCAACATTCCCAAGATAAGTACATAATCACCTGATCAGGATGGGATATGTCGATCAATGCAAATTTCCATAGCTATTGACGGAGATCTTATGAACCGCATCTCTTCGTGAAATTGCTTTTCCAGCGACATGAAAGAGATCTTTTCTTAAAAAGGCTTGTCACTGGAGACGAGATTTGGATTTTATATCAAAATGTGCATCGAAAACGCACTTGAAAGACAATAGACTTTCAACTATGTCGCGAAATCTGGATTTCACTTGAAGAAAGTTCTTTTGTTCATTTGGTAGGATTGGAAAAGTGTAGTCTACTATGAGCTTCTTTTTCAAGGTGAAACCATCAATTTTGCAAAATATTGCAATCAGCTTGATAAATTGAAAGCTGCATAGCAGAAAAACAAGAATTGGCAAATCGATGAGGTGTTTCTCATCACCAATGTATGATGTAAAACCGCATGTTGTATTGACTGTAAGAGAAAAGTTATAATCTAATTGAGACATTTTATCGCATCTTCTATACTCTCCAGATTTTGTTCTATTTGACTATTACTTGTTCTTGTTATTAAAAAATTCTCTCCGTGATAAACGGTTCAAATCCGTAAGCGAAATAAAAATGCACCTCGAGAAATATTTGCAAAAAAAAAGTCTCAAAAATTTTGGAAAGAGGAAATAATGAGACTTCCTAAGAGATGGAAAAAAAGTGATAGAGCAAAACGGTTCATATATAATGTAATAAATCAACTTTAAGTAACAAATATTGTGTATTCATTTCGTATTAAAAAAAAAAAAGAAACTTATGGGATACCTTAATATTACAATATTTTAAACTTTTGAAGTAAATAATTATATTTCTGGAAATGTTTTGAATACAATTACAGAAGTAAACTTTTTGTATGTGCTTATGTAAAAATGATTGTTTTTGTTTTAAAAAAAATAATAAAATATAATATATAAAAAATAGCGAAACTAATATATAAATGAAAAGAAGAAAAAATATTTTTTCTTTCGTCAAATTTAGCCATTCAGTTCATTTTCTTAATTACTTTTAATTATTTTGAATTCTAAAATGAAAATGTGATTTTTGCATAGTTGTTTTATATATATATATATATATATATATTTTATATACACAATGCAACAAAAATTGTTCGAAACAAACACTTTCAGTGATAATATATTAATAACATATTAAAAACATTAATGAGCATATAGCGCATAAATAGTTTCAAAAATTTGAAAAATCATTTAGAATACGAAAGTATTTTTAATGAAGCATAAAAACTCGTCCATTAACGATAATGAACTAAAGCGAAGCAAATAAAAACAAATAGAAACGTAATTCGAGAATTCTTTTAAGTGCTATATAATTTCACGTCATGAAATCAATTTCAATAGAGAGTGAAAAAGTTGAATAAGTGCGTGTCACATGAATTTAAAAAAGACATATGGTAATTCGTAATGATAGAGATCGATTTTTGAAACGAATTGCAAAATAGAATTTGTATGATAACAAATGATATTCTGCATAGTGATAAATGAAGATGAATCTCCACGACGTAAACTGAAATTTTACATCCTCGATAAAAAAATCATAATAGAAATATTTTATCAGAATTGGAAGAATACATCAAAAATTAATAACAGATAAAATAACAGATATTAATCAACTGAAAACACCGAATTTTCATGATAATATTCATTCATACATTTTGCAAACAACGTTTTAAATATTCAAATGTCTACTATGTTTTAACTATTGATGATCATTTTTTTGAATATTTAAATCATAACAAAAGCAAGAAAACTTATAATGAATAATAAAAAAAATATAAATAGTTATTGGAATAATATTTGAATAAATATATAGAAAAATATTTGTCTTAATGGCGAAAGAATTTTTCAACAGAATTCAAAATATTTTCAAGAAAAAAAAATTGCTTAAATTTGAGAATCTTCCAGATTTGAATTTAATTGAAAATTTATAGAATATTTGTAAGGCTAGAAAAATCGGAATGGATTATACTTTTATAAATAAATTGATCGAAAACAGTTATTTATACATAGCGTTAGAATTTGACACAGATTGTTAAAAATTAATTGATTTTACCGAAACAAATACAAAAATTCATTCAGTCCAAAAGAGGACATATTTTTTCATTAATAAATTCACATACAATTTAAAAGTTCCATATAAAATTTATTTCATGATTAAATAAATATAATATAAAAAATATTTCCAATAAAATATCATGTTTACATTAATTTGAACAGTACCGTATAGAGGAATCACAATAGTTTATCAATTCGTGATTATATAATATTATTTAATATTGTTATTCTTATTAATAATATGTAAATTTATACAAATGATGGAATCATTTAAAGATAGAAATAAAATTTAAAAAAATTTTAAAAATGCCTGATCAACAGGAAATTTAAAAAGATAATAAAAGAAAGGGGGAGATCCCAAATATAAAACTTTAGCCTCGTATATTTATTAGTTTCCATAATATTAATGAAAAACTTTTAATACTATGCATTAAATTTTGCATATACAAATATAATGCAACCATCGATATAGAAATTGTTATTATCAAATATCTAATAGTCTGTTGCTATTTATAAAATGCTATAATAAAGCTTTCAATTGTGATTATGCAAAATTGCAAAAAATATTGGCAACTGTTTTACTTTTATATTCTAACTTATTTCAATATCTTGTTTTTATTTAAAGCATGTCGAAAACAGCAATAATATTTGTATAAATAACATTTTAGCTTCAAACAGATTTTTTTCTACTTTTGCTCATTATATTTATGTCATTATTTGATATCATATTTATCACTTGGTCAATGTTTTTAATTTCTTAAATAAGTGATAAGATTTTTAATGGATTATAAAGGAGAATAAATATGAAGAATAACGTTATCTTACAATTAATAATGTTCTATATATGCAGTATATAATTCAAAATATAGCATCGAAAGATTTTTATTATTTTATTATTTTATTATTATTTATCCAAAAAAATAAGATATATCTAAAAGCTAAAATTTTGAATCTATAACCCTTCTTTTTCCTTCATGTTGATTAGCGACTGAAACTTTTCAGAAATATAGACAAAGATAATAAATATGAATGTAGTTATATACTTTCAGATCAAATTATGCATGATAAAAAATAATTTAAAAAATAACAATTTCAAACTCGTAAAGAACATTCGAATCGATGAAACAAAATTTAAAAAAAAAAAATCAATCAAATCGATGAATACGAGCTAAATTTTTCTAAGAGATTTTTCATTAAAATAGATATAATAATAAAAAAAAAGATTATGTTTCTTCTATGTATCATATATTTTATAATATATTAAAATATAATATAATATATCAAAATACATTTATAATATATAAATATATTAACTATTAAATATAATATATATGAACTCAAATGTTAAATTCGTACAAATTTTACGAAAATAGAGAACTTAAACATTATTCATTCAAAAGTTTCAAATAGCGGAGAAATGTGTCATAGATCCATCTTTTACATTGTGTCATCATTTAACAAATATTAAATGTGCCCTTTAATGAATATATATGTTACCTAGCAATGCCAAATGTAACAAAGAACAATAATTGTTAAGATAATTAATTATAATATAATTAATAATAATAATATTTATTACATAACATTGTAAAATATGGTTCATTATGATTTCTTAAATTTTTATATTTCATATTATTTACATGGATAATATTTGTATTAATATTCGCGTTGAAATTGAATAATAAGTATTTTTTAAATCATACTCATTAAAATGATTTTTAATGTAAAATATAATATATATATATATATATATAGAAAACATTAAAACATTATTATATTTATATTTATATATTTATATATATCTTTCTCAACTTTCAATTTTTCTGATTTTTTTAATCAAAATTATTATCTAAATAAGAAAAATAGAATTTATTAACATTAAGCTAAAAAAATTTGTTATTTATATATATATTATTTATTTATATGGATATAAATAATAACCTTATAACAACTCAGTTGAGATTGTAATGGTGATTATTTCGATTAAAAAAATTTAATATTTATATTAATATTTAATATTAAGAAAGTTATATTCATTTAACTTCATTTAAGGTTACTGCTGAAAATCAAACATTTTACATATTATAATTTAATAATTTTTTGTTTTAATATAGGTCAAAATATATTCTGAGAATAAAATGTAACATGTAAATTAATATAATTTTTGTTAATAGTTTATGTAGTTTATGTAGTTGTTATTCATATATTTGTTATATAATAAATAAATTATTATTTATTATTTAATAAATATTATTATATATATTATAAAAGTTGTATTTCCTAATTATGTCTTTAATAATTTAAAATCAAAATTAAGTGAAAAGCTTAAAAGTATATACAATTTTACATAATGAGATACGTTGATAACGAGATATTTTGGATAGCCATAGCGTAAATCGTACTTTCTTAATACTTTTAGAAAACGTTATATATATTTTTGAGAAAAATTATTAGAAAGAATAATTATATAAAAATAGATATTTTTTCATTATTTTATATATTTTCATTTAAAAATCAGAAAAATTTTTTAAAAATATTTTTTGTATTAATATTTTTGTGAAATAAATTATGACTGAAATTGCCAATGTGACAATATTAAAAAGTTTTATTATAGAATTAATATATATTATAAAAATTAAATATAAATATATATTTAATCATGGATGCCTTTCAATATAATTTATTATATTAGCGAAATATATTCTGAGAATAAAATGTAACATGTAAATTAATATAATTTTTGTTACTGTACATAGTGAAAAAACTATCGTTCATACGACACGAAATAGAAAACATTAATTAAGAATATTATTATAATCTCTGCAGATCATAGAAAAACTAATTGCAAAATATTTAAAAAGTTAGTTTAATAGAATTTTTATAGAAAAAAATATACACAAAAAAAATAAAAAAATTTATATAATTCTTTTTCTAGAGAACAAGAAGAAAAAAAATTAAAAATTGAATCAAATATGATATCATTTTTATTATCATCATTATTTCACCCAACGTACATATAATTTGTAATATAATTACATTATGATAATTATTTATCATATCATATTATCATTATTTTAAGAAAGATAATTTCAATTGAGAAGATCGATTTAGAGATCTCAAGAAATTCTAAAAAATTCCATGATAAAAAATTATTGCAGCTTTTGGACAAGGATCAAAATCAGAATCGACATAAAAACAATTTTATATCTTGTATAAGAAATACAAATGCAAGAAATGAGAAGTTAAAAAAATGAATGCGACATAAAATATGAGAAAGAAGAAGAAAACAAAATGCGTCGATATGAGATAGCATTCACTTTTTTGAATTAATTTAAGGGAAAAAATTTTTTACATTATTAAACAAATTTTTTATAACAATTGAAAGCATCGTGGATATTCTGGTCATCTGATAACACGCAGACATTCCAATGCATATAGTGGGATATGAAAGAATACTATATTACCAACTATAGAATCCAGAAAAAACAATATCTATTGTTTTAGTTATTTTGATTACATTGTTATAATAACTCGTGCTAAAATTGAAAGAAATTGGCCAGTCTAATCAATATAAACTGATTATTTTTCATGACAATGTCTATTCCATATGCAGTAGAAAAATGAAAATAAAAAAAATTATTTTCTTATTAAACTAAAAAATTTTATTTTATGATATGTGTTCTATGCCCGTTCTGATTTCCATCTGTTTAAATTTTTATAAAATCATTTGAAAAACATATTTTAATATATCTATTCGATGACAATTTCGAAAATGCTTTGATAAATTTATTGTATTGCATTTTTTATCGTAATTAGAAATATAAATTATTAGAAAAATGATATAAGATCATTGACGATAATAGTAAATATTTCAATAATTTAGCTATTGTTTCTCATAGAATATTCATTTTATATAAAAATCAAAAAGAATTCATTTCTATTTATTATTAAAAATTATAAAATGACAATATGTTCTCTATATGCAATGTAATAATGTATATTTTATTACTATGTTTATAATTTTTGTTATTTACATTTTTCTAACGCGTTTTTTACTACATTTTTTACTACGTTTTTAACTACATTATAAGCATTATAAGAAAATCTAAGGGATCTATTATCAATATTTACATTTAAGTCATAATAATCCGACATTAGCCAAACATGTGACAATCTTTTCCTTGATTATTCTATATCATGGCATAAACAAATTTCAGAGATAGATAATATTCAAGCACGATGGAAACATGATAACAATGTTAATTAATAATTGTGATATAAAAACAGTATAAATAATCTCAGAGATCACGATATCTATTCTAAGTTTGACTATCTTTCAAACAGTCTAATCTAAGTCTAATCTTTCAATATTCATTCTTAACAATTTCGAAAAATGGAAAAAAAATTCAATTCGAAATAATTGACATAAATAAATAATGTTTGGCAAAAACAAAACATTTTCGATTCCAACGTAAAACACTTATATGGAACATTTCGATTTCTCGCAGAATATTGTATTGTAAGTTTAAATTTTTAATAAATTCTAGTCAAACCAAATTTGGTTTATTTCATTTCGCACAAGTTTGTCGGGCTTCAAGCTAAAAGGATAGATACGTACGTACATGTCAATAAATTCTAAACGATTATATCATGAATAGAAATCAATCATGAAGAAAAAACAATAAATAAACTAGAATAAGGAAGGGATGTTAACACAAACGATGGGAATACTACTCTTTAATTCAAAATTAAAAAATAATTTTAAGCTTTACTTTTCTATGAACAGTATTCAAAACATTTTTAATTTCTATTATTCTTGCTTGTATCTATAGTCTAGTGAGAAATTAGCAATTCATTTTTCTGAAATCCAATTTTAGATTTCTTACGTTATCTTGATGTTTAATTTTTAATCAGAATTTGATTCCATCAAAGTATTTTCTATAATAGTTTTACATAAATATATAAAAAAGCAAAATATTTCTAATAATTAAACATTTTAAATTATAAAGTTTATTATATTTATTCAAGTGTAATTCTTTATATGTATAAGTTGTAAAGTTCAATCAATTAATCAAGTTAATAAGTCATTAGTAAACATTTATTATTTAGAAAAAATTTAATCACGAAAAATAAAGTTTATCAATATTATAATTGAATTTTCATATCTTGTATCTCATGCAATTATGAATATGAAGTCTTAATGGAATGTAAATTCTTGAAAAATGTGTTTTGATTCTAGGATATTTAGAAAAAAAAAAAAACAATAGAAGCTAGAAATAAGATTTACAAAACACGTTTTTCTTTCATGTTATTTCTTTTCTGAATTAGTTGCGCAAATGAAATCAAGGAAGAAATCACCAACAATTTTTAGAATACCTACCTCTTAGAATAATTGACGTTTTGAATCATATAATAATAATATAGATACTAAAGTATATAATAATATTATTAACTATATATAATAATATTTTTATTATTTTTAGAGCTTAAATAAAAAATAAAAAAGATTTGCTGACTTCAAAAATCATATTTTTTAATAATGTTTCATTCAAAAAACAATTTACAATAAATAATTATTTCAAGAAGAGAATAATTTTACTTTTGATTAATTTTGAATTATTACAAAAAATAATCTGCATATAAAATACAAATTTTATGCAGATAAAATAAAAAGTAAATAATTTATTGCAGATTGGATTTATTCTATTACATAATATGAATGATATTTTTTTGATATTATACAGGAAATGTCAATATTTCAATATTTTTTATATTTGATTAATAAAACATAAAATTAAAAATTGTATATTTTATTATATTTTATTATTCTATATTAATATATAGTAAATTGTTCTTTTTATTTTTTATGCAAATCATGATATTTTAATAAACTTTAAAAATTTAAATAATTTAAAAGCTAATTATTTCTGTATTTTAGAAAAAGGAATGCTGGTCTGATTAATCGAATTAAAATTTTATTTCTCTTAATAATCTTCTTATCATATAAATTGTTAGCCAAATCCATCACAAGCACAAATGAGGAAAAGAAGCGAACCAAGATAGAAAAGAGATTTTGACTTTTTTTAATCAATGTAATCTCATAATTAAAATAATAACTATTAATTAATTATATATTAATTATCATAAAAATTAAAACCAAGCAGTCTCTATATTAAACTAGATTTGGACAATTGGCAATTTATTCTCCATTTTTAAGAAGCTCTACATTTTTTGAAAAGTGAAAAAAACGTAAAGAAGAAATTAAAAACTTATACAATGCATAATCGGAATATGGAATGGTTAATAGTGCAAAACTGATATTAGTAAATGATAGGAAAGAAATTGCTCAAGTCTATATTAAATTGTGGAATATATGTATTGTTGTTAATTATGAAAAATTATGTTAATTGTCCTATTACTATGTATAAAATTAAAACTATGAGTATATTAAACAATACTCTCTAAACTATTTAATTAACCAATTTATGTATTTATTTACTTATATATGCATGAATTTTAATTAGTATTTTCAAATCAAAATAGCAATATTATTAATTTTTAATTTTTTTTTAATAATGAAAATTTTTTTATTGCAGAATTTTCAATTTTTTAAAAAATATCAATATTCTTATATATCATGAATAGAAAGTGCATATTACATTTTCAGAATCAGTTTTCTTTTATTATTAATTTTTAATATATCATACACTAGAAATAATTTTTCAAATCAATCAAAATTCAACATATCAAAATTTTGACATGACATTCATTTCACACTAGTATATATTCACATTATATATATATATATATATATATACATATATATATATATTCACATTAGTATATATTTGAATGATATTTATTTATGCGTTTCTATTTAAAACTACAAAATTGCTCTGCCATCATGTTTTATTTTTTCATATGTTATCTCTAAAATATACTTTTAAGAATATTTGTCATAACAATAGTGACATGCAGAAATTTCGAACCAGATGATTTTTTTTAAGAATAGAAAATTTTTTATTAATATTTAAAGATTATATATGAAGAAAGATTATATATAAAAAATTACTAAATTAGCATGTGCAAAAATTTCTGGGCGATCTTAGAATGAAAATAACAACGCGTTACGACAATTTTTTAAATGTTATATTTGACATCATATTTAATATTAAATAATTATGATATGAAATAACTGCAATAATTGGTATACGATGAGACATAGACTACATCATTTATATGATCATATGGAATTTTATATTATTTTTCTTTTAGCATTTATAATATTTTCTTCTATTCGAGTTCCTATGTTTCCCAATTTGACATTTCCTCTTCACAGATGAGTTCAATTGAATTTAAGTATAACGAAGAATCAATCTAAAATCTTTTATTTTACTTATTTATTAAAAATGATGATTCATCTTTTTATTAATTTTGATAGATGTTTACGATCATGTTAAAATATCCAAAAATATTGTAAGATTTTATACAAATATAATAGGCAATAAGGTTTTCGTATATAACACTGTTCATTATTCTTCTGCCTTTTGCTTTAATAGAATAATGAAGAAAACTTTTTGAACCAAAATTTCTTATTGTGCTTTATTTGTGGTCTCGGTCTCATATCTCATTGTGCGATTTGGTCTCATATCATTTGTAATATTAATTTCGATATTGAATTAATATCCTTTGTTGCTCTTAAAAAACATCAATTTTAGATTAAAGAACAATAATAATTTTCAGCAGCTCATCGGTTTTCAGCAAATTTTATTTGAGCTATTTTCTGGCCAATCAAATATTTTTATATTTATTTAGCTAAAAAGCTTCATTATTATGTCTAACTACTAAAACGATTAATTATAACACTATTTTCTTGTTATTCGGCACAACTATTTTCTTTGAATTTGATAATGATTGATTATTATGATAAGATCTTATTTTGAAGCAATCCTCTTCTATCTTCTATATCAAAAAGAACCAATCTTCTATATCTTACAATCTTCTATATCTTACAATCTTCTATATCGTACAGAACATTTTTCATTATATTTGATCATTTATAGAATGAAACATATTTAAATTTATTATTTTGATTTTTGTGCATATTGTTAATATTTTTCCATCTTTCTTTAATTGCTTCTTCAATTCCTATTTTTGAATAGTTATTTTTATACTTATTTAGTTAATAATTATTTTTTCGACTATTTGAAGAATAGTAAGGATTTAAAGAATTGCAATTCAAAATCATTGAATTTTTGTTATTTTTTAGAATTGCATTTCATGTATACATATATATACATATATATATATATATTGCTCAAATATATTGTTCAAATATGTTACTCATTAAGTACTTGTAATTTTGTTTTTGCAATGGATCTGAGAGATGATAATTTTCTTAGTAATTATTCGTAATAAGTTTGATTTATTACGAAGTAAAAAAAAAAGTAATGGCGAAATCAAATCTATTCACTGTTTCAATGAGTCTTTTAGAAGATTTTAAATCTTCATTTAGTTTCATTTAGTTCATACAGTGAGATCATAGATTGAAGAAAGATTGCCAAGATTATTGAAAAAAATTAACGCCAAGATTGTTGAAAAAAACAGGATAGTAATTTGAATTAATCTAAATGAAGCTGAAAACACTTTTCATATTCTGACTTTTGTATAAAGAGTTATGATATTTTTGAAACAGAGTTATTCTTCCAAAATTTTTTTCTTGAACACAATTAGACATCAATCTTTAAAAATTATTTTTTGAATCAAAAGAATCATTTTAGTTGTTTCAAGAATTTATTTATTTTCTCTTATTGATACTGATCTTGCCCAATTAATGATGATTATCATTTATCCAATATCTTCTAATTTAATGATTTTTTCTTATATATTCATGCTATTTCCTTGTTCTATGCTTAAACAAAACAGTATTATTCTGATTGCTTTAACATTTTTTCAAATTGTGTTATTAATTTACATGATGAATGTAATAATAATGTTGGATCTTGTATTTCTTACATTTATCAATCTGTTGATTATTTTTTTTCTTTATATACGTATTATTCATTATTGCAATTTCACATATATTTGATATTTAAAACGCAGTTTCTTCATCTTCTTATTCATTAAAATTTTCTCTTGATTTGTAGAAATTTTTTATTCATATTTAAATTTTATCGAGTTCCTTGTTTCTTCTAAAATCCTACATAAATCGTTTCACTTTTTTTAATTTTCCTTAGAACCGATTCACAATATTAAATCCAAAAAATCTGCTCATAGATGATATAAGTGCACATTTTATCTTCTATTCATCGATTATTTTCTCTTCATTAAATTCAGATTTGAATATAACACATTTATGACATTGTCACAAAATAATTAAATTATGTTAGAAAACTAAGAAATACTTTAGAATTATTTTAAAATTGTATTCATTCTATTAATGAATGATATACATCCAGTTTCTATTTTTTATTTATTTCTAATAACTTTGCTTGATTTTTCGAATTTGTATACACTAACGATGCATGGATTTAAACTTTTAAATACAAAACGAATTTTTGAATTATAATTTAGAATCGACATTTGATCTATGAAAGTATAAAATATATTAAATATTAATTTTGGACAGGTAATAATGATATTCATTCTCTATTAATTAAATCATGCAGTTATATTATTATATTATATTATTTTATTATATCCCTCAGAAAGTTATATCATTTTCTTCTCACTTTGCACTTCAGCTCTGTAAAAAATGATTCTTTATGAATTACAATCATCATATTTTTGAACATGTTACGCAGAACACAAATACTGCTATCATATCTTGTGAACAAGAATGAATATTTCCTGCTCAAAAATTATTCGACAAATAATCAATGTATTTAAGTGCAAATATCCTATTCATTCATTTATCATTCCTCTAATGTTTCATTAATTTTTTTATTCATTGAGAATACTATAAAACAACAAAAAATCGATAATAGAAAGTCTTTGGAAGATTATCTGCATATTTTAACTGTCAAAATTTACAATTTTATAAGAAAGATATGTACAACATCGAACACAATGGGAAAAAATTGTTGGATATAATGAAACCTTCTTTGATAAATAAAACATTGTATAAAAAAAACTTTCTCTTCCTAACAAAATAAAAACGATAGAACTTTCTACAAGAGCTGACATCCAGTATTCTTTGATTACTTTTGAATTAATTATTTTAATAATTTACTTCTTATTTAAATTGTAATGCTTCAAGCCCATTTTTTATTTTAAAATAGATCTTTTATACATACAAACTACAGACTGATTAATTCACAATTATATGTGTTACTTCAAATTTTTAAGAATTTAATAGCACAGACATTTTTCTGTGTAAGAGAATATCATAATAAATTGTATTGATTGTAACATAATTTTGATTTTAATAAACCTATCAGATAGGTTTATTAATGCTAATTTAGTTTATACTATCTAGTTTATATCATCATTACCTATCCAATGGAACAAAGAATGTATGAGAAAATGCAATCTATATTATTTTTAAGAAAATTTTAAGAAAAGTTTAAGAAAATTTCTGATTAAATTTGTTGTTCCATATTTACAAAAACTATTAAACTAAGAAAATATAAGATTTCCAGTAATCTATTGGCTTGGTTATACAGCTTTAATCTATATATATCACAAATTGTTAAATTCGTATGCTGTGACTTCCTTAAAATTCTCATCTTAAATTTTTATTCTCTTTTATAAATTTTATATATATATATATATATATTTTTATCGTTATTATTTTTATTGTTATTGTTATTATTTTTTTTTTTGTATGTGGATTTAAAGCTATTCCATAGAGGATTCATTTAATATTTCTCATCAACATTTATAAACTGGAGGACATAAATTCTTTCTTTCATATAAATTCATACTTTTATGTATCTAATAGATTATATTGTTATATATTGTCACATAATGACTATATATCTATGCTATGTCTATATTTTATCTCCTATAATAAAATGATGCAACTTTATGTTCAAAATATTGTTTATTTATAAAGTCTTGAAATTATATTTAATTTTAGCTTAAATATATTAAATATATTATATATATTTTGGATAGCATATTAGCATTTTGATTAATATATTATTCGCTCTTACATCAAAAATATCATAAAATTTAATTTATTCTCAATTTTATTCTCATTTTATTGTTTGAACAAAATCTTGTATTATTAAATCTTATATGAATAAAGGCTAATCTCTTCTAATTATTTTTGTGTTTTATTATCATTAAAACTTATATTTTAATTCTAATCTTTTTTAATTATTATATATTATAGCTTGTACAACAGTATATTTTTATATGTTAACAAAATATTTTATTTGATTTTATTTATAATAGAAATATAAGAAAATTATATCATTTATTTTCTTATCATTTACTTTTCAATTGATAATATAAATTTCATCGACAAAATTTTTCAATTAATAATATAGAAAAAACAAATAGTTTATAAAATAAAATAATATTATTTTAAAATTATATATATTTCGAGGCATAACTTACTTATTTTGCATTAAATAAATATAATATAATGTTATTTAAATAATAATAATTATTTAAATAATATAAATATTTTTAAACTTTCTACAAATCTATATTTGTCAACAATTGGCTGACAAAATTTGCACATATCAATTTAATAATTCTTAAATATATATAGCAAATACATTATTACTTAATGAATATTTTTTTAAATTAATATTTTATCTAATATATGTATTCCTTGAAATTTTGTTTTTGAAAGAAAAAATAAGAAATCAACTGGCTAAAAATTTTTACACGAAATTATATTCATTTCTAATGCTTTTGTTTATAATATTATTATTACTAAGTAAAAAATAATAGCAATTTTGAAGCTATAAATAAAATAAATATTCCTAATTGAAAGAAATAACATATGTATGGTATATGTGCAGAAATATTTTTAAAAAAATAATTGACAATATCTATATCAAATCATATTTTTGAATTAATAACAAATAAAAATAGTTTTACTAATTATTAAGATCTTTTAATTATATTACTATTTTACATTACTATTACTATTTTTATTTTCATTTATTGATGTTACATAATAATAAAAAATAATTGATTTTTATAACTCTTTTTTTAAATTTTATTCTTCTATTTTTATTCTATTTTTCTTTCCTATTACATTTTATTACATTTGTATTTACTTAAGATTCCAATAATATTTTATTAAAATATTTATTATGGCCTTTTAATTTATACAATTTTTAAATATTTTTATTCTGAAAATCTGAATCCTTTAAAAAAGAGTTATCGTTACACATCACATCACTCTAAGTTTTAAATAAAAAAATTCCTATTTTTGATAATAGTTATTGATAAATTTAAATCAAACTAAATTTTCATTTATTCTATTTCAAAAATTATTAGTTAAATCTTATCGTTTTATGTCGATATTTCTGTATTTATATATCTTGTATTTGAATATCTTGAATATCTTGTATTTATATATATCATGAATTTTTATCTTTCTTTTTATTTTCGTTATTTTTACATTATTTTTCATTATAACTTATTAATAAAATCAAAACAATGTTACTTGAAATCATTTAAAAATCACCAGTTAAATCTTATCGTTTGATTTTTGAAATATCTTGTATATATTACTCATGTATTATGAATTTTTATCTTTTGTTTTTTTCTTCGATAAGAAAAACAATACATAATCATATAATACATTATAATTATATATTTTAATTATAAACTTCTGATGGCACGGTTCGACTTCAACTTATATCTGCAGAAAAAATTATTATATAGAAAAATGCAAAACGAATCATCAATTTATGGATCAATCAGAATTCAATTGTATAAGAATATTGAAACATTTGTAAACTAATGTAACATATAATGAAAAACAAATATAAGAACTTGTTTTTCTAAATTATAATCTATAATTACATATGGAAATAAAATTTTCATTTCATATTTTGCATTAATTATGATTCATGGCAAAATATAAGTGGACATTTGATCCATTCTTACCGCTATTATTTATATGGAACAATAGAAAGATATTTTAATAATATTAATAAAATGTTATAAAAAAATGAAGCTTATATCTATTTCGAATTGTCGATACATGGATACACATTTTAAATGCTGTATTTGTCATATAAATTATCAATACAGAAATAAGCAATAAGCATAGAAGAAAATCCAAAAATAGATAAATTAATGAGATGATAAATTTTAAAAAATTTATTAAAAATTAAAAATTGTTTAATTTTTTAAAATTTAAAATAGATTTAAGATTAAAAATAGATAAATTAAATTTCTATTCACAATTAGAATTATTAAATCCCTAAATCTAAGTTTAATAAAAATAATGATAAATATATTTAACATTTTTTTTTCATCAGATATCATCAAAATCATTAAATATTAGCATATAATTGAAAATTTTTTACAATATAAGCTATTTCGAATGAATTTTATTCAGGAGATAAATTTGAATGAATGAAAAAATACGTAATAAAAACTGCAAGAAAATTCGTACAATTATATCTGTCATATTGTTTGTTATTAATTTCGGTGCAATAAAAATTTAATTTATGGATAATCCATATCCGTATTATTTTTGATTATATATTGAATAACTGTCTGAAAAGAAGAACTGTCTCAAAAACACACAAATAAATACATAAAATTTTAACAAAATTTTTCACTATTTTTAAAATATCCAATTCTTCTATAAAAACGATGAAATTGGAAGATACTTTATAATATTCTCAAAAAAAAATTAAGTCTAAGAATATACTAGGCGAAATGTAAAAAGTAAAGCAATAAATATTTTCATTGATTATTAATAAGCATATTGTAATGCAACATGTATAAAAATATACAGAATTCGAAACATCGAGAATTTTAGAAATTAAATGGGATATAATTAATTAAAATTATATGAATTTTTTGCTATTTTATATGCATGTAGTGCTGATCATCATGATCTTTTATATAATAATAAAATAAAATAAAAGATAAACGGTGACCATATTGATGCACAATTCTGTCATAAATACATATAGACATTGAATATGTTTCAAAAAATAAGAAATATGCAAAGTTAAAATTTTATATTTAAGATCCATTCCCCTTTTTTCTTCTTAAATTTCTTGTCAATTAGCTATCGATTTGGAAACATCAACCTTCGAATCAAAATCTCAAATAATATTAAATTTCTCGTAAAGCTTACTCAAAGATAGTAAACATAAATTTTTTAACAATGTTTTCTATATAATTCTACAATAGATCATGATTGAGAATACAACATTTCTCAGCAGCAGTTTTGAAATTCAAAATTCTTATAATTCTCTATAACGAAAAATCTTTTCATCAAATCAGTTCTATGCTTTGCAAAAACACTGTCACTGATATTCAATGAAACACATTGAATTTAATAGTGACATTGAAGATAATCTACATCATGTATTTTTAATAATAAAGATAGTAGTATGTGTGTCCACTTAATATTGATTATAATAATAATGCCACGAATATATGAATCATCTGAATGCCTAATGAAAATCTGAATCTGTATGATAGCTGATAATAATACAAAATAAGAACATGAACATATTACCAACGTTCGTAATATCGTTCGAGATGAGCCTCAATACAATGATTAATTAATGATAATATTTGAATTTAAAAATATTTGTTTAATATGAATATCTTTATTTCCATTTAGTATCAATCAAATGGTACTATATTTTGAAAAACTATGTATAGTATTTGCAAGTGCAAAAATTTGCATTCGTTAAAGATTTATTTTCAATAGGATATTGTATTTTCGAATATTTAAAGTGATTATTAGAGAAAATGGAACGCAAACTTTCATTTTGTAAATATGTATTATAAATAAATGAAGCATTTTTCACATGAAAAAGATATTATTATCATTACAATACACATTTATATAAAAGGAATCTATCTATACACAAGTCCACTGGTCAATCATTTTATGGACCAACTTTTTTTTTTCCTATTATTTCTTTATCATTCTTACTTTCTGATTAGATTTAATATATTCCATTTCTGAAAGATATTTTTCTGAAACATATTAAAGATCCGAAGAAAACATTTTTTCAATATAACGAAATACTAAACGCATAATGGTATAAATATCTCATTTAAATGAAATCTTTCGAGACAAATTAATTGACATTCTTGAAAGAAAATATCACTAAAAGTATATAATCTCAAATAATATTAAATTTCATACTAATGATATAGAAATATATAATGATATAGAAATATACATTTAATATACATTACATATAGAAATATACAAATAAACATTTACAGAAGCATTTCGTTTGTCGAATTTTATTTGAGAAAAATTTAATCGATTTTTTTTTTAGGATCACCAATTTGTTTAATTATAGGAATAATTTAAAAATTCAGTTCTCTATGGTGATTTACTGGATTGAAAGTTATCAACTGATTGTTGACTGCAATAAAATGAATAATAGATATATGATCTGATGACAAATTTATCAGAAGTTACAACCATTAATTAATAATGAGATACGAATATATAGTATGATTCAATATCATACCTCAAAGCTCGAATTGAATTTTCAGATAAGTAAATGATTAATTGGTAAACTATTCTCTATATTAATATAACTTTATAATTTGTTTATTTTTTTTAATGTACATAATATTTTTTAGTAAAAGTTTTATATTCATCTTTTTGTATCACAATTTTTCTAATTCGTTAACAAAGCCGAAACGAAAACCTTTACAAAGGAAAAAATTATTTGCATTACTTCAAGAATCATCAGTTAAATATTATAAATTCATTGGAATTCTATATAAACAAGTATATAAATAAGTATATATATATCCATGAAATAAATTATAAAACGAAATGAAGAATTGATTTGAATTCATTGGAATTCTGTATAAACAAGTATATATATCCATGAAATAAATTATAGAACGAAATAAAGAATTGATTCATTGGAATTCTGTATAAACAAGTATATATATCCATGAAATAAATTATAGAACGAAACGAAGAATTAATTTGAATTCATTAGAATTCTACATAAGTATATATATCCATGAAATAAATTATAGAACGAAATGAAGAATTAATTTGAATTAATTTGAATTAGTTCTCTTATAATTGAATTAGAAAAATTGTAGAAAATACTTCGAAGTGCTTCAAGAAATGCTTTTAATTCAAAAAATCGAAAATAATCTGGAAATTTCAATCAAGAGAAAATCAAGGAATAAATCATATCAGCATACTAAATTTAGGATTATCAATTGCATCCATATCATTCATAACATATATAAAAATTATGGAACAAGACTTCTATACATTTTGCAATGAGATGCAATGAAAATGCTTAAAAAATAGGAGAATCAATAAATATATTTTTTATTCACCGATAAAACAATGTTCACAAAGAGTAACATATTTAATTATGAGAAGAAAATTATTATTGCATGTTAGAAAATAATTTTCAATAACAATACATGTTTGGTTTTGTTGAAAATAATTTAATTGAATATTTATATATTTTCAACTATATTATTAGGGACAGTATTTTTAAAGAATGATTTCTTGATACATTTATGTGTTAATAAATCTATAACAAAGGAATAATTGCATGATCAGAACAAGCATTTGATTTTAATGCATTGGATTTTTTATATGAGATCATTTAAATATTTTGTACAACGTACACGATTAAAAGAGTTTGCTAAACAATATGCTTTTGTAAAAGAAAAAAAAAATATTATTCTACAACAAATTATGAAAAAATGTGATATAAAGGAAAAGAATAATATTTTCTTTGAAATATTATATGTTAAAATATTATAAATATGTAAATTATTTTTTAGAAGAATTGAATTGAATCAATTTATGTCATTGATTTCTTTTAGATTTCAAAAAATAGGTATTATATTTAAGAGTATTGGCTAGTTTATATTGCATTGTAAAAAAAAAAAAAAACGGTGAATTCAAATTATACAAAAATAAAGATTAATTATAACTAATCTACTAGCCAATATTCACTAAAAAAACAAAATGCTATAAAAATACTAGAAGTTTCAGAAATCTATCATTTCAAATATTTTTATTCAATTAATAATGATATTTTCATAAAATTTGACATTAAATTTTAGAAAACAAAGGAAGTATGAAAATTAAGGAATATTAGTTGATATTAATATTTTTTATAATTTTTCGAAATTAAAAAAAAACAAAATGGATTTAAATCGAGAATATTTTTAAGCAATGTTTTTTTACGAATTTCTTTGGATTTTAATAATTAAAATCAAGAAAAAGATAGAAAAAAAAAGTATACAACTAAATGAGAACAAGCACCAATGAATGGAAATGATTAACAAGAAATCACAGAAAATAAGAGCGAGCGGAATTCAAACAATAGTTTGCAATAAAAATCGGATAACACATTCGCTTTCTTAAATTTGACTAAAAAATGCATTTATACGAAAAAGATAGTTTTGCAATGAACTTAATAATATTGCTTGCATATAAAAAAAATTTAACTTTGAGAATACATGATATATATATATATATATATATATAGAATATATATCTAGGAAAAAACGAATATAATAATAATAATAGATACAAAACATGGTT
This sequence comes from Apis laboriosa, assembly GCF_014066325.1. Classification (NCBI taxonomy): domain Eukaryota; kingdom Metazoa; phylum Arthropoda; class Insecta; order Hymenoptera; family Apidae; genus Apis; species Apis laboriosa. The sequence continues at coordinate 719,606 of NW_025223092.1, forward strand.
CACATTGAAAATCATTCTCTCATCTATAATGTTCGATTCTTCGAATTAAATTATATAAATTTATTTATTTTTAACTTTGTTTCATTTAGCATTACATGAGCATTTTCATTATATTTTATATTTTATATTAATTTACAAATTTAAAGAAATGCAATTTAAAAAAAGAAAACAATAATGAAAATATAAAAATTGATTTTCATTAAATTACAAGAAAAATGGTTGAATATTATTGTATGTGTTATTGAAAGATATATAAAAGAAAATTGTATATTAAATCAAAATATAAAAAAGATAATACGCATATAAAATAAAAAAATTGTGACGAGCGATAATTAAAATAAATATGTTATAAAGAATATTAGACAACCAAAATTACAATGAGCAGAGTTAGTTAATTTCTCTATTATATATTATATTGTAATAAAAGCAGCAACAACTTAATAAATATATGTTATTAATCAGTATACATATATTAAAATAAATATAAACTAATAAATGCATATATTTTCATATCTGCGAAAATGATAAAAGTATGCACAAAATAAAATGCAAATATTGATTAATTGTATATTATACATACTTTATTTCTCTGATTAATCCGCATAATATTTATAACAATACAATTACAATCGATACGAATTGATATAATATTAGAATGAAAATAAAACTTACCAAAATAATCATTTGTTGGCTGGGGAAAAAATCTATTGTAATCAACTTAGTAAATTTGAAAATAATATATTTAATGAATTTATTTTAAATATATAACATTATGTGTGTGTATAGATATATATATATATATATATATACACAGGATATCTCAAAAATGTTAAAATATCTATAAACTGGAGATTTCTAGAATAATTTCAAACAACATTGCAAAAACTTTCGTTATGACTTTGTTAACAAATTATTAATAAAAAATATTGGCCAATTACGGAGCGCGTAGTCTAATCGATCCACGATAGTAGCGTTGACTACATATCACTGATCAAGCAAGTCCAAACAATATATATCATAGAAAATATGTTGAATATAAAGTTAATGGATATTTTATCGATAAAAAAATTATCGATAGAATTATATAACGAAAAAAACTTTAATTCAACACACATTTCTTCAACATATATATATGTTGCTTGGATTTATTCATGCTCGATCGCCGTAATTAATGCTAATGTCACGGGTCGATTAAATTACGTCCTTCGTGATTGGCCAGTGTTTTTTAATAACTCGTTAACAAAGTTCAATAAGAAAAGTTTTTACAAAGGAAAATGTTTAAAATTACCTCAAAAATTTTTAATTTACGAATGTTTCAACATTTTTAGGATATCCTATATAAAAAATATATATATTTATTAAAAAATATTTTTTTTAATTTTGAAATTAATATATTTAATGGATTTTTTTTAAATTTAATAAATATATGTATTCTGTGTACGTATATAATAAGCGTATATTTACTAGAAATAATGAACTAGAAAAAATGAATTAATCTATTTTTTTTTTTATTTTTTTTTCTTTTAATATAAATTTGAATTCTATAATGTAGCGATTTATGATATCGTGATATTTAAAGCTTTTTAGATTTATAGAATATTAATAAATTTTGTATTAAATTCATTTGAAGAATTAATATTGCGTTGATAAATAATCGCGTTTTTATAGTAATGTTGCGTTGATAAATGATTGCGTTTTTATAGTAACGTTGCGTTGATAAATGATCGCGTTTTTATAGTAGTGTTGCATTTACAAATTGCCTATATTTCTCCCATTTGAATCAAATTTATATATTCAATTGACACTTTTACTAAAATTTTAAATAATATATATATACATTAATTGTAGATAATTTATTTTACATAGAATATTTATGAATATTAGAAGGTATCGTTATTAGCAGTACTCAACAACATAACGACGATTCGTACAATAAAGATTAATTATTATTAATATCTATATAGACAACAATTAATAATAAATTAGTTATGTCTATATAAACAGAATTTAGTGTATTTTATTGAAAGTTCTTTTATCAGTATCTCAGAAATCCGAAAATCAATATTCGAAGTTAATTTTAATAGAAACTTAAATTTTATTTTTTTCTTTCATATCGATCGACATATTTTTCAGAATAGTCAAATTTTCAATAAATCTAATTCAAGTTTCATTTTCATCAATTTATTAATTATTTCATTTTTTATTTTTTATTTATTTAATTTTGATTTATTTTTAGAAGATTTATTGTATCTGACGGTAATTTATTTAACACAATTGCAACATAATTTCATCATATTTACAAAAGATGGGCAATTAATTTAAATTAGACAAGATTTCACAATCAAATTTTACAATCGTTGTAAAGATACTTTACATAATTTAGATATTTCTTTTTTTCAATATTATTATTTTCATATTACTTACAAAATCATCTATTGGTAAAGCAAATTTGAAAGAATAAGAATATATTCAAAGAATATATCCACAAAAAAGTAAATATACAATTCATTAATATATAATTTGCTTTCATTTATATAAGATTTTTATAGTAACTTGGATATTTTCAACTAAGAAGTTGAATATTTAAAATCCATTTTTTTGCCAGAACGATTTGAAAACGATATTCATAGAAAATCATCCTTTAGATAAGAGATTATAATAAATTAATCATAATCAACGAAAATTGGACCAGCGAAAATCAAATCTCATGGCTTGTTTAAATTAATTAAAGAAAGAAAATATGAAAATAAAAATATGAAAATAAAAATGTGGAAACCAAAATTTTAAATTTTCGTTATGAAGCGACCGTCTATGTAAATACAAACTAATTTTCTATACATAATTTAATTATAGTTAGTATATTATTATATTATTAATTATAGTAATTTAATTATAGAAGATGACAATCGACAAAAAAAAATTCTAATTAAAAAATTAGAATTGCTTCAACAAAGATTTTGTTAATCATTTATGAATTTTTTACATGATAATTTGGCACTGTTATAATATTGATTTAAGCCATATTCGCTAATAGAAATAATATATTTTTATAAATAAGAAAATTAGCGTTTCTATGCAAATTTATCTGAATATAATGAGAAGTAATATAAGTTTATACAATTTGTTAAAATATATTAAATTATATTTTTATATAATTTTTATATAATTATTATATTATATTTTTATATAATCCTATTTTTTTAAAATAATGCATTTTTGCAGAAAAATAACTTTTGATCAAATGGGATAAAGTTTAATTAAATAATTTAATAAAAATAATTAATTTAATAAAAGTTTAATTAAATAGTGATATTTTGAAACTATGCAAGAAGGATTTATAAAAAATAATAATGAAAATATGATTCCTATAATATAATAAAAAAAAACATAAAAAAAACTAATATTTATTGATGCAAATGTTTTAATAATAATTTTAATAATAGTTGCAGAAACATTTTATTAATATTATATTTTTATTAATGAAATTTATTTAAATTTAAAAATTGAAAATAATGCATAAAATCTATGAAGAAATAAATGAATAATGAAGAAAATATATTAAGATTCAAAAGAAAGATCAAAAGAAATTCCGAAAATATTAGAGCTAAAAAATAATAATGATTTTTCACAAACAAATCACAAAAAAAGATCGATTAAATTTTTATACATCAATTTATCATATAGTCTAGATTAATCAATGCTCCACTATACAAAAATCAAGAATACTGCAAATCAAGAATAAATTGTAAATCTTCCTTATATGAAGAATACATTTATCAAGTGAATGTATTGAAAAAAAGACAAAGCAAAAAGAATTTTTTTATTTTAAAAAATAAATAATATCTTCCGCCATAAAAATAGTATTTCAAATGAATCGAGAAGTAAAATTTAAAATTAAACATCATTTGAGAGATTATGGAGAACCAGAACAACTACAAGCACAATGTGAAGCAGTTAGCGCCAGTTTCAATTGAAAACGAAAAAATTTTCTTTTGACAATAAATCCAAACAATCATATCGATTAAGATATCCATTTGAAGTTTTAGTAACACGTGACTCATAGAGAAGAGCATATTCTAATAGATGAAACAAAAATTTCGTTTGATTTTGTTTATTCACAACAAGAGAAAGTCAATTTTTTAAAACATCTTCCATATTCAGTTAGACGATATTATTTTACCTTTTTTTGTACAAAAAATTTATAAATAATTTTATGTCATAGATTTAAAACTTTTTTAAAAACGTAATTTTTAAAGTTGTATAAATATAGAAATATCTTTAAAGTTTTATATTCAAAAGAAACTCACGATATTGAATTTTCGAATTTTATCTAACAAATACTATTTAATCTTCCAAGAAAAATTCTGAATAATGAATCATCAAAAAAAATATTTAAAAAATATTAAATATTTCGGAGAATAGCGAATTATCAGCTCAAATTCAATGTATAAAATTCATACAAATCTAGTCAGTCATAATCTAATAGCCATTGTTCAAATCTTCCAATCAGTTATTTCAAAATTAATTGTGCAAAACGTGTTACTAAAAACCATGAGTTATTTTTAAAAGTTACAAAATCGGAAAGGAATTTTATTATCCGCGCTATTAATGATGATCTAATAGCTGATTGTATCATTCAATGTCTTTCGAATTGGATCCATGGAATATAGTGCATGAACAAACTGTAGTTTCATGTACAGATCTTATTTTTTGAAGAAATGAAAATGATGAACGAAGAGCTAGGCAAGCAAATGCTATCATTAACTGGAGCTAACTGCATTAAGAACAACAAAAAATCTAAAAAAACAATGTGAGATCCAAAGATAAACTCATTATTTATAAACTGCCAATCAATTTCTACGAAATTTCCTCTTCATCTTATTCTAATCGTTTCGATATAAATTAAAATCCAAAATATATATCTGACTACATATCCATGTAATTAATATTCGTTAATTAAAGAAAAATTTAAGCAATATTTTTTCAAAAATAAAATCACAATCTATATTTGGAATCTAAAGAAAGAAATATATGAATTTCAACGATTGCAAAAGAACATGTCAAATTACATTGAAAATTACATGTAAAATTACATTGAAAAAATAATTCGATAAAATTAATTTTTAATTTTTAATTAATTCAAAAATTAAGCTCTCTCGAAAAATATAAAAAAGCGGATAACGAATGCTAGAAGATTACCGATAATAATATCTATAATAAACATATTTTCTTGAGCATAGGTGACAGTTTTTACTCGCGACTAATTCACCATCATCGATTTCATATGTATTATCGGTAGATTCATCGAAAATCAATTTGCTGAATTTTGACTTCGAAATAAGAATATTCGAGAATATAAGAAAAAATTTCGTACTATGATTCACACGCAAGTGATTTATCAAAATTTGCATTACTTACATCTATCATTTAAAAAGTCTAAATGATGATCAGCATCTGATAGAAATTTTTTTTTTAAATATCTTACTTCGCGAAATTGATAAATAACTTAACGAATCAAATGAAACTGTTTATTTGGTCGTAATAAATTCTTGATATATTAGATAATATCGAGCCTCAATCTTAAAAATGAAAATGGAAATCAATAAGAAATATTATGTAAACATATTTTAACAAACATGAAAATCTAAGATCAACGATCTATTCAGATTTTTGCATATCATTAAAATTACAAAAAGAATCCATCAACAAATCAAATTCAAAACATTACAAAACAATTTTAAAATAATTGTTTATGCAGACAGGCATCAAACATAACAAACATATGTATATTAAATATCTTCGCATGTTTAACACATCGATCAACGCAACAAAAGTCAATAAAAGAAATGAGAAAAAGTTCATCGTAATATTTCCTTTCTTCTGATTTTTGAAGCTATCAGTATAGTCGAGATTTCACATAAAATATATCTATGCTTTAATTATATCATATTATTTTTGTCGTCAATCAAATTGATCCTACAATCAATTTCAACTTTACAATTGATAGATACTACATCGTGCACGTTCTAGATCGTGACCAAAAAATAGCATTCCATATCGAATGACAATCAAATATTAGACATGACAGACACATATGTAAATAAATTTATTGCTGATAAGTTGACAATAAAATTACCGACAAAAGAAATAAATTAATCTCACTCATTCGTTCCAAGCGATTTGACATTCATCACGATACCGCATGATCACTGAACCGATAGAAAATGAGCATATCAATCAAATATTATATTATACTGAAAATATCAAAGTTGTGAATCTGTAGTTCCACCGACCGCTAAACATGAACATGTTCGGCACATGTTGATTAACTATGATTAATGATTAACTATAAACAAGATTCATGTAGCTTTCATTTTAGAGAATCGTTCATGTGCAATTTGTAGAGAAGAAAATTTTTTCAATCGATATTAAAGTATTATGAAATTAATTATATCAAAGAAGTGATCAGTCATATCATCATCGAAGAATACCAGATTTTTGTTGCTAACAAAAAGAGAATACTTCATGATATACAAAACAACTAAAATTGTTGCATTTACAAAAAAAATAGGCATTTTCACGAATTTAATTTTACGTCATAAATTATTAAATTTATATATTTATTACATATAAATTTATATAACTTATTTGTAAATAATATACAGATGCCAACAAAATAAATAATTAATTAAGATGGGACAAAGATTAGTGATCAAATGGATTATGTATAAATATACCAAATATCTCTGCGTAATCATCAACTATAAATTACATAATGAACGCTTTATCTGCGATACATATCTTAGATCTTTTTATATATCTTTTATAATCGATTGAACTGTTTATATTTACCGTTTTACATAAAGAATATCGAAATCGCGTCTAAAAATTTATGTAGCAATCTTTATGTTTTTCTCGATAATCTCAAGATTATCACATGATCTTCAAAGCGTTCACCGCAGCTTTAAAATGCTTCATCGTGCGAAAAAAAATCATAATATATATTCGAAGGATATCAATTTCTTAGATGAAAGACAAGATAAATCAATTACAAAACAACAGAAGATAACTAACTTTTGCTTAAGAAAAATAAGAAAATATCATAAAAGTTCAAATCTCTCTTTTTTCTTTTCTTTTTTTTTTTTCTTCTATGAGAAACAATCAATAAATCGTTAAAGAAATGATGGGAAAAGAAAAAAAAATTTATATATCGAAAAACTTCGATATATTTATCATAGAAATCGAAATTATATTAAACGTCCACTATCATCCAACAATTCTTCGATGTTAACTTTTGCTCATTTCCTGATTAACATTTCTTTAATAATATGTTCGATTTCACAGATTTCAGTAATATTCATTCAGTAATCAAATTGGCAATATATTCACAAAATGAATAAAAATTACCAGACGATGTCATAAACTATATGCATTAGTGAATGTTACGTCTCATTGCGTATATCCGTAATATGCGTATTATGCCTGTTACCAGTTATGCTTGTACCACATTGTGCAAAAGACAATATATTAACTTCCTGCATTATCAATTGAATTTATTTGGCTGTAAACCATAATCTTACATTAAATGATCGAGATTAGGAGAAATTCTACTCTCAGACTTATTAATTAGCAGATTAAGAAAAATTAATTTCAATTAGAAAGTTAAGTTTTTTAATATAAATATTTTCAAAAGAAAAAAATTTAGAAACTTATACATTACTTATACATAATCTAAAGTTTCTTCTGTAGAGAAAACAGTGTTTAGAAATAATTAATTAATTAGGAAATAAAAAATAATCCAAATATCAGTATAGTAAGAAAATAATATTAAAAAAAAGAAAATTGATCATGTTTTCATTTAATAAATTTTAAAAGAAAATAATATATTATACGTCTTTCATTGGTAACGAATACAAGAATTAATATTAACAAATTAATCATGAACACTATCATTTTATAAAGAAATTTTGAGTTGGTAAAATAATAAAGAAATAATAAATAATAAACAAATAATAAATAATAAAGAAAATAAAAATAAATAAAGTTCCTAATATTTTGTATTTGCATATTTCAGAATGTTAGATATAAAACAATATTAATTTAAATTTTCTTCAGTTTATTTTAATAATAATATTTTACAAACCTAACACAGAGAGAACAATAGATAAGGAAATGAAAGAACAAAGATTCGAAAACAAAAAATATTCTAATCTATCTTCTTGCAAAGGCATCAAGCTTGGAAAGGAATTTTATAATCCGCGATTAATAATTATTATGCATTAATTATACGCATTATAACTAATATGCATTATTTATCTTTTAAACTGGATTTGCAATCTACAAAATAGAAAGCGCGAATAAAGTACACTACAAATTTTTTGCATAATCAGAAAAATCATGAAAATCACCATCAATTGAAATTAAACAATCTTCACTTAAAGCCAACAATTCATTAATTTATGTGTTTTTAACCGATTTATCAATAAATGAAATTATTCGAAAATAAATTTAGTGAATTTATACATAACTAAGATAATCAAAAATTGCATTACTTACATATCTATCTTTATCCGAAGAAGTCATAGCGATTGGGTCATTCAATATTATAGAAAACAATTATGATAGAACAAATATGATATTTAAGTATAAGTATTAAGTATTAAGTATAAGTATATTAAGTATTTAATGAAAATATAAAACATGCTTGTATTAGATATATGTCACATCGTTTTTCTATCTTTTTTCTATCGCTCCACGATTGCAATTCAGATGAAAGAAGAATATTTATTAATACACATTGTTTTTTTATATTTAACGAAAAATCATAATGGATAGAAATTTTCAAAAACAATTTTTAATATATGATTTGACTGGATATAATGAACAATAAGTTAATAACAATAATTATATTTCTTATCAATGCATATAACATGCTTATCCACATTTTTACAAGAAAAATTGATATTCTTTTCATCAAAAATTAATTCAAATGTAATACAAAGCTTTATATATAACGAAATACATACATTTTTATAATAATATCACAAAAAAAATGAGAAAAATTTAACAATCAACGAATCAAAGAATCAATAAGAATGATTATATTTGTATTTTTCCATATAATCTATCTAAAGAATTTAGTATACGAGACAATAATTAATGATAAAGACATTCTACAATCAAAAAATTTGTTGCTATGAAGAGAAACAATAGTTTTAAAAGAAAATTTATTTTATTTTATTGAATAGAAAAAAATGGAACATTTATTTGAACATTTATCATAAAATTTAACAAATATAAAATACTAAAAATAATATTAAGCTACAAAGTAATTTTTTTTTTTATTCTATTATATATTTCATGTTAATTATTGTAATTTTTAATACTAATTCAGTGTATTTGAAGTTAAATTTAAAAAAATTAAAAATATTAATTAAAAATTACTATATTAATTCTTAATATCTGTAATTTAGATAGAATAGATAATTTTTTTTAGTGATAAGTTATTGTAGGCAGAATAAGATAAGTTATGTATTATATATTTTACATTTAATTATAATATTTATTTATATATAAATATTCAGTTATCCATACTAGTTATATTTGTTTGAATGATAATTGATATTTAATATAAATGTGAATCCAACACTACAATATAGAATAATGTTCCATAAGTTACATTTTTTAAATTCCACAAGATAGACATGTAAATGAAGATCCTGATTTTTCTGTTATTATGTTTTTAATAATTATCTGGCATTAAATTCAAATGAAAAATTCGAAGATTAGATAATATCAATACTAAAATCACTTATTAAAAATGATCAAAAAGACACGTCTACTAAAAATTGGTTGCATACAAAAAGAAATGAATTGTTGATAATCTGGCTTTACTAGGTATAATAGATATGAATACTCTAAAATACACAGGATATTAATAAACATGATACATTTATAGAGAATTTTTACAATGTCAAAAAAAATACAAAATACAAAAATATCAGTTTAGACATTTATGTATTAAATTATAAAAAAAATATAAAAAAATTTAAATTTATATAAAAATTTAAATAAAGCGAAATAAAAACAACGAAAACATTGAAATCAAAGTGATAATATTCTATTTCTCACTTTATCTAATGTAAACTTCAATTGCTTTATAACTTAAATATTGGATATTAAATATTTTCGTACATCAATTTTTTCTTTTATTCTTTAGAATCGATCTTTCACGAATATATTAATATCCTATATTTATGCTCAATTTTCAATGACAAGTATTATTATTATTATTTCCTAAATATCTGTTATAAATTAGTTGATTAGCGAAATTGAAAAATATTAAACTAATAGATTTAAATTAGAAACTTTAAAAATACATCTTGATTAATACATGTATCATTAATTTAATGATATAATATTATGTATCATTAATATTATGTATCATTAATTTTTGTTCTTAAAAACGAAAAATTAATAAAAATTTGTGGTTAATATTTAATATTTAATATATCAAAATTAAGAATTTCATATTTTCTACAAGAAATTCCTGATATATGGAAGTTCAGTTTAAAACAAATGTGATTTAGAAAGTAAGTAAGAGAAATATTTTTAGTAAGTAAATAAATAAACAACGCGAGTTACAGTACGTCCTTTAAAAATTCAGCTTTATTCACGCAGTTGCAGTTTTTTTAAGATTTTTAAATATTATTAATTTTAATAATTTATATAAGTATCATGTATAGTTAATAACTATTTATCGAATAAAGAAAAATTTTGTCTACATTCATGAATTTAAAAAAATAAAGGATAATAGTAATAACAAAGATTGATATGATAAATGATAGTAATAAGATGATGATAGTAATAGCAAACTTGTTATATAAGTTGAAACACTGCTTATTTACGTGCTTAAATTAAGAATAATTAGAGATTTCTTAAATCTTTCTTATTAAAAAAAATTGCAGAAAAGAAAAGAAAAATTTAATTTGTGCTCTAATTTAAAATAGTATTTTAATAAAATGATTCCATAATCATCTTAGAATCAATGTAATTCGATATTCATTGATATAAAAATGTCAGCGAAATTTGAAAACAAAATATCGAATTACCGAAACTAAATGAAATCGAAAAATTTGATCGTTTTAATGATAAAGAATCTCGTTTTTGTAATTAGCAGAACTATTATCACTTATAGAAATGTTATTATAAGTTTATTATTAACAAATCAATGATCATTATTAAACAATGATCATTATATTAACAAATCATCAAGAATTAATTTAATATGATGAAAATGTGAATATTGATTATAATTCTTCTTAGCTTATTAATCTTACATCCAATAAAAAACATTAAATGCAAGTGAAATAAAAACAAAATTAGCTGATTTTGTTTTAAATTCACTGATCTATAGAATTCAAATTGATTAAATTATTATTAGTGATTTTTTTGTATATGTCATAATAATTAAAACAATTATTCTCACAAATACAAAAACAATAGTAAGTAAAACATTAATAATTTTTAATTCGAAATTTTAGAATTTCGATTTATTTCTAAATTTTATCAAATAGGCAGATTATACAATCATTATTCATTTATGGACTTAAATATATAAAATATATAATTATGTACAATGTCTGAAACAAATTCTGAATATATATTTTTTTTAAATAACAAATTACATAATATATTGTAAACTAAAATTACATTAATTTTATATGAAAATCTTCTTCTGTATCTTATTTTTGTATGTATGGATATTTTTAATTATTTTAGCATCTAAAATCTATCTTTTTAATTCAAAAATTATATATTTTTTTTATAAATTTAAAAATAATATATAAAAATATTTTTAAAGATTTGTATGTAAGTTATAAGCTATATAAGCTTATGTTAAATGAAATAGAGTGAAATAAAATGAGAATTCGTTACATGATTGGTCTCATTCTATTTTTGTCTCGCTTTATCTAATGTGAACTAAACTATTGTAAATTTAACTTATATACTTATAATTTAATAATTATATTGATTTTGATATATCAATTTATATCTTTGTTTTAATTTAGAATCGACTCTTCAAAAAATTGTTATTCCACGAATATAATATGTTATATATATTAATGAATTTTTTGTTCATTCAATCAAAATTTAACATATAATGATATAATAATTGAATCATTTCCTATATACAAATATTCATTATATAAAATGAAATCGTGTAACTTGAAAAATTCTTATTCAATATTTCTATAATTTTGTTTCGATATTTAAAATCAATCTTTCAAAAATTTTCTAAATACAGAATACATATTTCAACATCTTTTATACATATAATATAGTAAATATAATAATATAATAGATAATATATAATATAATACATATTATAATAGATAAAACTACAATATAATTATGTATGTATAAATGTATATTAGATAATATTAGAAAAAATATAAAAATATTAAACTTACCAATATGTTTCAGATCATTATGAATTCTCCAGAAATAAATATATTATTTTTTGCAATTTCAATAGAATCATTATCTAAAAAAATCAAATTAATTCGTTATCAATCAACAAAGTATTAAATGTAGAACTCAATATTCTTAATCTTAAATAAGCATTAATAATTTAATCTTAATTTAATCATTAATAATTTAATCTTAATTTAATCTTTATTCACATACCATTCGAAAAACAAGAATAATTTTAAATAAATCTCATGGTCGACAGTATAATATTCAACATATATATGTATATATATAGTTCACTCAAAAATATTGTACTATTACCAAATCGATCTAAAACAAAATATTTTAATTACTAATATTATATGAGAATTGTTGTAACATAAATTTACAATAATGCAACATAGATCAATACTATAGAATTGGAAAAATAGCAATATCATTTAAATTAATAATAAAGTCAAGAGGAATTTTAAAAGGATTATTTGATCTAAAATTGTAAATGCTTTGAAATGAAGTGATCTCCATTTATTATTACTGGCATTAAATTAATAAATAAATTTTATTTATATATAAATAAATAAATTTTATTTTATAAAAGGAAATAAATACTTTCTATTTAATTTATATTATAATAGGAAATAATATAATAGAACATTAATAAAAAATATTTATATAATAAAAAAAAAAAGAATATCTTATCTTAAATGTTTTTTTTTCTATGATTTTATAAAAAATATGTATATATATTAAATCTATAATTAGGACAAAATTTCAGAATCAATATCAAAACAGAAATAGAAATCAGAAGAGAACAGTAACCGAAATTGATATTATTGGAAATTTCAATTTATAAAAATTATTAAGAATAAAAAGTTCTCCATAACTGATTTAATTATTTTAATATAAAAGTTTTAAATAGTTATTTTCGAAATTATTTTATGTCCTTCCTTATTTAAATTATTTATTTTTATACATGCTAATATTAATATTATATTGAAATTATGTTATTGTTTCATGCTAATTTTTATATTCTATTATATTCTATTTAATATTTTAAAATAGTTTATATTATCGATTTGAAATTCAACAAATTGAACGTATTGTATACATATATAAGACGATATATATTTAATTTGCCAATATATTTTTAATAATGAAACTTTATCTGTCTTTTATAATCATCAAATAATTTTTATAATTTCAAAGAAAATGTGTTACTATATTATGTTAAATTCATAATCTTTAATCTTTTTTTGAATACTACAATGTCTATTTGTATAAAACTGAAATATGACATAGTGTAAATATAATATATAATAACAAAATTAGATATCTTATATCATAAAATTTAAAAGAATTTTATAAAATATTATTCCCACATTGTTCAGAAAAAATTTCTTCCTGATATAATTGGTACATACTTCCAACATAATTCAATCACTATTTTATCCATGCTGTAAAATAGAAAATATTATTAATATAAAAATATTTATGAGAAAATAGAAAATGTTATAGTGGTTAAACTTTTAAGGAAACATTAATTATAATTTCATCAGTAAAAAATTTAACACTTGTAAACTTTTTAATATGTTATTTAAATTATTTTATATCACGAGAAATAATAAATTCTTTCATAAGTGACAGCAGTTTAGGACTATTGCTAATTATTAACTATAGAAACTCGAATTTTTGCTTTGATGTTATTCACGCTGACGGGAAGAAAATACATGATGAAAATGCAAAATGAAAATGAAAATATATAAAATGATGATAAATAAAAAAAATATCTCCATGATAAATCATGCGTGATTCTATTTAGATCATTTTATACGAAATTCATTTCTGATTTCAACATCATTTTATTTATTTATATCACGTCTTTTAGATATGTATAACATAAATTAATGAAATTAAAGAGATCCAAATTCTATACATTTGTTTAAATGTAATAAATACAAAATTTTGAATTTTGCAATTTTTATCGATTTTTATTTTATAATAATATCTTGCACATGTTAATTTTTATTTTGAAAACTATTTATTGTTTTTTTTAGATTTAGAAGAATTAACAATTTTTTCTAACATTAATCTACAAAAATTTTTAATATTAAAAATTATTTTTATTTTATAACAAATTCTTATTTAGCAAATTTTTTCGTGAAAATTTAGGTCAAATTAAAGGTCAAAAAATTTTTTAAAAAATATAATCATGTTATTTTTTAGTTGCAATTTCAAAATAAAGCAATATCAAATGAATCCTGAGATTTATGATTTTAAAATTAATTAAAATAATAGAACTTATGAAAAACATATCGTATTCATTTTTAATTATTAGTTTAATGTATTATATTTATTCTAATTTCATTATTTATATTTATATATTATTTTTTATTTATATTATATATATTTTTTGTAATCTAATTATTCTGATTATTATTAGTTATTATTAATTGAAATTAATTTATCATCTTGATAAAAAACACATTTTATAAATAAATAATTTAATTTAATAAATATTGTAATTCAATTTCAAAAAGAATTGATAAATTATATTTAATTTCTTCTAATTATTTAAAATTACATTTAATTTTTTTATATTAAATATATAAAATTAATATTAAAATAATATTAATTATTTTAATAAATTGATAGAATATAAAATAGAATATAAAATATAATTTCTGATAAAAAAATTAATATTTCAACGATAAAAGAAAAATTAAAGAAAACCAATTTTTAACTTTTAATTCTTCAACTACTATAAATATATAATGTTACAATTTTATATTAAAATATATAGAATAAGGAAAAATAAAAATAATAATTATTACGTACTTACATCATCTTAAATGCTACAAATGATGGATGCCAATATTTATCTGGAATATCAGATATATTTCCAGTAGCCATATTCATAGAGATGTCACTCTATAAAAAAACAAGTAACAAAAAATATTTTTATTGTATCAATTAAAATGTATAATACAATATAATAATATTAATATAATATAATATAATAATAATAATAATAATAATAATAATAATAATAATAATAATAATAATAATAATAATAATAATGTAATATAATATAATAATAATTTAATAAAATCATCGAAATAAAACGATTATACATTTTGTTACATAATAATTCTTATATATAAATTTTAAATTATAATAAATATAATTTTTTAAATAAATATAATAAATAATATAATAAATATAATTCTTATTAGAAAGAACAGAATAAAAATAATAATACATATTAAAAATAATAATAATAAATTCATCTAAAATAAAAATAAAATATATAATTCATTATTAACAAATAATAATTTTTTAAATAATTGTGTTTTACAATTAAAAAAACACAAAAAAAAAAGAAAACATCCAGCATATTATTTAACTGTGATTCCCATTTTATTTTTTTTTAACTTAAATTTATTAATTATTCACATGATTTTCAATATTAAATTTCATTATCATTTAATTTATCATTTATTATACAAATATTATGTGTATTAAATAAATAAAATTTTATAATACTAAATATATAAATGTTATAATAAATGTTTATATTATTAATAAGTGTTTAAATATATCAGAAAACAATCAATAAATTAAAGAAATTATAAGAAAATTATAAGAAACAAATATATATACAACAAATATATATATAATCATTTGTTATATGTGAACATTATCAATCATCGCTTAATATACTCATGATAATTGATAAAAAAAGGTAACAGCAAATAGCTATCGATAAGTCTTTTTAGATCTAAAAATTTCCATGTTAAAATTTGAATAATTTAAAAAATACATATTTATTTTTTATATTCTAAATAATTGATTGAAATATATATATAAAATTATAATAACGCATACATAATTCAATATTATTAATAATATTGAAATTAATGAATAAAAAATAAATTCATAAAAAATTGATTCAAAAAAATTTATGCAAGTGTTAAAAAATTTAGTATTCTTTTTGAAGCTATGGATAATTATGAGAAAATTAAAAAATCTTTTGAATGATTTTGATGAAAAATTTGAAGAATTATGAATTATGAAGAATTATTATATGAAAACTAAAAATATCTATCGTATTTTTATTGAATTTGTTTAAAATTGATGTAATTTGAATTTTATCCGTTTTTAAAAATTTATTTTGCGAAATAACAGAAGAAAAAAGTAAAATTAATAGAATTGCATAAAAATAAAGATTTTAATATGTTCCATGAATTTATAAAGTCGATTAATGGATTCTCGAGAATGAATTCTTAAAAAATATAATATAGCATTTATTATTCACTTTGGGGACATCATTGCCAATTATTATATTTGATTATGAAATTTATCAAATTTAAATATTGTTCAAAATTAATATATCAATATTCAATGAAATTAATTTCAAAACGAAATACAATTTTTGAATATGAAATATTAAACAATATTTGAATATGAAATATATATTACACATTAATATTCCAATTAGAATTCCATAAACTTTTTATCAAGTTCAAATTATAATATTTTATTAAAATTATTTTTAATCATACGTATAAAATAATAAATAATAAATAGACAATATTAGTATATATTAATACGTACCAGTAGAAGTTCACAAAAATTTTATCATATATTCATTAATATTATTAGTGGTCATGCTAAAAAATATTTAAACAAATTTATATAATTTAAATGGTAAATATCATACTATTTTTTATTTAAAACTTATTAAAAACTTATTTAAAACTTTTATTTAAAATTACTTTTAGTGTAATAGTAAATTTTGTACATATATATAGTATATATATAATATATATAAATATATAGTATATATATAAATATATATATATTATAATTTATAATATAATATAATATGATATAATATAATATAATATAATAAATAATATTTTCTTAATACTTTAATTTATAATTTTATAGAAAAAAAATAACACTTAACATCACGCGATTGTAACTGAAGAAATACTGACGCGATCGATTTACGCCCGAAGTCGTCAGTCATTATAAACAAAAGATACTTGTCGCTAAGCAACTGCCTTAGGGACAATAAGATAGCGCAGCAATAGTTTCATTTATTATATATATATATATGTATTTAAAAGAAATAAAACTACAATAAATAATTAATATATATTATAAAATAATTAACAGTTGATAAATGAGAACAATATTTAAATTTTATATTTAATTTAAATCAACTTACTTAATAAATAAAAATTTAAATAATTATTTTACTCAAAATGTATACAAAAGAAATACACAATTCTATAAGCGAGTCGGCATAGAGCATTTGTTTTTTGTTACTACTACAGCTTTATGTAAACATTTTTTATATAATCATTAAAACTACCTTTTCTTCGGAATTCTAGTTTTTAAGACGCTCGAGAACATTCGAGAGAATTTATTCAAATTTTCTAACTTTATTAAAAATTTGCATAATTATATCTATTACATAAATATCTATATTACGTAAATATTAATATATTTAAAATAATAATTAATATACATTAAAAATAATTCGTGAAATTATTTTGTCGATTTTATTTTAATTACAAGTTAATGATTGAGAAAAAATATTAATGATCGATGACATAATAAATTTTATAATTTATATAATTATATACATGAAAATTTTATAGTTTATATACAATTAGTAAAAAATATTTATTTTATTTTATTTTATACTATCTTATAATATGACATTTATTTTCAAAAATTTAATTTTAGTTAAAATATTTATAAGTAATATACATATATGTAATGTATATGAGGATTTATTTTTTGATGGAAAATTTCTTTGAATGTATAACATCAATTCTCAAATTTTATTTTTTCATGTTTTATATAAAATTTCAAATGGAAATATTTTTTATAATGAAGTAATAGAACATTAAATATTTTATATTTTATTATAATTTATTCTTGAACTTATTTATTATTAGAAATTATTTTTGAAAATTTATCCACAACAATTTGATCAAACAATTTGAGTTTTTTTGAAAAGTAGAAAGATTTTTTATTAGACATTTAAAAAATTATAATTGAAATCGCGAAAAAAATAATAAACATCTCTTTTTACAACTTTTTTTTATCTGCGCGTATAATGATAATTTAAACAATGTTTTGTAGATTTATGTCAATTACTATTGAAATGGACTAATGAAGAAAGAATCGATAGGCAACGAAAAATATAAAAATTTATAAATTTATTGATATCTAAATTTTAATGATCTATATATAGATTATTGATTATTTTTTACCAAAACTATAAATAAAATAAGACAAAAGAAATTTTATTTTCATTATATTACTCTTATAAGTCTCCACTTCATTTTATTTAATATAAAATCAGATTGTTTATAATTTAATAAATAAACTTCAATTGATATTCTTATTAATTTTTATATTTATAGCAATTTTTATATTTATCGACTTCTAGAATTAACTTTCGAAATGAATCTCAGTCAGTAGTATTATACATTATGTATAATATATTTATGTATAATAACATTAATGAATATATTAATACATTATAAGTGGATAAATAAGTCACGTGCTGACACACGTATTATGGATACGTAAGTAAAATTCAATATAATAATAACAACAATTTTTTACAAATATCTAGAAAACTAAGGTTAAGCAGAAATTATATAATAAATAATAAATAAATATTTATTATTATTATATAATTATATAATAAATAATATATATAAAAAAAATTCTTTAATTTTATTCTTTATAATATATTTAAGAATCATCAATGTCTTTTTTTATATATATATGCTTATTATTCTATATGATTATAACTATTTTAAAGCAACTATTATAATGATAATATTATATTGAAAATATTATGATGAATTATAATGAATTATATATTATTATAATGAAAATATTATAAATAACTATTATAATGATCATTGAAGTAAAATTTTCTTATAAATATAAGTATAAATATAAATTTTAATAGAAAGTATATAAATACTTAAATTAGCGAAATATAACGCAGAAAGACAAAGAAATTAATGGTTGCTGGATGTAAACAAATCACGAAGCGAAGAACAAAGCAGTGACTATACTTGCGATTGGCATAAATATACTATATGTATACATATATGTATATATATGAATAGAATTCAATGTGATAATAACGACAATATTTTAAAAATATCTGAAATAAGAGATGACGGTTACAAAAATCATAAAAATCGATTATTTGTAACTATCCGCGATATTAATCATTTAAAATTATCAAATATAATTATCAAAGTTTCCATATTAAATATAATAATATTCAATAAAAAAATAATTTCAATTAAAAAATTAGAAGTTGCTTGATATATCTTTTCAAGACCAAATTATATGTAATTATATATATATATATATATATATATATATAATAAATAATATGATTTATTTTCCTTAATATTCTATAATTTTTATTTGAATATCTTTCTGTAATTTACATATGTTTCAATATAATTAGCTGAAAATATTACAATATAATATTCTTCTAATCATAAATATATTATAAAAATTAAATGGTTTTTTCTTATTGATTTTTTTTTATTGAATTTCTTTAATAAAATTTTCTTTTTTATTTTAATTTCTTGTAAAAATAGGGTAATATCTGTTATCCATTAATAATCTTATATACTGTATTATAATAAATATATAGTCAAATCCTTGAGCAATTAAAAAATATATACATATATTTTCAACTATAAGGTTAGTCTTTATTTTAAATCTTATATTATTCAAGTTAGTATATTATATTATTTGTTATACTTAAAATAATTAATTTATATATATAGAATATAAAATATATAAAATAGAATTATTGTTAATGATAAATTAATATTCTATGAAAATTCTAAATTCTAAACAAAAAATTAAATAATAATCACAATTTTGAATTTAATTTAATAATTTTTTTAGAAAATTTATGTAGAATTTCTAATTTTTATCTGTAATATTATAATAAATATAACTTGTTTTGATATTATTTGTATTTGATTATATTTTCAAATAAGAAACATTAAACTTATTATATTCAATATTCTATAAAATCTGTTATGAATTACAATTATTGCTAGAAACAAAGATTTTGTTAAAAACATGAAAAATAAAGAGATAGTAAAAAAAATTAATAATTATAAATTTTTTATTTAAAAAATATTTATGGATTAATATGATAAAACTAAAAAGTATTAAAAACCAAATATTAAAAACAATAAGATTAAAATTTACAATTATGAAAGAACAAATTCTAATATTAATTTATGTTACGAATGATATATATATATCTTATTATTTTATTTTTTTTGTGTCATTTTATGTGTCAAAATATGAAATAAAAATAATAGTAATTAAAGTACAATAATAATATAATAATTTGGATAGAAAATAAGAAAATTATATTTTATTCAATATAATTTTATTTTATTAAATATATATTTTATATATTTTTTATTTATATTTATTATAAATTATGAATAAAACAAAGTATTTAAATATTTTATTTATTTCAATATTTTTACAACAATTTAAAAAACTGAAAAAATGAATTATATAAAATTGGATTTTTATTCCATTATTTTTATTGGAAAAGATTTAATGCGGAATAACACATTATATATACAT
Organism: Apis laboriosa; assembly: GCF_014066325.1. Classification (NCBI taxonomy): domain Eukaryota; kingdom Metazoa; phylum Arthropoda; class Insecta; order Hymenoptera; family Apidae; genus Apis; species Apis laboriosa. Next base: position 740,756 of record NW_025223092.1, read on the forward strand.
ACTATTAAAATATATATAATTATTTAAAAATGAAAATATTCTAATATGAATAATAATTTATTTATTATATATATTGTGTATTGAATTAAAATTTTTAAAAGTATTAAAATGTTAATAATAAATTCATATATATTTTCTAAAGATATTTTTTTCTAAAAGATATTTTAATTATCTTAAAATATCAATTAAATTAGTATTGTAATAATATAAAATTTAATTAATTGAATTCTAAAATTAAAAAATCCATTTTGATTGACCATTTTGATAAAATTAATATAAATTAATATGTTAATTTGTAATTAAAATTGTAAAATATTTTTTTATACAATCAATTTACAATATTATTTAATTTACAATTTATAATTTACAATTTACAATTTATACAAAAATTTACAAAACAAAGTTGTTATAAAACTAAAAATTTTTTTTTTAAATAATATAATTTTACACTTAATTTTATATCTATAAAATTTTATATTTAATTTTCAAATATGTAAAATTTCATTACATATTGTAATGAATTTTATTATATTATTATATATATTATTATATAAGTTAATTTTAATCTTAAAATTAATTAATATTAATAATTTAATTTTTATTAAAAAATAACTTATTTAATGTAAAATAATTTATGTAAAATAATTTATATTTAAAAATAAAAATTGAATTACTAAAAATAATTTATTTTTCATATTTAAATATAATTTATAATATAAAATTTATTTATAAAAAAATTACAAACAATTATATTATTCTCAAAAGGATCAATAACATAGAAGAGATTAATAACAAAGGAAAATTATAAAAGAAACCTAATTCATCATAAAAATAAGATTATTTATTAAAAATAAAACATTATACAAATAAGAGATGATATTATTTTGTCAATATTAAAAAAATATATATAAAATATTTCAATAAATTATTAATTCACTTAATTTAATAAATTATTTTTTTCAATAATATACATGTACATATATGCATATTTTTTTAATATTTTTTATAATAAAATTATTTTATAATATAATTTTAAAATATATTTTAATTTATAATAATATATATATTTAAAAATTATTTTTTATAATATAAATTAATATTACATTATAATGATAAATATAATTAGAGTTTCTTGACTTACCTTTTATTCTATGATTAATTAATTTATATTGTTTCATTGATTTTTTGTAATTATTTCGATTTTGGTATATACATTTATTGCAATTACTTTAATGAAATATTATTTTATCTACTATTTATTACAAAAACTTAAGTTAAATAAAAATCAAACAAGAGAGTACTCATAAGAGAATTCCGTATCACGTGCTTCTATCACGTATAGAACTAGTAATGCTTGAGCAGGGACAGTCTAGAGAAGGGGAATACTCCCTTCCATTATTCACCATCACTCAATCTTATATAACCTTACCTGAGATATAACCAATATCCATGCTTGTTTTTATGAATGTATTGAATTTTTCAAAATTAACCAATCAAATTCATTTATGTTGCGAATATCAAATTACCAGCTTTGCGATCATATAATTTAAATACATCAATAATTTTCTTTATTACAGAATTTCGAAGATTCACAGATATTACAGATTCTTCTTGTAAGTAGATTACTCAAGATCATCAAGAGTAATTTCATCGATATTATTTCAGAAATATTTTATATTTATTGATTTTATTTTAATTACATTAAGATTTGCATTTATTAATACATTGAAATCATCGACAATATTTTCCATCAATATTTAGTTTACTGATATCAAGTTATATTATTATTATTATTATTTACGGTAAGTTTTTTCATGATATTTATTTTCTTTTTTGAGAAATATAAAGAATATTAAAATATTAATAAATCACATTATATATATATACATATTTTATATATATCAATAGTTTAATTTAGTTTAATAGTTTATCTAATAGTTTAATTTTGTTATTTTAATAGTTTACTTTTATTTTAACTATTTTATTTCTTAAATCAATAAATAAAAATAAAATATTTTATAAAAATAAAATTTTAATTTTTTTTAAATTTAAATATTTCATTAACTATAATTCACGTATATAATTCTGTATATTATATATTATTTTTCTTAAATATATATATATATACATTAGATATTATTTGAAGATAGGATCATATTTCTTCTATTATTTTCTCTATTAACTTTTGCTAATATTTATTGGTTAAATTATTGTATGAAATCATATGATAGATTTTAAACTTTTGGTTAATTATGGAATAATATTCTTAAATATATATAAGTATATATTTATATATACATATAACATAATTTAAATGTCTTTATATCAATTGAATTTAATATTTGATTTCAACATTGTTTATGATTATTAAACTAGAATATTATTATTTTTAACAAAGTTGAAGAAAATCTTGTATATTTTTCTATTTTTAAAAGAAGTTAGATCTGTAATCTTTGTCTCTTAAATAACTAAAATCGTTTCAAATAAATGTAATGTATTTTGTATTATTTCACTATATAATAGTGAATAATAGAAGATTTATGATTAAAATTTCACATTGAATAAGTACATTGAAGTTATTTCTTATATATATATATATTTTATATAAATGATCATTAGATATAATTTAATTCTATTTTGGAAAAATAAAGAAAGTATGTTTTTTTTTTCAAATTAGTTTGTTCATACCTATTATAAACATAAAGTTAACTATTTATTTATTTTCTTTTTGGGCTTTGGAAAACAAGTATATAATAAAGAATATAGCAACTGTTTTGTTTATATAAATAATATTTGTTTATTTATATAATAATTTTGTTTTATAAATATAAATGAATGTTGTTATGTTAGAATTTTAAGAATATTTTATTTTAAGTTCAATAAAATGAAAAAAAGTCATACATTAAATTTTAAATTGTTATTATAAGAGACTTTTCTTTTGCAAATTTATTTTAAAACAAATTCCTTTAAAAATTTTCTGTAAAATCATTTAAATTTATATTTATTAAAAAAAATGCAGTTTTATTTTTTCACTGTGTTCTACAACAAAAAGTGATTTTCGAAAAAGAAATATTTAGAAATAAACTAAAAACTTCATGCTTTAAAATAAATCAAAGTACATTTTTGTACAATTTTTTTTTTTTCTTTCTTTTATATGAATCTTCAATAATTCAAAAATCGATAGTTTTTTGGTCAAAATTTAATGTTCTTTTAATTTTGAATAAATATACATATATTAATAATTTTTTCATATTATGTTTAAGTACTATTTATAATATATTTAAATTAATTTCTATATTTTTATTAAATATTTTTTTAATATTTAATATATAATAATGATTTTTTTATTCTCAATATATTCTAAAATTTATAAAAAAAATGTCAACTATCGCGTTGCATTATCAATTTTTAAATTAATTATTATTAATTAAATTAATTATTTTTAATTTTTAATTTTATTATGTTTCAAAATTTTTCAGTTTCTATAATAATCGCGTTAAAAATATTTTATTAACTATAATAATATTTATTATTTCTAATTTTTTAAAATAAATTAATAAATTCTCGAACGAATTATATCCGTTTACTTTTGAGAGAATATTTACTTATAAATTTTCGTATAAAATATTTATATATTCAATCTTATCATTGTATACATAATCTTATTAATAACAATACGGTTATTTATTCTAGAAATTATTATGTATCTGAAATCGATCCATCTCCAATTTGATAGTTAGTTTTGAATTTTTCAAATTTAATTTCTTGTTTGATTTAAAAAAATATTTTTCTTTTTTTGGTTTATTTTGAAAGAATATAATGTTTTTTCAGATCATAATATCTTTATTTCTTAATCTTTTTTCTTATTTTATTGTTTTATTTGCATCGTAATTTTGATGATGATTTCCTCTTTGGTATTATGAAAATAAAAATAATCTTTATAATAATCTTTAATATTCTTTTATATGTTTCAATTTCAATGTTTACATTTATGTAAAAACATAATGTTAAATATTGTTATATACATCGCAGTTAATTAAAGTATGTTATTTTTAGAATGTTATTTTATATTTTATTTCACATTTTACACTTTATTTTCTCGATTGTTTAATTTTTGATTTTTTTTTTTTACATTGATTGTTTATTAAATAATTATTATTTTTTTTTTAATTAAATAGGAAATTTATTTTTTTATCATTAATTTATTTATTTATCACCCATTTTTCGATGCCTGTATAATTTTTGTTCCTTATATAATTTGAAAATTATTTTTCGTTTTTCTGTAATAATTTTAATTTATTTTCGAATTATTTTTTTATATGGCATTATTATTTAAATATTATAATAAATTATTAGAATATTTAATTGATTATTAATTATAGAAATATTCTTTAATATGATATAATAATATAAATATAATAAAGTCAATTCTATTAAACATGATACAAATATTTTTATATTATATTATTATGTACTATATTATATATTATTATATTTCTGCAATGAAATATTTTCAAAACGCTATTAAATTTGTTTTTAATATAAAATATCTCGAAATATATGTTATCAAAGTTAACGTACTATTTTATATCACATATAATTGTCAGATAATAATTTATATAAATTATTATTACTTTAATTTTTTTATTCTATAATAATAATCTATAATAATAATAATTACTAGGAATTTTTAAATAAAATAATCTTTATAGATATATGTATATGCAATACATGATCAAAATTTTTTTTCCATATATTAACTTTTTTTTAAATATTAATATTACTACTTTTCACTACGATATCGTATTTTATATATTACGCAATTTTTTTATCCTTGTTTAATATAAAATTAAAATAAATAAATTGTAATTTCCTTTTTTATATTATTATTTTATAAATTTTTTAATAGTGAACAAATTAAAAATTATTAATTAATGTTCATATTAAATTCCATATTTCAGCGCACATAATACATAATATTTTCAATTGTTTTTTTTTTTTGACTTTGTTCGATAGAATTGTCTATAACTAACAAGTTCATATTTTAGTGATTAGTATTTTAGTATTTAGAAAAAAAAAAACGTAATATTTTCAATTTTTTCTTTGACTTTGTTCAGTAGAAATCTATATTTTCATTTAACATATTTGTTATTATAGTTTGGCTATAAATATAAATATAAATTTTACAAAAAAGTGTAGCTTTCAGTAAATAGTTAATGTCTCATTTTTTATATTGAGAGATAAATTATTTTTTATAATTATATATAAGATAATATTGGTTAATCTTTTAGTTTTCATTATCTCATCGAAAGGAAATAAATAATAAAGAAATATAATTTATATAATTAATTCAAATAAAATAAATTGTAAAAATGATTGTAAAAAAAACAAAATAATAGTTAAATTTATATTATTCAATAACAAATATTAGTATTGATTACATATAAATCGTTAATATTTTCAATACGACATTTGAAAATTTACTGTCTATTAGTTTAACAACTTTGATATATAACCTTTATTGTTTTCTTCTGATTCCAGAGTTTCCTTTTGTTTTTATATCAAAGTTTGGTTTGAGAGTTCAATTTGAATCGTCAGGACAAGATATGTTTGTATCCGCAAGTATTGATATAAGTAAATAATATATAAATTGTGAATAATTAACCAGTATAGTATAATATGCAATAATTTTTTATTTTTAAGAATATAAGTCTATATATTTTTAAATAGAGAAAATAAATTGTTTCTCGCTAAGAATATTTTTACCTAATGTTATTAAAAAAAAATCTATAGAACTATATCTTATGATCAAATAATGCAATAAATACAATTTTTCACAGAAGATCAAATTATAATTTTTATCATATTGAGATAAATATCTATATTCAAAATTATATATTAATAAAAATTTATAAAACAATCTAGTTTAAAAATCTCAGATCATATATTTTTAATTATTTTTAGTCATTTTTATTTTCACCTAAATAATAAAAAATGACAAATAAACTTACAAAAACTTATAAAAAAATCGTACTAAAATAAACAGGAGCATATTATTTGAAATCCTGGGACTGTTAATTACAAGTGTAAACAAATTATTCTATTTATCATGTCTAATAATTTTAAATTCAATTATTAATAAATTAAATATGAAAACAGTTTTTAAAATAATGTTAATTAGACCAAAACTTTTTAAACTAAACGAATTAATGAAATAATCTTTAAATTTAAAAATTTAAAAATAAGAAATTATAATTTTTTAACAAGTTTTGTAAAAAACTGGTTTTAAAATATAATCTAAATTTTAAAATGTTGTATACATGTATAAGTAAAAGGAATATACCGTTTTTATTAATTAAATACTTACATTTATGTATAAAACATTGTTATAGATCAGAATGAAAAATATTTTTTTTGTTAAATTACAGATTATAGAAATAATTTTCGTGTGATTATTTTTGTATATTTTTATTCATATATATATATATATATATTATTACATTATATATATATATATATATATAAAATCCGAATATTTTTTTTATTTTATATTCTTTTTTAAATTTTAAAAAATTTATAGAATTATTATTTATTAATTATAGAATCTATATAATCTAATCTATACATAATATAATGTCCATATATTTTCTTGAAAACTTCTTAGTGTGTTAGTATATTTTTACGAAAATTAATATACATATGATATATATTTTTTTAATTATATATTATTTATTCCACATTAATATTTTATGATATTATAGAATAGGAGGATATATAGAATATATAGTATTGCATATAGTATATTATAATATTTTACTATATGAAATATTAATTAAACACAATAATCACATATTTATTATATAATTATATATTATATATTATATTATATATATAATTATATATATTTTTATTTTATAATTTTTCGATATTTATCATTAATTTGAATGCTATTGTCTTGAAGATAATTGAATATATAAAATATATAAAATTATATATATAAAATTCAATTCTATATTTTAAAGCTAACTTTGAATGAGAGTTGTCATTTGTGATAATATTTACATATTTAATTTTGGATAAAATTTATTGATATTTATTGATTTTATTGATATTTTTCTTCTGATTTTCAGATATTTATCTTTTTATGTTTTTTATTTATCATTGTTTATTTGAATCTATATTAAATATAGATAAATATAATGCAATATGCTTTATTGTTCCATTTATGTAAGCTTGATATATGATTTTTATGTTTTTCTTCTTCAAGTTTTTCTTTTTGACTTTTTAAATTATCTTTAATAGTTTTGTTTAACAAATATATATATATATATTCATATAATTTTCTTGGTTTTCTTCTAATTAATATATATATATATATATTGGTCATAAATTTTTTTTTAATTCTAATTAACTGATAATGATGTTGAGATTAATTTTTAAAAATAGAAAGAATATAGTAATAGATGATGGGAAATTTTTTCTTATACAATAGTATATTATCTTCTTAATTTATTATTAAAATTATTATTAAAAACATTTGAAAAATTATTATGAATTATATAATATAAATAATAATATAATATAATATAAATAATATAAAGAATATAAAGAAAAAATTATTAAGATGTGTTTTGTATTAGAAAATTTGCAAGTGATTAAATGATCATAAATAATTCTGATCTTAAAAGTGTTTATAGATATTTTCTATCTTTTATTATATTATTTTCTATTTTTTACAATAAATAAATAAAATAATTTTTAAAAAATATGAAAATGTTTTATATTTTTATATCCGTGGCTAAATGAAGAATTCATAAGATATCTTTGGAAAATCAATTTTAAATATGAAATCAAATATGAAAATTGGTATATAAAAGTCCGTTGCGATTTATCTAAAAGTCATAAATAATTAATATATGATGCACGCTAAAGATTTTGATAATTCATATAATATTCTTTTGCTTATTTGTCATTTGCTTATTTGTCATAAAAAATAATTACATACGATATTGTTACTAATCTAACGAATTTCTTTTTTTTTAATCATATTTAATAATCATATTTCATAGACATAATATCATTTTAATGGATATAAATATAAATTTTCTTAGTGATAAAAAAAATAAGTTTACTAAATTCCTGTTTTTCCTAGTATTTTTCTCACATTTCAGTATGAAATGAACCAGAATGAACCAGATATGTAAAATATTATTTCGTAAATTGTTAAACTTATTATCATGATAAAAATACAATAGATTTATTAGATAATCAATTGTTTTCTACTAATTTCTAGTAAATTCTAGTTATCGCTAGTAAATATCTAGTTATATATTAATATTATTCTATACAATATATATATATATATATTGTTTTATTACTAACTTCTTTGTTGAAATATTCAAATTATTTTGAAAATCAAATATATATTGATCAATATATATTGACATGGTTTGATTAATTGTATTATCGTATTATCATTCATATCTAATTGTATATTGATATTAAATTGCTATTTAAAATTATTTTGTAACATTGAGTATGGATTTTCTTTTGCAAATATATATGCATTGTTTATATTAAAGAGTCCAGTTCTGCTTGATAGAAAATGCGTTTATTAAATTTTCGATTTTTGCAGCATCTTATTTCAAAGAATGAGTCAGATATATGTAAAATATATAAAATAATATATAAAATATATATAATAAATATATAAAATATTATTTCTTGAATTCTTAAATGCATTACCAGTAATAAAGATACAATGTATATGATTTGATTATCTTATCATTCACAATATTAATTTACATTGATACTAAATTTTTATTTTGTAATATTGAATGTAGCCTTTTTTTTATATGTGCATTGTTTATATTAAAAGATCCATTTCCTACTGGTGAATGAGTTTATTAAATTTCTAACATTAATTTTTTTTTTCTTTGCAGTACAGAAGATATAAAATATTTTTTCATGATTTGTATTATTAGTGATAAAGATGCAATATATTTGTTATGCATAGATAGTTGATTATTTCATATACATTTAATTATTAATATTTGAATTGTAATATTATATTTTTCTGTTATTGTTTGGTAAAAATATTATTCTGAAGATCAAATGATCAATATATACATATATATACATACATATATATATATATATATATATATATATATATACAGGATACATATATACATACATGATCCAATTAATTTATTATTTATTACAATTATATATTAATATTAAATTATTTTGTGTAAAAATTATTTTGTAATATTGAATGTATTGTTTATATTACAAAGTCTACATCGGGGTGATAAATGCATTCATTAAATTTCTGATCTTTTCTCGGCTTTCTATTAAAGAAATGTAAAAAATTATAGATGAAATATTGTTTTTTGAGTTGAAATACAATATCAGTGATGAAGATTCAATATATTTGCGTGTAGTTGCTATTTCATTTATTTCATATATCTAATTAATATATATCATATTTATATAAAATATATATCATAAAAAATATATATCACAAATATATATCACAAATAAATATATATCATATTTCTTAAACACTTTATTAAACAAATTTCGATAATAAAATTATATAACTATAATATATTCTATATATAATAATATTATAATAAGCTAATTATATTTATATTATAAGTGAACCAGCTTCGATTATCTTGATTTTGATATGTGTCATCAAGAGTGTTGCTCTAAGTAACTTTGTCTTATAACTAACCTTGAAATAATTTAAAATAATTATTAATAACTGTTAAGAGATTTAAATTTCTATATACGTAATTTGATTTTTTTATATCGACTCTATTCAGTTTTATTTATAATTACTGTCATTTTCTACATTGATAAAAAATTGTTTTGATGGATTTAATATATTAATATAATAAAATATATAGATTTTTTGGCATATGTATTATAGATTTTAAATATTTTGTAGCAGGCATTCATCAAATAAATATCTAAAAAAAATTTGAATGAAAAATTTTACGAATTAATAGAATATTTTATTTTTGACATGGATTGTTTTATTTTTAAAGTTCAATTTGTCATCATATTGTCCGAATATAATATCAAATATTATAAATGATATACTTTTAATTCAGTTAAATAAGCTGAAATAATAATAATAATATTTAAATAGATAATATATAAATAATTATAAATAAAAAGTTTAAAAAGAATATAATATTTCATTTAATTTGAGTATTTCAAATACTCAATTTTTATCTGTTTTTAATGATGTTAAAAAATACATTGCATCATTTCCTCATAAAAATTATTTAAAAACAAGAAATAATGCATAATAATTCAATATTCAAGCAATCAAAAAAGTTAGAATCAGAAAATAATTAAATATTATTAAAATAAATCGAAGTGTTATTAATATTCAAAAATGTATAATATCATCTTTCTTAAAACAGCAAATAATAATAACATACAGCAAGGAAAAAAACAAATATGAAATTAAAATAATATATGCAAAATGTTTTTTAATTTAAAAGATAAAACATTATTAATTATGGATATACAATATATCCATATAATCTGTTTAAAAATTAATCTGTTCGTCGAATTTATAGTTTATGTTTATCTTTAGAAGGATATACGCAATAGTATTTTTTCATTAATATCTTCTATTATTTTATTATTTAAAATACATATATATAGTACCTATTCATGGACAAATGAAAATTCATATTGCATAATAGAATAAAATTTTCAAAAACAGTTGTTCATGAAATTGACAAAAAATATTATGAATAATAAATTAATAGAATTTTTGTCATTTATAAATTTAGAAAATTAAAAGATATATTTTTTTTAGCCTTTTATAATATGAATTCTAAATGATATGAAATATGTTATACATATATCATAGAATATCGATAATAAAAAATAATGTTTTAATGAAAATTTTAATAATATAATTGATAGCGTACATAGAATAATTAGCTGGATTTCCAGATTTGAATTTATTAGATTTTTGTATATTAAATCATTTAAAAAATTTAGATAAAAAGTCAATTCAAATAGAATAAATTTCTGGACAAATAAATTTCCATATTTTAAATATATATATATGCAATCACATTTAATGAATAAACTTTTTTTTAAATTGTCATTAAAAATAATAAAAAATTTATTTATCCCATTTTCGATGCATATAGCTTCAATAGTTAAAATTTAATTTTTCATTGAAAGAATTTTACAAGATAAAAAAATTAAAAATCAAATGAACCAATTTGTATATTATATTCAGAATTCTATTCTATTTAAAATTTTATTATTTTTCATATTTTTATTTCATATATTTCTGTATTTCCGTATTATTTCACAAACTAATTTAAATATTATGAAATGTAGGATTCATAAAACTAGAACAATTCTCAGATATTGTCCAAACTTAATTTCAAAAAATAAAAATTTATTTAGCAATTATATTTTACATAAATAATTTTTATATAAATATTATAATTAAAATCGTATTAGATATGAAAGATTTAAAGATTTAAAGCTTCCAAATTTAACTGTTTTTGCTGTAATTATTATTGCTTATGATTTTTGGATGTGAACCATGCCATTAGCAAATATTATTTCAGTTGTGCCATTTATCATAATCGTATCTCTTAGTAGTAACAATACAATAACAATCATTTGAATATTTTTTATATATACTTTATTGTCAAAAAAAACATCAGAAATTTAATTATTTTTTTTTAAATTCTTAAGTTTCTTTTCTATTGAGTGATTTGAATACTGAAGTTTATTATAATTTTTTTTTTTTAGAATTTTTTTTAGAATACTAAAGTGAATTATAAAATTATATTTAATAGTATGATAAACACATGTAGTTTTCAATGGTTTATGCACGATAGATGAATGTCTAAAAATTTACATGAAATTTTTTTGATTATATAATTTAGATATTTGTCATAAATTTTTATTAAATTGAATAAATTTAAATTTATCAGTGTCAACTAACACTGATAATTTCTAAGTATATTATATAATGTTCTTAATACATAGTGAATAAAATAAAATTGATTGAGATATATTTTTCAAATTTAATTCTAATTAAATAATTATTTTTGATTTACTTAAAAATATTTAATTCCAGAGAAAATATAAATAAATAATTAATAAAACATTAATAAAAACAATATGTATGATCACATATTAAAAATTATTTGTAATATTATATAATACATGTGTATGGTTATAATAAAAAAAATTAAAATTATATGAAAATTATAAAAAATATTATAATATATTAAAAGTCTAACATAAATGTATTAATTTGAAATAATTTGAATTAATTTGAATAATATGAATAATAGAATAGATTATGTTTCTGGATTTTCTTGAAATTTTTTTTATTTTAATGTTGTAATAAAAAATGAAAGTAAATCGATTATAAAATTATACAGCATAGATACGAATATAAGCAAGCGAGTTTTAAGTACAGAGATAATAAAACCAATGGTAATTGTAAAAGTTAAGTTAATTCTATGTATATATTTTGTTAAAATAGAGTAAATCTTAGTCTAAAAGAATATCTTGTTTTTGTGAAGAAAACTTTTCCCTTAATATTCCTCAAAGAAAGACTTGAGCAATAGTTCCAGGACCTTGTATATAGGATTATTTTTTTGATCAAAAATCATTACAAGAATTATTTCCATTTCTTAAAAAACCATTACTTTTTCGCACTTACAGCTCACAAGCTCGCAATAACTTTTCTATTTTATTATACATCAATTTTATGTACTTTATTTTAGAATAGAGTTTATTTTAGAATTAGCTTAAAAATCTGAAAGAATATGATAATATTCTAATTGAAAATAATTTGATGTAAAACTAGAAATTTGCAAGGTAAAAATTAATTTTTCACTAATAATATTGTTCCGACATAGCTTTTGTCAGGTATATTTTATATTCTAAGACCCAAATGATCCAGGTTTATTAAATTTTAGTAAAATTTTTCACTAATAACATTATTCCGAAATAGCTTTTGTCAGGTATATTTTATATTTTAAGACTTAAGAAATCCAACTTTATTAAATTTTAGTAAAATTTAATAAAAATATTCTAAAAGGAAATAATAAATAAAGATCAAAATTAATTAATATTTTATCATGTATTTTTAACAATTACATTAACATTTTTAACAATCTAAATTTATTCCAAATTATTTTTCCATATCTTAAACTTATCCAAATGACGTGATAATTATTCTATCGTATATGGATTTACTGGAACTTAATTGATAAATACGAAAAAATATCACAATTTCCACTATCAAGTGAATAAATAAATATGATAAATGATAAATGTGATAAATGAAATGATATTTCATCTTATATTATCACTAATTTTTTTATTCATTAAATTAGTTACCATTCTATTTTAACAAAATAATCTATTAAAAAATATATGAAATATATATATATATATATATATATATATATATATATTTATATTTATATAACATATTATATATATATATATATATATAATAAATATATATATAAAAATAATATCTAGGAAATTTTTTTTCGCCAATAGTAATTCTGAGTAATTCATCATAAGTTTTTTAATCACACATCTTTCATCAAATTTAAATATATAATATTTCATAATTTAAATATACACAAATAATTTCACAAATAAGTGAAAATTAAGAAACAGCAATTATTCTTTTTTATAGTAAATATTAAAATATATATATATATCGTCTGTTAATATTATCTGGACAATATGTAAATAACAAGCGTTAAAATATTTTAAATCTACATTAAAATAATAAAATATTTATTTTAACAATCTATGATCTAACAATAAAAAATTAATAATTTTATAAAATGAAAAATATCATTCTATTACTAAGTTATTATTAAAAAAAATTCTGATCATTTGTCGAAAATAATTTTTTGTCAGTTAACTTACGATTCGAATTTAAAAAAAAAAAATTAGATATGAAATGGTATAATATATTTAAAGTTTAATAATAATTTAAAAATAAACATTATATTGATTGTTAGAAAAATTTAAAAAATTATATAATATATTTCGAAAGGAAAGTTGTAAATACATTTTGAATTATAAAAAATAATAAGATGTATACAAAAATATTTAAAATATATAAATTATAGTAATAGATATGTACAATTATAATAAAATGAATAAATTATAATATAAAGTAAAAAATACAATTATAAAAAAATTATATTATTAAATTATGCTACATCACATAAATCATTATCAATTTCAATTTAATATCCTTGTTTATAGAATACATTAAAGAATTATTTAAGTGATTCTTTACATCTTATTATTATATAAGAACTTTATATGTATAAAGTTATACATATATAAGAAATTTGATTTGAATATATTTTTTTATTTGATTATGTTATTTTATGTTAAACAAACAGATTTTCTTCATTTAAGAAGAAGAATCTAAGAAGATATTTCTTTCAAGCATTATAGTCTTCCAAATTTTCAAATAATTTTTATATATTAAAAAACATGAATTCCAAGTTTACCAAAAATCGTGAGTTTCAAAATGATTGTAATTATGCATTTGTTCATTCATCATCTTTATCATTTAAGAATAAAGACTACTATAATATCAAAGTCTATTATAATATCAAATGATAGTTTTGTAAATTTTCAGACAATACATGCATTTTTCTAAGTGTTAAAAATCGTGAGCGTCGCATTTTATAATGACAGCATAATAAATAAAAAGTTATTACAAGTATTTCATTGTATTTCTTTCAATCTATATAGAACATATATATAAATGCATAGTTAATAAATATATTTTTAAAATTTGTTTTTTTATACAATAGAAACCAACTAAGAAACATAAATGATACTTTTATATATAAAAATTAAATACAGATTATTATTATAATAATTAAGTGTGAAGAAAATTTTATTATGTTTCAATTATAATAATATTATTTTTTTCAACATTTATTAAAAATATTGTACATTAATACATATTTTTTTTTTTTTGCTTTAATATATGACTGCTTAAAAATATATAAAATTATATTTTGCAAATTTTCAAATTTCATAAACTTCCAATTTTCTTAAAAATTTACTTAATAATAAAAAATAAAAAAATCATGTCTCTGCAGATATTTATTTGAAATCTGAACAATTTGTTACTTGATTCGTTAACATGATCTATTTTTATTGCGTTATATAATATTTCTGCTATTTTTTTTTAAATTATGTAGATAAATATATATTTATACAATTATTTCTTTTTTTCTAATACAAATGTTATCTTAAAACCTTAAATGCTGCAAATATTATAATTAAAAAAATAATAAAAAATATTTCAAATAATATTAAATATTAATATAAAAATATATTTAAAAAGTAATATAAATTTTAATAATAAATGTATTTTTTATGAAATATTATATTTATATTGTTTTAGAGAATTAATAATAAAATGTTCATTTCAAAGAACATTTTTTTTAATTTCATTTTATTAAATATTTTTTTAAGTGGAATTTATCATTGGCAAAAATACATTAATTATTTTTCTAAACAATCATTACATATTGTTACAATTATATATATCATTACATAAAAATAATGTTTTATATATTTCATATATTTATTTTTTTTGAAGACTTTTGGAAATTTTTGGTATCTTAAAATACGAAAAAAAAAAAAAAAAAATGAATAAAACTATGTTGAATAATTTTTTGTAATTAAAAAGTTACTTCTAAAATGCATGTCATTTTATAAAAAAATTGTAAAAAACATTGTAAACATTGTAAAAAAGATTTATATTTTATACATATAAATTTAAAAACATCTTTCTATTTTTTTACTGTTAGATGCTTTGTTAAACGTTATAAGCATTTAAAAAAATAATATTTTTAGAAATCAAATGTCAAGAAAAAAATTATAATGAATACATTTGCGCAACGTATCTCCTTATTAGAACACATTCTTCATAAGAAAAATGTTATAAAATGAGAAATTATTTTGACAATTTAAAAAAAAGTGTCTCAAAAAATTTCAGGAAAAAGAAATATTAAATAAAATAATAGTTAAAAAAATATAACAATTAAAATAGCCATGTAAGATATATCAGATATAATAGAGAAATAAATACATCACATATATCAGAGATATAAATAGTCCTTCAAGATAAAAATGAAAAATGTTTCATGTTGTAATTTAAAATGCAGAAATACAATCATATTTCTATTATTTATATTTTACAATAGATTTATTTTATTGATAGATTTTTTCATTTCATAAACATATAAGCTTTCTATCTTCGTTATATTGTCTTATTTTATTTTTGTTTCACTTTATTTAAATTTCAATTATAAATATATTTTAATGAAAATCTTTGTATAATAATCTTGTACTTTTGTATTCATTTTAATATCGAAAAGCAATTAAAGTATATCTAAAGAAATTTCATGAATTATTAACATTTTAATGGAAAATAATTTAGAACGAACTCCAAGAATTTAAAAAAAGTACTATTAATTTAAAAAAAATATTATTGAAATCAAATAAAACCATTTGTATATACATAAATCGGACAAATATATTGTTTCTCCATTATCAATGAATAATTATAAAAATATTTTACATATATAAAAATGTATATGTTGGAAAAATTGGAAAGAGTGTGAATATTAATTGTGAAGAATATAAAAAATAAAAATGAACATATAATTAATTGTAATAAAACATATAAGTATAAGTCACAAAATATTATTCAAAATACAAATAAAGCTAAGTTCAAAATTATTTCTCTAAAAAATCTCTGAAATTTAAAATTATATTAACAACATCAAAAGGGATGTTAATTGTCATTTAAATTGAATCTGAAATATACTTAAAATTTTTTAATTTTTCTATTACTTCTGCATAATTAAAGTTAAATTATTGGTAATCAATAATCTATAAGCATCGTAGTGTATAAAAGTAGCAACATTATCAAGATATGATAGTATTAACATATTATATAAGCTTTAATAAAATTATATTCGTAATGCTAGAATAAAATTTCTACTGGTTTACAATTGAAAGTTATAAGCAATAAAAATTGAAAAATTTATTGAATATCATCTTTTATTATAAATGTTTAAAATATTTTTTATTATTTTTTTAATTATAATATTTTTGGCTATGCTCTGATTCATTTGATTCATATTTCTAATCTTGTTTTTTGTTTTACTTCTAAATACTATTTGAATCATTTTATTGGCTTTTCTTTTTTTGATTACTTATTTTCCTATGATTATTATCTAATAGAGATTTCAAAGTATATATTCTTCGATAAATAAAATAACGTTTTAAATAAAAATTAGTTTTATTTCTATAGAGTTTAAAGCATGTTATAATGAGTTTAAAGTTACTTACTCTGTATTTTCGTTTTTAAAACATTATGACAATTCGACATCTCTAATTTAAAAGTTAATAAAGGATATTTTTTCGATTAGTATTGCGCATTCGATCTATTCGATCTTGTATATTTTTTATTATATATATATGATTATTATTGTGTAAAATAATAAAAAACAATTGTTTTCTTCTTTGCTATAATTCCATAAAGATCATCAATTATATATATTGGATCACAATATTCTTTTTTTAAATTAATGTATTAAATTAATTTCTCTTCATATAACTTTTTCTGATTATTCTCAATTGCAAAACATTACTCATTCATTAGTAATGTCTTGTACATCAATTTTTTTGAGTGATTTCTTCTTATTTCTATGAAAATAAATCTATAGTTTGTCATTCTATTGATCTTTTGATCTCCTGAATTATTATTAAATTTATAATGTTTAAGATTTTTCTGATATTATCACAAAAATGTATCAGTGACTTGTCGTGAATAAATTACAATTTCTACATTACATCTAGATTAATATTTTATAGCAGGCATTAATTCTTCTTATGAAAATATTGCATAAATATTTCTGATCAGACGAAACTGGCAAAAAATGTTTTATTAATTTATTGTTTATCATCAATCAAATATATAAAAATAGAAAATCAAATACAATCAAATATATAAAAATAAAAAATTATCTTTAAAAATTTTTGTTATACAATGTAACTTTTTATTTAATTTAGTAGGACAAAATATATATTAAATAATCCATTTTCGCATGAATTTCGGATTCATCTAAATATAATATAATATGGTGAATGTTGCTTCTTTATTATAATTGCTATATTTGTGTAAAATAATACTTTTTATGAAAAATCTATTGGAATTAATTTTTGAATTCACTCTTGAATTGTATGAAAAATGTGTGATTCGTATTTCTTTCTTCGTATTTTTTTCGTATTCGTCATATTGATATGATTAATCCTTATAGTTTTCTTGGTGATATTTAGATTATTATGAATTATATATACCATTAATAAATGTTTCTTTTTTAACAATTGTCATGATTAATCCATCATCTTTCTATTATTATAGTACTGATTATTTTGTATTTTCTATTTTTCGAACTATTGTTTCCTTTATGACAAGAGTTTTAGACGTCCATAATTACTTGCGAAAATATTTTTTTATTTTTCGACTTGATAAAATATCTATACAAATAGAGATTTTCTTCTATATTAATTATACGAAAGAGAAATAATTGAAAAATATAGTAATTAAAATAATAATTAATGAACAATACATACAAAGAATCATAGATATGATTATGTTACAATTGACTGCGCGGATTATAAAGTTTCCACATTGTTTTTGTTTAAATTTTTGGCGTATGGTGATATAATTTTCATAAAATTAATTTTTGAAATCTACTCTAGTAAAATGAATCATAAATGATCTATTCGAAGGCTAATCAAGTTGTATAAATTATAAATATTGAATTTGGACTGATGATTCATTGTTATCTGAATTCGAAGATTTCTCTTTCAAATATAAAATATATTAAATAGCTGGAAATATCGTTATAGGTTGTACATACTTTTCAAAAGTATTGTGTTTATAACGTAAATAAAAATGAAAAACGTCTTTCTCAAAAATAGTCATGAATGTTTGATAAACTATAAAACATAATATTTGATAAATTATAAAACATAATCCTCATGTTTTATGTGTTTCATGTTTTTTATAGAATGTAATATGTTCTCTTCTTTGAATTATCGCGTTACTCACGATTTAAATAAATATTTTGATAATTCTTATTATCACTGAAAAAATTCTTCGTCTTTTAGAAATTAGAAATGGTGCTAATAGTTTCATGTTATTTTGCTTTTGTTAATCCGCTCGATGACCAATATAGAAAATATCTTCCTTATGAATGTATTAACTATAAAATAAGATCTGTGCCTATTGTGTTCCATTAAATATTCTTAATTAAATTATTCAAGATTCAAGAAAAGTATGATATTAGATATTATGTATTATATATATCATTATTATCAATTTATTGTCAATAGATGTCAATTTATTGTCAATGAAGAAATTTTTCATTTTTTAAATGGAAATGGCACTATTTCACGTTATTTCGATAAATTATATAATTGACCTGCTTAATGATGTTGCTTGATTGAATTGCTTCTTAATTTTTTAAAGTGCCAATATAATATTGGAAAATGTTTATTTTTAGAACGAGAAAAAATCAATCTCATGTAATTCTTGACTATTTCTTCTGTAAGGATATAATTTTTTTTTTTTTTTTTGCTTTTGCTCGAAAATAAAGCTTGTTGATAAATACATTTTTATGCTGTCTGATGTATAATTCCTGTTTGATCTTTTGGATTGCCAGTTTGACACTTATGTGAATTCTTTGTGTAGTAGATTGTCGATTAAAATAGTTATATCATATCGGGGTTTGTTTTCAATTCCTAATCAGATCTTCAATCTTAATATTCCCGATCTCGATTGTTTAATAACATGTAAATTCATATTTTTCAGCTTATAATATAAAAAATTGATATAGTCTGAGTGCATTTTATATTATGTATATAGATCGAGTTTATGACATGAAATTATTGTATTAAATAATATTGCACGTAAAATGATAATATGGAAAATATTTTTTACTGATAAACGAAACGAAATTTGTTCCATTTTTTTCTCAATAAGTCGTGTTATTAAAATTTTGATATATGAAATTTTGGATATCCTAGGCAACAATAATTCAAATAATTCATAATATGATTGTTCGAATTTATTGCCACAGAGAAGATTTCTTTATCATCAATTAAAAGTGATAAATAATAACTGTTTCACATTGTTTCGAGATGCGCTCAACTATTGCTTGCTCAAGCGATAGTTGCTTGCTCAAGCGATATTGCTTGATCCTTGATACAACTTTTCGTATTCTAATTCGTGTTCATCTCTCAACAAATTTATTTTTGATCTTGTGCGAGATCCTTCTTTCATATATTCTATTGATGAATGCATTCCTCTCATAGAAAGGATCGTGTAGTTTTTTAATTGTTTTACGTGATTTTTTTGAATTTTGAAATATCCCCTATCAGAATGCAATTTGCCATAATGAAGAATAAAATTCTCTTCGATTTCGATTTTTTGATGTAGGATTTGCAAGTGCAGAACTTCCACATCAGTTTATAGCTGATAATGTAGAATATTGATAAGTAATCTAGATGTATTTTGCACAATGTGCAATGCATAACTTTCTGTACAGCGCTTTCAATTCGAAAGCAATGTTCACACATTCTTTATATTATTTGATATATAACTCTTGTTTGATGGATGTATTGCCAGTTTGACGGTTGATTGTAGGTGATATCATATTGAAATCTATTAAAAAAGTGTTAATGAGGAAATGAGCAGGAGTTGAATACGTAAGAGAGTTGATGAAATCAGAACGATAATACTAACAATAATTTAATATCATTTCGATTTTAATCGCGTTAAACTATTTGAAAGTAAAAAATTCTTCTTTCATTACTTATTTCTATTTCAATTAATCGATTATTTTTCGATTAATAGGCATAAGAAAAAATTAACGATATTGATGTGCTACAATATAATTGCATATCAAGAAATGTTTCATTTTTTCGTTTTCTTTTTTTTTACAACTTCTTCATCTCGTGAATCAGATTCTGTTTGTATTAGCATGTCCCATAAGTTTCTTTCTTTTTTTGATATGAAATGAATATATGATATTTATTGTTTAAAGTTGATTTATTGCATTATATATGAACCGTTCAACTCTATCATCTTCTTCCATTTCTCGGAAAGCCTCATTATTCCCTTTTTCCAAAATTTGGGTTTATTTGCAAAATATTTCTCGAGGTGCGTTTTTATTTCGCTTACAGATTGGAACCATTTATCATGGAATTTTTAATAACAGAAACAAGTAGTAATCAAATAAAGCAAAATCTGGAGAATACAAAAGATACGGAATGTCCCAATCAAACTGCTTTTCTCTTACAGTCAATGCAACATGCGGTTTTGCATTGTCGTGATGGCTTTGTCGGTTCACCAATTTTGGCCGTTTTTCTGCTATGGCGTCTTTCAATTTATCAAGTCGATTGAAATATTTTGTAGAATTGATAGTTTCATTTTGAGAAAGGAACTTATAGTAGACTACAATTTTCCAATCTCATCAAATAGACAAAAGAACTTTCTTTGGGTGAAGTTCAGGTTTCGCGACGATCTTGAATCTATTGTTCTTAAATCAAGTGCGTTTTTTGATGCACATTTTGGTACAAAATCCAAGTCTTGTTTCCAGTGACAAGCCTCTTTAAAAAAGATTCTCTTTCTTGTTGTTGGAAAAATTGCATGTAGACATGCGGTTCATAAGATCTTCGTCAATAGCTGTGGAATCCAAACTTTACATCAATTAACATATCCCATCCTGATCAGGTGATTATATACTGTTGTTTTGGGAATTAGTGGCATTCTCTATCTCGCGCACACTATATCGCGGATTTTCAATGAGCATGGCCTTGATAAGGTCCGTATTTGTCGTTGCTGAGCAGCTGTTGCGGTCTTCATCTTTCAAGTCAAAATTGCCAGCTCTAAATCTTTTAAATAAATTGAGGATCATGCAATAATTGTAGCATCATTCCCATAAACAATACAAATCTCGTCTGCAGTATCATTTGCACTATCACCTTTTTTAAAGCAATAAACCATAACATACTGCAAATGCTTCTTTTGGTTATCCATATTGAACGATGTAGAAAAAAATTTTAAAAGAGTCACCAACAAAACGTATTTTAAAAGAGTTTTGGATGACTAAAACTGATGCTATAAACGGCTAATAGATAAGCCTGCATGTTCATATAAAAATAACCAGTTAAAGTCATTCTTAGCGTGGAAAAAACGAAAAAAAAAAACTTATGGGACATCCTAATAGTTATAAAATTAGAATGATTTCGATTGTTGTTGAGATTGTATTTATTATATCATTCAAAATCATGTTCAATTTGTTCAACGCATCGATCATTATTTTATCAAGAAATCGTAATTTTGTTTCAGATCGGCAATGAAATTCTCAAACACATGTCTATCAAAAGTCTGTATCTGATTGACTTTTAATCATGATGTAGAATTTGTATGATTGAAAGTGATTGATTCGATCGTTGTAAGATAGTTGATAATAGATAATAGGAATTTGTAATGCGATTTAAAACCTTTGAATTTTTTAGTTAAAATTTTAAAATTTTATTTTTAATTTTTGTACATTTTTGTTCAATTTTTGTTTATTACGAGCAATTAAAACATAAAAAATTTTTAACCAATTTCCAATAATATATAATGTTATTTCTGTGAAACTGATTTAAATTTTAATTTTAAATCATGAATTGTGATAGTGCAATCTGCATTTATATTCGTAGACATTTTTTATCGAAATTAGATTAGAATAAAATGGAAATGAAGTTTCATTATAATCAATCATTATAAATATTGATTGATAATTCGTAAATAACAAATTGATCTTTGACTAAATCTTTGGACATTATTCTTCATTTTGGATAATTTATCTTCGATAAAATTAGCTTCAGTCAATAATAATTAACTGTTGATTATCCCATGTATCTCTATAGTTTTATCTTGTTTTTTCTCTGATGGTGCAAAAAATTCATATATGAAACTAGATAAAACTATTGAGTTGAGATAAGTTTCGTTATAAATATTAATTGATAAGTAATAAATCGATTTTTGATTGGATCTCTGGACCTTATTAGTCGTCTTTGGAGAGTATTGTCTTCGATAAAATTCGCCTCAGTCAATATTAATTGACTTTTGTAATTTTTTATTGTAATTTTCTCTGTTGTTATTGTAATTATGCAAAGAATTCGCACATAAAACTAGTACATATATAATATTTCATAAATTGCATCTGGCTCAAAGAATAATAGTGCTATTATATTAAGTCAGTTATTTTCACACCGTTTGTTACGATTGGCCACAGGGATTATAAAAAACTTTTCCTTTTAATAAATTATTGAATGGTTCATCATAAAGTTACGTAAAAATTCGTCATAAATTGTTTCGTAAAATTAATTTTGAAATATTTGACTTGAAAATCAATTTTCATTTTTCACGATGAATACTAAATGATTTTACGATAACACGCGAAAATTAAGTTACGTGCGAACAACTGACCAGATTTATTGCATGGAATTTTTAATTAAATTTAATTAAATTTAAATTTAATGTTGAATTTCGATTGATCATTCTAAATTTATTTTTAAGATTTCTGATGTTTTAAATGTATTATATAAAGAAGTCTTCGCGTATAAAAAATGCAATTCATAAGTTTCTTTAATTGTTGTAACTTGTTGATACAAATCTGTTTTTTTGAAAGAAAGAAGACAACTTGTAGCAAAGAAAAAATGAATAGACTAAGAAATTATTTTGCCATTATCTATTTTTCTATTGAAAAATGTATTACTAAATACTTTTATTTTTGGAATATATCGTGTCTTTTCCTTGAACAATATTTGATTCTGTCAGAATGATTTGAAATTTATTTATCATTTGTGATCAATTTGCAAATATTATTAGTTCAACTATTGGTCCTCTTTTATTTCAATTATTTCAAAAAGGTGAAACAAAAGAATTATCATATCATCTTCAATTCGAAATTGTAATGAATAAGATAAAGAATATCTTATTTTTTCAACTAAATGATTAATTCATTTTCATTATTTGATTTTGAAATACATAATAAAAAACAAATACATAATATTTATATCAATAATATAGAAAATTCTGTTTATGAAAGTTCATAAATTTTTGATTGATTGTCTCGTGCATGCTTTCAATTCGAGCAATGCTATTGTTGCAATATCATTGTATTTATTAATAGTCTTCTAACATTTGTTATCTTTTTTATTATTTTTAAAGAGAGCTTAACTGATTTTATTGAATCTTTCAATACGATTCTGTGATTTGACGCTTCACAGAATCTATAATTAATTGGCTTGATTTGGATTGATTTCGTCAAATTCTCTTTCAATTTCAACGATTCTATAATTTGCTTATCTTTAAGAAATCTATACATCTTTCTAAAAGAATTCAAAATATTATGATTTTATTTTTAAAAAACTGTCGTTTGAGTCTTAAGTCATGAATGGATATATAGTTAGTTATATAATATTAAATTATATAATATTTATGTTTGCAGGTTCTATTTTATATCGAGATAATTGGAATAAGATGAAGAGAAAGTTTTATTGCAAGAATTAATTCGATTCTTTTTAAATAACAAATCTCTCTTTTAGAAACTCATGTTATCTTTTATATAGTTAACGATAGTTGTTATTTTTTTAATATAATTCTCTTAGTAGTTTTATTTCTTTGTTTCTTCTGATTATGCGAAAAATGGTATTCACACATGAAACTATAGTTTGTTTCCACATTATATTTTGTACATATTGCGGATACGAAGGATCATGAAATGAAGATAGAAATCAAATGTGTTCACTCATTTGGAATTAAATAAGCATGAATTATAAAATCTTTAATAATATGATTTGATAATATAATTTTGCGAAATTAATTTTTATTTTTAAATTTCTAATTCCGTATGATGAATAATCTCACGATGAATTTCATTTGTTCACTCGAAGACGCTAAATCGACATGCAGAATTGACCAGATTTGTTTTGTATGATATATAGATATTGAATTTAGACGATTCAATGTCTGAAATTAACTTTTTCAGTATTCCTCTTTATTCGTTACAATTCTTTCATAGCTTTCTTCATATATTTTTTTAAACATTTTTTTTTATATCTGATACAAACATAACGAATTTGAAGTTTCAAAAATTGTTATAATTTTATATAATTTTTTGTCTAGATGTAAATATCTATAATATCTGAAATTGTTTTTCAGATGAAATTTATGACATGAAATTAAAATTTTTTTTATTAGAAAAAATAAATTAATATTGCAATATGAAATAAAATATAAATTTATACAATAATTTTCGTTGATCATAAATTACCAAATGAAATCCATGCGCTTTGTTCCATCAAAATATACTTTTCTTGATAAATTATGCATTATTCAAAATTTAAATATATTCAAATAATGCTAACTGGTTCACATTATTCCGATAATTGATTTTTGTTGATTCGATGATTAATAAGGAAAACTTTTAATATATTAATTTATTAATTTTAATAATAATTAATAAGGAAAAATCTTTCTTAAAAATAATTGTGTGATTAACATATGTATTATATTCCATTATATGGAACGTATTCTTTCCATTGAATCATCAAAATACTCAAGATTCGAATATGGTGTCTTGATTATTATCGACAAGATTCTTTGTTTTCATTTGAAAATTATTGTTCTAGTATTCAATATTGTTTGATTCTTAATACAATTTTTTAATTTGTTAATTCCCTCCCATAGAAAGGAAGAAATTAATTTTTTAGTCAATTCTTTATTCATGTTTTGAAGTATTAGAATTGGCTCACCTTCATTGATACAACATCAATAAAATGTTTCTCGATCTTGGTCGTTTGGTGTAGAATATGTGCGGTATAGATTCTTGATTTACAGTTAATTATAATGTAGAAAATGGATACATATATAATTTGATTGAATTTTGTATAATGTAAAAATTTTTATGTATATGTATAATTTTTTGTATGCATAGAATTTTTGAGATCAAAAGCAATACTTACTGATGGATGCATTTTTCATTATCTGATTCAAAAGTTTTTCTTGATTTTTTGAATGTGCCAGTTTGACAATCTATTTCAGAATATATGATAAAATTTGTCTTAAGCATGTAACAATAATGTAGAAAAGTTTAATATCGCCTTGACTTTTATCATGTTAAACTTAATTTTCTTGAAAAATCTTGAACAATTTTTCTTCGACTACTTATTTCACGATTTATCAGTTATATAAGTTATTAAATATAATTGAATGAATCAAATATAAATAATACTACAATATTTTCTTTAAGGAAATATTTGTTTCCTTTCAATATTTGATATAATTCGCTTTTATTGTTATTTCTTCTTACAAAATTGATGTTTTCTGAATATAATTACAAAAGTTTTTACATATATTTTAAGAATTCAATTAAATTTTTTTTATTAAAATTATCAAAATATAAATTTTTATTAAAATCGACGATAATTTTATTTTTTATTAAATATTATGAATATGTAGATTATAATGGATTATATATAAAATGATTATTTTATTATTAGAATAACTCACTTCGAAGAAATGAAATCAATCCTTAATTTTTTGACATTATTTCCATTTTTTCAAATATAATTTCGTAATGGTGCGAGATAGAAATTAATTTCAAAACTGTAAAACATTCAGATTTTAATGCTCTATTAAATTAATCTGTTTTAAAAAATAGTTTTAAACAAAATTAACATGAAACATGAAAAAAATGATTTGATTTCATGCACTCGAAAAGAATTTTTTGAAAAGTAAATAATTTTATGTATAATCCAGTATATATGTACAAATTTTTGTTAAAATCAAATTTTTCATAATGCATGCATTTTTTTCTAAAATAATATGTAATATAATAATATAATAATATAATAAAAATTTTTATGATTATATATTGTAACAAATATATTGTATATTGTAAATTTCTCTTTGAACGACGAAATACTTAAAAGCTGCAATAAGCACTAGTAGCTCGAATGGCGTTTAGAAATATATGAAGACTGCTACATAAATGTTCAGACATTCAATTCAAACATTCAATTTCAATTTTTTTTTATATAATAAATGATATCAGTTTGTAAAAAAAATCAATATTTGCAAGTATAATATTTATTATATAATTCATATGCACTATAGAGCATTAAATAATTCATTTAACCCTATTTTTATCATTAATGAATCAATATCGCATGTCAAAAATAAATGCTAGAACGAGATTAATATTTGTTCGATTTGGTATTTCTTATTATTTCTACGACTACTGATCAACTTTTAGACGATAATTCTTCCTGACGATAATTCTTCAAAAATAATCAACATTTGTCTCAATTTCACGATGCTGAAATACCGGTTGATAATTTCGTCGCTGCAAATGTGGATCTTTTGCATTTCTGAAATGAAAATGTAACTTGATGTTGAGTGAAGAATCAGACCCAGTGCCAATCAATATGTCCATATTCACCCTTCGATGGAATTATGGATTTGGAATGAATTTGTCAATATAATATTTGAATGATTTATTCAATTCATTAATCCATATAATCGTGAAGAACATCAGATTATATTTGAAAAATTAGATCGATTTGATGATTGATTGGAATATTTATTGTTTTTTTTTTAGTTTATTTCTTTTGTTGAAAATTGTAATTTTTATAATTATTATTGATAATCATATTATCACCCAAGAATGTCTATATTTGATTGAGTTCTGGTCGCAATTTTAAACGTGTACGATCGTTATAGCTATGAATTCGGTTGTAAAATCCAAGTTGCTTATAAAGTCAATCCAATTAAAGACGAAACTAAGAATGTTTTGCGGTTCATGATTTTTGAATTTCGATTACTAGTCAAAATTCTGCGATAAACTCCTGATATAGCTTGTTATAGATTTTTTAATTTTGAAACTCGATGCTTATTTGCAATCTCGATGCTTCACGACATCGTAGCTTCAAATCGTTAATAATGATACATTTGTGAATTTTCTTGTGTTAGACATTTTATATATGTATTTATTTTTCGATGATTTTTGCAACTTTGTTGATTGAGAACAAGTGGAAATTTTTACAAGTTATTTGTAATATATTTCGCGTTAAAATTTTTTGTATGCACGCACAAATGTTTTGAAGTTTTTGCATTCGGCGGTTATTAATGAAATCTTTTGATTAGTAGATTTTGATTAGTAGATTATCAATGTTTCATCAACACTTCTTTATAGTATCAATCCCAATATGCAAATGTTTGCCAAAAGATTATTGACAATATCATTCCGTATCAATATTGCAACGATCAAATGTGCAATTGTTAAATCATGGCATTGTGCAAAAAAAAATATGGCATGATATGAACATTTTAGCGTCATATATTTTCATCAAATACAATTTCATAATTATGCTCTATGATATTGAATATCCCAATCGTACCTTTCATTTTTTTAAGCAAATTCAAATAGTGCACTAAATTTTGATTAATTTCAGTTATGCATATATCATTGTAAACATTCTCAAATCCTATTCTTATTTCAAAATTAGCTATATTGATTTTTAGTAGATTTTTACTCCTATATGGACTAAAATACGGATATATAGCCGATTATGATATCAGACGAATTCTTGTAAAAATTATATCGTACGAAGTCATAAATATGCATAGATATGTAATCAGATATATTTACCTTCATATACTTTCTTTTATCGAAATTATTGGAATAAAATGAAATTTCGTTATAAATATTGATTATAATTCGTAACAAATCGATCTTTGATTAGATCTCTGCAAGTTATTTTTTATGTTTGGATAGTTTATTGTTTTTAGTGAAATTCGCCTCAGTCAATAATAATTGACTGTTATACGATATTATACGCTTCTCCATTGTTTTGTTGTTGTTTCCTTTTATTATGCAAAAAATGAAATCTGCATACAAAACTAATTCATATATAATATATGATGTAATATTCGTAACAAATCGATCTTTGATCTTAGATCTCTGCACGTTATTTTTCGTGTTTGAATAGTTTATTGTCTTTAATGAAATTCGCCTCAGTCAATAATAATTGACTGTTATATGATATTATACGCTTCTCCATTGTTTTATTGTCATTTCCTTTTATTATGTAAAAAATGAAATCTGTATACAAAACTAATTCATATATAATATATGATGTAATATTCGTAACAAATCGATCTTTGATCTTAGATCTCTGCACGTTATTTTTCGTGTTTGGATAGTTTATTGTTTTTAATGAAATTCGCCTCAGTCAATAATAATTGACTGTTATACGATATTATACGCTTCTCCATTGTTTTGTTGTTGTTTGCTTTTATTATGCAAAAAATGAAATCTGCATATAAAACTAATTCATATATAATATATGATATAATATTCGTAATAAATTGATCTTTGATTATATCTCTGCACGTTATTTTTCGTGTTTGGATAGTTTATTGTTTTTAATGAAATTCGCCTCAGTCAATAATAATTGACTGTTATACGATATTATACGCTTCTCCATTGTTTTGTTGTTGTTTGCTTTTATTATGCAAAAAATGAAATCTGCATATAAAACTAATTCATATATAATATATGATATTATAATATTCATAATAAATTGATCTTTGATTATATCTCTGCACGTTATTTTTCGTGTTTGGATAGTTTATTGTTTTTAATGAAATTCGCCTCAGTCAATAATAATTGACTGTTATATGATATTATACGCTTCTCCATTGTTTTATTGTCGTTTCCTTTTATTATGCAAAAAAATGAAATCTGTATACAAAACTAATTCATATATAATATATGATATAATATTATATTATAATTTATAATATATAATATAAATAATGACGGATTCGGAGATGGACGGATTGACGAACATTAACTTGCGCTATTAAATCAGTTGTGTTAACATTTTGTTACCATTAATTAATTTTGAAGCACTTGTCTTGGAAATCTATTCTGATTTCTCACGATAAATGCTAAATGATTTCACGATGATGATCCATTTGACCAGTTATCATATAGAGATGTTGAATTACAGTTGATTATTCCATATTTGTTTTTGTTGTTTTAAATATTATGCGAATATCTCTTCGCGTATGTGAAATGCAATTCATAAATTTCTTTAATTGTAATCTGTTGATATAAATCTGCTTTTTATATTAAAAAATGATTTGCACCAAGAAAAAATCTTTAAACTAAGAGATTATTTCGCCATTATCTTTTTGTTAAGAATGTATTATATTGAAAATGCGTTATATATTATTATAAATGAATTATTAAATACCCCTATTTTAATTTTTGAGATTAAATAGCATTTAATTCTATTAGAATGATTCGAAGTTTTTGTTATCAAGATTATTTTTTTCAACTATTAACTTTGTTTTTTTTAAAATCGAAAATGAATGAAATGAAATGAAATTATCATCTTCAGTTTGGAATTATTTGAATTAAAATTTATTTATTATTTGAGCGATAGATCGTTATCAATTGGCTAAAAACATCTTTTCAACTAAATAATTAATTTATTTTTGTTATTTGATTTTGAAATATATGGTATGTCTATGAGTGTCGATAATATAAAAAGATTCTATTCATGAAAGATATTATACAGAATTGAAAAAAAAAAAATGCGAATTTAATTTATCAGAATTAAACACTTTATACTTTTTTTCTAAAGTGCTATATTTTAGAAAAGATTAAATTTCGTTAGTTATTATCTATAGAATCATATCGATGGTTAACTATTCGTTATCCTTATATTTTTTGATTGCGTGGTAGACATCTCGATCATAGAAATTGTATGTATTCCATTACTATCATTAAATTGTCATATTCGTTATGTTCATGTTTTTCAATATATCATCATATGGAAATGTACAGGAATTCGCAATTTCCTGATCATACATTCTCATTGGGTTGACTACAGCGCCGCATTACTGTTACAACAAATACTTATTATTTACTAAAATTCACGCAAGAGATGCTTCTTTTATTTGCTTTCTTTGTTCGACGCTTCCTTTGTTTATTCGTTGTAAGAGGCATTTTCTATATAAATATTGTTCAAGGTTGATAGAAAAGAGAAAAGATATGATATAATCTCTAATAAGAATCAAAAAATAAAAAACAAATAATTCTTTCTTGTACAGGTAAATATTCAATACGGAGAATAATACTGAAACGAAAATTTGCAAGATGGCAAGGATAAGAGCTATTTTTCATTAGAATCACCTATTCCTTGAAATCATTTTTGTAAACCATTACTTTCTGATATCAGAAGATTTCTTTTGAATATTCAAAATTGTAAAAAGAGAAATTCTATTGTATAAATAAAATAATTATTTTTAATTATGAAGTCATGTAAGAAATTATATCTCATTGCTTCAGAATCTTATTCTCTGTCATAATCGGATTAGTATCTATATTGACAAATAGCTAGAAACGAAAATATGAAAATAGACATATCTCTCCCATTCTGATTAATCAGATGCGCGTTTCTTCCGCAAGAATTTATTTCCAACTATGATCAGTACGTCTATCGACAAACGAATTGAAGAATTCGCTTTTCACTTGCTCTGAATGTTAAATTAAAAATAATAAATTGATTTCGTCGAATTTTTTTTTTTGCGATTCAATTGCAATTTGATGCATTCTTTTATCGAATTATGTAGCTAGCGTTTCTAGCTAGTTTTCGAATATTATAATTCTTAATTATATTTAATATTATTTTAATTTCATATTATAAATATGCAATCATATACTATTCGCAATCTTCATTTGATATTAAGACGATAGAGATGCAGAAAAAATTTCGTTTCGTTATATATATAATTGATTATTAATTTCTAAATAATGAGCTTACTTTTGATTGCATATCATTTTGCTGACTGTATTATCTTTGAGACAGTTAACTTATACTGCTTCCTTATGGTCATATTTTACTGTTTTCTTTGATTGTGCAAAGAATGAGATTCTCACATGAAATTATAATTTGTTCATTTGTACTATTCTAGATTGTTTTAAATTGATCTGACGCGGGAAATCATAAAAAATTGACTTTAATGCTTCTTTCATTGCATTTTGTGTCTTTTTCTTGGAAAGGATAGAGCGATACTACAATGAAAAATTCGAAATGTCAAGAATATCGCATATTTTTTTTCCAGTATTAATAAGCTTAATAATACCCAGAAAGTATCATTAAGTTGTATCATTTAGGAAGTTTGAAAAAGTTGAATTAAATTATATAAAATTAGCTATTGAGGATTGAATAAATATAAAAATTGTAAACTTTTTGAATGAGAAAAGGTAAATTAAATTGCTTGCAATATAGAAAATGTCTTTCTTAAAAGTAGTTATGAATGTGTTATAAGTCATAAAACGAAATCTATTTGTTATATAAAGTTTAGATTGAATTTGAACTGACAATTTGCTTGTCCGAATCGTTAGATTATTTTCACTATTTTTGTTGATTCATCATCATCTCTTTCTTTGAGCACATTTTTTTCTTGTAATATAAATGCAAAAATTTGAAAGATTCTTCTACATCTGAATCTCCAAGTATAAATACCAGATGGTAGGAAGTATCATTAGATTATATATTTCCAAGTTATCTTTCGAAAGAATCGAGTTCATAACAAAAATAGCTAATAAGAACAAAGTAAATATAAAAATTGTAAAATTTTTGTATAAAAAAAAAATTAATATTATTAGTAATATAAAAAACTTTTTTAAGAATGTCTCATAAAACTAAACCTTTGTGTTTTATATTTCATGGAATGTTCTCTCCATTGAATCATCACGTTACTCAAAATAAGCTCGATGCTTCAACTTATTGTCACTGAGAAGATTCTTCATCTTCAATTGGAAGTAATGCTAATTACTTTCTTATTTTGATAAATATTTTATTAATTCGCTTAAATGATGTATGACCCTAAATGTTGCTTTTTGATTCGTAATATAACTGTGAAAGATATGAAAAATATTATCCTTCAGGACGATAGATTCCGTTTCTATTTTATATGAGATTTTCTTGAGAATTACTTTTATTACATATTCATCTAATGAATGCTTTTCTTGCAGTTTTTTTAACTGTCTTATGTAAATTCTTTATATAACGAATCATTGATTATTTTATTTTGATTTTTTTTTTGAAATTGCTAATAAATATACTATATATAAATTGTCATCAGTTTTTTGCGATGATTTCAAAAAACTGTTTCGAGATGTGATATGAAAACTAATTATAATTAAAATATATTTGTAATAGAGTGTTCAATAATAATATAATTATATAAAAAATAATTAATCCATATCTTATAACTTCAATCCAATAATATCTTTTTTCTTGATTCATGAATAAAATCAATCACCATGAATAAAAGGATATTTTCGAGCATTGTTTATTTTGAAATATAAATTAATAATTGAAATTGTTGATATGTAAAATGGTCTATCTATCTAAATATATAAAATAATCTATCTAATTTATTTAATAAATAATATTTGATATAATTATAAAAATATAATTTAATTTCAGTTATTATTTCAGTATGTATCCTTGGCAATGTTTTAGAGGACACTTCTCGATTATCGATAATTTTCTTAATTTTGTTAGAATTCCTTCTTTTGATTTGGAAATTATTCTAGAATTGCTTTTTATAAAAAAATTATTTTTAAAAACATAATATATTTATTTTTTCAAATTTAAATGTAAATATATTATATATATATATATTAATAATAACATTAATCAATAGAAACCTGCGTCAATTTTAGTTTATCTTATGATGGTACAGTTGGATTCATCATCGTTGGATCTATAATTCCCTATAATTATAAATCTATAAAAAAATGTTTGTACGTACTTTTTTTTATTTGCTATTAATATTATTAATATATTATAATATTAATTAATAATATAATATAATAATATATTTATTAATATTATATTATAATATAATATTAATAAATATATTATTATATATAATAATTTGAAATTCTAAATTTTTCTTATTAGACGGAGCTTTTTCTTTTAATTAAAACTTTTCTTTCGATCGGAATTGAGATGAAAACGTTTATAAAAGGATAAATAGGATGCTGATACTAAAATGAAAAATATGCTAAAATAAGAATAAAAATAAAGATAAAGAATAAAATAAACCTGAATCATATATTTTTATATTTTGGTTACATTTTTATATTTTGTACATTTTGAATAGAATTTTGAATCTTGTTCTTATAAATTTGATCGAATCATTTTGATTTTCAATAGTATTAATATTAACATATTTTTACATTAACAAATAAAATTTTTTGTTATTTACTATATAATTGACTCGATGAATTTTGAAAATTCTTAGATATTTTGTTTTTATAAAAATAAAAAAATAATTGAATAATACTTTTAAAAATTCAATAATATTATTATATATTATTTATATTTATATTTACTTACTAGCAATATTATATATTATTTGTATTTGTTCATTAATACGTTTTCTGATTTTTGGTAATATTCTTTATCTTAAATATATGTTAAGATTTATATACAAAATTATAGGATAGAAATTAATTAATAAATTTTTAAAAATATTTTTGTTATTATCAAATCTTATCTTTTTGTAGGATTTTTTATACATGATATAAAAAAAAGAGTCCAAGATTTTGAGAGTAATATTTACTAATAGAAGCAAAAAATATTCAATCAACATAAATGCAAGTATACATTCTTTTAATATAAAATCGATTTTTGTTATTTTCGATATCGTAAATAAGTTTTTTCATTGAATATAAAGAAAGGAATTGATTTAAAAATATATTAGTTCAAAGTTGTCAATATAAAATTATTACTAATATCAAAATAGATTATTTCTTAGACATAATTCAAATATTTTTTCGATATTAAATTTCATTATTATCATTTATTGTTTATTATAAAAAATATAAGTTAATAAATTAGCATTAAATAAATAAAATTTATATATGCATAATTATTTTATTATATTATATATATGTGTACATATATATATATATAATATATAATATAATATAATATAATATATATAATTGCACTTGTGCAATTGCAAGACAGAGCTTTTGAAATTTGTTATTTCGGATTATTATTCTCAAACATTTTGAAAGTTCTCTAATTTAAATCGCTAATGAGGGATACCATAAGGCCATTATAGGGTATCTCTTTGAGGAATATTTTATATCTACTGATGGCTAAACCTTATACATCCCTTCTGCAGGACACATCTCATCTGCAAGCACACTGGAAGAAAATGATTCGATTGTCTCCCAAAGGATGATTTCTCTTAGACTCTATTCTTAACTCTTTACAGATTTGAAGAGAGAGAGATAGGCTCACAACTTAGTGATAGTTTTGAACGTAGTTTGAATGTAGTTATTAGAACGTATAAAGCATAAGTGAAAGTACTAGAATTCTCTTGAAAACAATATAGAAAAATTTATTAGTATAATTAAACACAATTTTGAATTGTATAAAAGTGGATCCGAATTAACATCTGTCTAGCAATAAATCAAGTTCATTCATTTTTATCTCTTCAACTCCTTTGATTTAATTATTATTAGAAAAATTTTAATAGACACTTTACTTGCTAAAATAGTCAATTCCGAACGATTTATACGATTGATTATGGAGACATTAACAAAAGATAATTAATTCAATATAAAACTGTCAATATAATGAAAACAATATAATGCATCAATAAAAACAATATAATAAAAACAGTCAATTCCGAACGATTTATACGATTGATTATGGAGACATTAACAAAAGATAGTTAATTCAATGTAAAACTGTCAATATAATAAAAACAAATATATAGAATAATAATCTCTATAT
Organism: Apis laboriosa; assembly: GCF_014066325.1. Lineage (NCBI taxonomy): Eukaryota > Metazoa > Arthropoda > Insecta > Hymenoptera > Apidae > Apis > Apis laboriosa. The sequence goes on from NW_025223092.1 coordinate 776,810, forward strand.
ATAGAACAAATATATAAAACAATATCTATTGTGATATATCGAATATATATAATAATTCGAGAAGTCACAGTATTTGTTAATTTCATATTCAAATAATAAATAGATATTGTTAACGATTTGAGAATAATATTTTTCATATTCAATGCTAAATGAAAACTTGTTTCGATTGCATTTATATTATTGTTAAATAATGCTTATATTATACTTCTTATTATGTATTAATTATATTTATATTATGCTTCTATTTATATTAATAATAATCTTGAGTTAACAATTAAATCAATTTCTAAATTAATCTCTTTGTTCAAGTTTAATATATTATGACTCATGATATCAAATGTTTATGAGGAATCAAAATCGATTTTATATTTCGATTTTTTATAAAAAATAGAAATTATTTATATTATATATATTTGAATTAATTAAATATTTTTTAATCCTCTTGTAAATATTCTTAAAATCTTTTTTTAACACTTTATATGTGCACGAAAGAATTTATGGCTTGGTTCTTGGACATTTTTTAATAATTCATAATTCAATTAAAATTATGTAATTTTAGAACATAGAATACCAGTTATATAAAATACATTTCTGCATTTTTCTTGATGTAATTTTTAAGTTTTTGATGATTTTATAATCGCCATAATATTATTATAAATTTTGCTAATCTTCCGATGCTTGTATATCAGAATTCTATGCCAGAATCATTTCATAAAAAATTATAATGATTGATATCATAATAATAATAAATATGAGTATCATATTGATATCACTATCATTATAATTTCAACTTGTATAAAGTTTTATTTTATAATTTTCCCATTGAAATGCTCAAGCTTTCTAATGATAATTAATCAACCCGTTTATTTTTGCTAGCCGGTTGTGATGCATTTATATAAATAGTTAATGAGTGGCAATCTCTTACTATCATCCGTTGTCATCAATGTATATATCTATATAGATATAATTCTATGTATAGCATCAATTTTTTTTTTTGCAAATATCTCGAAAATAAATAATAATCATATGTTAAAAAATCATTAAAATCATTAAAAGCTCCATAATATGGAAATAGTGCTGCTTTTATTGACATAATTATCATCTTTACTATCAGATTTCCCTAAATAGATTTTTATTTTCATAATTTTTAAATATAGATAATTTGGAAACATTCCATAAGTATTTATATTCTTTATAATAGTAATAATTTGAGAATTTAATCTTCACTTAATTTTTTCATTGTTTTTCATTAAAAACAAATACATATATGCTATTAACATATTTCAACTATGTTGAATTAATGAATAAAAATTAATTCCGCGAGTCGAGTTACCAGATGCTTTATTCTCACTATTGCTAATAGTTCAATTCTATTTCAATGAATTTCCGCACAACAACAAAATACATATTACGTTATATATCCTCACCACCGTTAAATTAGGCAGAGATACGTCACGCGACACGATACTTGGTTTGAAATTTATCATTAGCTTAGAGATAGATAGTAAAGTAGAATCCATAACTATGTTGAATAAATTATAAAGATATTTCTTTTCATTGTTTCTTTGTTGATCGATACTTTGCATATTTATTAGATTTATTTAACGATTGAATTCCTTTTCTAGTTATGAATACATTCATATATTACTATATATTATATTACTTATTAATTAATGGTTTATATTTATATTATATATACTATATTACTTATTAATTAATGTTTCTATAATTTATAATTTAATACATCGATATAATAAATAATATTATTGTTGCAAGAGACTGAAAATTGATTTCTATTTTTATTTATTTCGATATTTTATTCATGACAATATAGTCTTTACATAAAAAGCAAAAAGACATTTCATCTTTCGAAAACATCTTTCGAACTGTATTAAATCGATATCTTCGATATCTTCGATATTATGTTGATAATAGATTGTCTTGTCATTTCTTGTACTGCGGTTCATGTTTATGGAGTTTCATATTGTCCATTTAATATATATATTTTCATTTAAAATTTTTAATATGAATATATTGCTTGATTGATAGATATTGTATATTCACTTTAACATTAATTCTGGTTATTTTTAATAATGGATAACAATATTTTAATCTTAAATAATATTTATTTTTTATAATGTTTCATAATCAAAAAATATATATTCGCATTTATTTAAATTTGAATATAAAAAAAATATTTAATAATCTCGAATTAATTAATTCTTCGAATGCTTTCTTTTTTGATAATTATAATATAATATAATATAAATTATAAATTAATAATTCTCTTTATATTCACTTCTATTTAATGCAATCGAATCTATTCATAAATTAATACAATTCAATGCTATTTCTTGAGCTTTCATTTTTTTTGAATTATTACATTCAATTTCATAATATTTATTTTGGATGTATTTTGGACATTAGAATGTTAGTGAATTTAAATTTTGGGTGATCTAGAAATATTTTTCAACTCTAAAGTTTTATAGATGTTCTTAAGATTTAAATTTCAAATTTTCTAAGAATATTTGTCTCGTAAATCTTATGCATGTATTAAATCAAAATTTTAAGATCAAAGAAAGTTCATTTGTCTTAGTATAAATCAATCAAAAAAAAAAAAAAAAATTGATACATTTTTTATTAATCTTCACTTACACAATTAATTTAATTATTAAATTTTCAACTATACTTTTGAAACTTAACTTAACTTTTGAAAAATATATGATAAAAACAACATAAAATATAGCAAGAAAATATTCATTCGAACTTGGACAATTCACAGATTTTTTGGATTTGCGGAATATGAAAATAAAATATAAAACATTCTCTGAATGATAGAATTACAATATGTAGTAATCGAAATTAATTTTTCTTCTTTATATATGTGTATTGTTTAATATATATATATATATATATATTAAACAATATATATTTTAATTTAATTATATATATATATAAAATATATGTTCAATATCCTTATTTGGCACTGTATGCATATATTTATTTATAAAGTAAAAATATTCTAATAAAATTTATAATAAATTTTCATATCTGAATTGATGAAAATATGCATACACATACTATAAAATAAAACACTATGATATGATTGCATTGGTATATTATACATGATTTATTTCTTTGATTGCTCCATACAATATGTATAATAATACAATTACAATTATTATTCGTTCATTGATTTGATTCAATATTGGAAATTAAAAATAACATTCCAATAATAATACTTATTTTAAATATATAGTAGATATAATATATTTAATATATTATTTTTATAATTATTTTTTTAGAATTTGCTTTTAATATATATTGAAAAATCATATTGCAATATTAAATGTTAGTCTAGAATTCAATGATATAAAAAATTTTTTGCAATAATTCGAAAATTAAAATCGTTTGGTTTATGTAAAAAAAAAAAGTTATTTAATGATATCCTTTACGATATTATTTTAAAATTATTAAAATTTATGAAGAGGAACTAAGAGGTTGGCAGATTCACCGAAAACTGCGAAGTCTAGAATTCAATGATATAAAAAATTTTTTGCAATAATTCGAAAATTAAAATCGTTTGGTTTATGTAAAAAAAAAAGTTATTTAATGATATCCTTTACAATATTATTTTAAAATTATTAAAATTTATGAAGAAGAACTAAGAGGTTGGTAGATTCACCGAAAACTATGAACTTTAAATGAACTTTAAACAATAGAAAGCAACAGAGCTTAAATAATTTTTATTTCACATCAGTTTTTACTACATAATTCAAGTAGGTATTTAAGTTTTTTTTCATTGCATATAGCAATAACCATTTTATCAAATTTAAAATATTTTAAATTTATTAATTATACATTACATTTTAATTATTATATTATTTTAAGTAATCAAAACTTTTAAAATATTATACGTATCTTAAAATATATCTTATATTATATCATGACTTCACACATATATTGTAGAAGATATAAAAAATCATAAATCTTTTGACAATTTAGTATTTTCCAATTTGAAAATTTTTTTACAAAATATTTTAAAATCGGAAAAATGATAATATTAAGGCTAATAATGAAATAATATATACAAGAACATAATTTATTTTTATGATGAGAAAAAGTGTATAATAATAAACTTTTTCTTTTTAAAAATAAATATTTTAAGAAGTTATTAATAACTATATTAAATAATGTGAATAATATGAATAATATTAAAATTAATTAATATTAAAATAATTGAAACGTTGATTTTTATAATTTTAATTTAAAATCCTAATATATTATTAATTTATAAATGTCATTAATATATTATTAATAATATATGCACAAAATATCTCATATGAAAATTAATCATATTTTTTTAAACATAAATAAAAATATCTTATTTTATTTATAGACAAATAGCAATGTAAAATTTGCATATAAGTGCAATCATCAATAAATCTTTACATTTTTTATGTATATACATACAATAAATTACAGGAATTCATATTTTACAAAGAAATTTATATATTTTGAAAAATTTTGATTTTAATGAAAAATGTATATTTTTAGCAATTTCATGATTTGAAATTTTTGAAAATTTTGAAAATTTCCTTGAATATTCTTGAATATGAAATCATTGTTTAATTTTTATCATTTTTTCATGTTTTGTATACAATTTAAAAAATAAATAACTAAAAAATAAATAGAGTCATAGAACATTAAAGTTTAAATATTTAAGTTTGAATATTTTTCTCTATTTTGCACTATTACGAAGTTATATTGAAAATAATGAAAATAATATTGAAATTTTAAAAAAATTGATTTTGTCCCTTCGAAGTGATATTTCATTTAAAAAAAATTGATCTATATATTCATAATTTTTAATATAAAATAAAATTATTGTTGATTTTCATAACACAATTTATTAATTGAATATATATTCAATTAGTAAGAATTGAATATAAATACTTTAATGGCTGTACATATGTTATACATGTAGGAATGGCCGAGTGTGGGAATAATGATGAGAGGAAGAGCTATTGCACGTGGTGGTTGAAAACACGTGGAAAAGCGAAAAGGTGAGGAGGAAAGGGATTTCATATCTCTAACAAATGAATATATGAAATAATGCATGTGAAGAGGGATGGGATCCCTCTCGTCCCAATCGGGAAACAAAAAAGTCAGTGTGTGATGCGTGTCAGAGAATGTTTGATATGCAACCATGTTTTGTATTTCCCATATTATTGAATCCATTGATATTAAATCCTAATATTTTGTACAAAAGTACAAAGAAGTACTACTTGCTAGTCTCAATCCTACAATTGGGAACTCAACCGGGATAAAGCTAGAATAAGTGATTACGGATTGAGATAGCGTGATGACGACGATAAATGAAAAGATGAGGCACGTATAATACTCGTGGAAACGAATCAGTTAATAAGTAAAAGTGAAAATAAAAAAGATAAAATGAATGATAACTGGTAGATACAAACAAATTGTGAACGTGCTGAATGCAAAAATGACAAAATTAATGAAATAAATAAGATGGCGTCAAATGCTAAAACGTTCATTTAAGAGACGAAAGTAGTGGAAATTCATAATCAGAAACGGAAGAACTATATAGTATAGAAAGAATTATAATACAAAAAATCTGAATGCAGGAAATAAATTGAATGTGAATGAAATAGAAAGAATAAAAGAGTTAAGGGAATAATTGTCGAAATTACGATCAGTAAGAAAGTACGACCGGAATTATGGAAGAGATTAAAATAGTATATAGAGAATAGATAAGAAGATAATAAAGAAGAAGAATTCGAAGAGGAAGAATTAGAATGCGAGAATTCCATACAAAGAAAAGAATTGAAACAAAGTGTGAAGTATTCTCAAGATAAGGAGGCAACATAATCAAGTGTGTTTACTATACAAGATGTCGAGGAATCATTTTACGGATGACAATAAATTATCAATTTTTAAGTGGATTGATAAAATGGAAGAAATAGGTACGTTATTGCAGTGTAATGATCTGTAAATGTTTATATACGGAAAAAGAATGCTGATGGGATCAGTTAAAAAATTTATAACAGGTTTTACATCATGAATAGCCTTGAAGATATGCTTAAGAAAGGAATTTAAAACGACGATAAACAGTGCATAAATTCACACATAGTTATCTAAACGAGAGATAAGAGAAGATAAGAGAAAACCAAAAGAAACAAGCCGACAGTATGTGTACACGATGATTGAGATCATTAGCAAGGACAATGTGGAAGAAAGTACATTGATGAAAGAACATATAATTGATGAAATATAAGATAAGGAACAGAACAAACTCGTATTATATCAAGCACATACATTGGAACAATTAAATATTAATTTAGCCATTTACGACCATATGAAAGAAAAGTCGGAAAATAAAAAATATATAAATAATAATAAAGAAAAAGCGAGACGATGCGATAGAAAGAAGAAAAAATCCAAGCAAATCTCGGACGTCATGTTGCAATATATATGGGATGTGCGATCACGATGCGAAAAATTATTCAGAGCGAGGCAAAGGACCAAAATGTTTCAAATGTAATACTGTTTGGACATATTGCGAATCGCTGTCCTGGTATAGAAAAGATGAATGTAGCAAATTAATTGTATCTCAAAATCAAAATTGATATACGGAAATTATGAAATCTTAACCTTCTACTGCATGAATTTTTATAATGAGTTGAAAAAATATATATGGCTGTTAGTTTACTTAAAAATGAGTATAATCATGAAATAAATAATAAAATTTTATTAAAAAATATTATTTATTGCATTTTATGACTATTCCTGTATGGAAACTTTATATATATGCAAGTACAAAATTAATATCAAATAATTTATATCAAAATATCAAATTAATATCAAATAATTAATATCAAATAAAAAAAAACAAAAAAATCTCCATGAATCACTTTTTTCTGCTTTGAAAGATGGGAACTGGTGCAAAGAAATATCATTATCTTCACTATTTTAATCAATAGAGTTTATTGCTTTTATTACTTCTTCCTTTCTATTGCTAAGACTCGTCTTCAAGTTCTGAATCACTATTTAATGATATATCATCACTATTTAATAATATATTTCGTACATTGATTCTAATTTTTCCATAAAACATTCTTATTTTTTCCATAAAAATTGACGAATACATCTCTATACATATTTTGCATTCATGCGGGAATACATCTTCGAAATTTAAGTTCCCAATTGGAAACGGAATAGAATTTAATAAACGATAAAATGAGTTACGCATTTAATAATACAGGAAGTAAATTATAAAACTAAAGTATTAAAAATCGGTAATCCTCCATTAAAAGAAACACTGACTCGTATCAAGAACAAGATCACAAATGTAATTGGAAACTTCAGACTACCATCGTTGCAGATAACGAAAATTATTTAGTTAAATTTTTTAGTAGTGCCGGCTTGAACAATACCACATAATATAATTCTCTAATTTTTTAAAAGGCATTGACATACGATTACGACAATGCGAAATAGTAAACATTGAAAAAATAAAAGAAAAGTTATAAGCAGTTCAACTGGCAAACGAAACCTCGGTCACGATCACTGATAGAGAGGAAAAAAAGAAAGAAGATTATACTAGCAAGATAAACTTAATGAATGTGTTGTGTAACGATATGACTAAGATAGATATTAAAAGTGAAAATTAGAACAAATTATAAACAATAATATCAAAATATATACTTGCGAATAAAATAAATACAAGTAGAAACGCTAATAAGTAAGCGATAGCGAGTTTCTCTGTTTGTTTAAAACTAGCACCGAAAAAAAAACTAATATTAAATCAGCAGATAAATGAATCGTTAAGAGACGGAATCATTCAACCTAGTAAGAGTGAATATTCAAATCCAATAATGATAGTTCCGAAAAAAGATGTATGGAGTTTGTATTTATTACCGAGAATTAAATAAGAGAATTAAACGTGGTCATTTTCCCATGTCATTTATCGAAAATAGGATTGATGAGTTGAAAAATGCGCGTGTTTTTTTAATCATAGATTTAAAGAATGGATTTTTTTATATACCAATGGTAAAAAAAAGTAGGAAGTACACATTGTTTGTAACATCTGATAGACAATTTAAGTTTTTGAAAACGCTATTCGACTATCAATTAGTCCCTCTAGTTTTCTTAGATTTATTGATGAAAGTATTTAAAGATTTAATAAGACGTAAGATAGTTTTTACATATGTAGATGATATTATAATACCAAATGAAAATGATGAACAAGCATTTGAAAATTTGAAAGAAACATTAATTTGGAAGAAACATTATACTTGAGAACAATGAGTTAACGGAATAAATGTTAGTTTTTAAAGGAATGAATAGAATATCTTAGTTAGGAAATAGAAAAACATGCATGGATATGCTTGCTTTCAAGCGAAGCAAAAGTTAAAGCAGTTAAAAAATTTCAAAGCCTAACGATAAAAGAAGCATACAGTGTTTCCTCGGTTTGACAGGATATTTTTGTAAATTTGTGCAGAATTACTTTGACTTTTGTATGGACTAATAGTCAACAGGAAGCGTTTATGAAATTAAAAATACTATTAATCAAGTATTGCGAATCTATGATCCAGAAACAATTACCGAATTGCATACAGACGCAGTAAAAAAGATTACGGTGCAGTATTATTAAAAAAGACTCGCGAAGAAAATAAGTTTCTGTTTATTATTTTGTTTATTATTATAGCAAAAAAAAAGTCTGATGTAGAAATTGTATTCGTATGAATTAGAACTACTAACAATAATTAATGCGTTAGAAAAATTAAGAGTTTATCTGTTAGGAATTAAGTTTAAGCTTGTAACGGATTGCGAAGCACTTAAGAAAACATTAAAGAAAAAAGTTATCATCGAAAATAGCGCGGTGAGTACTAGTTTTCGAAGATCACGAATAGTAAAGCACAGAAGCAGGATTAGATTAAAATAGATGCGCTCAATAGATTTCCTGTATTAGTTTTAGAAAATCCATTACACGTCATGATTAAAAAGAAACAGGAGGAAGATGAAAGATATCATATGCAATTAAACGTATTTTTATTTTAACAAAATGAACTCTACAAAGACTATTTTGTAGAAAACGACATTCTTATGAAGCGAATAAAGAACAATCAAAAGGTAATTATAATACCAAAAAATCCACAACGGCTAGAAAAATGAAAAAAAGTATCGTAAAAAAATATTACATATTGCGCTTAGAAAAAAAATTAAAGAATTAATTACAGCATTTCATTGCAAATAGAAAATCCGGTAAAAAGAAAGAGAAATTAATGCTCAAGTATTTATCATATCGATTACCTAAGCTCCATGATTATTACATACAGCATATCAACATATTTTAATAATAATTGATTATTTCTCTAAATTCACATGGTTGTATCCAACTAAAACTGTTAGTGCGAAAGAAGTAATAAATAGGTTAAATAAACAGAAAAAAACCTTTGGAAATCCAGAACGAATTATTTCGGATAAAGGAAGTGCGTTTACTTTTAGAAGAAATATTTCTAAATTTCTAAATTTCAAAAGAAGAAATCAAGCATGTATGCAGACAGAAGGAAATGGACAAATTGAAAAGACGATTGAAATCATAATACATTGTAATAACATTATCGTTAAATAATCCAGAGTAATAGTACAAAAATGTTGACAGAATGTAATAATGTATTAATAGTACATATCAACGAGCAATAGGAATGATACTATTCGAGATCATGTTCGGAAATCAAATGCGATTGAAGATCAAGAAATCATTATGTTAATTAATGTTAATTAAATAAGAAATAATTAACGACTACAACGAAAATAATAATGACTTACGTACGATTATTAAAAAGAATTTGATGAATATTTAGGAAGAGAATAGAAGAACGTATAACAAGAAATGTAATCAATCGATTAAAGATAAAGTTGGACTATTTATAAAACGAACCCAGTTCGGACCAAAATTTTAGATAAAACAAAAATATTTCGGACTCTATCAAGTAACGAAAGTGAAGAAAAACGAACGCTATGACGTAATTTGTCAGGGAAAAAGTGAAGAACTATATATAACATCTATGGCGCCGAACTATATGAAAGTGTTGTGTGTAATGAAGAGAATAATTAGAGATTTTCAAAGGCGAAGACTCTGTAGAAGTGTAGCCGAGTGTAGTAACGATGGTGTGCGTGCGTGCGCGCGCGCGGGTGAAAGAGAGAGAGAGAGAGAGAGAGAGAGAGAGAGAGAGAGAGAGAGAGAGAGAGAGAGAGAGAGAAAGAAAGAAAGAAAGAAAGAGAGAGAGAGAGAGCCGTTATGATGAATGAACGCACGTGTTGAAGCGAAAAAGCGAAAAAAAAAACGAATGTAGTCTGTAAAGAGGGAGGAGATGTGATCCTATCGGGAAAAAAAAAGTCAGTAATGTGTGCCAGAGAGTATTTGATATGTAACATGTTTTATATTTCTCATATTATTAAATCTATTGATATTAAATTCTATCATTTTGTACAAAAGAACAAAAAAGTAACCCTGTTACGTTTCAATCCTACATGTATAGTATGTGTATATATATATATATATATATATATATATATATTCAAAATCATATTTAATTATATATATAATGTCCAATCAAATAACATGTACAAACAGATATAGGATAATTTGTTTATAGGATAATTTTGTTGAAAAAAAAATTGAATAAAATTTTTTTGTCCTAGGCTTCGTTTTCAGAGAAATGGAATTTAAAAATTTTTAGAATATAACTGAAATTGATTCGAAATCGATTAATTTTCAATTAGTATTAATAAATTGAAATAAAGTTATTAGATATAAATAAATTATCGATAGAAAATTTTACATGTGAAAATAAATAAAAAATGTAGAATTAATTTTATTTGATTTAAAAATTATTAAAATTTTTATGAAAAGCGAATTTTAGAATTCATCAATTACATTTTTTCATTGTATATATACATATATGTTCAATTTTTCATGAATTTATTTATTTTTCAAAATAATCTTTTATTTTGTATTTTATTTATTTTTAATTTAATTCTATTTAATTTATTTCTATTCAATAAAAAATTATTCAATTTGTATTTAAAAAATTGTCTTTTTCTTCATGCTATTTGTCTGGATCTTATATAAATTTTACAAAATAATATTTATTTTTAAAGTATTGTGCTATTTATGGAAAATGAAACAATAATTGCAAAATCATTTTATCAATGTTGTAAAAAAATGTAAGAAAATGAACGAGAATTAAAAAAAACATAAGTTAAACTTTTTAGAAATAATACTTGGTGAGTTAAAAATTTTATAATACACAGAAATATATACAGAAATGATAAATTGAAATTTTATAACACAAAAATTCTATAATATTTAGTAAATTGAAATTTTATAATACAAAAAAAATTAAAATAATTACATATTATTTAATAATATTTCAAGATAATTATATGAAAGTTAGATTGAAAACAAAAATAAATAAAGGAACTTCTTTAGAACATTTTCCATAAATAGCACAATACTTTAAAAATAAATATTATTTTGTAAAATTTATATAAGACATAAGAAAAAAAAAAGAAAAGAAGAACTTTTTTGAATAGCGATAGTGATAACTCAATTCTAAGTTACAAATTATCATACAAAGGAAAAATTAAATATGTAAATAAAAAATTTCCTATATATATATAATGAATAGATTTTTTTAATTTTTAATATGTTTGTAAAAATATAACCACTATGTATATATATATGTGTATATATATATATACATATATATATATTCAATCCTAAGTGTTTCTTAAAATCATTTAATTTTTAAATTAAAAATTGAATATTTATTATTGAAAAAAGTTCAATCACAATTTAAAATATAGAAAAATATTTAAAAATAATAATAAAATAGTAGCTTATTTATATGTATTTTGATAATTAAAATTTTATCAAGGATAGAAACAATAGAAAAAAATACGAAATAGAAAATTCTTTGGAAAAATATTTATTTTTCAAAATAATATTTAATTTTTAAGAATAATAAGAATAAAAATAATAATAAAAATAATATAAATTTTTAAGAATTATAAAAATTAGAAAAGGAAGATAAGGATTTTAGATATTCTGTAATAAATAAAATATTAACGATAAGAATAAAGTTATTTCTAAAAAAAAATAAGAAATTTTTTAATCATATTCACGGAAAATAGGAGATGTAAATATTTACAATTTTGTCAATCGTGTTATGATAATTCAATTTTGGAAATGTATACGAAATGTATTATTATTTATTATTATCATTATTATTTCATTTATTATTATTTCTATAAGAACAGAAATATAAAAAAGTTCAATGAATGAAAACTTGTTTTCTTGTAGAAGGAAAAAAATTTTTTTTAATTGCCAAAACAATTAATAATAATTTTTGAATATTTATTATTCCTCAATAAATTCTTCAATAAAGTATTTTTGAATATATTTTATATAAACTTTTTTACCTATTTAATCTTGTTAATGTATTATATAAGTTTGATTTTAGTATTTTTGAATATATAACATGTATATGTATATATTAATTTATACATATACGTATATTTATATATAATTATTAAATTATCGATTTTTATGCAGCTAAAATAAATTCAAATATTCAATTAAGATATACATATAGAAAATATACATATTATTCAAAATATATATCAAACTATGTAATATTTATAAAATGTTAGTAATTTTATTATATAAATATTATTTAATGCACATAAGATTTATTATAAAAATTTATTTCAAGCTCTTTTACTAGACTAATTCTATAAAAATATCATCGATTAATAATATTAAAAAATTTTTATAATTTAAATTATAAATATAATTAGATATAAGAGTTTATGCATATTTTAATCTATAATCTACATATTATATCTATTATATTATTTCTATTTCATTAGTTCTATTCCAATAATTTCATTTATTTCTCTACCATTAGTTAATAATATAGATTTCATTAAAATGTAAACTTATGTTCCAACAAATGACAATGTAATTTTTTTTGTCTTTTATATTAACTGTTGATAATCATTTTCCTTAACTTATCAAATTCTTTGTTTTGTATTAACTTAAGTATTTTTAAAGTATTTTTTAGTTTTTTTATTTATTGTTCTTATTACTCTTTCAATTGTTTAGATATCCGTATTTCTAATTGTATATTTTTCTTTATTTAATATTTTCTTATTTAATTATTTATTCTTATGGATCATTACTTTGACTAAAATCTAATCTTTTTCGATGAAATTTTTGTAAGCTTCTTTGATATAATTTATTTGATATATTTAGATTAAAATATTTTAATTAATTGAAATAATAATATAATAAAAGAAAAAGTAAAAAGAAAAATAAATTTATATTTTTCCTTTTTAAAAAAATATGTTTTAATAGATCGATGAATTATTTTGCAATGTATTACTTTTTTTTAATGACATTCTTTAAATATCTTATAATTTTATTTGTAATCTTTTATCAACAATAAATTGATTTAAATTGTTATTAATAAATAAATAATCATTTTCTTGTTTTCTCTTTGTTGGTAAGCTAGATAATGATAAAATCGTCGATAAAATATAAAATGATAAAGTTCTTAATTTCTTATATCAACAGAGCATGAGACATAAAATAATCTTTAAAAAATAATTTTAATAATAATAATTTTAATAATAATAGTCTATTTTATTTATTTTATTTTTAAAATTATCATTACAAAAAAATATAAATATTAATAAAAATTATATAAATCTTATATTCTATGTTATTTATGATTTTGTATTCTATGTTCTGAATTACCGAGCATGCAAGAAATCAAAAATTTTGATCTAATATGCAAGAAATCCATAATTGTTAAAAACAACAAGAAAAAAATTTTTTTTTATTGAATTGTAATATAACATATATATGTATCTATATATTTATTTAGATTAGATTAGATTAAATTAAATTGCATTTTAGAAAAATTAAAAATATCTAATATATTTAATAAAATCTAATATGTTTCCATATATTTTTATATAGGATGTACATTCATATTTGATGAATCGATTCTAGAGAATAAAATAAACATAAAAATTGATATACAAAAATTAATTGAAATTCTTTTGAAAAGACTTTTTCTAAAAAATATTTCAAGAAAATTAATAAATTTTGTTCTTTTTTTTTTCGATTCTTTGCCATTGATAATATTGTAGAAATATTGTAGAAATTTGGTACAATTTCTTTGTATAAATAGTTAATAATAATGCTAACAGATGGTATCGCTAGTATCATCAACGTCTCTATAGAAAACTAGAAATAATTAAACAATAGTTCAATTAAATTCTCCGTAAAAAACATTGTAAGTAATAAAACATTGTAAATTATATAGAATGAACTATTTATCTTAATCATCTGAAATTTTATCTATTGTTTTCAATAATAATTAAAAAAATGTTTTAAATAAAAGTTAAATAATAATTGAAAATTGCATATTATAATATTATTAATTTTTTATAATAAAATACATAAAAAATCTTAGAAGATCAATTTTTTTTTAAATAATATATTTTTTAATTATTTTTTAATTATTTAATATAGTTTAATATTTTTAATTTTTGAAATAATAAAAAATCTTAATATTTTTTGAATTAATTATTTTTTTGCTATTAATATCTTTCTAACTGCAAAATAATGTGCAGCATTTATTATTATATCAAAAAATAAAAAATTTCATGTAATAATCAATGAAGCCATTTAGAAATCATTTATTTTTTCTCTAAAACATATTTTATTACAATTTCTAGATCAAGATTTTTAATTTTCATTTTCTCTATTAAAACTTCATTCATCCCAATTTCCACCTCTTAACCTTGCTCAAAACAATAAAAATCACTATATGAACAAATCGAACTCACCTTTAATCGCGTTTATCACGCACCGATCGTAATTTACAAACAATCAACGCACTGTATCGTATCAAATCGTGTTACAAAGTATCATACAGTGGAATGATTGTAGGGGGTGGCGATCGAAAATATCGAGTTTCCCGGTCGGAGATCGAAAACGAAAGAGCCACCCGTTGAAAATTTTCACCAATGAAAAAGAAAGAAGGAAAATTGCCTCTGTTGGCAAGTAATAATTCCGGGAATGGTGGATTCATCCATGCATGCACACACGCGAGCCAGAAAACGGGGAGGACGCGCATGTAAACGCAGCCGCGGCGGTGGATTACGAATGGAGCAGTCTAGATCTGTCATTCAGTTTAATCGTTTCCTATGCACTCCGTCGGTACCCATTGTCGACCGAGCTCTATAATAATTTAATGCCAGATATAATAAGTTACTTGCTGTCTGGCCGGCTGCCAACCTTGCCCTATTCATTCCTCTATGAAAGCTGAAAAGCGGCCGCCGAACAGATGGAGCGTTAACTTATGGACCGGTACGCCTCGTGCTGCGCGCAGTCATGCCGTTCCACTGAATTTAAACCTATTCCCCGCCCAATCTTAATTGCTCAGTCTCGTTAATTGAGACGATCATTATAGGTCATTAACGTGCGATCAGCCGACATTAGCATTTTTTCATACGCCAGGGAAACAATAACGTCGATTACTGATGAGATCGGGTCGGTTTCCGGCTCGTATGTTAATGATCGGAAAAAAGTTTTCTAGGAGACAATAGGAAACTCGTAATGAGTCATTCTTGTCATATTTTTCAATTTTTTCTTTTCTCTATATATGGGCATTAGTGAAATTAATTAATCGATTTTTAATATGATTTAATATGATCGAATTGAATTAATATGATAATGTAAATTAACAATTGAAATAAATATTTCTAGATTTATTTCTTGTTTTATTTTTTATTTTTCAATATAATGGTTTATAAGATAATGATCGAGAAGAGATTTTCTAGGAATCACAATGAAAGTCATTCTTGTCAGATTTTTTCTTTTTTTTTCTTTTATATGTATTATGCAAGTGAAATTAATTGATTTTGTTTTTTTATTGTGGAATAAGATTTTCTAGGTGTTCGTTTTTTTTTAAATATAATAACTTGTAGATAAATGATTGCGAAGAATTTTTTTAGGGATTACTAAAATTCAAATCACGAAAATGATAATTGTTAAATTTTTTGATTTTGTTTTTTAATATAGTGTTTAATGAGTTGAGAAAGTATTTTTAGGGAACACAAGGAGGTTTATAATAAAAATTATTTTTGTTATATTTTTCAATTTCTCTTTTATATGATATTATATGATATTTTCTATTGATAATATATATGATACATTATATTTTTTAGATATTATGTAAGTTATTGAAATTAGATTTTATTTTCTAATATTGTTCACCAAAATAAGATTTTCTAGATTTTTTTAAATAAAATAGTTCATAAAGTAATGATTGGGAAATTTCTAGGGATTACTCGATTACTTTATAATAAAGATGATAATTTTTCGATTTTGATTTTTAACATAATTCATAACTTAAAAATCGAACAAGATTTCTAAGGATTTTTTTTTTCTTTTAATACTTTTAAATTAATAATTAGAAAAAAAATTCTGTTGCTCATGAAGAAAATAATAATTATAAAATTTTGTTTATTTAGTTTCTAAATAATTGAAGAAAATAATTCTTCAATCACATATTTCGATTCCTTTCCTTTTTTAATTATACACTTCTTGATCACTCATGCTAACCAATATCATCTATTGCGGTTATTAAGGAATCTTCGATCTCAAATAAGTTTCTGACCACTGATATCAGCAGTGGAGTTCCTAAGTAAGTACATTGAAAGCTCTAAAACTAGATTGTGATCAATCCAGTTTAAGCTAATCAATAAAATTTTAATTTAAGATTCCAACATATCTCATATTGGAGAATCAAATAAAATATCTATTATATGATAAAAATTTTTATATTTTAAAAAAAATATAATGATATATAATAAATACTTCGATACTGTTTAAGTTACCTCAGCAATGTTTGGAGAATGCTCGGTTTGAGGATGGAACAGCTTGAATACCGTTTAATATATGACAGTATCCACAATGCAGTCGTGTTAGGCGGCAAGCGGTCGGAATTAATATCAAGAATCTGGAAATTTGTCGGCAGGAGCGTAAGACATTTTAATTACAGCAATTTAAATTCAATAATTTTGGTATTTTGCTCGGGAGGAGCTGCGCAGCTGTTCTACGAATTAGCATACTAAACTTTATCACCAACAGCTCGACAAAGACGTGCCAAGACGGCTGAACTAATTTCGAAGATAGAATAAAGTTGGAAGCGTGCTCGCTCGTCCCTAACCGTCTTCGGAAATCAGAACTTAAAGTAAACTATCTTCGCGATTACTATTTTCATTTGGACTCTACATACTGTCAAAAATTGTGGAATTTACTGTTATAGCATTGAAAGTAAGACAAATTGGAAGTTTTAATCATAATCGCGTGGAACTTTGAATAAGAGAATTGAAACGCGAAGTGATAACGATTAAATATTAACTTTTTAATGATGAGTATTGCACATAATGACTTTTTAGAATAAATAAAACTTTTGTTAAATTTAATTTATAAGATTTTAAAATAATTAGGAGAAAGAAATGAATAATATTAGAAACTAATTAGGAGTATAGAATATTTATCTTATTTTTTTATTTATAAAGTTTCAATATTAATGAAAAATAAAAGAATTGATTTTGTATATATTAATATAATTAGGCAGTTATAATTAGTTATAATTAGGCAGTTAGGCAATTGATCAATGCAATTGTTACAAGTTGACACAAACAATATTTGATCTATAATATTTGATCTTTAATTGTTGGAAAATTGATAAATACAAAAAAATTAAAAGAATAGCATTAAAATTTTTTGTTTATTTGTTATTACTTGTAATCAATATTTTATATCATTATTTGTATATAATATTTATAAAACTATATCTTATTTTTAATATTTCTTATTTTTAATATTATTTATAAATCTATCAGAAAGGAATTGCTTTCAAATATTTTTCATTGGATACTTTTATTTAGTTTAAAAAAAATTTTTTCCTTTTTTTTATTTTGAATTTTCTCTTTTAAGATTTTTTTTTTATATCTATTTATTTTTAGATATTTATTTTCTGTCCTTTTGTCTCTCATGAATCTTTCCAAGGAAGTACATGTATGGACCACTCCTGCGCGAATGCAAACAGATTTTCTCATAATTTTCCTTTCTCGGCAGTTTCTCCTCTATTATCTTCGTTTTTCCTTATTTTTTTAAAATAATATTTATGTTTGCTGTTTTTTTATAATAAATTAAAAACAACCTATATTTGAGTTTCCGTTATATCATTTTGAGTTTCCGTTAAACATTTGTAAATAAAATGTAAAATAAAGTTAAGTTCCTATTTTCTTATTCATTTTCTTTTGATATTAATTAAGCTATAGAGAAATAGAGTTTGTAATTAAATAATTATTCTTAGGAATTGCATGAAAGTTATTTATTTTTAATAGAATTCAAAATGTTTATACATTGATAAAATTTAAAAGTATAATAATATATAAAATGAAATGTAAATGTACAAAATATTATGGAAAGAAAAATAATTGAATTAAAATTAAAAATAAAATTAAATTTTTATTTAAATTTTATCTCTTTGATTCATACAAATATTCATATAATAGAGCACAAAAATGTACATAATAACTAATTGAAATTTCATCAGTAGCGAATATTATTGTTAAACTTCAACAGGTTTTGCACATGTTATAATTAATATCTCATACTTACAAATGATTCGTCTTTGTGAAATTAAATTAAATCAAAGAATTACAATTCTCGAGGTTTCGTTGCAATATTAAATCCTTTTAATCTCAAGGATTGAATAGTAAGAAGTTCCGTTTTAATAACTTACTGGCCCATCAGAAAATAACTTCGTGTAGCAATAGGAAACGCGAGAAAAGGGCGTTGGAAATTATGGAAATTTCAATTTCCTTTATTCAGCTGGACACTTTAATATATAATTTCGAGTATTTCATTCATTTTTACCAATCATTTACTATAGAAAATAATTTTTCGTATATCTAGAGAAAAAATAACAAGATGAGTTAAGTAACCGTTGTATTTCTGACCTAAATAAATTTACTATATTAACAGATACGTTAATTATTAATATTAATAAAGATTCACAGAAATTAAAAATCATAAACAAAATGCATATTTGTTATTTTCATATTTCAATAATAAATAGAAGTAAATTATATTGTTTTCTATATTCTACATTAAATGAATTAATATTAATTAACATTAATTAGGAAAATTGTTGAGTTAATGTTCTCTTAAATTAATGTTCTCTTTCTATTTACATTTAATATGCTGCGAAATTTATTCACGATATTGAATATTCAATGATAAAAATTGATTTTAAGTTAAAAAGATTATTTATAAGATTTTTTGTTCCTCTTAATAAGTATTATAAGTTCTTTGGATTCTTTTCTATTAACATATATGTATATTTCTATACATTTTCCTCTATAAGTAATATAGATTAGATAATATTATTTAGTATTATTATCGCCATGAATAAAATTTAGATTAAATTGTTCAAAATGTTGAGCTTAATAATATTTATTTCAAATAAATCAAAAACAATGAGATGATTCCTTTTTTGCATATTTAACATAATATTTATTTCAAGAACGAAAAAGGAAAAAGCTAGAAAGAAAGAAAGAGATAAACAAATGATAGAATGGTGAAAAGGGGTGAGGAAAAAGGAGGAAAGAAATAGCCAGGGAAAATTTGTATTCAATCTCAGTGGAACTGTTTTGTTTTACTCAGTTTGCCTACATATATTACATCAGAAGACGTGCCCTGCCTTTCAAATAATCTTTATATTATCAATGCGGTTTTACAAGTCACGTGAGGGAGAGAAAGCAGTTCTTGAAGCGGACGTCGCGTCGCGTCGTTGTTGCATATGTGCACGCTTTATCCGCGGCTACGAAGAAACCACCAATTTTTTTCTCTTTCTTTCTCTCTTTTTCTTTTTCTCTTTTTTGAAGAATTAGTGGAACGCTTGAGGTGTAATAAACGACACCACTCATCAGCGAATTACTTTTTCATAGCATTCTATATATTTTTTTAAGAGCGACAGTAAAAAGCTTTTGATAGCTGGCCCTGAGACTTCTCTTTACATCTATCGTCTGAGACATGAATTTGATAAAAATATTATAAATGTGTTTTGGAGGAACGGAAGATTCTAATTTTACATGCAATTTTTGTTATTTCTTTTTTTAAATTTCGAATGGAGATTGAAAATTGGTGATTTTTTTAGATTGAATCGATTGGGTTTTAGCAATTAAATGTATTTCAGGTGGAAGGGATTTATAAGATGTTAAAGAATAAGACTCTACGAAAGTTTGAGAGTTATCGAAGGAAGTAAGAAATTGTTGAAAAATGCTTAAATGAAATTGGATTTTGTGAAGTAATTCTGAATTTATAATTATGTGGTAAATGAAATATTTTGAGAATGTTTTAAAAATACCATTTAAAAATATTATTAATTAAAAAAAAGTAAGAATTGATATTTTCTTATTATTAAAGATAATTATGAGATAATGAAAAAAGATAAAAATTTGTTTGATAAGATAAAGATAAAAAATGATCATTTGATAACTTTTTAATTATTTTTGTTATTTTTATCTTTAGAATTTGATTTTATCTTCTTTTATATATTAGGAATATAAAAAGTCTATTTATTATATGAACATTAAATAAATTATTTTTAAATTATTTTTAAAGTTTTTTACTATAATAAAAATCATTATAATGATAATTATAATAAATATAATTGTATAATTGTATAATAATAATTGTATAATATAATTGTAATAAAATTATAATATGAAATAAAATTGTAAATATAATTGTAATCATTAAATTAATTCATTCAAATTAAAAATAATTTCTAATGATTATATATATGATTTTGATGTACTAAAGAAATTATAATAATAAGTAGAGAAATTATTTAAGAAATTATTTAAATTGTTTTTATTTTAATTTCATTATTTAAGCAATAGTTAATCATGATTTTTTTCATTAAATAGAAAACATATTTTGAATATATGATATCTACTATGATATATGTTGAATCTCAGAATATAAAGAATTAAGGCAAATTTTGTAACTTCTAACAAGCAAAACAATATTTGCAATGAAATAAGGGGCATTTCTGCTTCGATAAATGTAATTATTCTAGAAGTATATTTTGTTTATCAGGAAAAGCATTTGTAAAATTCATCGATCGATAAAAAAGAAAACATGCTGCTCAAAAATGGAAAGAAATGGAATACAAGGAATGGTGAAAATGTTATTGCGTCCGAAATAAAAAAAAGGAATAGAAATAAACGAAAGAAGAAATAGAAAAAGAAAATCTTTAACTATCCTGGCTTTCGATGCGCCAGATGGCAAGGCTCTATTAGGATTTAATGGAATTATTGATATAATTTTAGTAATACTTCGACTTGCGTTACCGCGAATTTTCTGATCCAAATCAATTATTTTGGCTTTTATACGCAAAACAATAAAGTGGACCATCGTGAAATCGGTGGAATTTGTTCGAATGGAGGAATATTGTTTAATAACGTAACATTCGATATTTTGTTGTGTTTACAAAGAACTTACACGTTTCTATATCCGATTGTTTGTAATGGTATTTTTATATCAAAGATATTTTTATAAAAATAAATTTCTTACTTAAATAAGATTTTTATTTTATTTTTTATATTGATATATTATTTATATTGAATAATATTATCTAAATAATGATGTATTTGAAAGGTAAATTATTTATATATTTTTTATTTTATTTTATTTCATACTAGTAGATATTTGCTATTTGATTTTATATAAAAATGCTTTTTTGTAGTGGAATGATTTTGTATTCAAATTCAATTAATATAAATAACTTCTATGTGCTCATGCATCGAAAAAAAATCAAATATGATCAGACAAATAATATAAGATCGTAAACAAAGAAATAATATTAGCATTGGTCAAATTATACGGATATATAGATACAATAGATTTATAAATACGACATGTTTGATTATAATTTATCTATATCATTTTTGTGACTATGTTGAATCTACAGACTGCAGAATTGGGCACAGATTGAAAAATGAATTAATTAAAATTTTAAATAAAGTATTTTAGGATAATATTTATATTATTTATAGCTGTTATATTATATATTATATTGAGCATTTTATGTAATGTTTGGGGTTATAATTAATTGCTTGATATTTTAAATAATAAATTATTCAAATGATATATTGAAATAATTTTATTTTTAATTTCAATAATTAAAATTTTTTCCATGTCTATCAGAATGTTAATATTCTCTTTAAAGAGTTAATTCCAGAAGCTAAAACAAACATAAAAATTGATGTATAAAAATATTGTTTGAAGTTTATTTATTAAATTTATTTAAATTTAATTAATAATTTATTTAGTAATTTGAATTAGCATTAGAAAAAATAAAATAGGATTGGAATAAGATGGTAGTGTAACAGAAATAGAATAATTTCGCTTAGCATTTTAAATTTTTATCTATAACTTAATGAATATTTTTGTATACCAATTTTTGTGTTTATATTATGTTTACATTGTTATGTTCATGTTTGAAATATAACTGACTACTGATATAACTATAATTTTTTTATTGATTTTTTTATTGATTTGATTATGAATAACGTATTTGTTTATCTTCAATTATTTTATTATATTATTATATTTTATTCTTATTATTATATTTTATTATTATATTATTATATTTATATTATTATATTTTATTCTTTTTATTATATTTATTCATTTATTAAGAATATATTACTTCTCTGTCATATATTTTATTTATATGATTGAGTTATATTTATTTGATATATTTTATATAATAAAAATATATTTGTTTACAATTGAACTATATTATTTGTATGTCTATCTTATTATTTATTATATTTATTTATATATCTAATTTATTTAACCTGAAGATTTGAAAGAATTTTCAAATTATATTAACTTAAAATTATTTTTTAAAATTCATTTTGAAGTAACATAAATATTTCATGAAATATTATATTGAAGAGTAAATTAATGTATTTTTAATTATTTTTAATTATTTATTCATTATGTTAGGAAATAAATTATTTGTTATTTGTTTGTTATTTATTATTTATGTTATTTATTATTTAATTTTGATGAAAATAATTCTTATATTTTTAGTATAATAGATTAATAATAATATGATTAATAATAAATTTATCATTCAATACTTATTTTGAATATTATAAATAAATTTTATATAATTTTATTATATATAAATAAATTTTAAATGAAGAAATGAACATTATTTTTTCAAATAATTAATTCTTTAATTTATTATTTTTTCAATAAGTCTGTCTATGTTACAGATAATTTTTTTACTATATATTTGACTATATAACTATACCACTTGCTTGATTATAATTTAAGAATCATAATACATTTATTGACAAATCTCTAAGACTATTAAAAATTTATCATTGTAAAATCCTTTTTTATCACGATATCTTGTAAATGCAATAAGATATATTATATTCAATAGAACATTTCATAACCAATTTTTCAATGTCGAACAATTGCATTAATATATCATAGTAACAAATATATAATGAATTTCTCAGTTTCTCGGTTTCTCAAGCAAGAAACCTCGTTCAAACGTCATTATTTAATGGACGCGGAGTGGAAGTCGGAGAGCGGGGGTGGCTTAAAAGTGAATAAAGGATAAATCGTATTTATCCGAGCGGTGGAGAATCCCCAGAGGCTATCGCGATACCACGTGTCAATAACAGGTAACGATTTCATGACCAACTTTATCCTCTCTGTACAGTTTTATCGAGAGTGCAATTAATCTTGTCAATGTGTAACATCCTACTGTGCAAAATTCTTATCACGTGTAACATTACCGGATCCTTTCTACATTAGCATTCTTTGTTTCGAGTTTTAAAATGGAAGAATTTACTCAATTTTGAAGTCCACATTATCAATTATTACTTTACAAGATACTGGTACAAAATTTTTAAATTTAGTTTCTAAGAATTTAAACTAATAGAATTGGTAAGATCCTAAAATTTGAATCTGAATATAAAATTAAATAATTGAGTTAGACTTGAAATTTGAAATGAAAATGAAACTGAATGAATGAATCAAAATTAGGATTGAAAAAGTAAAAGTATATGATATTTAAAGATATGAAAACTTATAATCAAAATTTGGAATCGAGAAGTGTAAAAATCTTGTATTTAAATAATATTTGAAAATGTAAATGAAAAATAAAATTTAAAATTTAAACATAGTGAAGCGAAATTAGTACTTTGAAATACAAATATAAAATCTAAATTCTTAAAACTCTTTCTCTTTCTTCTCGGAACTTAAAAATATCAAAAAATAAAATCAGAATAATGGAATTTGAATATAGATATGCATCTCTGTAAATTTTGTAAAATTTATTTTATTTGTAAAATATATAAATTTGAACAATATAAATTTGAACAATAAATAAATATATAAAATACTTTAATGTAAATCATTTTAATAAACTTAAAATTTATAATAAAGATTATAATAAAGATTATAAATTTTATAATAATAATAATAAAGATAATAATAATAAATAAAAGATTAAAACCTTAAAGCTTATGTAATTTAATAACAAAAATATGATTTTTAAATATTTATGTTAAATTTATTTGGAATCTTTCAGTTATTATTAAAAATTGAAGAATATAGCGAATACAATGGATTAATATTTTTAAGGATATTTTATTTTTAAGTATTATGATTCTTCCGTATCGAAGTTTTTCATTTCGTCAGAAGAAGTCCTTTTATCAACGTTCATGATCGGAAGTAAAGTTTTATATTTCATACTTTGATACATACTTTATGAGATCCGCTTTTTGTGATTCCGGTTTCATGCATCGACAATTTATGCGAACATTTTCTCGGCATCAAAGGTATCATGGGAAGCACGATTTATCCAAATAATGTTAACAGTATATCTTATATATATAATATTTATAAATATATTTACGCATATCGCAATTATTTTGAAAAAAATTTTGAAAATTTTTATTTTAATTTCATATATTTTCTTTAAAAATTTTTTTTAATCAAAATTTGAGTGCATTAGAGATTTATTTTATTTCTAATTATTAATAAATAATAAGGGTTAAAATTTAAAAAATTGCTGAATTGCTAAATTTTTGTTTTTAGCAATTATTTCAATTTTACTTAAATTACTTAATTTTACTTAAATTTAAATTTATGCGGGAAAATCCTACAAGCAATCTATTTTAATATTTTCAAAGATATTAAATACATTTTTTTTTAATGTATTTATGTATTTAGTAACAATAATTATATAATTATATAATAAATTATATTATATAATGTATTTAGTAACAATTAAAAATAGAACAGAATTTAATATTGTGTAAAAAATTTTCTTTTGAATTGAAATGAAAAATAATTATTTGAAATAATGGTTACTTTAAACTCAAATGGTTACTTCAATGAATTATTTCTTAAGTTCAAATTTCGTTAATTTTACTAGAGGCTGAAACATTGATGAAATATTTTTTTAATACTACTTCAAATAATTAAATAATTCTTTCTAATGTTTCATGATTAATGAAAATTAGTGAATAATAAAAATTCGTTAACTTTTAAAAAATTTCACTCAATTTTATTTTCATCAATTTAAATATAAATAAATTATATTTGATAAATGAATCAAATAATAGTTAAAAGAAAGTTTATTTAAAACTAACAATTGTGATTTGTTGCAGAATTTTAAATTTGCAATGAAAAGTATTAACTGGCGTCAGTATCGAAAGCATGTATATCAGCTTGAAAGCAACAAGTTCATCCCGGGTTGTTCGAGTTTATTTTGTGTCCTCGCGAAGGCAATAAATACATTATGCGCTTATTTGGGATTCAAATAAGCCGACACTTCGTATAAATGAAAGTTTTGTGTCAAGTGCAACATGCCGTTTCAGACAATAATACATTTCCACAAAAAGTTTAATCGGTGAAATCTCGAGAGTGGCAAACGCCTCGACGAGATAGCGACATCTCTCGTTCTGAAGAAATATTCACATGCGAACATTATAAATTCAAAATGGAGATATAGAGAGATGCAATCGTGCGAGTCAATTTTATTTATTTATTTTTTTTTTTTTGCTGATATTGAGAATTACGCTCCGACAATGTATAATAATATTGAAGAACTGTTGAATTTCTTGATTTATTCGTAAAACGAATATGTTTGCTTTGCTGTTTTCGCTTTTCTCTTATTATTAATTAATCTTATTTTATTGTTTCGAATGTTGTTGACAAACTCAGAGGAAACTCATAATAAAATTCAATTTAAGAAGAAAATTATATTTTTTAATAAAAAGAATTGTATCATAAAAGATTGAAAATTTGTTTAAAAATCCTTTTTTCTTATTCTTGATAAATAAAGTTTGTCATTTCATAAATTTTTAGTAAATCTTTTATACACAGAAATATTAATCAATATGAAATATTCTATTTTATTTATCAAATTTAGATAATTTGATAATAATAATTAGATAGTATGATAATTGGATATATTTGAATAATTTAGGTTTATGATGAATTTAATGATGAATTTGAGATAATTATTTTACTTCAATTTTTTCATAAATAATTATAGTTGAAATTTTAAAAATTGAAAAATTTAGAATTACAGTGGTATAAATTCAATTGTTGAAAAATAGAATTATGGAATAATTAATTCACATTATTTTATTTTATTTATCTAAAAGTATTTTAAATTATTTCAATACATTTATTTATTTTATATAATAATAAAATTTAAATTATTTCGATGTATTAATTTAGAGCCAACACGATATTAAAAATGGAAATAAAAACTAATAAAAATATATATATGAAGAGAATTATTATTTTTTTATACATATATTATCATATAAATATTATATATTTTCTTAAAAATCTTATAAATATATATGAATTTAAAAATAATTTATATTATCATTATGATTTTCAATTTCCTAATTAACAAATGCTTAGATATTTATGAATTATAAATAAACTATAGATGTAAATATTATCTATAAATAATATATTATTAAATAATATATAATATGTAGATAAATAATAAATAATATGTAAAAATATATATAATAATTATATGCTTATAATATATTATAATAACATACAATGCTTATTGTAATACATAAAATATTATATACATGAAATATTCATAATAATATACATAATATAAATTTGCATTTTTTCAGCTTAAATTTCATCTTATTATATTTGGTTTAAAAGATTAATTACAATCTTTTAAATGATTATGAATTTCATAAATAAAGAAATTTCGTGTCATTCCATATTCATGTTATCTTAAGAAATTAATTACTCTAAACATTAACAAAAAAAAATCAAAGGAAAAATATGAATAAAAATTTAATAATAGTACGATTAAATATTAATAGAACATTTCAATATATTAAAATTCTTTATATAGACTTGTATATAAATGCAATTATTTCCAATTAATTAAAAAAATTTTTCTTTAAAAATAGATTTTGTTTCAAATTAATATTTTAATGGATTTGGAAGATAAAATATCTTATTATAATATATATATATATATATATATTTGATACTTATGATACTATTTGATACTATATATATAATTAATTGGAAATAATTGCATTTATATATTAAATATTTAAATATATATATATATTAAATATATATATATATATACATATATTAAATATATATATATATATATACATATATATATATATATATATATATATATATATATATATATATATTAAATATATATTTAAAATATCATATTTAAATAGTAAAGAGTATGAATGAAGAGTCAGACATCGTAACCTACTTTTTCCCTTGCGTACGCGTAGTAATAGTAAATAAATTCCGGAGCAAGGTCTGTGACTGATTTTTATCACGTGAAAAGTTGAATCAAAAGATGCAAGACGTGAAATAAAAGATTATTAAAAATTATTAAAAACGTAATAAAAATTTTTACCCATGTTAATATTAACTATAAAATATCACATGATATAAAAATTGTTTTAAACTGTTTTAAATTGTTTTAAGGAGATTTTTCTTTAAAATATAGGCTGATGATATTAATTTTGTGAGAACCAGAATAATGGTAAAATAATAATAATATGAGAATTTTAAATTATTAATATATTTTAATATATTTTATTAATATATTTTATTTTTTAATATATTTTATTTTATTTGTTACCTACCTTATTTTGAATTATTGAATGAATTATTGAAATTTATAGAATCATTCTAATATAAAAGAGATAAATCATGTTATAATTTAAAGTATCAAATTTAAAAAATTCTAAACAAAAAACACATTTATTCTAAAATTTTTTCCAATTTCAAAAAATTTCTAAATCCTAAGAACTTCGAATTAAGAACATACTTGTCCAAAAATCTTTTCTGATTATTCCAAACAATAAATCCAATGCGATAAAGTAATAATTCATAACAAATTATTATAATCTCTTTATGCTATCAAATGTAGACTAGCCAACCTACGAGCATCGAAGGGGAAATATCGTAGTGAGTGTAACGAGGCGGTGAGAAGGATGAGATCATTTCTCGGAACCGAGCAAGTATGCTTATATTAGTAGCCGTAGGTGTCGCGACGCGACGCGCCTTGTATACCGTCGCAATTGCGCGCAAGCTTCGGTATATAATTGGGATGAATATTGAGAAGTTGGCAGTGAAGTTGTAAGTAAACTTGGATGCCTCGGGGTGAGCCCGCTTCGCTTGAGAGCAGAGACGTGTTGCGGACAGATCTCTCTCTCCTCTCGCCTAACCCACACCACCTTATTCACCTATCGCCTCTCCTGCCTTCTGCAAAACTATACGAATATTCTGGATTATCCAACCGAGAACGAAACTGGTATTCGCAGGCGCAGCTATTCTTTGTTTGTATCACGAAATTTAGATCCATGAAATATTATAAAATGAAAGAAATTGATAATATAGTATTAAATTGTGTAATAGCATGATCGAATATAGTAGGATTTTTGACAGTTGAGGATGTGGGAAGAAATGAAGAAAATCGATAAGTTAGATGGACATCAAGATATTTGACGATATTTTTTTCTTATTTTTTTCATAAATATTTGCAAATTTCTTGTCGTGTTGTAATTTATATAAATATAACTTATTATTATTAAATATTGAAAAATATTGATTTTTGAATTTTTTGAATTTTTAATTTTAATAATCTTAAATCAAATCTTAAATTTTTAACCTTAGTGTTTTTAATTTTCTTTTAGAATTTATTTTTTTGATTTTTCTTAAAAGAAAAATATTCGTCATGATAAGTTTTTAATTGTAGAATATAAAATAGAAAATATTTTAAGTAATAAATGTTAAATATAATTGTTATTTCGTCCAAGAAAAATACAAATTAAATACAAAACAATTAAATACAAAATGTAAGCTTCGTTTGTTTCAAAATTAACTATAACAAATAGATAAATATTGAATAAAATATTCACATTTTTAGACTTAAAAAAAATAATGAGAGATTCTTTTCTTTGCTTATGATTGTTTTAAATTTTTGTAATCTAGATAGTTAGTTATCTTCAATTTTAATTAATGAAAAAAAAAAGGTTAAGTATATTTTATTCTTATTTTTATCTCTTTACGATATTATTTTTCATTTAAACAATTTTTTTTATTTTAGTTAATTCAATTATACAAATATTCTCGATTGTCCAATTGTTCAGAATTAAAATGAAAAAAAAAACGTATTCTCTACGTGCTCGTTTTCATCACGTTTTAAAAAATTATGGAATGAAATATATACAGTTCTGTGTGATTTATAAACGAATTTTATTATAGTAATATACAAAACTCTGGTAGAATTCATTTTAAATGACACAGATTCGCCGCAAACAGTTTCCAAGCGGAGCGTAATTTTATTATGTCATTAAGATAAGTTAAAGCGTTTTTGAAGATAAACGCTTATTGTATAAGTATGTGGCGTGAAATACGATGTTTCAAGATTTTTTTTCTAAGAAATCAAATTTTATAATATGTAATTAAAGTAGAAATTGCAAACGAAAACAAAAATGGAACGACAGATATGAATAAACATATAAGAAGATTTAAAATGCATATAAATAAAAATTAAACAAATATAAACATATACTAATTATAATAATTGAAAAACAAAATCATATGTGTGCAATATTTATGTATGCATAATATGTGCAATTTTTTCATTTTTTTATTTATAAAATTGTTCTGTATCTAATTTGAATTTGTAATAATTCATAAAAGAAAATCAATAAAATAAAAACTAGAAGAATATATAATAAATTGGTATAATATTAATGGGAAGAGTTTATATGTAGCATTCAGAAAGCATAATATTAAATTCCATAATTTCCGCTATAATATTATATCAAATACATATATTATTTATGTTCTTTTTTTCATGTTCTTGCAAATTTTAAATTTTTTATAACAATTTATTTGTTCATTATTAAAACTATCTTATTCGAATAATTTATAGTTTAATGTAAATTATATAGAAAATATAATAAATATAAAATAAAACATATAATGTAAACGTAAAATGTATAATAGTAAATATAATAATCAATATAAAAACGATCTTGTTTTCAAGTATTGATTCAGAATCGACTTTAAAAATTTTACTCGAAAACATTATTAGTTTCATTTTTCTCAACTCGTATAAGCACGCAAACGTGCGCTTTCGAATCAAAGCATTCCAGATAAGTGCAGATCCGGTTTGTATGCATCCAGTAACTTTGTAAATATTGTATTGATTCACTGTTGGACGTATTTTAAATTTCCATCATGGTTTCTATTTGAACCTTTGTATGACGCAACTTATAAAATTCATAGAGAATATTTTCTTGCTGCGAATACCTTCGAACGTTCTCTAATGGATTTTCAACATTCATGAGAGGAATTCTTTAAACACGTTACGTTGAACAATGAATAAAA
This sequence comes from Apis laboriosa, assembly GCF_014066325.1. NCBI lineage: Eukaryota > Metazoa > Arthropoda > Insecta > Hymenoptera > Apidae > Apis > Apis laboriosa. The sequence continues at coordinate 807,972 of NW_025223092.1, forward strand.
TTCAGATTTTCATCGAGTTTGGGTTATTCAATTTTTCATTTAGTAACGAGAGAAAATTCCATTAACCATAATTTCTGTATTAAATATATTTTCGTATTATCGAAAATGAAAAGATTGATAATGCGTATGCAAGCATGAAATAGTGTGCATACATATTTATATAACCTTATAATCAGTGTATTTAATTAATTAATTTAAACTTGTTTGAGATTAATTAGATATTTTTCCAAACTTTATTTACATGTACATTTTTTTTACGAGCCAAATTTAAAAAAAATAATAGAAAAAGAATAAATCATTCATTTGTGTTTTTGTCTTTATCATTATAATATTTTGTCACTTTTCGGTCTATATTAAATCGTAGAAGACAGAAATTTAATTTTATTTTTTTTAAATTAATTTATTTTTGAAATAAACTTGTATTAAAAAAACAAAGATAATTTCTTATAATTAATATCTTAATTAATATCTTAATTCTTATATTAATCTTATTTATCTTAATTAATATTTTAATTAATATCTTAATTCTTATATTAATCTTATAATTAATTGTAAAAAATGATTATTTTATAAAAGTATTCAGTTAAATTACTTTTAACAAATTATATTGTTTTTTAAGTATTTTTTAAATATTGTCAGATCAAAATAATAAGAATTAATTTTTTTTTATAAAAAATTTAAAAAAAATTATAAAAATTTATTTTTTCTTAATTCTTAATGATAATCGTTATTTTTTATCGTTAATGATTAATATTATTTTCTAACTATTAATTATTATAAAATTTAAATTATTTTACCATGTCATTTTTTTTATTAACAATCAGAAAACGTGGATAATGATGTCACGCTATTTATTCTATACTTCTATTAGATTCAGATTAAATTCAGATATTGTGGAACAAAATGCGAGAAATTTTATATATTAATTATATAATTTTATAATTTATACAATTATATAATTTATCTTATTACATATATTTATTCATAAAGCAAAATTTATTAAGTAACAATTAATCTAACGATAGACCATTAGATTAATTATAAAAAAAAAAGAAACAGAAAGTTGAAATTTTTCGAAGCAAAAAAAAGATAAAAAAAAGATGAAAATATCAGACGAGTATATATATATACGTATACGTTTAACAATTGTTCATATTTGTATGCAATTATCGCGACGATTATAATAGGAATCAATGCGTGAAAAGTAATCTTACTGCTTGAAAGCAGAGACATGTTGCGGATAGTTACCACTGCATTCTACTCGACTTAACCACGTTATTCACCTATCGGAGTTCCACGTTCAAAACTATGCGAATATTCTCGATCATCCGACAATCTGATGGAATTCGTGCACGACAACGGGATGTACTTCGGTTATCAGAATAGAGACGAATGAAGTCCATCATTTTTTTTTTGCTCTCTCTTGTATTTTTTTCTTTCTTTTCTATTTTTTTTTTTTTTTCACTTTTCTATTCTTTTTTGAACACGATTCGACATGTACGTTTTGATGGCTTACTGTACAAATATTGTATGCTCACTTTTTGAAAAAGAAACGGATTTAAAAATTCAATGGTATGATTAATATAGGTATACGAAGTGGATTGTTTAACTTTGCTAACTTGAATTTACTTGTAAACTATTTGTTATATAGAAAAATGTTTTGAATAAAAGTTTTTTGGTATTAAAGGGAATGTGCAATATAATAATTAATCTTTTTGTAATAATTAATACAATATTTGGCTATGTGATTTGAAAGAAGTAAAATAAAAAAAAAGTTATTAAAACTATTATATGTAGTTAAAAAGCAGCAATTACAAAGATATTCTTTAATTAAGTTTTAATTTAAAGTTTAAATAATGTTCGAAATACTGTCTTTTACAATTAATACAAATAATTACACAATTAATAATATAATACACAATAATACACAATAATAGTATAACGATACGATTCTTCATATTAATCATAGATAGCTTACAATATAAATTTCATTTTTTGATATTCTCAACAGAAATTAATTAAGTTATGTCGAGTTTAGAGATTGAATTCATTGTTGTTTATTGTTTTTTGTTCCATAATTTTTCATCAAAAAATATCTTGATAACTATTATATAAATAGATTTTAATCTTATATATCTTAATTGCTTTTTGTTCGATATTTAGTATCTTCTCGAATTCTATAAACAAATATTATACATTACAATTAAAAGAATGAAAATTAAATTTTTTTCAAAGAAAAATTTAAAGTGAGATATAAAAAAATTAATTATTATATTATATACAGTCTTTTAATATTAAAATTTTGATTAAAACATTTTTTTTATACAATAAATAATTTGCAATTTAAATGACAGAATTAAATTATTTATGTTTATAAGTATATTGTTATATATTTATTTTGTAAAATTATTTATGCACAAATAATATATTTATATATAATAATATAAATATATTATATTATATAAGTAAATTTATATATAAATTAATAATATTTTTATATATAATACATAAAAATATTATTTTTAATAAATTTATAAAGTAAAATATACACATATAATATATTTAAAAAAACAACTAAAGAACAAAGAACTATTTTTTATATGTAAAAGCTCAAATTTTGATAGATATATAAAAAATAAATATATAATGTTTATACGATAAACCATTTATATGTACATATTTAGTCATCTTTATTATAAAATATACAATGTATAATTAATATAAAATAAAATATATAATTGATATAAGTAAAATAGTGATCTTAAGCACAGTGTAAAAATTATTTAAAACAATTGCAAAATATTAATCAATTTAAAATTATCGATCAAAGGATTATGGGATGAAATGCATCGAAAAATAAAAATAAAATATTCAAAAATCAGAAAAACAATTATAAATTATCCTAAAGAATATTCAGAAAGATATATTAAAATAATTTATTATTCAATTACATTAGATAATTAATGCTATTATTACTTATGAATGCAATAATTAATATATTGATCAACGAAATATTTTATAATTTGTTTAAAAAATAAATTTATATAATATAGTTTAGATTTTGGATAATATATCTTAATATCTTTACATATATATAAATAATATAAATTCACATTTACTCTACTAAAAAAATATTTAAACACGGTATAAATTTTTTGATTCTGTCAAATGACCAAATACTTATGGATAATAGTGTACGTGTGCAATAAACATAGTCTAACGGAGAGAATGTAATATTGAATATTTTACCGAATAATAATTTGTGGCGGGGTGGGTTATCGATGACGCGTTACATATATATGTGCGCAGAGCTTGTATATTATAAAAGGCATATTTTATACGATGAAATCAATTGCGTGAAAGAGAAGTGTCGTCCGCGATAATGTAGATAAGAGAGAAGAAATATTTGGAAATATTTAATTATTGCGATTAAATCGGATGAATGAAAGAATTGAATAGTTTCGTAATTTTCTCATTTGATCATTATTTTTTTTAAATTAATATTATCCAGATTATCAAGAAATGATTAAATTTCATTTTCGAATATTATTTTTTAAACTTTTCTTTTTATTTTCTTATATAATTTGAATAGAAATTGATGAATAGAAATGAATTATTAATTATATGTTAAATTTAATTTAATTATTTTTAATTTATTTATTATTTAAAAAATATACAAATTTAATTATTTATTTAATTAATTTATTTAATTAATATACAAATTTAATTATTTTGGATGATTTTAAATATAAGATGCAACGAAACGTGATCACATTTTTCTTAAATTAATAAATAATATTAAATAAACATTAATTTAAAACTATTATCATAATAATATGAAAAAATATAAAAAATCATTTAAATAACAAAGAAATTTTAAGACGTGATTTTTAGAATTAGTAAAATTGAAAGAATTATTATTAAAATCAATATAAAATATTATAGGATAAATTCGTTTTTAAAATGAAGAATATTATTATTCATAATTGTTCTATTTTCTAAAATCATTTTTCTTAAGTTTCTTAAGGTAATGATTAATTTCTTTTATTATATATAATTAACAGTGAATAATGCAATAATGTAATAGATTATTTTATTAAAATGAATTTAACATGAAGAATATCCATTTAATTTATGTAATTGAATACGGAATTTGATTTAACTATTATGTTAATTTCTGATATTATTATTATATGATACAATAATTTATGTAAACTAATATTGAATATCGGATGCCTTTTGCTTACTTTTATTCGTTTTTGTTCATTGATGTCTAATTAAGAATATTCAATATTTCAACACATTTATGTTGCCTATAATTTTAATTGCCTATAATTTTATCTTGAAATGAATTTCTCATAATTTTGATAAAAGACAAAATAATAATTTATATTAAAAATAAAATATATTATTAAAAAATTTATTATTATTTAAAATTATAAACTTTATTATTTCACTTAAAATTATAATTTGTGATTTACGATAGATCTTTCAAGATATAACATGTTTTGAAATAAATAGAAAATCTGTTTTTAATTTTTTCGATCTTTTATTTCTTATATTATTGTTGCTCTTTTAAAAAAAAATTACTATTTTATACATAAAACAAATGTATATTTGAAATATATTATTGATAATTTGTAATATTAAATTTTAAATATAAAATATTTAGAAAACTTACTAATATTATTTAATTCGTAATAATAAGGAGAAATGATTTAATCAATGATATTTATAAACAAAATATAATTTTTATATTTCTGACTGAATCTGAAAAAGAATAAACATTAAGAATAAACAAAAAAAAACATCAATTTGTAAAAGTTTTTCAATTACTATTTAATTCTTATAATGTTGATTAAAGTATTATAATAATAATATATAATAAAATAAAAAATGAGTTATATATATATATAGTTATATGTCAAAAATACATAAAATATCCATTTAATCATTTAATCTACTCATTTGTATATTCTATAGTTATAGTTTAGATTATTTATATTATTTATATTAGATTATAGTTATAGTTATAGTTTAGATTTATAGTTCAATTTTGCGATGATTTACAGATTACAAAATATAATTTTAAATTTTAATATTATGTTATTTTAAGTTTTAATGTTATATTTAGAATATAAATGAAGATTTAGAATTTAATTTGAAATATTCTAAAGTCTACTCAGAAGAATTATAATATATATGTCTTCTGTAATGTGAAGTAGACAAAAGAAAAGATTAAATAGTATGAATATAAAGATTAGATTTTTTTTTTATACATATATCTAATTTTAAAAGATAAAATTGATATTTAAAATGATTGTATCTATGTAATGATTTTTGTCTGATTAGATTATAAGAGAAAATAATTTTATCATCTATTTGTTTTTTTATTTTTATAAAGTGAAAATATATTGGAATATTTTAACCGAATATTTTAAATTGCATTATAACAAAATTATTATTTGATATTGTTCTTCAATTAAATTAAAGTTTTAGATACTTTTTTATTTTTCATTATTATTGGGAATTTGAAATATGAAAATTTATTAACTTTTCTATAATATTATATTTTATTTGTTTCCATCCTCTGTTGTGATTTTTTATTCATCTTAAATAAACTGATATTCCAATATGTTGTATTTCCTCTACAATTACATTTTTAGCGATATTATAATCAATTTTGTTTTAGTATGTTTTCATTAGATTGTTTCATTAATAATCGCGATATAAACCGCATTTAATAGGAATTTTATCGCAACATATTATCAGCAGCTAATTTTGTAACTAATTTTCTATTAATGCAATTCACGCACAAAATTTTAAATAAGCGTTCTTTCACACGCAAGTACAGCACTCATTCGTCACGATTCATGTATAATGGATATCGATAGTACAAAAATATGCTTATAAAAGTATTTAGACAACAATTCTTGTATATAAGATTTAGAATTGCGATTTCGATTTCATTTTTATCTTCGATCAGTCTGTTACCAACGATTTTTTTCGAATTGAGACAATTGACGAAACAAAATAAATGATAGCATTCATAAAATAGTTACATGAATCGCTTATTTGCAATTTAGATAAAAATATAATAATAACAGTTATAAAATTAGATTTAGATAAATATCTTATCATCAAATGTATTGCACATGTTTATGAATCGCGATTCATGAATCGTTGTGCGAAAAAATGAAATCAAATGCGTATCGTATATGTGAATTTCATTATGAGAAAGGGATAATAGAAAATATATAAATTTGAATTATGAAACTTTTATTTATGAAACTTTTTATTCATTTCAGTTTCTTTTAATTAATTTTATTTTTTTTATATTTTTTACAAAAAAATTAATCAATTAATGAAAAAAAATACTTTTCTAACGAATTTTTTACACTTATATTGCTTTCATCCATATTGTTTTTAATATAATATAGACGGAATATAATATTTATCGAAAATAATAAGATTTATGATCCGTTAAAAATTGTTGAAAAAGAAAAATTAATGGAAGAAATAATATACTATTATATTTCTCTTTTTTTATTTTTTGTTAATAATTAACTAAATTGATGCAATCTTTTCTTAATCTTCGATTAAGAAAAAGAAAAAATTAAGATAAAAAAAAAGAATTAACAAAAACAGTGAAAACTCAGGTAACGCGTGTGTTTTTGATTTAGGAAGACCATATTTCAACAGCTGTTGTACTATTAAATTCGAAGAAACTTGTTTTGTCGTGTAAGTCGTTGAACTTATTTTTAGTCTCGTCTTCTTCGCCGATGAAATTTTACTCGCTTTCCAAAAAAACTTAAATAATATTTATAAGAGGATTTATTACAAAACGTATATGATTTAGAAAGATATTTATATATTATATTATTATTAATATTTGTTATTAAAATTAGCACAGTATTATTAAAATTAATATAGTTACAATGATAAGTTAAAAAGAGAAACTTGATTTTATTTAAATTTTAGTCATCAGTTAAGTTATTTCTATGTATAAATTATATAGATCAAAATTTTAATATTATTTCTAATATTATTCGTCAGTATTCGATATTCGATTAATATTAAATTTTTAGAAATTTGAAAATATTTCGAATTCAATAAAAACTAATAATAGAGAGAAAATAAAAAAATTTTTTTACAGACAAACGAAGAAAATCTTGGATGGGAGGTGATAGATTTCGGTAAAAATTTTAATACGCATCGGCGATGTTTAATAACATCGGCGATGTTTAAATAAAGAAACTTTTCTTCGGTTTTATGCAAAACTGGTGTCTAGAGTGCACCAAGTTTCCGGATATAAAGAAGTATAGAAAGACGAAGCCAGGTGGTGAAGAGTATGCTTACTCAATATTTATGTACCGGAAGTTTGTATTTAGTTACGAAAATGTTCCTTTTTTGTGCTGTTCAGCTGAACTTGTTGCTGAATTTCCAAGCCAGCTATATGATAGGAATCAACCGTTTATGATTCGCTTTTATGCGCCATCGAGTGCAATATACTCGCGAAATAACCGCAATCAATAAGCATTAACTGAAGAAATTGAAGCACAATTTTCGAAGTTGTACATACTATTTATAAAGATAAAAAAAAACGTCGAATTTAAAGTATGATAGAAAATTATAGAAATATTAAGAATTCAAAGAATAACTGTATAAGATTTTAAAATAAATCTGAATTTTTCGAATTGTAAAATAATTTTAAATGACAAAGTAACGTAAATGTTTATTTTATGATATTTCTCTCTATTGAATTCTATACGAGTTTTTTAAATATTTGGAAAATTTTTTTTACGCCATTTTTTAAAATAATTTTAACATCAAATAAAAAAAACTATAGTTATGTATACAAAATATATACATATGAATAAGTATCAAGTTATATGTATATTATAATTCATATACAAATAGTATAAAAAAATATAATCAATTTTCAAAATTTTGTTAAAATTTCATTAATTTTGTACATTGTATTGTTAATACAATTTGTAATTTCATTTTTTTAATTTTTAAAAAACAAATAAAAAGTCCAGTTTAAATATACCATTAGTCATTACTTGCAATATTGATTCAAAAAATTGATGATTCAATAAAATAATTTATTATACATTTTATTATACATTTATTATAGATTAAATTATAGATTTATCATTGTTCTTGCGTGGTTTTAATATATATAATCATTTATGTATAATCTTTAATGGTAGATTAATAGAATATATAATCTTTTTTGGTAGATTTAAAATTTAAATTATTTCATTTATTCTCTATCTTAATTCTACGATTTTTGATATTTAATATTCTTTTTCTTTTTTTTTCTTTTTTCTTCTTTTCTAAGATTAAAAATAAGCAATGTAATTATTGCTATTTAATATTTTTGGAATATTAATGCATATTTGATTTTATTTTATAAAATTAAACAAAATATTATAATTAATAACAAAATTATGAATTTTCTTATGATGAAATTATTTATTATATCTAATTTGAAACCTATCAATTTATATATTATAGTATAAAATTACGATTTTTTTTGTGTTTTAAAATAAAATTTTTATTATTTTTTTTAAATGTTTTTTAAATGTCTACTATTATCTATAATTAATTTTTCAATTTTCATAAAAAATTAAATATTTCATTAATAATAATATTTATAGAAAAATTTTATATTTTTTTTTTAATGTAATACCTGATCAAGTTAAATTTTCAATATTATTATATTTATAAATAGAATATATAGAAAATTTATGGAATATTTAATTCGGATAGATATGTATCAGATTTTTTTCTTATTGCATATTTGAAAGTTTAATATTAAGTTTAATTAAAATTTATATAAGATTATGATATTTAAAAAAATAATATTATAATTATAATCTTTAAAAAACAATATAAATATTAATTTGTTTTATTATATTATTTTATATTTTAAATGTACATATGTATATAATTCTCTTAAAAATTTATATCATTTAAATACAATTTATGAATGAGAAAAAATAAAAAATAGTGACTATATAAATAAATATAAAAAAAAAGAATTCATTAATATCATGCACTATTATAATGAAATAACTGATTTTTTTTTAATGAGATTAAATTAATTATATTTTCCTTTCTATCTTACCTTAATTAAAAATTCATTTATATATTGATTATTTTTTTATATTTATATTGTGTTTTTGATAATTATAATGATAAGAAGAAAAAGAAGACAATTGAGTTTTAATATGAGATACTTGAAATTTATTAATAAATAATAAAATTTATTCATTGATTATTTTAAATCATTTAGCCAAAAATAAATTTGAAAAAATGAAGAAAAATTTAAAGAATTTGGATTTGTAGATTCTATATTTTATTCTTATTATATATGATATATATTATATTTGTTTGTCATTATATCTTGTTTATTAATATTTGAATATTTATTTCTCTTAAAAATTATACTGTTTTTTATCACTATCTAATTTTTTATTTGTTCCATTTCATCTTAATTAAATTTTTTTTTAAGATTTACTAGAATTTATTAAAATTTATTAAGATTTACAATATTTAGATATAACATTTTTCACATGAAATTTTTTTAAAGAAAAGTTATTTTTCTCATTTTTTTCTCATTCATTTAAGATAAAAAAAATATTTGATATTTCTATTCTATGCTTCATTTTTAGAATACAAGAAATAATTTGAATCCCTTATAATTATATATATTTCTCATTAATTTTTCTTTTATGATATATTTTGTAATATTTTGATAATATATTTATAATTTTGATAATATATTTTTAATATTTAAGTATTTAAATATAATTTGAAAATTGAATGAATGAAATTTAATACAATTTTTCAATATTGATTGTAAAATTAATGAGGCTATAAATATTTTGAATATTATTATCTTAAATATTGTAAGTTTTAGATAGACTTACAAAGCTTCAAGAAAACTAAATTAATTCTCAAAATTTTATTCAGTAAATGAAAATTATTTTTCGTTATTTCAATGTAAATTTTAAATTTATATTTCTGTCAGAAAAATATCTATAGCATCATCACGAATATTGCTTCAAGAAAACAAATATATTTCCTTTCAACAGATTACGCTAATTTTATGCATCGATTGCGACGTCTGGTCCTGATACTGGTTACAATATCAAGCACTTACGGTTACAGAGTTAATTCGTCTGGCAAGCGCGTAATTACTAACTGGGCTGGAGAATCCCGCGTAATTTTCGACCGGTGAAAATTTCATGGGAAATACTCGACATTCGTGCAAGACGTTTTAACGAAGCACGAGCTGTCGTCGTTTCTTACAACCATCTTTAACTTTAGAACAATAGAACTTATCCTTTCCATTCGTTGACTTGACTTCATTGAATGCGATTATTTATTTGTAAAATTTATTTTATTTTTAATAAATATAAATTCTTTAAAATAATTTTTTTCCATCAATCATTTCTATCAAACATATCAATATATCATGAATATTAAAATTTTAAGAGTATTTTTAAGTAAAATTAATAAATTATACGTAAAAATATTTAATTTTTTATTATAACGTTTAAATAAATAATAATATTAAATAAATAATATATTAAATAAATAATAATAATATCCAGAAATATGATGTACATTCAATATTATAAATATTTTTATGATTACATTTTCATTCTGTTTAATGAATAAATTTTGATAATAATTTTTTAAATAATGTTATTATTTTTAATAAACAAAGGTTTTTAATTTAACAATTATATATCAAGAAAATTTAATTAGTTTTAAAATATATTGTTAACACAAAAAAAATTGGTAAATATTATTTAAAAATATTCATAAAATTTAGAATGTTTCCAAAAAAAAAATTCAATTTCTTTTTCGTAGATCTATATAATAAAGAACTAAATAAAAATTTCAATGACGAACAATAATATATTAAAAAACATTGTTTTAGAAATATTAATAAATATTTAGAATATTCATAAAAAAAGATTTTAAAATATATTTATAAAAATTTAAAATGTTCTTTAAAATATTTGAAAAGAAAATTTCTTTTTTGAATAAATATCAGAAAGTCAAGACTCAAAAGTATTAATAATCAAAAATAATAAAGAAACAGTGTTGTCAAATATTCAAAACAAGAACTTTAGAATTTTTATAAAAATCTGAAATATTTTCTACAATACTTATAGAAAAAGAATTTCTTCTTCATAAATCTTCAATTAAATATTTACTATGAGATTCAAAACTATTAAACTATTAACTAAAAAATAATTAAGAAACATTATTCAAATGAATATTCAAAAGAAAAGATTGTAGAAGATTTTTTATATAAATAAATATAAAAATCTAAAATATACTAATATCTTTTATAATATTTTTAATATATCAAAACAAAAAAAAATATTGCTAATCAAAAATAGTGGAGAAATATTGTCGAATATTTGAAAAGAAAACTCTAAAATATTCATAAAAATCTAAACGTCATCATCTAAAATATCTTCTAATTAAAAATAGATTCAATTTCTTCTTCACAAATCTTTACTAGTAAATATTCACGAAAATTTGTCACAGAATGTGGACGAAATTCAAATATTCGGTGAAATAAGATCCAAATGATTTTTCTATTAAATATCATCTCGAAGAGGGCGAGATTCAGTGAGGGGTGCATTCGGTATGGATGTTCAACTCGACTTGGGAAGAACGTGGGCGGAACTTCTGCGATTCCTTTGTTCGATTGATGTTCAATACGGGAAATGTGACAGCTTATACTTCACATCCACGGCGATATTCCTCGAGATAAATGTCGACGAAGATCGTAGACGAGTATTCGAAAGACAAATAGTCGGACAGTGGCGTTCATATTCTAGATTGCAATTCTATGAAATTTCTCGTCAAATTTGTACCTGCTTGACTAATTGATTTCTGTAGGATATTTCTATAGAATGCATGAAAGTTTTAATTTTAAGATAGTTGATTTTTAGCTATGATGTAATGTGAATTTAATAAAACAATTCTAATACTTCCTTTAGATAAATGGATAATATAATTACTATACTTATTTCAGTTATCAAAATTATTAATTAATTTTATAGAAATTAGAAAAGAAATATGAAATAATTAAAATTTCTGATAGAAAATATTCAATTACACTATTAGATTTTTATATGTTTCGATGTCTGTTGCTTGTTTCTGCATTAATTGATTTCAATAAAATTTAAATGAAATTTTCAACAAAAATTTTCAATTTATTTGTTTTTATTGTACTCTTTTTATAATAAAACGTTATATAAGAAGATATTAAAAAACAATATAAGAACTAATCAAATAAATATTTCATTGCATACAATATAAAAATATTAAATTTCTTTATTATGAAAAATTAGAAATAAATAAATGAAATAATAATTTTAGAATCAGAAATTTCTAATACTCGATTGATTAAATTTTTTTTATATTTTGATTTGTAAAAAAAAAATCAAAAAATAGTTTCTAAATTATTTAAATTTTTAAATTGTTAATAAATGTTCATTAAATGAATTATTTATATTTTATTTTAAAATACAATAATTTGAAATAACAATATTATAATTTTTATTCTTTTCTGGATATTTTTCTTTTTTTAAAATATAATTTAAAATCAATTAAAAAATAAAGATAAATTTTATATTAACTTAAAATTAATTATTTAAAAATGAAAATTAAAATTATTCTACATTATTCTATTATATAATCAATAAGTTGCAGAATTTTTAGACAAATTCAAATGAATATAATTGGACAAATAAAATTGAATAAATATTTATATAATATTTTATATAATATCAATAATAAATAAAATATCATAACATGCAGATATTTCATATTTTTTTCTGTTATCATAAGCATTTTGTAGATATTTACTTTGAATATTTAATTTTTTCTATAAACTTTTATAATAATATAATAATTTCAAAAAATTTTTTAATAAAATAATTAGTAAAAATGCATATAAGTTTCATCTTTTTCATTTCTTTTTTTTTTTCTTTATATCTTTATAAAATGTAATTATATCTAAAGTGTAATTATATCTTTTTAAATTATATTTTTTTTAAATTTTAAATTGAAGATCAATATTTTATTGATTTAGGAAGTAAAAAATAATATTTATATATTAAAAATAATAAAAAAATATAATATAATATAAAATTATAAATATAATAATAAAAAAATAATTATTATTTTATATAATTAATAAATCAAATAAAATATATAAATAAATAAAAAAATAATTATTATTTTTTTTTTTTAGTATATTTTTATAATTTAAAATCGGTTATTGAAAATGAATTTTTTATGACTTGTAAAATTCAACTAATTTTTTTTTTTAGTAAAAGAAATAAATTTTTTATAATTTTTATTTTTTTTTCTAATATTTAGTTATAATTAAAAATCAATTATTAAAGATGAATTTTTATGGAATTGAAAAGTTGAAAAATTATTTAAAAAAAAATTATTAAAAAAATTAATTTTTAATAAGTATTAATTGAATTAATATTAATTGAATTAATTAATATTACAGTTATTAATATTTAATGACTTAATATTTTTATAGAATTTCAAATCAAAATTCAAATATAATAAATACTAAATAAAGAAATAGAAATAATATTTAAAATATACAATGAAAAAAAACAATTTTTTATATATATTTATATATTTATATATATTTTATATATATTTTATCAATTATTTTATAATTATAATATAATTTTATTTTATAATATAATTGATAATCATTATTGATAATTTATTAATTATTACAAATAATATTATATAAGAAAACTTATTTAATCTGAAAATTTTTATTTTTAGAAAAATTTATATATGTATTGAGTATAATAGATTATATATCAAGCACAATAAAAAATTTCTCTTTGAGAAAGTGAACTTAATTCTTAGAGTTTTAGTACTTTTTCATATTCTGTATAAGGTTTTGCATAAAATTTTTTATTAATTCGTTAATATAAAATTTTGCTTTATGTAGAAAAACGCATTGAAATTTTAATTTCATCCTCTTAAAATAATATTTATTTAAATAATATTATTCTTTGTAATATAGTAAATATTAAAATTTTTAATTTTTTAAATAAATGTTTAATGAAATTTTATGAATATATATAACGCAAACAGCAATATATGTATATGAAGCAATTTTATTTCTAAAATTGGCATAATATAATTATAAGGAAACAAAATCAAAAAGTTTTAGTATATTTTTTGTTTTATCAAACATAACTCTGTAAATGTTCAGAATTTAATGTTTTATTATATCAAAAATTTGCAAACTGATAAAATGTTATAACTTTAGGAATTGATGCTAAGAAATTTTTTTATCGAGAAAAACTTTTCTATGTATATATAGTCCATCATGCTCTATATACATATAAATTTTCATAAAAATTAGAATTTTTTATGTAAATTAATTACTAAAGTGTAATTATAAAACTTGTAATTAAAAAATTTACTCAATTAAAATATTTAAAAAATAATACTATAAACTTCGTTTTTTTTTCCACTATCCAATATCCATTTGTTAACTAATATAAAATTATTCTACATTTTAAATATCGAATTTCGCGTAAAAGATACGAACTAGGGTAGACAAATTTTTATTCGTCGCTATCGAGACGTATTCGATCGGATATTTCTATACATTTGACGTTGAAGATCCGATTTCCTGAGATGCACACCAGGTTTGACACACTAATGCTTTGAAAGTGCGATACGTCATGTGCGGACGCCTCGAACGAAACCGGATATAGAGCTACTAGAGCCAGATAAAAAATTCGATATCAATAATTACTTAAATATATATATTCACACAGCTGAAATATCAATGAAAATTTTAAGAAGAATAACATAATATGTATCTTATTCCTAATTGGTGGCTAATTAATGATAAATTGAATATATATATAGTCATAATATATATAGTCACATAGAATATAATATAGTCAGTCATAAAAATTGGTAATTATTTATAAAGAGACATTTTATTGATTTCGACGACCTTAAAATATATTGTCAAATTTGTCATAAATTCTGTTTCTATCTGTCTTGCTTTATTTTATAAGACAAAATTAAATTGTTTATTATTTATTTATATTTAATAAATAAATGAAATTTTTGTATATCGACTTTTATATTTATTTTGGTCTCTAGAATCGATTTTCCAAACGTGTCCTATGAATGCATTAATATCTTATGTGTATAAGAAGCAATTTCTTTTAGTATAATGTTATTTTAAAGAGGCAAAATCATTTAGATAGAGATAAAATTTATTTTTAAATTTTCAATACCGTTTAGAAATTTCAGATTCTTTTAAATAAAATGTTTTATAAAATGTTTATATTATAATTATGACTTAAAAAAAATTATTGCGCAATAAATTAAGTTACGTTTATTTTCAAATTATTATAAAAAAATATTAATTAAAATAATGGTTAAAATATCATGGTAAATATTTTGTCAAAAATATGTTTTTAAAATCTGATAAATTCATCACCATCAGTAGCTATAAGAAAAAAATTGTATAATATCAAACTACTAAATTTCTAAGTTTTATTTTTTTTTTATGATACGTATCCATTTGAAAATAAATCTATCATGAATTGTTCTCGAGAATATTTCTTGCAAGTTATATACTGTATTAAGAATGAATATGTGTGCAAGTATTATTTAACTATCTAAGAATTTTTTAAATTATTCTCAAATGGATAACAATAATAACAATGATTTTTAATAAATAATTCAAATTCATATTCAAATATTGTATTCAATTCCATTTCTTAATTTTATACATTTCTTTATAAAAAAGAGTACAAAAAAAAAAACTAAATGAACATCTAATTTAATAGTTATCAAAAAAATTAAATTCAAGTAAAATTTATTTTATAATGATTGACAGATTTTTAATCAATACCGAACAACAATTAATAAATATTGATGGATTATATATAAAAAAAAATTGAAAAATTAGATTAGATTTATTTATCATAAATGAATAGATTAATAAAAAATAGATAATATAAATTATTAAAGAAATAGATAAATAATTAAATATAACTTTTAGCGAGAATATAGAATTTTTATATTGATTTGTTATTTCAGAAAGAAAGCATTTTACTTTGTAAAAGAATTGAAAATTAGCTTTGATCACACAGTACATTCAACACAACATTTCTCTTATATCGTGTAATCATTTCGGCGCCCATTTGTTAATGTGACTAACTATGCACAATAGAACTCCATTTATATGAATCTAGGGGGAGACAAACGCGTTCACATAACCAGGCTGTTCATATAATTAGAATCCATCTAATACCCCTACCAATTATGATTTTCCGTTCAATTTATAAGAGTTAACATTCATTTAAAAGCATTTCACGAAACATTTTCTCTAAAATGCATAATGATATATTAAATATTATAAATTTATAAATAATTTCACAAGCAGAATTATTTTTTTCGTATCATAAATATAATGTATATTTCTAATCATATTATATAAATATAGTTTCTACATTCAGTAATAGTTTAAATATTCAAACACTACATAAAATTTCGTTATATTATACATTGTCGTATATTATTTATATACGACAAGTGAATTTTATATAAAAAAAGTTTTACTGTACAAAAAATAAAAGAATCTTAAAAAATTACACGTAAATTAAAACGCAAAATTTCTGCAACATTGAATAATCGATAAACCATTCATCAAGATTATTTATAATAATGCAGACTTAAATATGCTCAATCGGGATCAAATACGGATTGATTTTTAGAAATTCAACTGAAATAAGGAAAAGAGATGAATGTATCGATATCAATATTCTACATAAAACAAAACGTCAAATTTCATTCAGCATGCTCATTTCAAGATCCTTCTTCCAAAAATGTAAATAATTATTCTTAAACATTAATATCACTATATATTCTTCGCGACAAAACAATTCCATTTTAAATAGGAGAGGAGTGGATTTAATAAGAGTGGTATACTTGTATCATTCCGCCTCGATAAAGTGAAAAGAAATCGGTCCAAGCTGACTCTGCATGGGTTGCAAAAGTTCCACCAGCCACACCATGAACTTGATGCCGTTTCGTGCAAGCCGGTGTAAAACTTTTCGCATGTCTACTCGCCATTCGTCCACGAAAAACGGGTCTTTCCCTTTTATTTTTCCTTGCTAGACTCCTTAACCGATCCGTTAACCGTCGAATCGTTATAAACAAGGGATGCTGGAAATTTTGCGGTCGCATTTTTCCAACATCGGTGTTCAAATCCGCGCGAATAAATATTTGGCGGCGACGATTTCTTTGGAAACGCGTAGAACCATACAAGAATCGGTGGAAAGACAAAAGGCTAGATGTACAGGGGAGGATTATGGCTCAACGAAGATTGGAAGGAATATTTTCGTCAAATTTTTACGTTTACCTTTTTCTAAAGAAGGAAATTTGCGAGAATTGGAAAACTGTGTTCCGAAAAACGGGACACGGGAAATAAATTAAATGTGCGAATGCGAAAGAGAGAAGAATGAATAGTTTTAATGAAGCTTTTGAATAATATTAAATGTTAAGAATAATAATATTGAATGAAATTAGAATGATGGAATAGAAAGATGATAAATTGGTATCTTTTTTTATAATGACAATCTGAAGTTGCATATTCAAATCTTATTAAATTTACAATAAATTATTTCTTTAAGATTTATAATTAGATTATGCAAAATCAAATTTTTATAAATATGATTAAAAAACGAAACTTAATAATAAAGATTTGCTTTGTTTTTCGAATATGCGTATTATTCGTATTATATACTATACATTGAATATTTTATACATTTATGTGCATTATGTAGATTTCTGTACATTTAAATTTTATATAAGAAGTACATAAATATATGCAATCTATTTATAACTAATAATAAGTATAAATAAATAAAGTTTGAAATATGCAAATAATTAATATAAGATAATTAAAAAAAAATTACAGTTATTCTTATTTTTAAATCTGATTTAGATTAATATCAATTAATTTTATATATCTTTACACAAGTTTATTTATATGTATTAGAAAATTTTATCTAATCTATAGGAAATTCCTATTATAAGAATATTAAACATAAATGACTTTCCGAAACGAATATACGTATATTTTCATTTTATCCATGAAATGTATAGAAAGAATTAAAGAATTTAGAGTAAAAATGATACAAAAAGAAATCATTAATTTAATAATTTTGAATTGAATTTCGAATTACGTATTTTGACTTTATTCAAGAAATGTATAATTAAAGAATTTGAATAATTGAAGAAGTAAAAAAAGTATAAGAAGACATTAATTTCATAATTTTGAATTAAATTTCATCGACTGAACATATCGAACAAGTGAGAAAATAGCTAAAAAATAAGAAATTTCATAAAGCTGAATTTTTAGTTTTTTATACATAAAAACAAAAAAAAATTTTTTCATAAACAATAGAATGAAATAAAAAGTTAAAATAATAATAATAATGAAATGAAGATATGATTATTTTGTAAATAAGTGTCCCTTTAATCTTTCAGATTTTATGATTTATTAAAAGATAACTTTTATATATACTTCTATAAAACTAATTTTTCAAGTACAAGAATCTGAAACTTTTATTTTCTAATAATTTTTTTTTATATATATTTTAATTCTTATTTGTATTAATTATAATATTTATTCTTTTAGTGATATTATATATTTATTGATAAAATGAATGTAAATGGTATTCAGAATAAGTGATATTTTTCTTTGATTTATTTTAAATTTAATTCGAATTTTTTTCAATATTATTTATATAATAGAAATGTTAATTAAATTACTGTGAATTATCGAATAAAAATTCATAAAGTTAATGAAAATAATAATTTTTCAATTATTATTACAATCTTAAAAAATCGATCAAATTCAAAACAACTTAAATAATGTTACTATAGGCAATAACTTTTATTCATTTTATTAGAAATTTCATGAATAGCAAAAAAAAAAAAAAAGAAAAAAAAAGAAACGAATATTTCATTTCATCTCAAATAACCAATAACATAAAATAAAAATCATCTAATCAGATAAATCTAATGCAATCAAAAGACACAACTTGGTCCTAAAGAGATACTGGTCATGGCGAACCATATACAATCACGAATGAGCGTAATTACATGCAACCTTTAATGATAGGCGCTATTACGAAGAAGAATTAGGCGTGTGCTTCTGCAGGACCAAGCTGTATAGCGTATTCTAATAGAGGGTGCGCGTATAAACGGCGGATAATAAGTCACTTACACGGATCCTGGACCAGGGGATTGGCTGTACGCCAGTTCTATTCGCGCTTCGGTTGTTCCGATCTATTCTATACTGTACATGTCACACGCATGACGCTCTTAACTAAATTATGGACAAAGTAGTCCGATTCCACGGTTTAAGGGGGCACTCGCAAAGTTCCGCTCTCAATAGAGATATCTTCATCGAGAAATATCTCGAATGTTATTGAAACGGATATGTGAATCGTTACATTTACGAGGATGGATGGATGGTTTCGGGATTAATCTGAAAACGATACGTTTTTGTTTTGGAAACGATTGTCGTTTAATTTTTATGATCGCATTGCGTGATTGGAAAATATTTCATGCATCGATTGAATTGTTTTTTGATTAGATATTTTATTTGGAATAGGTAGTTGAAATTAATAATTTGAAGCTCAAAAATTATAACCACGAATTTGTTTTAATTCTTAAAATTATTGATATGAAAATTAAATAGTAATTATTTATAAAATAGTATTATTCTCTGATCTCAATAATTTTTTTTAATATATCAATTTTGAATAGCATATTAACAATTTAAGTTTAAGAATAATTACAAAAAGATTCCATTTTTTGATTTCGATAATTTTTAGTATATTATTAAAATTATCATCAAGAATAGTAGTTGGCAATTGTTATTTCATTATTTCACTTATCACAATGAAATTATTACAATGGAAGAAAAGATTTTATCTAAAATAATTTCCATTTATTCATCAATTCAAATCAAAAATTTAATAAATTCAATCAGTTATACAGACATTGAAAAAATTTTTTTCATTAAATCCATTAGATAAACTAGAAGATTTTTTACAATGATCTTTCAAATTTTATTATTACGATTTTTTTTAGCCAAGTTATTGAATTTTGAATATTGAAACTATATTAAGATTATAAAAACGAGGCAATTTCGAGTTAATCTAAAACAATAAACAATTTCGAGTTAATTTATTCTTTTTATCGTATATATGCATATTCTACTCGTATATTTCTGATAAACTATATTATAAAAAGTATATAACAAACCAATTCTACGATTGATTAGCTATCGTTATCTTCTTTGAAGCTATGGTTTTGACATGTAGTTTATATATGCATCTTTATCGAACCATTGTTCCCGAAATGTTCTCGATTATCATACATATAAGATCCACTTTTCATCATAAGTCAACACGTTTTAAAAATAACGAATTTTGTTTATTTTTTAAAATAATCTTCGATTATTTTTTTATGGATTTTTAATATCATAACTATTTTGTTATCATTATAATTATATCATACAATTAATAAGAAATAAAAAAATGAAAAATATTTAAAGAAGTATAAAAATAGAGAATTGAGAAGTTATTGAAACAAAAAATAATAATAAGATAATAAGAGGCAATAAAAAGTTTTTCGATTATTTTAATAAGAATATAGTTTTATATTTATTATTAGCAATAGAAAAACTTAAACACTTGAAATAATACTCGGAAATAAACAATAATTTTTTAAGAAAAATAAAATATCAACAATATTCTTACTTTAATGGAAATAAAGCTTTATATTTATCTGATGTCATTAGAAAATTTGTCTTAAAATGTTTTTCATATTAATTGATATACAAGACGATTTTATAAATATTTATAGTAATTGCTTCTTTTACTTGAGCTATGAATTTTTAATAATTTCAATGTTGTCAATCAGATTATTATATAGTAGAAATAATAATTAAACAAAAATATAATATGAATATAAAAAATATGGTTAAATTATTAATTACATAAATTATTGACAATAAAAAATTCTAATTATCATAAGTGTAATATATAATGAATATATTCTTAGAGAAGTATAAATGTGAGGACAATTGATTTGCGTATTGATTTTGAGCTATATTTAACAGAAATAATGTAATGTGACGAAGATATATTAGAGGAAGATAATCAATAAATGAAAAGGATAAATTTAATTTCTCTTTTTAACAAATCTATAAATTGAAAAAAAGTTTGATAAAAAAAAGAGAATCGTTGAAAGAATAAGATAAAATTTAAAAAAATTCCAATAAATTAAAAAAACAAAATGTTTCTAAATATTATAGTATAATATATAATTATTAAAATTATTAATTATATTAATACATTCAATTAATATAATTGTTATACGAATGAAAATTATAATATTAAAATTTAATTTAATCTTCAAATATAATCTATATACATATTGATATATTCATAAGACGCTTTTGATTTTAGAAATTTTAGAAATTTGATTTTAGACGCTAAAATCAATACAAAAGATATATAGAAATATTAGTTAAGTTATAAAGTTCAATATTAAATTTAAATTTATTAAAATTTATAAATAATTTAATGAAAAATGATTACATTATATACAATGAGACAAAGATAGAAACATTTTATTTTTCTATCTTTATCTTATCTTTATTTCATTTATGCAAATTTAAATTATAATTTAAAAAATAAATTTTTTTTATTTATTTTTGTTTTTGATTAATTTCTTTTAATAATATGTTATTATATTTACTTTAAAAAATTCCAATAATTGTTTATTTCATCTGTTTAATGAATATATTGAATTTTAACAAATTTTAACAAATCGATTATTTTCTTCTTGTTATTTGATTTGAAATTCAAGAATTCGAAACTTTTTTTACTTTCAATTCAAAATCTGACAAAGAAGACTCTAAATGAATCTTTGTTTAAATTATAGTTTCTTTAAAAAATAAATTTTGAATTCTTTGCAAAATAATACTATTAATTACGAATATTTATTACAAATAATTACAAATAATTTCTTGACAAAATACATAAATTCACAGAAAAAAAGATTGATAATAAAAAAATTAAAAAAAAAGAAATATAAAAGTATTTTGAAACAAGGTTTCAGATTTGAGTTTAAATCTAAAAGTTTAATCTCAATTGATCTCTTTTAACATAATTCGTTAATCAAACTCATACAAGTACTCATATAATTCATATAATTCACAATATGACTTTCATGAATGACTATTCCTTCAAAATTTATTTGGCATACTATCATTAAAATTTCACGTTTCTTCATCTGTTTCATCCGGTTTCCCGAATAAAATCGTGGGAAGCAGGTATATGAATTAATTGTCGCGATTCGCATCGATTAGCTGGAAGGCACGAAAGAGAAAGGGGAGCGAGGGAACAGGGCGCATTTCACAGCGAAATTTAAGCAGCGCCATTAAACCAGACGAAAATTTGGAAATGTAACCGGATAATTGAGATAGACGCGGCCTGACGGTGACATAATTACTGTCACTGGCCCGATTTACCTGGATAATTTCATGATACGTGCTCCGGCCGGGATAATTTCATAATGGCCAGCTCTCTGAACAATATAAACCTAAAAAATGTAGATTAATCGGACGGTAATTAAGGAATGAGACGATAATCACTGGACATGGATAATTTTTAACCCATGTACACGTGTTGTATCGCGCCGCGTTATTCGCCGTTGTCTCGTTTCCCTTTTATCTTATTTTATTTTATGTAAATGCAGGATCGCGACGACAAAGTTACGATAAAATTTCGCTTATCTGTGGTTTCAATGGGACGAATGAATTAAAACTCGATATCAGATATATAAATTTGGAAAAGATAAACCTCTTTATAGAGATGGACCATGATTTTTTAAATATTTGTTTCATATTACAATTATTAAGTTATTTTAGTTTTGCGTTTTATATTTATAAGCAGAAGTTTATTTTATTAAATTGTTATATGTATGTATATATTATATTATATTATATTATATTATATATATATATAATATTATGTATTTGTAGTAAATAGATTATGTATTTATATTTACACTATTATTATGTGTTTTCATAATTATGTTTTTTTTATTTCAATTAACTATAATTTTTTTAAATGAAATATAAAAGTAAATATACTTTATTAAGATTTTTTTATAAATTTAAAACATTTTTAATAGTATCAAATATAAAATTTATTAAGCAGTTTGTGATTAATTTAATAATTGTTTATGTTTTAATAAACATTGTTTATGTTTTAAATTTTTTTAATAGGTGTTTTTGAAAGAATAAAAAATCTTAAAATAAGGAAGATGTAAAATTATGATACAATAAAGAAAATAGATAATTAGATAAAATATTGTGATAATTAGAGCAAAATATCACAAGTTATGAGATTTATAATATAATGCAAATATGAAATTATAAAAAATACGTAATACCATGTAATATAATATATTCAAATATAAGATATAATATAATATAATAAATATAGATATAATATATGTATATAAGGTATAATAATTTGTGCGATATTACAAAAATTAAAAAAAATAAATAGTAATAGTTAATAATAATTAAATAATAATTGTATCAAATTACATAAAAATAAAATATATATATTTTATATTAAATGATAAAATAATTGGAAAAATAAAGAAAAAGCATAATTGTTTGAAGATATTTTTACTAATTGTAAATTGGTATAATATGAAATATAAATTTGAATTCAAAATTTAAATTTGATGGATTATCATTGAATCTAAATTAAAGAAAAAATAATTTATTATGAATCACATATATTAAATGTTAATAAGATTATATCTAAAATTATAACATTTTATTGTAAATAATTAAATTATTCATATGATTTTTTTATATAAATTTAAATATAAAAAAAATCTTGCAATACTTATTCAAAACATGAATTCATCATTTTGAAAAAGATAAAGTATTCTTTATTTTATCTAACATTTTTTTAAAATAATAAATTACTTTAAAAGGAATTCTTAGTGTATATTGTAAATCTGTGATATTTTTATTTTTATTTTTTTTTTTTTCGTTCACCGAAACTAGGTTGAAACACCATTCGAGAAAAAAAGAAGAAAAATGAGAAAGTGAGAAATGCGAAATACAACTAGAGGAATGGACTTCTGTTTTCAGTTAAGTGTTAAAAAACTAAAGGAACGTACCGAGTTATAACACTGAGTTTTTTATTATAAGCAGCTTTCCAATATTTTCTATAGAAACGACGTTGTTGCTTTTAAATTATAAAAACATGGAATATACAGATGTTGGTTAATTGAAACTTCTCGGGGAAACCTGGCGGAAAAATTGGAATCCATCCGGAAAAAACTGTCTATCTTTTTTCTGTAGCTTTGATAAAATGACTATTGAAATAAATAAATGTTAGAAAACATTCTTCATGTTAATTAAATTGAATTCGATTACAATTTCTTTTACGAAATGAGATTTTATATCACCAATACATTAGTCTTATTTAATTTTATTATTTCACGAAATTCTAGATATATTATTAAGTTTGAAGCTAATTTATGAAAAAAAATTACTTAATTCAATTTTTAGTAAATAGTTTTAGTTTTAGTTTTTTAGTAAATATTAACATTTCATTTGAATCAAAAAAAATGTTTTAAAACTTTCAGGCGAGATTATACATACTGCAAAATAACTTCTTTATGAAGATTTAAATTGCTTTAATAAAATAATAAATATCTTTATTCATAAAGCAAATATACATTGAATTTAACTAATTAAATATATAATTATAAACTCCAGTGTTATTTTCCACTTAATTAAATATACTTCAATTTAATTATTTTCATGTATAATTTATTAACAAACATTAAAAAAGAGCAAATTTTTTCTCATCGTTATCCTTAAGCATTTGCTTACTTTCATGTTTTTATTCAAAATCCCAAATATTGTTAAAATAAGTTATTATATATTATATATTATATATTATATATTAATAAATTCATAGGATATTTTTAGAAAATTGAAGATCAAAATAAATATAAAAATTGATTTATTTATTAAATTATAAGCAATTGAAATTTACGTTAAACTGAAATGAGATATAAAACTAAAATGGAAATAGAGATAGGGCGATTTTATTCTATTTCCTATTTATCATTTAAGACATATTTCAATTGGTTGTAACTTAATAAATAAATCTAAATCGATATTTTTATATATAGTAATTTTTATGTTTATTTTTAAAAATTTCAAAATTATTCCCCGAATATATTAATACTATATATACATATATATAAATAATAATAATAATAATAAAGTAATAATAAATAATAAAAATCAGATAATGATCTTTTTGTCTATCATATTAAATTGCTTACAAGATATTATGTAACTTTATCAAATGTATGTAAAATCATCAATTAATCAATTAAGAAATTATAAGAAATAAAATAGAAAGTAAAAAATGAAATATCTGAAATTACAAAATTAATTGTACACCATTTGTTATTTAAATTGTTAATGCTATTAATATCTAATATGTTCTAAAATTTATATTTCTGGAAATTAATTTAAAAATTGAGAATAATTTCATATTTTAAAAATTTATCAAAAATAAATATAAAAATTCATCAACTCAATAATTACTAATTATTATGTAAAAAGAAAATAATTTTGAAAAAAGAGCTTTTTTAAAGAATTTTTTTTTAATTTTTAAATCAAAACAATAATTTTACTAAGTAAAAGTTTTTTAAAATTTTATAAATTATTTAGCTTTCTCAAGTGCCAACAATTCTTATAATAATAATATTTACAACATAATAATATAATAATATAAATTTTTCTTCTTTTTCTTCTATTTCAAATGGTTAAATATTTATTTAAAGATATATAAATATTATATTATATAAATATATATTTGAAATAAAAACTTACCAAATCAATATTAATTATTATTGTATAAAAAAAGTATCTATCTTTAATTTTTTAAATCAAAGTAATAATTTTACAAACAATTTTTTAATAATTTATTTAAAGTTATAATTAATATATATAATATATTTTTTCCTTGTTTACCATTATCGATTATTATCTATCTTGTATTTATATCATTAATTTTTAATTCTATTCAAACTATTCTTAAAAATATTTACATTATAACATTTGGATATTACAAATTTTTCTTGTATTTCATCAAATGGCTAAATAGTTATGTACATCAATGTAATACATCAAGTATTCTCGAATTATCATCCGTTCATTCAATCCCTCACTTGGCTTCCATTTTACCGAAGGACCAACTACTATAGGCGACTATTACAAACCACTCTCCGTATCACGGTCCTCGAAGACCATGTTCCTGGACAACTCAACAGCATTATCCAGAGCTTCGCGTCGATCTAAGTTTTCCAGCTACCGTTCCGCAAGCGGCTCACCTTTCTCCTTCAACCGACACTACATACTGGAAACTGTGGCTAGCCTTAGATAACTACAGAATTTTGCCACGTGAATAGGTTTGACCAATTCCTGTTACTTGCAACAGTGACTATAGCCTTTGTACAATCCATGTCTGTAATTATCCAGACAGAAAGAGAGAGAGAAAGAGAGAGAGAGAGAGAGAGAGAGAGAGAGAGAGAGAGAGAGAGAGAGAAAGAGGTGGTCAGTAATTTTCTTTAATCACAGAAGCGAGTCAAAAGGATTCGACCTGGACGAAAACAAGGCTCTCCTGGACGCTACAGTATCTGTGGGCGGTACATCCTGGGTGCTGGTCCAAGGACAAAGTGAGCGACACTAGCAGGAACAGAGGAAAACTATGATGAAGGAGAGAGATGGTAGTGTAAATTCATTGGTAAAAAATGAAAGAAGTTGAGTAATGATGGATTAAGAGAGATGAACCAAGAGAGATGAACAAGTTCGTCAAGTTGCCTCAGACCTTTGCACTGTTAAAATTGGAATAATAGATGTAAATGCGATTCGAGATACAAGAATATGTACATATGTATATGAAATATTTCATATAAGTAAAGATAAAGTTTTTAACTCTTTGTTAATATATATATTAGAAATAAGAGGGGTAGTGTTAAAATATTAAAAATTTTGTGAACGTTAATTGGTTTTTTTTTTTTTGACTTAATTCTCTTACATATTGTATATATATTGCATGTATAAAATAAAAAGAAACCAAATAAGAGAAAAAGAAAATATCTTGTTCAGTCTTTTATGTTTCTTTTATATAAATGTATAAATAATGTTTTTTTAATATATTCTTTAAGTACATATTATTTTTTTAATGTCACATTTGAGAAGTTGAAAAAGTTCAAGTTCAAGTTTTAATTTTTGATTATTATAGTTTTATTTTATGATTAATTTTTCATAGCAAATTCTATATAAAATAAAAATAATAAATATATCCAATAAATAACAATAATACATATCAATTTCAATGAAATCTTGTATAATTGTTCGTTGATTCGATTAAAAAATTTCAAACTTTATATTACTTTTTAATTTTAAGAAAGAAACAATTTCTATGTTAACAGAAGTTATCATTTTTATTGAAATATTTATAAATTGCAAATAACTATATCTTTTTAACATAAATCAGATTAAAAGAACAACTTTAAAATACGGAGGAAATTAGGAATTACGATAAGAATAGAAATAGCCGCAATCAACATTGAATTTCTTGGATATTAACATATGTAAGGAATGAAAAGAGCGTAGAAACTTTCAAAAAATATCCGATTACGTCCTCTGAAAAGTTTTGTGGAACGTCAACAGCCGTTTTCATATCTAATAAAAACTTTTTATCTCATTTCTCGGAGACACGACACTTACGTTTTCACTGTGAACTTTCATAGAGAAAAATTTTCTGCAGGGGGAAGTCGAACACATCTCATTTGAAATTGTAAATTCTAAAGATACCAAGAAAGGATGAACTAATTCGAGAAATCGAGATAAGACTTTTTAACACGTTTACTGATTACACGGAGTTAAATTCTTGGGAAAATACGATTAATTTATACTCTTAATTATAAAATATAATAAAGTTTATAAAATATTTTATTCTTTTTTTGTTAATTTGTTACAATTTTAACCGCTATAAAGTATTATAACTACTTTAATACAATTTTTAAAAATATCGTCAATGTGATGAGATTAACATTTTTTAAATCACTTTTCATGAAAAAAAGAAGTAATATTAATATACGATATATATATAGCAGAAAATATATTTATCCTAGAAAATGAAATTTAGTATTTACGATTCAATGATTTAATTTCTTATACATTTTTATACATATATCTAATGTAAAATAATATCTAATGTATACTTAATGTAATATATATATATATATATATATATATATATATATATATATACACATTTGTTTTTATTTACTTATTTTATCTATTATCACAATAATTTATTTTTTATTTTTTTTTAATTTATATACTATTTAATTTTATTTTTTCCATTTTTTATTTTATTTAAAGTAAAAATTCAATTTTTTCTTTCATTAAGTAATTCCGTAATAATTCCATTAAAAAATAAAAATTGACATGCAAAGTATCAATTTATTCCACTATATTTATCTCTGATTTTTATTCATTGAATAAACGTTTTCATAAATAATAAAAATATTCGAATTTTCTCATATACATCAAGTTTCATTTCTCAAATAGTTAATGATTTTTTCAAAATAGTTAATCGCAAAAGCTTAACGAGAATGTTCAAATTAAGAATTAGATTTTTCTTTTATTTGTTTAATATTAATCTAGAAAATGAAATTTAGTGGCCAAGATTTTATATTACGATTTGTTTAATTTGTTGATTTGAAGTTGTGAAATTCATATTTAAATTTTCATGTGAAAATTTTCAAATTATGAAACTCTAACTGAATATTAAGCATATTTGCACATCTCAAAAAAGAAAAAAGATATTTAGAAAATTAATGAATGAATAATATTTATTATTTAAATCAATATTTTTATTAAACGTTAAAAAACAATATTAATATATTATTATTAATATTAATATTATAATATAAAAAATAATAAATATCATTTTGAAGAGTGAATTTTCTTCTTTTTTAACAAATGACTGAATATTAAGCATACTTGCACATTTCAAAAAAAAAAAAAGATATTTAGAAAATTGATGAATGAATAATATTTATTATTTAAATCAATACTTTTATTAAATGTTAAAAAACAATATATTATAATATATTATTATTAATATTTATAATATATTATTATTAATATTTAATATAATATTATAATATAAAAATTAATATTATAATATAAAAAATAATAAATATCATTTTAAAGAGTGAATTTTCTTCTTTTTTAAAAAATACTTTTATGCAAATGACTTTACATAACTTTCACATTGTAAATGTCATTAAATTTCAAAAATGAAAATCTAAAATGACGAAAAAAACAGGAATTTCAGAAAAATTTATATATTCTTATCCTTAACAATTATGTAACTAAAACAATAATCTTTAACACTATATTATTAATTTTGATTAAATTGTTAATCTGTAAAAAGATATGAGACAAAGTTGAATAATTTCAAAAACTTTTCAAAAGAATACATTTTTTTCTCAAAAAATACTGATCAAATCTAATCTAATCTATAACAAGTTATTTTTATATCAAAATTTAGTCCAACTTAGAAATATATATTTTAAATTTTATTTATTAAAATTTAAATTTTCTCAACAGTTATAAATTTGGTAGTTTTGGATTATTATGTGTAAAAATTTGATTCGAGATTTGAAGCCAAGATGATCCTTCTTATTAACTTATTCTTAATTATTCTTCAATATTTAATTTATAATTTATCATTGAACATGAAAATTTCGAATTATATATTGTGAAAAAATAATCAAATAAACGAAACGAAAAGAAAATTCTACCCAAAAATCGTCATAGGCGATCACGTGATTAACTTATCTAAAACGAAAACTTAAACTCTTACTATTTATACTTACGAATTTAACTAAAACAATTATTTCTTACCACCATATCTGACAGAGATATTGTATATAGAATTATAATTGACAAATGCAAATGGTTGGATCGAATGAGAGGTTCTCGGTGGCCTGACATTAATTCCATTTGCTCGAAACACGAAGTGCATCGATGACATCTGTGCGCTACTGTTACGATGGTGCTGTAGCAGCAACAGTTTCTGCAACCGGAACATCACGATTATCCGGGACATCTAACGTCAACTACTTTCCACTGACGTACTTCCACACCGATAATGAAACCAGTACACATGTGGAAAGTCTCGATTTCAGAACTTGCAGCTTCTTTGAATTAAAGGTATCATTGGATTCCTTTTGCGAAAATTGGTTTCAGATCACGAAGCCGCATGATGCAATTGCTTGCCTAGTATTTCGATTTATTTTAAGGGAGTCAAAATTCAATGCATTGAAAGATAAATATTGAACAAAAGTTAAGAAATAAATGAATTGTTTGTAAATTTTTTTATATTTTTTTTATTTTTACTTGATGTTTATATAAGCATTCCAAGAAAACTTTATTGCTTGTCGATATATGGACTGTTATATCTATATTGTTAATTCTAATTTATTTCTCTCAGAATATATAAATTCACAAACGATAAGTTTATTTCTTAACTTTTGTCAGCAAGTGTACTTGAGAATGTTTGCGAATCGATGGAATTTTGAAATCTTTTTATGCTAAAGAAGAAAGAAAAAAAATTAGTTTTTATTTTTTTTTTTTTTTTGTTTTAAAAAATATATAGTTGAATGATTAAGTGACTTAAGTGGAGATATAGAATCTGGATAAATCAAGGTTATCTCGAGATAATCAAGATTTGGAAGGAAATAAGTAAAAATAAATTTTTTGTAGAAATTGTTTTCTTTTACAAATTATTTTTATATTTTAAATATTTACTATAAATATATAATATAATAATAACTGTATATTTTTTTCTGTCAATATAATAGGAGTTATATATAATATATTATTTTTGAAGATTATTATTTTATTTATATTATTTTTCAGAATGAAAATCCTATATAAGATAAGGATTAAAATTAAATTTACTATCAGCTATAATTATCTAACAATTAGCAATTTCAAAAAGTGATGGAAAAAAATTTAATTATAGAAATATATAAGAAAAATTAATTATAGAAATAGAAATTCGAAACAGGATTATATACAAAAACATTTGAGAATAAAACTTTCAAGATTTATTTTTTATTAATTGTATTTAGATTAAAAATTATTATTATTGAATAATTATTTTCAATATAATATGAATGATTAGTGAAAAATAATTATCAATGATAATCGAGAATTTTTAAATGTAATAAAAAAGAAGACACTGAAATATTTAAGATTCTGAATAATTGAGACTCTAAATAATCATAAATAAATCTATTGTAAATAATATACATTTCTATTTATAAGTATAAACATTTGTTATTTTTAATAAACAATTAAATATTTAACATAAATTATGAAAATTATTTCCATAAAAGAAAAGTATAGTTAATGGAAAAAGAAAATAAAGCCGAGTAAAAAAAATAGATTTTAAGAAATTTTAATAAAATTCAATAAATAGATTTTATGGGATAAGGAGGCCGAACAATGAGCATTGTGACTGTAAGTTATACAAAGTTCAACAAATAGAATGGTTACGATAACTGAAGAATTGTAGAAACTCATTGTGAGTTCTTTCCAGAGATACGTATATATATACTTTCTTTGTTCTGTTCGTCAGAGGTATTGAAATGGAACACATTAACATTTATATTGTCTGAATTTAGAATATCTTCAATATGTGACTAGAAATAAATATTTATTTGAATAGTAAATTTTTATTTCAATACACATAATAATTTAATGTCTTTTATTTAATACTGTAACATCTGTTTACGATATGAATGAAATTCTAGTTAGATTCACTGAATTCTATATAGTAGATGTAATAAGTAGATTTTATATTATCTAAAACTTGAGCGTGTTTTAGTTACATAAACATGTTTATACATATAAATATAAATATACTATATTATACTATATATACTATAATATTTGCTATGTATGCTTATATGTACAATATCATAATAGATATTATCAAAATTAAAAATACTAACTTAAATTTAAAATATTTTAATTATACAAAAATTATTATATATATAACTTTAAAAATAATTGTTACATGATTATCTAACATTATTAAATCTTATAATTTTTATAAAATGATGTGAAGAATTAATTTATGAAATAAAAAAAAAAAAGATTATTGAGTTTTATTTGAAAAAAATGCGTAATTATATATTGCAACTGCACCAGTGTATTTGTGAGGAAAACTGTATACTAATATAATAAAGTTTGTTAAAAAGTGCAAGATTTTCCTCGATTATTTTTTTTTATTTTCACTTAAAATAGAATTATAGTTCTGTTATTACATTCTCTGTACATTTTGTATACTTTAACACGTGTTACACATATTACTAACACGTGTTACATATACTACATATGAACTACATATGTGTATATGATGCTCTAGTTTCTTCACAACAAACATTATTTATTAATTTCACGATATCTTTTTGTATTTAATTTATGAATAATATAGACTTATTATAATTATATAATTAACTAATTTTTTTTTATTTTTTTCATATTGTATAAAATTAATCAAAATGTTTCTTTTCAAAGAATAGATATTAAATAAATTATAAATCAAAATCATATCAATATTCAATTAAAAATAAATATAGATCAAAATCAATTTATTATTAAAAAAAATTCCAAATGTTCCTGAAAAAAATAAATATTTTTTCTCAAAAAAATTTTCCATGTAAAACCTTTCGTACTTGTCTGGAGAATTGTATAATAGATTTATTTCTACTTTAAATGTGTTTCCCGAGAGAAGAGACGCGAAAGAACAACACGCACGGAAAATTCATGAAACAAATATTCCGTGTCCTTTCTCTGTCTTTTTCTCGCTAAAACTATTCTCCACAAGGAGAAGCTAATTAGCATCACTCAGTGGACCGAGAGTAGCCACACAAGGCTTAATCAAACCTCAAAGTATTCCGTGACTGGACCGGGATCCATCCTGTGGATCTTAAACTCTTCTCGCCTTTTTCCCTTTTGCGAATGGATTATCTGCACCTTTAAAAATGCAACTGGGCTTTAAAGTAAAGGACGTGTGTAATGGCAACGAATAGAGCGTGACCGCGACTGGACTTAAGGATAAAATAAGGAATATATAATAGTAGACAAGATGAAGCTTAAAGTTTAAATATGTGAGCATTGATATGTTTAGTATCTTTATTACTTTTTGATCGATTTTATTTTCTTAAGGATTTTAATAAAATTGAGCGATTTTAAAATGAAATTTAAAATTAAAATATGAATATGAATATTAGCATATATTATATGCTATATTCATAAATATAATATATATATATATATTATATTTATATTTTTATTATAATTTTTATAATAAATATTATAATTATTATAATTATTATAATTATTATTATATTATTATTATAATTATAATTATTATATTATAATTTTTTTAATAAATATGTCGATGAGCTATTTTCTTATGGATTTTAATACTTTTTCTGAATACTTTGATATAATGTGTACAACAAGAAAAAGAAAATTTTCTTTTTAAGGATTCTCTAATTACCTTAAAAAAATTTAAGACAAATCTAATCCAATTTTTTTTTATTTCTTCAAAATATAATCAAAATATAATGAATTTAAATACTTTTATTTTTAAATATTTAATTACTTTTATGTTATTTATATGATATAAAAAAATGATTTAAAAAGTTTTGTACGAATGAAACGTAGATTTAAGATTAAAATTTTCTTTTTTTTAATTTTAAATTGATTTTCTAATTTCAAGATCATTATGATCTTGATGAAGTATTCGAATTTGAAAATCCAGATTGGATTTCTCTTTTTTTTTCAAATTTATTTATTAAGTGAATTATTAAGTGAAATAAATCATTATTGATATTTCTGTGTATCAATTTCCAAAATCTATTCTCTAATTTTCTACGAATATATTAACAATTTTATATTTGAACTCATATTAAGGAGATCAAAGTTAAGGAAATTTATTAATATAGTTGAATGTTAATAGAATTAAAATTCAATGATTAATGAGTTTCTGATTAACCAAGATCTTAATTAGTGAAAATCATATTAATTTTCGCTTTCTAATAATGTTGAGAAAGAATTGTTAAATGCTTAAATTTAGTATATTGTTTCATTATAAATAAGTTGTTCTACTATTTATTAAATCGTTCTAAAAGTTCTTTTTATTACTTGTGGTTTTGGTTTGTATGGTATTTTTCAAGATTGAAAAATCTAAAATCTATAAATAGTATCGACTGGTTTATTTTTGTTAAATGATATTAAATGAAATTTGATTTTCTTTTAAGTATCTCTTTCTTAAATGTTTTGGCGAATTCTTTTATAAAATTTCTATAAAATTTGCCAAACAATAATGGTAGGAAATCAATTAATTACAATTATAAAATCAAATACTTGCTTGATAATTCTCCATAAAAATTAATTCATAGAGAGGATAAAAAAAAGAATATAAAAGACTATCTCGAATATTTTATAAATAAATTAAAATTATTTAAAAAAAGAAACAAAATGAAATTCCAGATAACTTTGACACTAAAACACTTTTATATAAAATATTATATAACAAAATTTTATAAATAATAAAATAAAATTAAATCTAAATTAAATTTATATATTCATTTTCATCACTATTTTAAAAAAATTATTCTAAAAAAAGTTTTATAAAAATATAGAATAGTAAATAAATCTATAAATAAATAAAAAAAACATTTATTAATATTATTATTGATAACAACTTATATTAATATTAATATTTTGTTTTTGCGACAAAATGGAAAATGAAAAATAAGTATACATTTATTTAAACCTTTTTATTTAATACTGATTTTTTTATCTATATATTTAAAAACAAATGCAGTAATTATATGTATAATAATATAAAACTGTCGAAAATCATAATGAAAAATCAAAGATTAAAAAAAAAAATATATTAGAAACAGTACATAAATTTGTAAAATAAAACAATGAATAAAAAAAAGAGACAAATCCAAATATTCAGAAATTAAGTTCAACTTTATGAATATTTTAGAGTACTCGAAAGCTTATCGAATATCAAAATTTAGATAGAATAAGTACAAAATAAATAAATTTTTAATATAGTATCTCTCAATTTTGACAAAATCGTTTCAGTTAAAAAGAAAAAATTTTATTTTACAAAAATAATTTTATGTCATTTTAGCTTTGTCCAAATTGAGAGATAATTGTCCGTAGATATGTGTTCACAAACAATTCGCATACATTTGTCCGCAGATAATTCGCAAATAATGAAAAATAAAATACAAATCCAAAACAATCTGTAAACAAAATAAATAATAAAACGTGCAAATAAAAGATATTTTAAATTAACTAAATTAAATGAATATCTTATAACTATATTTTTATATATAACTAGTTTTATAAAAATAGGAATTACTGAACGAAAATTAATATCTTTTCTTTTTATTTTCAATTTTTTGTAGAAGAATAAATAGAATTTCAAAATTATTTTTAAACTTTCTTACAAAATTCCTAAATTCTAAAATTATTGTTTAGATTTTTTTTTAAAAAGATTATTTCCATAACAATAATAAGTTTTATTAGTAAGATTAAAAATCTATGTCTCCACAAAAATTTAATATAAAATTTTGTTTCTTTTTCCATAAATAAATATACTTCGTAAACCAATTTCAATAATAATTTCATTTAAAAATATAGCTAAAAATATTGTTAGATGTGGACATATAATATGTGAACACAAACAGTCTATGTAATTATACATTATCTAATGTGCAAACAATCAGATAATGATGTATATAAACTGTCCAGAGACAATGTTTCTTGAGTTCTTTGTTTCGCTTGAAAATAAATTTCAATTGGAAAAACTTGAAAAAAATATCATATCTTTATTCATTTTTATGAAAGAGAGAAAAATTATATATTATATAATTATATAAAACTTGAATTTTTGCATAATTTCAATAATTTACAATTAATTTCAATAATTTACTATATTTGAAATATTTTTATAAATTTTTTTAAATGAATATTCTTTTTATATTCATGTATATTTTTTTAGTGAACTTGATAATATATCTCTTAAGTCCAAACACCAAACATGAAAGGAAAAAATGGCGTTTTAATCATTTGAAAAAATCAAATAAAAATATTAGCATATAATTATAGTAAATTTGAATTAGATTGTTTTTATAGTGAGGATTGTTCCAATATTCTAGGCGATCAACCTAGAGTAAAATTAAATGAATACAAATATAATATTTTTTCAAGTTTCTCTGTTAATTAATTAATG
Organism: Apis laboriosa; assembly: GCF_014066325.1. NCBI lineage: Eukaryota > Metazoa > Arthropoda > Insecta > Hymenoptera > Apidae > Apis > Apis laboriosa. The sequence continues at coordinate 844,589 of NW_025223092.1, forward strand.
TGTTTTAGCAACTAAATAAAACTTAAAAAATTTATTATTAGAACAATATTGTCAAATTTGAAATCAAAATTAAATATTTATTTTGAAATATTCAATTTAAATCGTGTATTCGAATATATCTATTCAAGCTCAGATAATTGTAGATTAAAACAATACTAAGATTTTTCAGATACAAAATTTATGACATTTTATTATCAGATTACAGATAATTCCTATCATATAAACAATTAATTCCTATTATATAAAATTACATAAAATTTTTATTTTAAATAAAAACACGATAGACAACTTTAGATCTAATATACAACTTGACGATACAATATTCATGTATATATAATGAAAATTGGAAATATATTCTTATGATATAAATTTTCTTTGAAGTTTTTACGTTTGTGGTTACAAAGTTAACAATAGAGATTCCATTAACGAACTCGTAGTCTCGAGGAAGACCTTGATCTCGCGCAACACTCCTATTAACATCCTCCCCAAAGGTCCACTCCAGTTTGAATCAAATCGATCTTCTTATCCATTTGCCATCTTTCTAAAAACGTTTCAACCAAATCATAGAAAAAGTATAACCATGCTATGAAAATAAATAGAAACTATGGATTGTCGCGAGATGAAAAGTTAAAATGTAGATGGAGAAGAATATTAAGAATCTTTGAAAAGAATTCTGTTTGAATGTTTATATTTTCTAATTTGAATATTATATTCACTCTAAAGTATTTTGAAATAATAAAGTAATATGAAGTTTAGTATTACTAAACTTATATATCTATGATTGTATAAATGATTGATATATATATATATATATATACATACATATACATACATATAATTATACATATATATATATATATATATATATATATACATATAATTTATATATATAATTATTTTTAAATTTTTATAACAATTTTTATAACGAGTAAAAATAAATTGTTAAATAAATTCTAAATGATTTAAATATATCTTTATGATATATTCCTGTGTTTTTTTCATTTGTTAATGTTGTTTCATTATTATTTGTGATTGTGTTTTATCATAAATGAACAATAAAATGAAAAATATTTAGAATAATCTTTTTATTTCAATTTATATTAGCATTATTAAGCATAGTTCGACTAAAGCTGAAATATTCAAAATTATTAAATTATTTATATTTATGTTTATTATTCGATATTTATGAAACACGATTGAAAATAATGAAACTATTATTAAAATGGAAAAAGATTCTGATAATTCTATGCATTCTATGAACAGAACAACTCAAGTGTATTATTTTTTTTGTGGGGAAAAAACAACTCGGAAAAACAAGAGCAAGAGCTCTTGTTTTAAGAGCAGCAATGTATTATAAAAAAATTAAAAATTTACATTATTTTAAAAATTATTTTGAAAAAAATAATCTTTATTAATTCATAAATATTGATCTATATTTTTACGTAAATATTAATCGCATTAGAAATGATAATACAAAAATTAATCGAATAATAAATAATAATTATATTTTTATTTATAGCTATTTTTAATGATAAATTATCTCATATTTGAAAAATAATCTATTCTAATCACAGCATTAACAATTATAAATTAATAGTAATTTTTATAAAAATGAAATATATAAAATAATATTTCGTAGAAAAGAATCATTAATATTAAAAATATATTGTTTTAATTGAATAAAGATCAAGATTGTTTTGATAAAATAATGTTCTTATATTAATTTATAAAAACAATATTTCATAATCTATTAATATTAATAAATCATTTAATATTTATTATATTTTATTTACGTATTAATTATTATTTGTATTTGTATTTATTGTTATTATTATTAATAATAATATGAACTATGTTATTTTATAAATTAAACTATATTAATTTATAAATTATAAATTATAATATAATAAATAAATATAAAAACAAAAAGCATTTTTTAAAAAGCATTTGTATTAAAATTTAAATTAATAATCTTTTAGCAGTGTTAAGTTCGTGAACACTTATTACTTGCAAGATTTATAAATAGTTTATTCGAAGAAATTTTTCATATGGAAATTCTTTTCTATATTATTATTGATTGCCGATCTTTATGGATCCTAAACAAAGGATAATGTTATTTGACAATATGAGGATAATTGTTATTTTTTAATTGACATTTATAATATTATATTTTTAACACAGCCAAGCCTGATCCCAAGGGTAGCATATTCCAGATACGGCTGACTTAACGACAATCAACATCATTCTAATTCGAGAAATTTTCTTCTAACTTGAAGGTATCACGAATCAGGCACTGATCTTTTATTCTCTATATTATTGATTATTATCATGCGCTTTTGGGAAACTGTGATCCTCTCAATTGAACAAGAAAAGGATTTTCTGAGGACATGAGCCTCATTTGAAAGAGAGTCTCATTGTGAATACTATCCTAATCGACAAATAGATAGATTTGTAATAATACATTCTTTAATCGTCATGATCTGATACGATTATCTATTATGGCATTGGAAAAAGAGTCTAATTATCGCTCATTACGTCGTAATCTGATCGTCAAATACGACAATAAATAGTTTTTTTATAATTACATATCTGCTCTGATCGTTGGATACGATTACCTACTGTGATATTGTGAGAGAGCTCTTATATAAACACGCATAGTGCATTTGTAACTGCAATACAGTCCATTCATTGTGAAAAAAATACATTAATAGTCGCAAACGTCAGTTTCTTCACCATATATATTCCTTAGTCGAAAGTATTGAATACATGTATATATACACTTATCAATATTCACTATCCACCATTATAATATTATTATTGCGGATACGAACATTAAGCAATATTTATAACACCAAATAGAGTTTTAGAGGATCAAAGAAAGTTAAAATTTTTTAAGTTGAGATGAAAATTTATTGTATATTGTATATGTATATGTATATGTATATGTATATTGTTAAGCTATCATGATATAAAATGAGTTTATCACTTAAAATTGCTGACTTTTATCTTTATAATAGTCTAAGTCTTAACGAGGCTTGGAAATTTTAAGGAATTTTCAAATTACATTATTTTAAAATTATTTCTTAAAATTAATTTATTTTTTATGAATATATTTTGAAATATTATGAAAATAAATAAGTAATAAATAAGTTAATAAATAAATTAATATTTAAAATTAAGTAATTTATTTAACATTTCACGAAATAAATTATTTACCATTGATAAATTATGTTATTTGTTATCTGATTTTAGAGAAAATAACTAATTTTTTAATAGAATCAGTATCAAATGTTTATATTCGATATAATACTTTTCATATTATATTGAAAATAATATTAAACGAATTAATACAAATTAAAGAATGTCAATAAAAACATTGTGATGGAAACTATTTGTGAGACTTGTATAAATTTATTAAGTTATGAAAGAACTATAATAATTTTCTGCATTGTATTTTATTCAATTTGTATTATAAAAGTATGATTATGCTATTATATATTTACAACTTATATTTACTATTAGTAAATCATTTTCTGAATATTATTTCAAAGTTTTAGGAAACATATTTTTTCAAATAATCAATTTTTTAATTTTTTATTATTTTTTTATTTATTTATTTTTCTAAATATTCGTTTTACCTTAAATTCTTTTAATTAAAAAATATCAGTTTAAATGAAATATTTTAATCAAATAATAAATAGCATTATTTATTAAATAATTGTTTTTAAATTATTATTTAACATTTTTGTTCAGTTTTGGTCTTAATAAAGATATATTGAAATTCTATTTAACCGTACTTGTGATGGAACAAACGGTTCATATAACAAAATTTTATTAATTTTCCTGTATTCTACTTACATTTTTATATTTGAACAATAATAATTTACATTGAGATAAATAAATTTAATAAAAAACTCAATTTAATATTAATTCATATGAATAAACAATTTACTTTGAATAATTTACTTTTACTATTTTGGATTATAAGATTGTAAAACTTATTTTATGTAATTGAAATAACTTCGAGATATCGTGTTATCCATTTTCCAATTTCCAATTTAATTATTTAAGTAATAAAACTTTAAAGCCTGTATATATATCTGTTGACTATGTTTTTCCAAAAGAGATTAGAATAATTTTGGGAATCGTTTTAAAGTTAATTACAAATTCTGCTACATCTGTTGGCTTTATGGATTTATTGTCGCTACGTGTCCTTTGAAGAATTATACGGATTTTAGAAAGTGGTTTGTTTAACGATTTTGGTTCTTACAGCTTCGAACATTCATCTATATAATATTGTTGGATAACTGAATCCCTTAATGAATTTTCGAATAATAATTTAAAAATAATTTTATCGTTAACGATTTCAAAATAGAATATTTGTACTCGTTAATATCACTTTCAGAATTTTTTTGTTAAAAAAAACTTTTTTTTGCAACAAAAATTATTGTATACTATATTAAACACCTTGTTCTAGCTTATATAAAGATTTTGTTTTTAAAGACTTCATAAAAAGCACTTTAATGTTATGAAAAATTAGATCACTTACTATGTAACATAGAAAATAATTCTAGTTATTTGATCGTAAAAAAATAAAAATATTAAATTTTTTTTAATTAATTTTTTTCTAATAATCTAAATATATCTATATTAATTATTATATAATAATTATATTTTTATATAATAATTATATAATAATTATATAATTATTTTATATATTATATATAATAATTATATTTTTTCATTTATTAAAAAGCTAAAATTTTTGAAAACCTGTTTGTTGAATTTTTTTAAATTTTTTGACAAATTCTGACAAATTTTTAGAAAAATTGAGCAAACTTGGAAAATTGTTTTCAAAATTAAAAAAATAAATATTTTAAATTTTTAAATTGAAATAAATAAATTAATGTTGATATCCTAATAGAAATTTTTTTTGTATTAAATTTTTAAAAACAATATAATTGGCGAAAAAGAGCATAAGATTCTCAATCTGATTTTCATTATATACTTTCGATTGTAAAAGATTAATTGCATTGCCAATTTTTTATATTTTTTTGTAAAAGCAGTATCGATTTTTTAAAAATAACGTGTCCAATTTTATAAACTTAATATCTTGATAAATAAAAAATAAAGAGATTTATATATTAAATTAGAGGAGCGATGAATATAATATGATATTATAATATATAATTAAGTATAATTAAAAGTTATGAACGAATGTTGTTGCAAGTTTCTAAGAATAACACGTTTCTTGAAAAAACACGTCAAATGGATTAGGATGAAAATTGAAGAAAATTCATACGCATAGGAGAATTCTGAATACTCACGGACGAAACCAGAATTGGAAAAGCAGAATTGAAAGAGCAAAATTCAAAGTTCTGTGCGCGTCTTGCATGAATTTCCTAGTTTCAAGTTTCAGTACGTATAATTATAGTAAGTCTTTGGATAGAGTAAATTTGGTTAAAAGACTCTATTGCATAGAGTGTTTTATTCGTAATAAACATTTGCATTATTTCATTATTTCTCGTTATCTTATTTCAATTATTTTTTAATAATTAGTATATTTTTTCTAAAATATAATCTCACAATAAATAAGTGAATTAAATATAGAAATAATTAGATATTCCAATATAATTTTTATAGAAAAAAATTGAAAATCTAATATAAAGATTAAAAATAATTTTTTGAAACACTTAATTTATTAATTAAACATTTAATTTTTTCCATTTAAACTGCATATGTGAATATATAATAAATATAGAGAATAATTAATATACTTATATTCCTTTAAAGGATTAGTTTTATCAAGACTAAAACTAAAAGTTGATATACAAAAATGTTGTTTGAAGCTTATTTATTTATTGAGTTATAATTTAAATTCATGTAGATAGAAAGAATATGATAATGATGCAACGGAGACAAAACGATCTTACTTCTTCTTGCTTATACAAATTATTATTTTAATTTAATTTAATAAAACAATGTTTTTATACGTTAACTTTTATGTTTATTTTGGCTTTTAGAATCGAAAGATTTTTCACGAATATATTAATACTCTGTATAATACATTATTGCTCATTATATTAATAATATACATATACATACACAGAATTTTTTTATTTAAAGAAATATTTTTGACGAAAATAATGGATATAGTATAAATCGATAATAATACTTTGACATAGAATACGATTATGTAAGAACTATTTTTATAACGAAAATTCTTGTGCAAAAACATTATTAATTTATCTGACATTATTGAATTACAAATATTTTCGTTGTGCATAAAGTAATATCTAAGTTATTAACAAAAGATGGAAAACGGAGAAAATATTACAAACATCCGAAGTACTTCCAAGCGACTATAACACTTTATATAATCGATAATAACACAATTTTAATTTTAAGAAATTGAAAGATTTATTGAATTATAATATTTATGCATAAAAAGTTAAAAATTAATAAAAATTAATAAGGATTTAATTATTAAGATTATTATTATTAAAATTAATAAGGATTTTTATCAGATTAAGAATTATTCTATATCATAGTTATAACAAATATATAAATTATTTATGATTATTATTTTTCATTTTTTCATTTTTAATTCTTACATTTAATTTATAACATTCGTTTTTTATTTGATAACAAACAAATATACATCTTTTTTAATGTTTTAATGATTAAGTATAACGTTACAATTGATGATATTATAATCGTCTATCTCTATATTTTCAAATATTAATTATAAATTTTCATTAACGAAATACTTAAAAATTCTAAAATAACAATTAATATACTTTAAAAGAAAATATTAGATTAAAAAATAAAAAAAAAAAATAAACTTGCGCAAGAAGTATTTATATCTTATTTTTTAATATCATTTTTTATCATGAATGTTTTATATATTTTGAAATAATTAACATTCTCTGTTACTATTGCCATCAGTTTATTCTATTATTTTTATTCTATTGATTTTGTTCAAATGATCCATCTTACTCAAATCTTACTTTACTCAGTTTTATTTTTTTATATTTATTTATCATAATTATTATAAATATTACATGTATATTACATATAAAGATGTTCAATCCAATAACATTCAATAATTCTAAAATATCTACTTCTATAATTCTTAAAAACGTATTTCATTTCATCCAGAATTACCTCACATACATATTTTTCGCCATCAGGAATAAAATACTCTTTACCAGCAAATCCTCATATTTCCAACTGTATAAAATTCATTTTTATTCCACTCGACTAACTTTAATCCGCTACCAATACAATCCATTCGGAACAATCGCAAACAAATGCGTCACGATACGAAAGTCGATCTTCGATCTAGAGAAAAAAAAGAGGGATTTTCGGCGCGAAATGTCATTATTATGAATGAGATTTACACTAGCCGGCAGACGATCGAATATTTCAGTAGGTAAACCAATATACATCCCCTGTGTGTAGCATGCGAGTCAAGGCGCATGCAAATAACAGAGATTGGCCAGTACGTGGCAAATATTTGTTTTGACTTCTCATCGGGGACATACAGGCTTACCCGTCGTCTTCTGAAAGATCCTCTTCTAAAGTATATACGCGGTCCTTTTCCACGAGAATTCGCGCTAGTTTTAATATCGTTCTGTATTTACACGACATTACTTGCAATATACGCTCCGAGGGGGATGCGGCCTCGAGCATTTCGCAACATGGATGCACATTTTACAATCGTACTTACTCTGCGCCCACCTTCCAGGTAGATAGCTTTACGTTGGAGGCGCTATACTACTGTCAAACGATTCCGTGTTGGAAAATTCACGCGGAATATTATCGCGCTCTTTTCTTGAAATAATAAACGTGGACTTTTTCGAAGGAACGTTACCCTGGTGGGTTTTTACGCTGGTCCTTTGCCTGTGGAAAGAGTGAGAGTTGCTCGTCTATGCCAGACAATTTTGTGTATACGTGTCGGCTATCTGGCCGATGGATAAAAACTGTCTGATATTCATTTGAGAATTTGGGATAAATAAAACGTCTTGTGGATTTCTTGTGATTCGAATGCGAATTTGGATATTATTTTGTTTTTAAAATAGATGGCAATTATGAATTGATGAGATTTCAATTTATTTTTTAATTTCTTAATTATTTCTTTGTAATAATGAATTTTTGTATTTTTAATACCGGTTTATTTATTAATTTAAAAGTAAATTAATTATCGAAATAAATAAAAATGGAAAAAGAATGCATTAGAATACAAAAAAAAAAATAAATTTAATTTTGCAAACAATATTTACGTTCGGTTCTTATTTCGAACATATAAAAATGCCAACTTTTTTTATTTTAATTTTAATTTAATTAGAATATTTTAAAATGCTATATGAATTTTTTCAGATTTATTGAAAAACTTTTATTGAAAAATGATACAAATGATTTCTATTTACAGTTTAAAATAATTATAAAAGTATTTATATAAGGAATAAAAATTAAATGTTAATTCTGAATTAATGTTATTTTAGCTATTCATTGTATTTATATTATGTTATTTATATACTGCTTATATTATATTATATATATATATTATAATATGAAATATATAAAACAATCCATTTAAATCGACTAATTGAAATATTTTTAAAACTATTGATAATTTAATTTTGTAAACGATATTTATATTATGTAAAACTATAATATATAATAATATATATTAAAAAATGAAAAAATTGAATGATTTCGATGAATTTTTTTTAATTGAGTGTGTAAAACATGAGGATTAAGTTTTCTTAAATAGAGTCATATATTTTTATATTTTTTTAATATATAAGTTGTATAATATATAATAATATTCTCTAAACAAAATAAACCATTTACATAAAAAATCTTTATTAAATCATTATTAGAAAATATTTTAATTTTGATATTTAATTTAATTTAATATTTTAATTTTAATAATATGTACATAATAGTATTAGAAATACAATATTTAATTTTCTAGAATTAAAATTCAAATATATGATTTCCAGTTTGTATACAGAATCTTATTCGATCTTTAAATGATCTGTCAAGTGCTAATATTATATTTGTTTAAATTTATTAAAGTAAATTATTTGTTTTAGATTATTTATTAACGTACATTATTTGTTTTAGATTATTTGAAATTATCTATTCTTCTATATAAACTTAAGTATATATATAAAATAAAAATGTAAAAATATTAGATTTAATAATCTTTATTTGATATTTTCATTTCCAATTTCAAAAAAGTATATATATTATTAATACCATCATGCACAATATTAAAACTAATATATTTTTTTAACTTAATCTAATTTTTATATATAGAATGACAAATTGTATTAGTATATTAAAAATATATATAATTCTATTAAAAAAAAGAAATTAATATTCACATGTGTTTTATAATTTATATGCTCATTTAAAAAAAAATTATTTATTTATATTATATTATATGTTTTCTAAAATTATTCAACTTTTGTCCGAAATATTATTTTATCATTAATTATTTCGAAAATATTCGAATGAATCAATTAAAACAAGTCATTTTATATGAAACAAATTTACTAAAAAATATAATACATTAACTTCAAAATTATTTACAAAATAAGACAATTTAATATTTCATATTTTTTATAAATAATAATTTTTATAAAAAATAAATTAAATACAAATTTTAATTTCAAAATTATTCTAAATCATGAATTCTGATCTAATTCATGATACTTCTTAAAAACCAGCTTTAAAAATAAGTTAACCAGCTTTTGAAAAATATAAAAATGAGATTTCTAAGAAAAAATTTTATTAATACTTAAAAATACTAATTAAAATTAACGATAAGCATTTTTTCTCTATATCTAATCTCGTTTAATTTCTTCGATTTGTTCAAATAGATAAGATTTTTATAATCCACTCTTGTATCGAATTCATTCTATCTTTCTTTCGTTAATTTTCATCAATGTATTAAGCGGATTCAACATTTTCAGAGCAAATTCTTTCGAACGAGTCTCGAGTCTCATTTATCGGTGTTATTCCACCTACAACTTGTCCGCGCAAGAAATTGTCTCTATCTTTTTCGTACATCTTTTTGGCTTAATGTCTATCGTCTAGAAAATGAGCTAGCATCTTTGCCTACTGAACCAACCTTTTCCTCCCTTTCATTCCTTCGAACATCTAATCTTATCTCTGCGCGTACTTTTATCATTAAAATGATTTCTAACGTGAGCAACGGAGGCGAAACTGGATGAAAAGGGACCAGCCGCGTTATCTTCTGACAGTTGTTCATTCATGACGATTTTATTAATATTGTTTCAAAATATGCATTATTTCTATTCGTTTATGTTTTTGAAAATGTTATTCTATTATCTTCAATAATTTAATAAGAATGCATTAATGTAAAACAGTATTTGAGTATTGGAGGATTTTGGAAGATATAGAAGATCGTTTGAATATTAAATTGTGCTTCTAATTAATGGAGAAAATGTAAATATTTTTACTTATGATATAATATGCATATTGAATAAATTTAAATTAATAATGTATAACAAAAGTTCTATTTTTTTTTAAAAATACATATTGAGTGAATTCTTGCTAAAATTATTCCGTATAATAGAATTTGTAATACTTTTCTTAAAAATAGTGAGCAATGTTTGTAACATTTACAAATGTATATATATATGTCTCTGATTATATGCTCTTTTTATGTGTGTATATCTGCTATCAAATTTTACTATAAATTTACTATAAATTTATTATTAATTTTATTGTATTTAATTTATATATATTTTTATATAATTATATCTTAATATTAATTGTATAATTTTAAATATATATTAATTTATTAATAAGTAAGTAAGCATATATCTATTTCAAATAAATAATATTATAATAATAATATTAAATAATAATATAAATAATATAATAATATAAATAATAATATAAATATATATAAATAATATAAATAATATTAAAAAAATTATAATACTGATTAAATCATCACTGTAATTTAATTGATTCATATTACTATAGTATATAGATGAATTTCTACATAAAAATAATATAAAAATATATAATTAATATAATATTATTTGAATGATAATATTTTTTAATATAAATTATTTTAATATTTTTTATTTTATTTAATATTTAATTTTTAATTTTTATTTTAAATGTAATGCGTTCAATCTTGATACAGAAATAAAAATATCAAGAAAATTTTCATTTCAATTTCTATTTTATAATATTTGAGAATATTTTTTTTATGTTTATATTTTATAAAAAACCTTGTAAAATATATTTCAGAAAAAAAAGAAATTTAATAAAATGCAGAAAATGTTTAAAAAAAATTTAAATAATATTTAATCATATTTTTAATATTTAAGTTTATCTATAAATTCCAAACATTCTAGAATATTTCTTCTATTTCCTACAAGATGCAATAAACAAAATGTGAATATGTTTTCTTGATTAAAAATATTAATAATTTTAAAAGATTTGATCTGAAAAGAAAATTTTTCTTTTCAGAAAGATTTAAATCATATTTGAATAATTTTTATATTTTATTAATATATTATTAGAAACAAAAAAGATATTTAAATACTTTTATTTACCTAAAAAAATTTATATATTATATATAAAATTTAAAAAAAATCAATATTTTATTTCCATATATTTTACATTTATTTCCATTATAAACAAAAAAAATCTGTGATTCTTAAAATATATGTATATTTTTACATTAATATTATAATAATTAAATTTTTATTTGGAGTGAAACTTTTCTATATACCAACAATGATTAATTTTCTCTCTTTATAACATTAAAATTTATTTAAAATCATATGTTTGTGGATTATCAACGTATTCAATTCCAGCGACATATTTATATTAAACATTTTAAAATCAATTGCGTTCCTGCGTTCAGATTAGTTGCACTCGAACACATAGCTCGGGTATATTTTCTGACAAAATCATTTCATGGTTTAAACTTATCACTGAAACGAATGAATGAATCTGTTGATTCGATTATCGTTCGATTATCAATAATATTATATGTATTATATTGTGTAAAGAAAGATAAAGAAAAGAAATAAAATAATCGAGGAATTTAATAAATTAAGGATAATAAATTGAAAAATCATCCTGAATATATATCACTGAATATGAATATGATAGGGTACGTATAGGTATATCTTATGAAACTTAATATACGTAATTCTAAATTAATTATTAATGTTATTAATTATCGATAATACAATATATATTATAATATATAAGAAAATTGTTAATATTTTATCTTATTATTGAATTTTATATCATTACATACATTAAATTATTTTCTTAAATTATTTTCATTTCAATGAAAATGCAAAAACTTTCTGATTTAATCAAGTTACTATCAATTATTTCTATAGAATTCAATTCTTTCTGATGATTATGATAAATTGTTTTCACTAATTAATTAATTGCTAATTTGAAATTTTTCAATGAAATAATTATCAAAAAATTATGTACAATTGCGATCAAGTTTAATAAACTTTTATTAAAAAAAATTAAAATCCAATTTTCAAATCAAATATATTCATTTTCAAATCAAATATACTTGTTTTTAAAAATAATTGTTTCATATAAGTTATTAAAATATTATAAGATTGCAATAAGATTTTTAACAAAGAAAAATATTGAAGAAATATAAGATTCAAAAAATATATTTTTTATATCGATTTTAATATCGAGATTAAAATTTTTATCAAAATATGAAAAATTGAAACATTTATGAAATAAAACTGAAATAAGAATTTTTTTCTTAAATATTCTTTCTGCATATGATATGCATTTTACAATGTTTTTTACATTTAAATTTTTCATAAATGTTTAAACTTCTTCTTATTATATATCACTTATATCTATATATGGATATCATGATATAGAGATTATTGATATATGTATTTATTTTCTATAATTTTATTGAATTGAAAATGCTAAAATTTTTTAAATAATATTCTAAACAATAAAAAATAAATTAAATAATGGCATAAAATTTAATATCGTAAAAATATTTGAACACAGTTTACTCATTGTAATAAATCTATGTATTCAGTTGACTTTATCGTTAGAGTTCAATATTTATAAACATAAATATATAATTCATTTATTATATAATTATAAATTAATAATCATAAATTATATAATTATCATTATATAAATATCATAAATTCATTATATAATCTCATATATCATCTGAATATTTTCGCCATTATTTAAATTTTTAAAAGCTATATGTTTTAAAAAAAAATTATGTTTCTAATAACTATTTTAATATATATATAATATATATATAATATACTAATATATTAAAATGTCCAATTCAATAACATAATTATAGATAGATAAATATAGAATAATAATTTTTTGTGTGCTATTCAAATAATTTGCTAAAAATTATATAAGATATTAATATATTTGTAGGATACTTTTAGAAAGTTAACATAAATATAAAAATTGATATATAAAAATTATCGATTATTTTTATTATTGACAGATTTATAGTTTGTTTCAATTGAAGTTTATTTCAAATCAATTCATCTAATGCAAACTTAAATTCTTTATATCTTAAATAAATAAGCCTCAATCGACATTTTTATTAAATAACAAATTTTTTGTTTACTTTTTTCTTTATCGATCCTTCATACGTGTGCCATAAATATTAATACCAAGTATATATAATATGATATGAAGTATATATGATGTATTTTCTTTTAATGTTTTTGAGGAAAAAATATTAGAAGAAATTTAAAAATTGAATAGCATATGTAGATTCAGGGAGAAATGTAATAAACAAAAACATTCAATAAATTTACTTTAATTCATAATTTAACATAATATTTTTTTAACAAATTTATATATTTAAGCATAAACAATTTTTATTATATATTTTTATTATATACAACATTAAAAACAATTTGGAAAATTCAAAAAGTGAATATATAATTAACTGAACATTTATAATAAACCATCAATGTAAAAAATCTTTTTTATTGTAAAGGATATCTGTGCCATAATAATGAAGGAAACCTATAATATAATAATCACAATGCAATTCACATAATCTTAATCGATTACAAACAACTTCTTGTTCTCGCGTCAATGTCGCACTAATATTTTATGCGTGTAATCGTACGAGATGTCGTGAAAGCAAAGTCAGTCAAACATTTTCGGCTTGAAATGGAGAAGAGAAGTGGAACCGCTTGTTTCGCAAAAATGCAATAAAAGATCTCTTGACACATGGTGTCGCATCATCGAACGAGATATTCGAAACAAAAAATCCGCACGGCTTTTGTTATCTGCCCGATACATTTCAGCCATGAAATAAAAGAAAGGACAACGGTACGTTCACGCTTGTTGTTACAGAAGTTAGTATCTATCGAGAGCTAATAGAAAACTTCATAATAAGGTAGAGGATCTATAAAATATATTGATCACGAATCATTCCTTTATATGGATAGAACGAAAATGAAAGTAAAAGAAAAATAAAAGAGAGAAAGACAGAGAGAGAGAGAAAGAGAGAGAGAGAGAGATGAAGAAGATGGATAAAAATGAATAAAAATGATATTTCATTTCATTTATAGTGCTATAAAAAAATGGTCTTGTGTCGTAAACCTTTCTCCAGTGTCGATTTCAAAAAGACTTCATAATGAATTCGTTTCATTCGTTTCATATCTGACGCTATATTTTATCGCAGCCATATTTAAAACACGTGCCTAACAACAAAGTGTCACAGAATATTCGTTTGCAATTTCATTCACCGTCGCTTATAATACATTTTAAAAGCTGGAATGGGAACATAGCGAAGGATAATAAAGTTGAGAGTATATTTAAGATGGTGGAAAAGAATCAAGGAAACTTTTATAACACTGCTATAATTTCGATGAATGGAAAGTGCCACTAAAATAATTTTAATTTTCGAGCTGAAGATTGTTAATTGAAATATATAAACAATAAGAAATGTAATATAGGTTTTGACGATATTCAATGTAGACTTGAACTTTACATATTTATTTTCTATATTAAATTGTTTAAATACTGTTCAATAATACTGTTTTGATATTGGAAAATATTTCTTAAAATTATTCAATATTAATCTTAATCTTAAATATTTTGAATTAAAAATAATAAATATTTGAAAATTTTAAAAAATCCATAAGGTTCAAAGTTTATATTTAAAAATTACAGAAATCAGATTTATATTCAGATTATATTATATTATTTATTATATTCAGATTTATATACAGATTTAAACAATATATTTCGAATAATGGAGATTCTATTTTATATCTTCATTTATTGCTACTAATAATCATTAAATTTTCGATAAATAAGATCGAATTTTGTTTGAGTGATTTGAATTTTTTTATAAATATTTTGAAAAAAAGTATTTCCAAATATATTTGAATCTATGCAATTTAATAAAATATAAATATGAATATAAATTTGAATTTCTTTTTCATAAAGATTTTGAAAAAAGAAAACAAAAATTTTGAATCTTGAATATATAAGAATAGATTAAAGTTTTATGAATTTCTTAAATAAAATTCTCTGGTTTTTTCTGGTTATTTTTAAAATCAATTATAATCATCATAAATTATCATCAATTATAATCATTTAATATTAATATTATCATTTATATATAATTCATAATAAAACAACTTTACAATTCTATTTTATGACTACTTTTGTATTTTTGAAAGAAAGAGTATTCTCAAAAATAAGAAATACCATTGATGAAAAAAGAGATAGATTAAAATTCAGTATTGTAAATATTAGCTTATATCATAAGTAATGCTATTTTAAAAATTCAGTTGCAAAGAATCATATATTATAAGCTTACAAAAATCAAATCATTATATAATAGAATTAAATCACTAATTATAATTTATTGTGAAAAATTAAATAGATAATATGTAATTTCAATGTGCATAGGATTATTATTAGAAAATTATTTTTTTTTGACAATATTTAGACAATACTATAGACAATAAAAATAGTAATATCAAAAATTGAATAATATAGCAGGTATTAGTAAGTTATTTCTAAATTTATTTCTACAAATCAAAATAAAAATATCATTGTCTTTATTACATTTTATAACATTTTTATAAATGTTATAAAACATATATATAACATTTTTTTAATATTAAATTATTACAAATTAATATTAATTTTCTAATTGTAAAAAGAAATTTGTTTGAAAGAGAATTAAAATACTTTAATCATAAAAAATAATTTTCACAAATCACAATTATTTTATAGAAAATATGAATAGATAATATTTTTCTATTGAAATTACTTCAAAAATATTATTTATTCAATGACTTAATAAAAAATTATTTTTAAATAGTATCTAAAATATTCAATAAATAAAATATATAGTTATAAGCATTATATCGAATTATTTGAAATCTTGAAATGTTATAAAATTATGATTTTTAAAATTCGAATACTGCTTGTGGAAGATTCGATTTTTTACATAAAACTTTTTAATATAGAACTATTTATAAATCTTTTCGAAATACCAATATTCATTGATATTATTTTTTTTAGTAGGTTGTATACAGCTTCGAAGAAAGTAAAAAAACAAGATGGAAAATTCAAAGGGAAATTCTATCAAAATAAACATAAAAGTTGATATGCAAAATATTTCGTTTAAAACGTTTTTTCCAATTTATAAGCAATTTTATTCTAGATAAAACAAATAAAGCGTGATAGTGATAGGGCATGTCGCTCCATTGTCATTTCACTTTATTTCGCACATAAATTAAATTGCACATAACGTGAAGAATAAACAATAATTAATAGACGATAATTGACAGATATTTTTTTATATATCAAAAGAAATATGTATACTGAAATTGATTCGGATTCGATATATTATATTCAATTCAATAATTATATATCAAATTTAATTCTATTCCTATAATTATCTCTGATATTCAATTGTAAACCTATTCAAATGAATTACTAATACAGTATAACCCTATTCTCTATTATTCCTGATATTCAATTCGTAAACTCAAAGCATGATACTATTCGATGAATCATTAATAAGATGGATTTAGAATCATTATATATTATAGAATGATTCTAAATGAATGATCTAAAATTTAATCCTCACGAGATACTTCCGATAATTTGATAAAAAAATATTTTGAAAGATAATTAATTTTTATTGATCTAATATGTCGATGAAAAATCAAAAACATCTCGATTCTTTAAAATAATATGTATGTTTTTGATCTCATACTTTTTAAGGTTATTATTAGCTGTTATTATTGTTGGTTATTATTAGAATTTTAAAATAAATGATCAAAAGATATTTTTCAATTCTGCTAATATGATTATCTGGCAAGACTATATGATACTTAAATATCTCATTTTATTTATTAGTTATTGGATAAGTTTAAATTTACTATTGTTTATTACGAATGAATTATCAATTCCTATCTTAATAATAGAAACTGATTCTATTTTGTTTATTGATTTTGGATATAATGCAGAAAACAATCTTTATACTTTCATTGCAAATACACATTCAAAATGAAAAATCTAAATTCGTCTTAATCTCTATTTTTAATGAATTTCACGAATAATTTATCTGTAGCCATATTTAACCATCTACTATTTTATCATATAATCATTTATATTTTAAAAATTAATGAAACGAATTCAACTATCAATCCATACTTCAATTTTCATTTTTCACATTTATCATGTATTCATAAATGAATTTTCGATATAGAATCAGTTGCAAAAAAAATTCACATATCTTATGTAAATTAAAGTAATAAATTCTGTTATCAAAACCAATAATTCTATGAAACATTGTGAATATATAAATCATAATGAATTATATAAAGTAATTTTGAAAAGATGAAATCAATCCTTAAAGTTTCAATATTATCTTCATTTCTTAAATATAACTTTCTAATAAATACAAGATAGAGATACAAAAATATTAAACTATAAAATCTTCAAATTTTAATCTATTACTATCTTATAAAAAATATTTCATTTCAAATTGTGTTCAATATATAAAAAAATAATATTCAATAATAAATTTTTTTAAAAATAAATTGCTCCATATACAATCTATTACGATCTATAAAAGCAAAGATTTTCAGATTTTTTAAAATACAAATAAATTTCCTTATAGATAATATCGATATCTTTATAAACCAAATGTATGTGTATCCAAAGTGCAAAAAAGCAGATTTTTCTCGAGAAAAATTCCCTGATCACCGAGAAAGAAACAAAAGCTCGCATAACACAAGGACAAGATGGCACAATGACGAGCGCGACAAGGATGGCTCCTTCGAGGCTCCTCGTTAATCAGCATAGTATCCTGATCTCTCCTGAACGTCCTCTACATCGAAGCTCAAACCCCTCGGTATGTGTTACTGGGGTTATGCCGCGTTATCTCTCGCGGTGGCATACTACATGGCATTATGGTGGTCGCGCAGCTCGTTGTACATAGGGGGCCGTTTACGTGCGGACATATTCTATGTACCTGTACCTAGTCGTGGCACAGGAGATGTTAGATTGCGATAAACGGTCCACTTATAGATGGCGTTAGGTTTATAGTACAATAAAAAATAAAAGGGGTGGAAGGAAATAAAATGCGTGAACGATGAATGGACCGATGTGCTTTCATAAATGTGTAAGAAAAAGGTGGTGTGGGAGTAAAGAGCGAACGGTGATTAGCACATAACGAGCCTGTATTTCGTTATTTCTCGCGAGATTCTGACGAATCTTCGACAGTATTATTGAAAGATTATGGGTTTTATTATAATTATAGGGATGCAATTATGGCTTTAGATAATATTACTGGAATAAATATTATGGATAGTATTCATTATATGAGTTTATTAAGATTTTTAAAATCTATTGTAAGAAGAAATATAGAATAATGGAAGAAGAATAGTGGAATAATGCAATTTTTTTAAATATATTATCATTGATTATGTAAAGAGGAATTATTGTGGAAGAAACCAAAGTGGAATGAAATGTTAAAAATGTTTTTTCTGATAACAAAAATTCAAAAAGTTTTGATTGAATCTTGAAATAAAATTTTTTGATTAGAAAAATATTTGACTATTAATGAGAATAATATTTTTCAAAAATAACGAAATGTTTCCTTTTGTCGATAAATAGGGAAAAGTGAAATTCATTTTCAAATGTAAATTTTATAAAAATTTAAAATCTAATTTTATAATTTTTCATTAAAATATTGATTAATACATTTATTTTCCTCTTTTTTCCACTTTTTTAAATATACTCAAATAAAGATTGATATGTCCATGGTAATTGATCAATCAAACTATCGAAGGATTAATTCAAATCTAATAATAATATGTCGTAGTTGCATATTGTACTTTTTTTTTTATAAAAAATGTCTATATATTTATGATATGCTATCATTTATTCATTTATTCTATCTCCTTTTATTTTATTTTTTTATAGACATAAATATTAGAAATATAACATTTGAAATTTCAAATTTGAATTTTTCTAATTTTTGAATTTTAAAAATTTTAAAAATTATATAAATCACTTATTATATATTGCTATAAAAATATAAATTTATTTTCTTTGATTAATTGAGTTATGTTTAGACTTTTAATTCATTTCAATTAATATGATTTCGCATAATAATAATTCATATAAAAAAAAGGAAAAATTAATTTTTTTAATTTTTTGCAAGCTAAAAAGATAATTATTAGATGTTATTATTAGTTGATTATAAACCTAAATTTGAAGAATTATAGAAATAATAAATAACAAATCTTTTTTAAGATTTTAATTCATATAGAAATAGATATTTTCGAAAAAAAATGACAAAAATAAAAATTATAAATTTCAAAAATTTCAATATATTACAAAGTTTCGTATTCACGTTTTGTGAATTTAAAATTTGATTTCTATCTTTAATAAACATTAATACTGTTAAAATAATTCTTTGAAGAAGTTTTGTTATAGTTTTGTTATAATAATTTTGAATTTTTAAAAAATTTCTAATATATCAATTGAAATTTGTCGAAATATTTGATATCAATAAATTATAATATATTAATGATAATTAATAAATTTATTAACAATTATAATATTATATGAATAATAAATACTATATGAAGATCTATTACATGAAATAGAGACATAAATAATTTAACGAACGTTTATCGTAGCATTCTTTTCATCCTAGTTGAAAGAAGAAACGATGATAGAAAAAATATTAAGTAAATTCTTCGAATTCTCTTTCATAATTTTAAAATTAATTTTATAATTTTAAGAAATATAATAAATTTTCCGATATATTGATTAAAAAATAATTACGAATACATTCTTATTTTAAGATAATGTCGTTAAACAAAATTTTATAAAAATCCACGATATTTTGTTAATAAAAAACTATTATATTTATTACAGTTTATATTACAGTTTAATTAATTAATTTTATTATCAAAAATTTAATAAAATATTAATTTATATATATTTTATTATAAAATAATTATTATTACTTCAGATATTATAATCAATAAATAAATATATTGTTATTAAAAATTATGATTTATATCAATAAAAGTAGTTTTTCTAATATAATATATAAAATTACAAATGATTTTATGCTTACAATTGAAATCCATTAAAAATCCAAATGATTATAATAATAACAATCTAATATGATAAAAATAAATATAATAAAAAAAATAAAAAAATATATAATAAAAAAATAAATATTCAGCACAAATATCATATCGCATACATTATATGTTTTATAATTCTACAATTTCTATAATTTTTGTTATTTCATTTAAACAATGAAAAAAATATATGGTATATAATTTTTTCAATTTTCAATTCAATATATATACAATACTATTTTTTTGTTTTTTGTAAATATAATATTAGTACAAAGTTAAATTTTTCATAAAAAATTTTCCATTTTGCGATATAAATTAAAATGAATAATAACAAAAAAAAGAGAAAAAAATAAAAAATAATCAAATTTCTGAATATTGTATTTATTTGATTAATTAAACGAATTTTTATTAAATGGAAGAAGAATGAATGTGTTTCCACGAACATTTTTTCCAATTTACATCGATCCAACGATTCACGAAAGAAATCAACGAAAAGATTAATGACTCTGTACAAAAATCAAGACTTACTTCTTCATTTCACTCCCTCTGTCAGTTTCTCTATTTTTGTCTTTCATGGCTGCACAATTATGAAAGTTTGGCCATTAATTATTTTCGCAATACACTTGATTTTCTATATGTATATAGAAATATATATCTATTATCTAGAATATATATATAGGGTGTCTCAAAAATGTTGGAATATACCTTAACTGGAGATTCCTGAGATAATTTCAAGCAACATTTTTCTTTGCAAAACTTTTATTACGGTTTCATTAACGAGTTATTAACAAAAAACATTGATCAATCACGAAGCGTATAACTTACTAATAATAATATTAGCTATATTCCGAACAAATTCAAGTAACATATTTTGAAGAAAATGTGTTGAATATTATATTTATTTATTTATTCATTATTCGTGATAATTTGATGTAAGTTTTTATTAATCAAAAAATATTTGTTCAACATATTTTTTCGAAATATATTGTTTGGATTTGTTTGTACTCAGTCAATATATTCAAGTTTTACTAAGTTACGCACTGATTAGTCAGCATTATTTTTATTAATAACTCGTTAACAAAACCGAAACAAAAGTTTTTGCAAAGGAAAATGTTGTTTAAAATTACTTGGAAAATCTCCAATTTATATTCCATTATTTTTAAGACACTCTATATATATATATATATTTGGTGAAAATTTGATCGATACTTTTGGCAGCGATGCCACGCGAGTCTGGCCCTTAATAATTCATAATTTAAGTTGAACAGCGTCGATAATTATTTAAAAATCAGTTTCTCGTTCGTTATTGGGGACATAGACTCAGGTGGTTCTCAGTATTCTCCTGTCAGGTTGAATCCTATTAATTTTGTCTCGCTAATCTGTGTCTTCTTATGTTGCAAAGTATTACGGTGAATCCATGACCCCAAGTCGATACTTATAATAAATTATTCCGTATCTCAAGGAAGCGTTTGTGCAATGAAAAGATCGATGAAATTATTGGAAAATATATGGAAGGTAATGTTCCACGTTTTCAAAAATTATTCGCAAGCACGAGTAATGAAGACATCAATTTCTTGTCGATAGTTAAGTGTATGAAGATTTATAGAATTAATATATATAAACATCTAGGTGAAATTAATTAAATTATTTAATGAATATCAAGTATCAAAATATGTATACGATCGATCAAAAATTTGAAATCAAAGTATTTCATGTAATTTATCTGTATATTTAAATTCTTTTTATTTTTTTTAATTTTGTTTTTATATTCTATTGTGTCAACTTTTTAACATTAATAAATTTTCTTCCAATATATCATTTTTTTATTCCATATATAGAACCATTGAATTAAATAAATTCATGTTTTTTATCTGAGAATAACAAAAGTTTTTTCAATGTCTTTATTAGTAGTTTTTTTAAAATTGTTTTTTCTGTTCAGATTTTTTTTATTTTGATCAATCATACTTATAGAATGATCTTTCTGAAATACCAAAAATTTAGAAAAATCGAAATAGAAGTTCCTTATTGTAAATAATTGGCGGATAATTTTTTATTTTTATTCGCATTTTTAGCATCAAAATCACGAGCAATCGAATAATGGATTTTGTTCAAATTAACTTTTCGTAACTTTTTTTTATTAAAACTATTATTATTTTTTACAATTTATTTTGAATATTTATTTACAATTAAATTAATAGTATAACAGTAATAATGATTATCAGTCTCAAAAAATGACAAATAATTAACGAAATATTAATTATAAAAACAAAAGTTCGAAAATAGAATTAGTATATAGAAGATATTCAATAATCGAGATCTCAGATAATCATGTTTGTTTAATCTATTATTAACAAATAATTTTATTAATAGAAGATTTCTAACACAAGAATTAATAATTTTTTAATTATTATTTTGTTTTATTAATCAGAAATCAGCGATGTATAAAATATTAATATTTTTTTCGATATATTTAGAATCGATTCTAGAGGCTAAAAATGTAAAAGTTGGTATACAAAAATATCTGTTGAAGCTTGTTTATTAAGTAATAAGCAATTTAAGTTTGCATTAGATGAAGGAAGACAGGAATGGACTATAACAACAGTATAAGAGAGATAGAATCATTCTCTTTCCATCTTGCATCATTTAACGCAAACTTCAATTGCTTATAACTTAATAAATAAATCTTAACTGATACTTTTGTATATCAATTTTTGTGTTTATTTTAGCAATTATATACTTGTAATTACAGTAATGAAGAAATTAAATTTATAAGAAAAGTATAGCTCATAAAATATTTATTATGAATCGTTCTTGTAATAAAGATCGATCCATAGAAAGTTGTTATAACCAAAGTTTGAATCTCAGTTAGTATAAACAGTACAATGCAAATGCTATTAATATTAAATTTACAAAGTTACCTTCCCACAAGTTTTCATAACGAAAGATTCTGTTCAATCGCACGGAATAGACTCGTAATTATATTTGTTACTAAATGTTTCTCTGATTTTCTGTTTTCAAAACAACTTTGTAAACACTGCAGTAAATATAGCATTTTACTTTATCTGTTCTTGATAAATTATATTTATTGATAATTATATTTTGATTTGATTTTTAATTAATAAAATACGAAATAAATTTTATGAATTAAATTTTTGAATCATTTAATTGATTATATGAATTTGTACGTTAAAGGAAATTAGAAATATTTATTCAAGTGTAGAAAATAAAATAAAATAAAATAAATTTTTTTGATAACCGAATAATGAAATTATTTAAAAAAAATAAAATTCATGAAAATAATTAAACATTATAAAAGAAAATATTACAATTTATTTAAAAAATTGATAAATATTTAATAACTTCTAGTGAATTTTATTTAACAATATCATTTTAATTTTTTCTTTTTATTTCATCACCGAAACAAGATTTTAGTCAGGAGAGTTTGAAAAAATATTTTTTTATTTAATCCAATATTCTATAGCTTGTGAAATATTGTTAAAACTAACTAAAATGCGTTTTGGTCTTTATTTTTTTGCTTATTAACTATTTTCGTTCTTTTACACTTAACACATATATCGACACATATATTCACTATATATACATATATTCACATATATTCACTATATAAAAAAGTGATATATATTATTCGTGAATACATAATATTTAAAATCACGAAAAAAATCAAATAATTTTTCCTTAATTCATCAAAATAAAAATATGATATATTTTTTCAAATTTTTTTGAATTTTTTTTTTTAAATCAAAATTATTAAAAAAAAACTAGCAACGTCAAAATTAGAAGTTAAACTTATTAAACTAGTTATTTAATTATCAAAAAATAAATATTTTAATGTTATTTAAAAATTCTTTATATTTTTGTAATTTTTCGTAATTTTTGCATAAAAATAAATTTGCAAAATAAATAGTAAATAAAGATTTGCCATTCTATTTTGTTAGAAAAGAAACAAAAGATAAATAACATAGGATGGTAAAGAAAACAATGAAAAATATTGTAAATATTTAGTATCAAGTACAAAATAAATGAATAAGAGTATGATAAATTTTAAGTAGAACAAAGTAGATATGTAATCGGACCAATTTTCTTGCAAAATTCAAATGAAATTCAAATATATGCGCATTGATTATTTGATGGGCCATTGTTTCTCTGTTGAAAAAAAAGTCGAATCGTAATCGTTGTTTCATAAGCGATAAATTCTTTCAACAATTTTCTATTTCAAAGATTCGATTGCATATGTTTAACGTTTTATCACATTTCGATTGTAATATAATTTTCACTAATCCTTTTGAATCCTTTGTAAATACGACAAATTATTGAACAATAGAGAAATTATACCGTTTTACCCAATAAGAGCGTATAACGTCCTGTATGAAGAAGAACACGATAATTTATTCGTCTCATACTATTCACAGATAATATGAACAACACATAGAGAACAATACAATTCCAGTATTTCTAAATTAAGGGAAATTCTAGGTTGTTCCACAGCCGGGTGTAGTACGTTAGGTACGTACCGTTAGCTGCAGGCTCACTGAACAATGCTGTCATAAAATCTCTTCCTAAGGGAGATACCCGTGGAATTTTCGACATTGTGAAACTTGTAACGGTGTCACAATAGTCGTTCATGGTGAAAATTTCGAAAAATCTATTAGACATTTTTTTTTGGAGAAGAGATATATTTCTATAAGATATATTTCTATAAGATATATTTCTATAAGATATATTGGTATGAAAAATAATTTTTTTTACGATGTGTTAATCTGTTGTTTTTTAATAAGAAATTTATTTTGATGTCCAATAAAAAATTGATAAATAATAAATTTATTTTAGTGAGATTGAATTTGGTAATATTTTTTAAGAATTTTTCATATAGTGCAAATATTATATTTGTACGATCATATGTACAAGCTTAATAAGATTGTTAAGACGATAATAATTTGAAATTGAATTTTTATATACATGATAAAGATTCAAATGATTCGTTAAAGTATTTATTTTTTAGATGTAAATCGATGCAAGAGAGAATTTCCATTCTTACAGTTCATAAATTATTTTTATTCATATAAAAAATTTTTTAAAATTATATAAAATTATATAAAAATTTTGAATTATATAAAAAAAGTTCTATGTAAATTGAATAAAAAATAAATATGCAATATGAATATCAAGAACATATTTTTTATGTCTACAGAAAATATCAATGTATTTTATAAATATATATGTTTAATCAATGAAACAATTAATCAATAAATTATATATTTTATTAAATTAATTAATAATTTATAAATTTTGAATTCTCAAAGCCAAAATTATTTATTAAGCAATTTAATTATAAACAATTTAAATAATTCCATATTGATGATGCATAATGAAAATAAAGTGCGATAGCATAATAAAGACAAAACAATTTTATTCTATTTACATCTTATTTCATCTAATACTTAACTTAAATTGCTTATAACTTGATAAATAAATCTCAATTTTTTTTGTAACCATTTACATTTTTGTAACCAATTTTTATATTCGGTTTGGTTTTTGTATCTACCAAAGGTGCCTATAAATGTAATAATATTTTGTATATCAACTTTTAGAATTAATGTTTTCTTTACAATGTCAATAATAATTTTTTAAGAAATTTTTTTAATTTTTCTATAGTAAGTGAAAAAAGAATTATTTTTGTCTTATTGCAACATATTCAATTGCATATGTATTTTTGTAGATATTTCTGAAAACATTTTTATTTGTTTCTTTTAAAAATATGTTAAAATATACGTAGAAACTAAAAAAATTAACTATCATGGTCAATCATTTGATTATAAATGGTTTAATTATATGAAAAAAAATATGAAATGAGATAGAATTTTAATAGAAAATTTACAAAAATTTAAAAAATAATATGACTTTTTTAAATAATTTCTATTGTTTTATTTCTACCTAAACAGAAAAATTATGCGTATGCAAACATAAAGATCTATCTTTGGAAACATTCATATTGGAAATTGCTTTATATATATAACAAAAAAACTGTTGATATTTTTTGCTTAGTTTGTTGAACCATCAAATTTCTGTCTTTTTGTTTATAACAGAAACCAAAGTTTTCGTGATCATACTACTGATCATATTATATACAAACCATTATATCATTGTTCTTTTGTTTATCAATAAAAAATCATGATTACAGATTATATTACAGGTTTTATTTTCTCATTATCAAAATTCAATATATGATTCCAGAATAAAATAAATATATAAATACTCATTTTCATTATCACCACAATCCAAAATTAACCGTTCTTCTATTTTATTAGAATCCTATATTCTGTAATAACATTTACTCAAAACGTATCTTAAAAATCAAACTAATCTTCCAGAAAAAAAATTCATTCATACTCAGTCCCCTTATTTAATTAAAAATCTTCCTTTTCCTATCTAGAATGATAAGAATCTATCAGCCACGGAAGAATCTGAGTTTTCAACATGTCTCTATCTCTCTTTTTGCACGGCTTGAAAAAACGCGATAGTCAAAAACAAACGTCGTCATCGTGGATGCAAGGCGAAAAAAAAGTGGTTAGTGGGGGACAAGACAAACGTTTCATCGAAACGTGGTTAGGTAGCGATTCACGAGGTCCGATCCTAAGGGGAATGTTCACGTCTTTGGTGCTCGAGTTTCATTGTTTTTCACCCTTAAACCGTGAAATTTTCGCTTTACAAACTCTGCACGCGCGCGCGCGCGCACCACAGTTTATTGAATTATTCACTAGATAACAACCCGTCGCGGCTCGTACCCGCTAAGAGGGAGGACAATTACCAGGAAACAGTTCGAGATAACAACAACAACCGACATCCCAGACCCGATGGTGTCGCAGGACTTTGTCGTCGGATATGGTGCCGCGACTACTCGAACAACAAGCTTGCGTAGCTACCTTCCTCATTTACTCGGGGGGAGAAGCACCCCTTGCATCGGCGTACACTGTTATCTTTATAGTCCGGTCTCTGTATCGCGATCGGGACCAACTGTTAATTAACGCGCTTCTTTCATTAAACGCACAGCTCGAGCGCGACGTCACCGCCTTCTTGCGCTCCTTCTGCTATCCCCGCGCTTCGAGTCTGATTGTGCTCTACGCTTTCTTGGTTCTTTTATTTGTCCATTGTGGGATTCGTTCCGATTTCATGGACAATTTTGGATTTTTATTTCTTTTTAGGGAACGGTTTTGATCTAGGAATTGAAAGGCGAATGGGAGTATACTTTGTAATTCATTTAATGATTCTTTGAATACTAATGTTGGACATGATTAAATTTAATTAATTTATAGCCAATCACAGAAGCCTTCGTTATTTTATGAGAAAATTTCTTTTTACCTTGAAAAATCTGATTTTAATGAAAATATTCTCACATTTCGAGTATTCATATTCTATTCACATTACGTATTCTGATCGTGTTCGACTGTGTGTCATCGCTTTCTTAGTCCTTTTGTTTATCCATTGCTGTGGGATTCGTTTCAATTTCATGGACAATCTCGAATTTTTTATTTCTTTTCTTAGAGAACAGTTTATTTTGATCTGAGAATTGAAAGATAAATAGAGATGTATTTCGATATGTTATATTTCATTTAATATAGTAATTTTTAAAAATATTTAGATACTAATGTTAAATATAGTTATAAAATCTGATTTTAATGAAAATTGATGTAGCTATATATCATAATCGGTTATAAAGCAATTTATTTCAAGTATTCTTTTTAAGTATGCAAAATCAGTCCTCAAATTTTTATCAATTTTATTATTTTTATATAAATCATTTTTAAAAAAATTATTTGTTTATCATTTTGTGTTTTCGTATACAATTTCGCCTGGGAATATTTTTTACAATTAGATAATAGAGTGTTAAAGTTTAAATATTTTGGAGTTTAAAATTTTATTCTTTCTTTATCTTGTACGAAGTTGTATTTAATGAAAATGAAAATGATATTGATATTTTAAGGAATGATTTTATTTTTTCGTAGTAATATTTCACTAATAAAAGAATTGTTCTATATATATAATTCATTATGATGTCATCAATATTTTATGTAAACATAGAATTATTTGTTCATAGAATTTATAATTGAATATTTAAATTTTCGTAAGATATATGAAGATTTTTGTGACTAATTGTATAAATTTGTTAATTATGGAAGAAATTTAAATCTTTCTTTTGATTAGATTTATTATACTTTATATATAAATATAATTTATTTAATTAACTTAATATTATGAAATAATATTAAATATTAAATTACAAGTACATTTTGCGTCACAAAAATATTTATATATTTAAAATTGATAATAAATAAAATTAAAATAAAATTTTTTTATAAAATTTAAATATTGTTTTGATATCTTTTTTTTTTTTATCATTTTAATTATCATTTTTTTTATCACTTTAGTTTATCATTTTAATTTTGTAATAAACAGTTAAGATATTGAAAATTATTTTTTGTTAATAAACAAAAAATCTATCTTTGTTATTTTTATTTTAGAAAAATGTATCATTTTACAATAAATTATTTGTATATATTCATAAAATTCATACATAAATATTCTATCGAAAAAATAAAAAGATCGAATTTATTTTTTTTTAATTAATAAAAATATAAATGCTTAAAATTAAACATACATTATAATATTCAAATATTTTGAAGAATCATTATAGAATCAATGTAGAATAGAAAAATTATAAATATGACGATTCTTTTTGATTCTTCTGATAGGTCACTTAGAAATAAATAATAAAGATTTTTAATATCTACCCGTTTACTTTAAAAATTCACTGATATGATTTAAGATAAATTGGAGCAAAATGCATTTTGAATTTGCATAAATATTTGGATATATGTTGCAACAAATTTATGTTATTAAATTAAATTTTTAGTAGTTGTTTTTATATATTTTAAAATATATATTTATATTTTGATAAAAAAATTTTTTTGTTTTATGTTTATTTTAAATTTATATGTGAAAATTTTATAATATAAAAATTGTTAATTGTTTCAATTAAAATTTTTGTTTTGAATTTCTTAATTATGATTAATTAATTATGATTATTATTCTTAATATTAAAAATTGTACTAGAACTATTTAGTTTAAAACAACGAATATTATGATTTTTTTAAAAAAATTAACAAATTTGAAATCTTGTAAATTTTTTTAAATAAGTTTGGAATAACAAAATGATGATTTAAATCCTCCCTATTTTCATATATGAATTATAACATTCTTAAATTTGAATAATAATTTCTGGCAACAAATTCAAAATATTGACAAATTCAAAATTTTGTAAAACTAAAAATTTTATCATTTATATGATTTTTATTTAATTTTCTAATTTATAATAAGTAGATATCGATAATTAATTTCCTTCTCTTAAATATTCGTACAATACTTTTAAATGTCATAATGCAATTCAAAATTTTTACGAGCGAGCTCAGTATCTCGATGATATATTCGATAATATTTATTTAGATTTATGTTATGCAGTATATATTTTGTCGCGAAAATGTTGGATAGGAATGTATATTTTATGCACGGCCTTCATTCCATGGAATATAGAAAATTCGTTGTTCTATAAACGTGGCACGAGTTCCAATCTCACTGCAACAGAGGAATTTTATTTTACTCTGCTCTTTTGCATTTTACGTAATAAATCGAAGTAACATCATTCACTTGCGCGTTCTACCGTCCCGTCAAAATATCTGAGAAAATTTCCATTGTGGTGTAAAGGGAATTTATTTTCTATTATTTTTCTGCTGAAATATCATCCAGAAAATTCAATCTCCCTTTCGAAGACGCGAAAATATCAGTAACAATCGAGATAATTGAATACCATCAATATATTTATTTATTTCGTTAAATTTTTCTATCGTTAATAACAATTGCCCCTTCTTATTATTATTTTCCATTCAGATATGAGTATCGAATTATTCATTGCCCACCCCGTTATCTTCGCGGCGTAGTTGTATTGAGAATGTAGGGCAGGCCGCTAGTTGCTGAAACATGTTTCGAGGTTGAGAAATATCGCATAACTCAGGATTACTTTCCTCACAAATGGACGAGGAATCGTCTTATCGTGGCTGCGCTCACTTTTACTCACGGGGGAAAGACGGTGAACTCAGCCAACCAGTCAAATTTACGACGCTTTATCACTGCAACGGGTTTTTTTCGTATAAATCACTGGTGGCGCAAAAACGTTCGAAGATTGAAAATAAAACGGTCATGTATTTGTTTGCTCGTCGATCTTCCTTCCAACGTGAATCCCTTCCAAGCGTGTAATTTTTTTGTAATTAATTTAAAGGAAATGACAGATGTAATTTGGAAGAACAATGATAGATTTTTATTAATTAATTAATAAATTAAAATTAATTTTTATTAATTTTAATTAATTTTGATAATTTGAATGAATGGCGATAGATATTTTTATTTAATCGGTAATATTAATTCTAATCAATTTAAAGGAATGGAAATGCAGTATATTGGAACATCATTTTGTATGAGATGAATAAAAAATTATTGCAAAAATTGAAAATGAATAATACTATAAAATTATAAGAGATAATTTATTATATTTTAAACTTTATATAATATTAAAAAACAAAATATTTAAAATTTTGGTTTGATTAGAAAATGAAGTAGAATATAAAGTAAGGATTAAGGTGCAGATAATTTGAAATAATAATATTCCAAATTATTTTTATTTTACAAAAATAAAATTCTTTTTTGTGATCTAATTAAATATAAAAATAAAACATAAAACAAAATAATAGTAAAATAAATATAGAAACTATAATATTAGATAAATATTGATTTCTAGTCTTAAAGTCCATAAAATTTATTGTTTATATGTATTATTTATAATATTACTGTTAATAATAATATATATAATATAATGAATTAATTGTGTTTCGAAATTTTCTTTAAATATAAGTCTATAGTTAATCATTTTGTTTGTAAATTGATTAATTGATGTTTTCTTATCATTTATTAATCTAAATAATTTTTATTCCATATTTCATATTCCAAATTACTTAAATTTTGCGTCACATTTTATATTCTTTGAATATATTTTATATTTGAAAAATTTATACGACAGCATAAAATTAAAATGCAAATAAATAAACTAAATGATTTACTCTAAAAGTTTTGCCTATATTTCAATTATGATTTCAATAATTGAATATTTGTTGAAAAATTTCTGGAAATGAATTTTATTTTTTTCTGCAGAAATATTAAAATTATACTTTTTCCAATAGATTATTCGCTTTTGTGATAGTATAAATAGATAGAATATTAATAATTTTTTAAATACTCATTATTCCAAATTACTAATAATATTTCAAATATTGCATTTCTTTTATTATTTTTAATTAATAATTTTAATTAATTAAATTATGATTAATTTCAGTATTATATTATTTTGTAATATTGCATTTTTTCCTTCTGTTTATTTAGAATTAATTTTTATTGCATTTAAAAAAAATATAAGATAATTATTTTTTATGGATAATTTCCGTGTGGTTAATAATTTAAGAAATTTGTTGTTTTTTCATTTCAAGAGATCAATGAATATTTCTATACAAAAGTGTACATTCATTCAAGTTTTTCCAAGTTTAATTAGTTTTAATCCTTTGTATCCAGAAGATACTTTCGAAGTACTATTTTCATTAAAATATTGCTGTGAGTAAAATATTCTTACCACATTTCCAAAATTCAATAAATATACGGTGATTTACTTAATAATACCATCTTGATTTATATTATGCAACGGAAAATGTTTCATATACATATAATTAAATAGTTTTAAAGAATATAATTTCAGCGTATTTTAATTATTATTTTTATTGTAGATAAAAGAAGACAGGAATAGAAAAAAATATATATATTAAATATTAAATATTAAATATTAATTATATATATTTTTTTAAATTGAATCATATATTTTTTAATGCACCAATCGATATAATTTGACATTCTTCTAACAAAAATTATTTTATATAATAAAAATTAGAAGTAATAATTTTTTGTTGTTTATTATTTAAATCAATAAATAATAAATTTTGTGATATTTCTTTTTTTTCTGTTTTTTTTTTTTTTTTGCTTCTTTGAATAAATACTCTGAACTATTCTTTTTGTATAATTTCCAAGGATCATATTATTAATATGATAATTCCATTAATATATCAAATTTTTAGTTTATATTTAAAAATATAGAAAATTTAATAAATTTTTTTATAAATATTGATTCTATATGTCTTTTACAAATATAATATTACTAATATATTATAATATATTATAATATAAATATTTTTTTTTGTTTAATAAGTGAAGAATATTACATTAATTGATATTAAATATTTATATTATATTTTTATAAATATATTATATATTTATAAATATAAATATATTATATTTATAGTATAAATATATTATAATTATTATTATAAGTCTTAATAATATTTCTTTGGATTATAATTCTATTTAGAGTCAAAATTAATATAATTAGACTACAATTAATAATCGAATTACTGTTTCTAACTTGCTTATTGGGATTATAGATTATAATAATCTTTCTTTGATAATTTGACAATTAGGATCCCGAATTATAAGTAAGTAAATATTAAGACAGAATATTGTATTGTCTATATTTTATACCTCTTTTTATCTAATACAAATTTAAATTAATAATTTAATAAATAAATTTCATTTATTTTATATTTAGACTTTTAAAATTGACTCTAATATTATTTCACGAATATATTAACATTCCGTGAACATTACACATTTGCATGTAATTTTTAATAATTTAAAAAATATAGTAAGAAATAAAATAATATTTGTTGCAAGAAATAATAAAATATAATATATTAATAAATTTTATAAATAATTATGACAATTATTCACAAAATTTAATCAATTCATTATTTTATATCAAAAATAGTTATGTCTATATGATGTATGTGTGATGTATACGCATTCTAGAATTATCTATATATTGTATTTAAAATAAAAAATAACTAGTAAATAAAAGTGAAAAACATGATCTATCATATATTTTTTATGTCATTTTTGAAAATATATAATACATCAACTTAAATATTCTAGTCAGTTCTTGTATAAAAATTATTGACATTTGAATTTTCTGTTTGCTATAGTATGCATAATGGATCAATCAAACACGCATGATAAGTGATATACATGAACATGAGTTCAAATATATGCAATCCATATCATGTGCAAAATATATATATATAAATAAAAAGAAAAAACAACAGAAATGAAAGCATATATTTTTCTGTCATTTGTGATAATCAAAAATGAATAAATGTAATATGATTAGAATTTGAAATTAAATAAATTATTATAGAAAAAACAGAAAAAATAAAAATCTCTCAGCCAATAAGTATTTTCGCTTTTATTATTGATTGAAAATTGTTTGATTTGTTTCGTCAATTCGATTCGATTATTACTCATATGCAATTCTATTAACCTATTTTCTATGCGGAAGAAATATATTTATATAAATATGTGATTTAAAAATATAGTTGAATCTCAGTAATTTGAATCTTAAGAAGTTAATTTTCTAGTTATGCAAATATTATATTAAAACTTGAAATTTTTGAGTAAAAAAATTTTAACAAAAAATTCGATACACAAAGACTATATATTATATATTCTTGAAACATTTTAAAGATCAATTTTAAAGATCAAAACAAGCATGAAAGCGAAAAAGTTAATATATGATTAATAATATTAATTGAATATTATTTAATAAATTATAAATATAAATAATGTTAATTGAATTTTATTTATTAAATTATAAATAATTTAAATTTGTGTTAAATAAAATGAAATAGAAATAAAGTAAAACAATAATATATTTCGCTTTATTTTTTAATTTTTGCTCTTTTTTAAATTTATAAAAATGTGATATGTGATATTTATTTTTTCGATTATTTGATTTTATAATTTTTCGATTATTAATAAAAAATAAATACTAATTGTAAGTTTATGTTATAAATTAAATATCACATTCAATTCAATAATCATTTCAATAATCATTTTTTTTTTTCTCTTATAGCATAATATATTTTATTCTAAAAGAGATATCACTTCAATCTATTAATTTTATTTACTAGTAGAGTTTCAATTTACAAGTAGAATTTCACATTATTATCTTTACTACAATTTACTAGTAAAATTTCACTTATTAGCTACTATATTTAATACTATAATGTATAATTTTGCAAGAAATTGAAAATTCAAAATGTAAGTATAAAAATTGACTAATATTCTTATAATATTAATTTTTTATAAGTTAATTTGTAATAGATTTTAAATCAAATTTTTATATATTAAAATCAAATTCAAATCAATGATAAATTTTATATTATCATTTTCCTCCCTGCTTAGAAACCAATCCATCGATTATTGGTTAGAAAGGTTAATTTTATTTCTATAACATTCAGACTCCGCAGTTGCATTGCAAATTAGAACGTCGGAAAGCTTTTTTCTACATGAAATATTCGCTTGATAATTATACTCGTGATCTGCCATCCTTTCTGCCCGTATCGTCGGAGTTAATCAAACTCAGAAAATGGAGAAAGGATTTTCCTAGGTGTCAAGTGACGAGTAAATAGTCGAAAACGGACAGCAGTCCTTTACTGTAATTTATCGACCGCCCATCCTAAAATTACTTTCATCTGTGTTGAACATGGAAAAGCGAATAGTTTACTCGTTTAACAAGAGATAATAGTTTCATTGTATAATGACAATACAGAATATAGTCATATAACTTGTCTAATCCATTGATAATTTCTATAGTTTGTATAGAATCATGCGATCGACACATAAGGATGAAATAATTAAATACAATATCGATCAAAAATTTAAAATTAAAAATTAATTATACTAATGTATTTCTTAATCTAAAATCTAAGAATTTAATAAAAAAGAATTAAATTATGATACGTAAAAATAAATTAAATTCACTAAAGAAAATAATATTATTATTCACACATATAGATTTAATTTCAATAATAAAATTGATATAATTTAATATAATTTAAAAAAATTATTTTTACAATTTAAAAAAAAATTTTATTTTTTAAATAAAATCTAAGGAAAGAAAATCAAATTCGAATATTAAAAATTCATTAAAATAAAATTGTTTATAGAATTATTTTTAAATTAATCAGAAAATTTAATATAATTGTGATTAAAAAAATTCTATTAAAATTCTATAAATATTATAATCTATTTAAAAATTTCAAGTTGATCTTGACATCGTAAACAAATAATTTATTTTTAAGTCTCCACGGATAATTTAGGTCGTTTATGTGTGGAATAAAATTTTATTTTTAATTTTCTATGAAAGAGATTTTTATTTTTGTACTATTTTTTATTTTATTTAGACGATTGTATAATGAATAAAAAAATTCATGTAACATGAATGTAAATGAATGTAAATTTTTTTTTAATTTTTCAAGAATTTGAAATAACAAATATATATATAAATCGTGAAAATAAAAAATTAAAATTAATTATTATAAAATTAATTAAAATCTATGAAACAAATCTGCGAAAATTATATTTCAGATTAAAATTATATTTCAATTAAAATTATTTTCAGCAATATTTTTTGTAATTTGAAATAATATTTTATAAAACATATTAGAAATTAGTTGAAGAGAGGAATAAACCAAAAGAATGAAACGGAAAGCGAGAAATGAATGAATAAAAATGAAGAGAACAAAAAATGTGCTAATTTCAACTAACAGCTATTTTTTCTTTTAATATTTATTTACTCTTTATACTTATCTTTACCTATATAATTATTAAAATTTACCTATATAATAATTAAAATTAATTTTTGAAATAAAAATGTAAGAAACATGCATATATTTTTTATTATATTTAATAAATTAATTTAAAAACTAGTAATGAAAATATGATGAAATATTTAAAGAGAGTTATAATTATTTTGAATTATTGAATAATTGAATTATGAATGATTTATATTTATATTTTTTGATATATCTTAAAATAGAAATATTAATTATAACAATAAATTTAATTTTATTAATTATGTAATCAAGATGGAATAATAATGATTAGTTGAAGGAAACAGGATTTTCGTGGCGAGATGCTCCTTTTCTTATTAAATTTGCCTCAAGTATGTAAATTAATAATAAGACTCGTATGTCAATTCCCTTTCAAATTATTGTCAGAGTATCTTTGAAATAAACGTAACTTCTTGGCAGGTTAATCAAAGTTGGAACATGAGTAAAAGATTCGCATATATGTCGCTCGATTAGTACGAATTGATCGATTTTAATTCCGAAATGGAATTAATGGAAAGACATTAAATTGGCGAATGAAAATCTTTTTTATATTCATCGCTAATAATGAATGAAATTAATCATAATACTATTCAGAATGTCTCATTTAAATTGATCTATATATCGTCGAAATTATTGATAACATTAAATAATTTTTAGATAAAAATTGGATTATATTGTTTATATAATAGAGATATTGTTTAAAAATTTATTATTTATTCTTTATAAAAAATTATTATTAGATTGGTAAGAAAATAATGTGAATATTGATATTCAAATGCATACATATAACTCATTTGTCAGTTCAAAACTTTAACTTTATTGATCAAAATAAAATCTACATATTTTTGTTAAAAAATGAAACAATGAGTTTATGGCATATAAAATTTAAATTCTGAAATCAAAAAATAAGTTTGGCGAAGCATTTTAAGTATCGATTTGATTCTCGAAGATTTTTTCTCTGTATCGAAATATTTGAAAAAATATAGATAGTTGATTGGCGAAAGACAAATGATGGTGAATTTATAAACAAGTTTGAATTCATACAAAAAAATTGCATTCATTGCACATTTGCTCCTTCTGTATTGTTATTTTATTAGATTTAATTGAATTCATTAGATTTAATTTAATATTAATAATAAAAAAATTAAATCACTAATAAAAAATGTAAAGCGAAACTTCAAAATAACAACAGGAATACACTCAATCAAACATTCATTTTGAAATCATGCAGCAATATTAAAAACCTATATTATTTTTCTATCCAACCTAACTTAAGCTTAATAAATTATTTATACCAAAAAAACATTAATTTAAAAAATATCTTAATTTTAATTTTTTAATAAATTTAATAATACGAAAAAGAAAGAAAGCATGAAGAGAATATAATTTCAATTCCTTTTATATTTCACAAATTAGATTTTATAAAATTAAAATTGAAATATCTTTATCAATTAGTTGTTCTTTAGCATAACTTAATAGTTTTATTTTATAGAGAATGATTAATTGCATTCATATAGATATTAAAAAAATATAATTCTATTTAAAGAAACAAAATTAACGTTATATATGTTATTTATAGTTTGAGCTTGGAAAAAATTTATTATATCAAATGATATGGTTATTTCAATTTTTTTTTTCAAAATATTTTATCATAAATAGTTTTCGAGATATTAAATCGATATAATATATATAATATATATATAATATTAAATCAATATAAATAAGATATTATATATTTCAAGAATCTATTTAAAGGAAATAATTTTTTTCGTTTTATTTATATAGAAATTTCTAATTTACTAAATAAAAGAATATATAAATTAATTTATTAAAGATATGCTGGAGAAAATGTTTCATAAATTATGTTTTAAAATTTGTTCTGTAACTAATATTATAATAAAAAGTAAATAATTTTTATTAAAAAATTTGCTTTTAAAATAAATGAAAAAAAAATAACATTAAACTTTATATGAAAAATGAAAGAAAAGATAAAAATGAATTGTCACTTTGAATAATTGTTCAATAATAAATTAGAATTTATTAATTCATTCCTTATTACTTTGGATCAAATAATAAGGTTATTTGATATTACCATAGTCTTTTTAAGAGAACAGAAGCATTAGTATTTCATTTCTCGAATGAACAATTCGTTTGACTTTTGGCAAAATAAACACTGTGAAAGGATCAATGATTACATAGCGACTATAAACTAATAATTACGCTCTGATTACCAAATATTGATTTCTCATAAATGTAATTGAAGATTGATTACTCAAATAAGCAGAATAATGAATAAATTTCGTGTTCAGTTATTTTGATAAAATCATATTTTTATATTTTTAATTCAGTCACTCTTAATTGTATTCCTAAGCAGTAAAAAAACAAATAAAATGATAAATTATTAAAAACACTATTCTCATTAACGTAATAAAGATGAAATATTGAAATTGATGAAGATGAATAATGAAATTTTTACATATATATATTATAAATATATATATATATAAATTTATATATATATAATATATATATAATTTATATATATATATAATATATATATTATAAATATATATATATATAAATTTTTACATATAAATATATTTTACATATTATTTATTAAAAAATATATAATATATTTATATTAATATAAAATAAATAAAAAATATGTATAAAATATATATTATATATTATATAAAAAGTAAATATAAATTTTAAAAAATTCAAAATAATAAAAATAAAAAAGTTTTTTGTAATAGTTTTTTTATATAACATAAATATAATAAAATTCTATTTATGTTTGTGATTGTATAATTATGTTTCAGTATATTTCTAAAATAAATAAAATATTTCCATAACTACATTTTACTTTTACATAATAAATAATTGAATCTCTTACAAGAGAGAAAGAAAGAAAAAAATAGATTCATTTCTAATAACTATAAAAAAATTAAAAAAAGTTATTTTTAAAATTATTATTTTAATTTAACATGAAAATATATATATATATATATATATATTAAAAATTAATAAACTTTATTTCAATTTGCCGAATTTTTTTTTGATGTTATTAGTTGTATTTGATTTACATTAAAATGTTACAAAAGCGATTATTTCTAATTAATAATAAACAATAAAGTACTTACTTTATTGATTTATTATTATTTTATTAAAAATATCATTTTTATACAAGAGAAATTATGCATATAAAATTCCAGATTCTTATTATATAAAACAATTCAAAATCTATAATGAATCATTTGTTTTTTTATCAATATCTAGATTTTTTTATATCAGTTTATATCAAACTATAATAATTCAGATTGATCATTTAGATGTATTAGATTATTAGATTATGTAATAATTCTAAATATATTACATATAATAATCCAAAAACTATCAAAAATGGATTTAGTCTTTCTTGATGCAAAGTCCTTAATTCAAATTTTTAGAATTTTATAACATTATCAATTTTAAGAAGAAGAAATAATAATAAAAATAAAATAAAGCACATTTTTCTAATTTTTTTTCTTAATTATGATTTTAAAAAATAAAATTCAATATAAAAAATTATGTCGAACAGAAATGTATGTTATGTTATTGTGAAGTTAGATTTTAATAAATTGAATTCTCATAAAAATAGTCATACAAATATACTGTGAAATATTGAAATATTTTGTTTAGATACAATTAGTTTATAAATAATTTCAGATTGTTAAGTAGTATAATCTAATTCTTCATTAATATTAAATGTTCTAATTTATAAAGTGTGTTTGGAGTATTGTGAATGTAGATACGGTACTAATAGCCAATTAATGTTTTTTGACTAGTTTCTATGAGATACATATCACACAAATCTGTTGAAAATGGAAGTGTATAATGCATTCTTAATTTTGAAAATCAACTTGAAATCTTAAAATCTAATAATAATTATAGAGATTTCTGACTAACGAAAAATTAATAAAATTATAATAGAAAAATTTTCATTAAAAAAATTTATAGTTTTCGAAGAAATATTTAATATAAATTCTTTTTATCGATTATCAATTATTTATTTCGTATCAATTAATATTTATATTAAAAATGCAAGAATAAAAAAAAAATTGAAATCATATTTTTTGAAATATCTATGAATTATAGATAATTCAAGAAATTTATTTTTTTTAATTGTGCATCAGAAAAAGAATTATTTATGTTAAAAGAGAATGGCTGATATTGTCAAAAATAAATATTGTCAAAACAAAACTTATTTAACAACTTATGTAAAAATTTTTTTAAAACGAAAAATATTGTGATATAAATAAAATAAATACAAAAAAAGACAAAACTAAACTAATCTAAAGTATATTAATTTAAATTCTTTCATTATTGTTATTTTATCCGAATTTTTATATCTTAACATGATATTATCTATTTTATCTATTAATAAAAAATTACCTTTTAAAAATTTATTTATATAATAAATCAAAAATTAAATATTTTTGCCAATTTTTTTCACTATGTAATAATTTATTTTTTCTTCTCTAAAATTTTTTACATAAATTTCAATAAAATTGATAAAAATATTCAAATTTAAAATCAAAAAAAAGATATTAAGAATTTCAAATAATATGAAATAAATAAAAAAGAGAATTAAAAATATAATCAGATGATAAAAAAAAAATTTATAGAAATAAAAATTAATTTGAAAAATATCTACGAATTGGAAAAACAAAAAGAAATTTGAAAAAAGTTTAAGAACTAGTTATAAAAATAAATATAAAATTACTTATTGATTAATTGCAAAATAATTAGTATCTTACTTCATTAGTAAGAATAAGTTTGTATTTGAATAAAAAATCAAGCTAGTTCATTATTTTATAACACTTGATTACTTCATCTACTATTTGATCAATAGGAAAAAAACAAATATCACATTTTTCCTGTAATTCCTATAAGAAACCTTAAAGGAAATCGAATAAAATCTTACGTAACAAGAAACCTTTGTGAATAGCTTTTACCAAGGAACCTACACTTCAGCCAATTATCGAGTTCCCTGGAATCACGCAGATTCTTGACGATTTAATCAAAGTCGTAGAATGAGAAAAGAATATTTATACACGTAACTATGGTGATTCCAATAAAAATAGAAAATGGACAATCGTTTGAATCTTGATGCCATTTAAAGATAAATTCATATTTATTATTGAATATTATCCAATGATATGATGCATTATAATAATTTGTAATTTTATCAAAATTGAAAATACATTTTAAGAATATACGAAAAATACAAAGTATTTGATTTTTAATAGACTTCAAATCTTAGAATAAGCATAAGTTTTAAAAATTTTAGTACATTTCAGTATTACTTTGATAAAATCGAAATTATAATTATAAATTAAATTATGAAAAAAAAAATATACTTGATTGAATTTTTATGACAATAAATAGATTTCTTATGTTTATTTAGATAATTATTTCTTTATTTTAATTTAAAAAATGTAATTTAATAGGAATAAAAATCATAAAATTCCTATCTGTTTAATTATTTTAATTTTAAAAATAAATATTTTTTTCAGAATTAAAAAAAATCGATAAAGAATATTATTTTTTTCTTTGTTAACAAATAAAAAAATTACTGCAATTGTTCGCAAATTCAAGCATGTTTTAAAAAATATAATAAAAAAATAATTTATATGTTTAATTTTTTAATTCAGTAAAAAATTTTATAATTTTTAATTACTTTTAGCTTTTTTATACTTAAATAAGATTATTTTTGTTTCATTTTACTTTATTATATCACTTTATTATTATAATTTTATTATTTAATTATGATTCAATAAACATTTTAAAATTGCGTTATAAGACTTCGCTTCTCATTTTTTATTAATAATTTAGATGTTATTTTATAACGAAAAACTTATCAAATAAATAAATAATATTTTTATATAAGAATTTTTATTATTAATAATTCCTGTGTAATCGTGTTTCAAAACCAAGATTGTAAATTACTACCATAGCCTAATTTGTTAGTTTTATTAAGACGCAATGATTCTAAATACACTGATGCCCAACAGCATGACATTGAACATGTGATAAGATAAAAAATGTAGACCCACTCTTAAATACATCAAGCGTGACAGTTCGTCTTACGTGTGACCATTCGGATGTTCGTCATAAAGAAAATAACATAAAAGAAGGGAAAAAAAAGAAGGAAAAAAAGGAAAAGGGTAAAAAATGTGACCCATGATGGCAAGTTGTCCGATGTGAAAGTTTCACGAGCAACTAAACTAAGTCCAGCATGCATTGGTTTACGAGCGCGAGCAGACGTGATCCATTCTATGGTTAATGCGGCGCCACACGTTTCTATAAAGGATTCGTGATCCATTCTGTCGGGGCATCTGTTACAAAGGTTCCGCAATTTTATTTGTGGAATATTGAGACTCTGATGCGATGCGTTACTAAAGAAGATTCTTTGATGTTTTCATCCAAAGAAGAAGATAATGCTTATTATAGATGTTAGTA
Organism: Apis laboriosa; assembly: GCF_014066325.1. Classification (NCBI taxonomy): domain Eukaryota; kingdom Metazoa; phylum Arthropoda; class Insecta; order Hymenoptera; family Apidae; genus Apis; species Apis laboriosa. The sequence continues at coordinate 887,679 of NW_025223092.1, forward strand.
ATTTCTTAAAAATTAAAAAGACATCTTTAAGTTAATTCCTCGTTTAAATGATTTTTAAAATAATAAGTATTTTGAAAAGATTATCATGTTATTATAGTCATTTGTAAATTATGTGTGATTTTTTGATATTTTTATTTTATTTCTTTCTTTTTTTTTTTTTTTTTTGGATAAGTCTTATAAAAGTAAAACAAAGAAGAAAGTGATTCATATAGAATGAAATATAGAATAAAATTTTTTCATTTAATGCTTTATTATTGATAGATAGTTTACATATGAAAGTAAGCAAAAAATAAAAATGTAAAAAATTTTATCGCTTAAATATGAAAATGAATATTAATCATATACAAACAAGGAAGGTTTAATTTGTGAATTTTTAAATTCAATTTTTTTAAAAAATTATTTTTAAAAAATTAATTTTTATATGAAAAAATATAAATGAATAGAAATGAAAAAACATATATTATATATGTTTTTTACATATTATTTTTACATATAAAATTACTTTTTACAATTAACAATAAATTATTTGTATTTAATCGAAAAATAGCCAATTTTATTATTATTTATTTTATATTGAAAATTTGTTGAATTTGATTTATTCGAAAACAAAGCCTTAAATAAAAAAATGTTTTATTCCATATTTTATATTATTCCACATTAAATTTTATTATATATTTTTTTTCGATTTATTTTTTCATGTAAAATCACCTTTTACACGGTTGTGTCAATTGTATCACCATTTATATTTTCATATATAATTTTATAATTTATTTTCAATATACAATAAATTACATTTTAAAATTGAAATTTATCAAAAATAATTACATATGAATTCATTTATATCATTTATATCATTTATCATTTATTTATCACTTTACATTCACATTTTACAATTTATTTATTCACACAAATGATACCTAATGAGCACAAATATAAACATTGTAATAGAATTTCAATATCAATAAAAAGACAAAATTCGAGGAAAGAAGTTTTTTAAAGTGAAAATTTTTTTCTTTCTTTTCCTTCTTTCTTTCTTTTTTTTTCTCCTTTTTTTTCTTTTTTTTAGTTAATAGTTGTAACGTAAGGTACGTCAAATAGCAGCTCCGACTCGGCATATCTTATTAGAAACAAATATTCATGTCACATACCAGGCGCCAGCTGGTGCCAAGTGTTTGACTGTTACCCTACGCTGCACGTGCGTGAGAGAATATCCTTCGTCCGTATTTCGGAGAAGTTTAAAATAATATTGAAAGAAATTTTCCTTTTCCGCCTTATGCATCTTCTTACGCCATTTTCATTTTCTGCGTAATCCTTAACCGCTTGTTCCACCTCGGGAATTCCTCGACAAGGCCATTAAATAACGTTCGGTTTTTGATCGAGCTTTCCTTCCTTTGCATATTGAACTGCGGGTATTTTTGTTTCACTTTTTTTCACCGGAATCGATTCCTTCACAAAAAAAGTCTTATTTGATTCGTTTGATATATACCTCAACATTTATTTCATATTTTATTATTATTATTATTATTTTTTTTAAATACATATAATGTAAAATTTATGGAAAGAATGTTATGGAAAAAATATTCTTAGAAAAATTGTTTGGTATAAGATGATACGTATATCATATAGTATTAATAGTTTTTCTATAGTTTTACACGTAAGGATCATATGAAAATTAATTTTAATCTTTTAAATGCAAGCATTAAATGCAATTTTTATTGCAATTCGTTATTTCTTACGAAAAGAGTATTTCTTACTATAATAATTTCTTACTAAATTATTGTATGTTGAAGCGTATGTTGAAAAATAATTTAGAAGATATTTTAATTTGAAGTTTATAAAATTTACCACATAAGGAACGCGTGAAATAATAAATCATTTTCTAATTTCTTACAATTAATTTATTGATTTATATGTTATAAACTTTCTTTTTAAAAATGCGTAAATAAAAAGTCTTATATATTAATCTGATTTTGTTCTTTCTCGAATTATAAGATAAATATTATCATGTATCGTTTATTTTTATATTATATTTTTATTATAACATTTTAATAAATCACTTGGAACCTTTTTTTGCATGACATTTTAATTTTATTTTATAATACACATTGATACATTTTGACAGAAAGATCTAGAACTTGTATAAACAGAAGATATAGAACCTGTTCTTTATGATTCTATATTTCATGAAAATACTTTAATTATATATATAGTAAAAAATTGAAATATACATATATATATATATATATATATTATAATTTAATCAGCCGATTATTTTTATAAAATATTACCAAAGTGATTATAATGAATATGTCAATGAATGACAAGAATTAAAAAATATATATTGTATAATTATATACAATATACAATATATACATATATAACATATATATACATATATATACAAATATATTGTAGTTGTATAATTATAATACAATTATAATTATTTATAAATTTATTGGAAAGAAGGCAAGTTAAACATATTTCGTAAAAAAAAAAGTTATTATGAATTTCTTATTAGTGTCAATTATATTTATAATATATCTATAATTTTTCTAAAAAATTTTAAAAAATTTAATTTTTATATTATATTTAATAACAAATCATATTGCATATAAATAAATATAATAACGTTTCATTTGATTATTAACAACATAATTATTAATTATTATAATATCATATTATAATTAATTATTGATTATTATAATTATGGATAATGTTATCAATTAGCTATTATTATCATAATTAATCCAAAACATTCTATATAAAATTAGAAATGATTCATCTATTTATCTATTATATTTAAAATTTTATATTTATATGAAATTATATTTAGAGATAAACGATAAGAATTCTCAATAAATTCGTATTAAAGATAGATTTTTTGAAATTTATAACTAGATTGTACAGTTAAAACAAATTCAAATATTCAATTAATATATAACAAATATGTCATAAAAATTTTCTCTTTAAAAAAATTGAAGTTAAGAAAAAATTGCTCTAGAAGATGTTATGTAATATTATTGTTTCAATATCATATTTAAATAGCATCTCTCCCTTTTTCTATACATAAGCTATTCAGAATTTTTTAATTTTTCAATATTATATCGTAACAATTTTATTCGGAATATGATTAAATTATAACATTAATTATCATATAATTAAAATTAATATTAGAAAAGAAATATGTAATATATTATAATATTTATTTGTATAATCTATATTATAAAAATATAAGCAAATTATATGAAAAATATTCAGGAGTAAAATAAAAAATATTTGATAAATTTTTTTTAATAATTTTTTAAATAAATTTTTTTATTTTCAAAAACATTATAAGAAATTTCTCTCTATAAATATATAATTGTTATTATTAAAGTTTATTAAATTGTACAAGTGTCATAATTATTTGAAAAAATTTTCAATAATAAACATTTTTTTCTTTTTATAATTTAATCAGCCGATTATTTTTATAAAATATTACCAAAGTGATCATAATAAGCAAATTTGACTATAGTATATTTTATTTTTAACAGATTATAGTATAATTTTAGATTTAATATTGATTATATTTCAAAACTTATTTGTTAGTAAAAATAATTTTAAAATTGTTGATTTTATTTTCTTTTGTAAATTTTATAATTTTCTAATAATATATTATAATATCTTCTTTATCTCTATATTATATATTAATTTTAAATAGATGATATGTACATTGTTACATTACATTAAGTACATTATATAATATTTTCTCTTTTAAAAAGTTTCATAACTTTAAAACGTGTTATGTTACGTAGTCTAGACGATGCTTAAGAGATTGAAAGTTTAAAACAATGGAGTATCGAAAAGTATTAATGATGAAGAATAGATATTCAGTTCTCATGTGACTCTCATATATTCAATTTAAAATATTTTAAAATGTTTTATTCAGAGAAATTTAATTACACTATGTAATATGAGTTGAGAAATAATGAAATATCTATAACTGTTTTTTCATTTTGGTATAATAATCACGTAATTCTTTATTTTTTTAAGTTTACAAATTCTTTCTTTTATATTATTTCTTTCTATATATATATTAATCAATTTAATATTTTTTTTTGTATAATAATTGTTATAATTCTTTATCTTGTTTAAAATCTCAGATTTCACTCAGATTTTTAAGTTACACAAAATTCTTCTAGATTTTTTTTTTTTAAGTCAGCAAAAATGTTGACAAGGTTATGGATGTGAAGTTTTGCTGATTTCTAGGAAAATTTCTTGGATAAGAACTGTTTGATTTGTACGAAGGGCACGGAGAAAATTTGAAGATTCAATAATTTTAAACTTTATAACCAGAGAGAGAGAGAGTTATAACGGAGAGTTGTTTTAACAGATTATCGTTAAGGAATTTTTATATTATAAATATATTTTTAAAAAATATTTAATCTATCAATGTAATTGACACAAACCTATAATAAAAATATTTCAAATAATTATGTTTATTATATTTTTTTATCTTTTTTTTTAGAAAAAAATATATTCTTTAAAACAATTATTTCTCGAATTTATAGCATTTTTATATTTTTATAATTCAATTAATCATTTTTATCATTATCTCTATTTTCTATTATTTTGTTGTAAAACTTCACAAAATGTTAAAATTTTGGCTATCTTCTCAAAGAGATCTTTCATTGATAAAAAAATTGCTTTACATTTAATCCATTAATATATTCTACAATTTCTATTAAAATCAAAATTTTTGGGTTAAATAAATTTTTCTATAATATAGTTTGAATATTTCCATGAGTTACGATATCTATTACATCTGTGGTCCGTTTTTAGCAAACATCCGCGAAATTTTCCTCACCTTGAAAGATGCGCTCTTTTTTTGCTTCGTTTTTACGAGCACGTATTTGACATGTGTATCCGATATCAAATAGTTGGACTGTATCGATCGATGGTCCATGTATATCAAATAGAATGTAAAATTCCGAAGAGATATATAAAAATTATTTATTATTATTATTATATTTTAAAGAAAAATTATATTATATGATAAAAGTGGAAATTGAACTTGTAAAAAAATATGTTTCCCTTCTCAAATAAATATTTCTGTGGAATAAATTTAGCATTTATAACATGTTTATACGTATGTTTATACGTACCTTGTGTCTTGCTTCATCCAATTTTTTCATTTGCAGAAATGATTAGTTGATTAGCTGTTGAATAAAATTTTAGTTTTGTTAATGAAATAAATGAATATTTGTTTCATTTCTTTAAGTGTTTAAAAATAAAAGAGTTATCATAATAAAGAAATAAAAATTCGTTTGATATTGGATGTATTAAAAATTCAACGAAAAAATTAGTAACGAAATATTTAATAATTTAATAATTTAAATAATCATTTTTCATGAAATTATTTATATTTCCAGAAAAATAAAAATTTATTTGTATTGAATATTATAAAAGTGAAATTTATTTTTATAAAAACTAATAGAATAAATAAAGACATACTTATTTTTTCTTCTAACTATATAAACTTTATTCTAACTATTTAAACTATTATAATATATACTTATATATTAGATTATATATATTATCAACCAAATCAAATGATATTGAATACCAAAGAAAACATGTTTTTCATTTTATAAAAGTTAAAATAATAAATAAATAAAGAAATATTCATTTTTTATAATATCAATCGAAATTGAAAACCGAATAAATATAGGTAAATATCAAATTTTTAAGAAATCAAAATTTAGAGTATATTACAAACAGGTAGAATAAAGCGACAATAAACAAAGATATCGAAATAATATTTATCGTACAGCTTCACATACCACACGAAGCTCTATCTTTATTTTTCTCCTGATATTGACTACAATATGTTCACAGATATTTACAGGATTCCATTGCATCATCCGACCTTTTATACAATTCTACGTTCGTCAATGATATTTGTCAACTTCCTTCTTGGATGTACGATTGTTATTACACGAACAAATATATAAAATTATCATACACCTAATATATATTGCACTGTCAGACTAATAGGAAACCATACAGCTTGCGTTTCATTTACAACAATTATCTCTCTCGATATTTTTTCTCTTTCACTAACAACCAAGAAGGTGTCGATTGTACAATCTCTATATAAATTAATTGTAAGTATTCAACTGAATATCATATTCACGAAGCAAATGTTACGGAATAAAGTAACGAACACTTATATATATAATATAATAATTAAACTTTAATTATCGTATTTTGCATTCAACTTAATCGTTACGCTAATAAATATCGTATCGTTTCTCTTCAATCGAGAAAATGATGGAACGATTAATCGGAAAATTTTAATAATTTAAAAATTGTTTATCGATATATCATTTATAACGAATCTATATGACGCTTGTGACAAATTCATCAGCCAATAAAATGTTCGCATTAATTTTCGGTCAGAGGAAATGGCAAAATAATTATTAGCGATATCAACAAATTATCAATGACTTTATGTTGCAAGCCAAAATTTAATTACACGTTTGTATACTGGATTACAGAAATTTAATTAATTTTTTTTTCTAGTCTTCAAAAAATGTTATCATATCTGCTACATTCGTCATCCACAATTGTCACATAATTCTATTATATATTTTATACATTATAAGAAATATAATTATCTGATATGAGAAACAAAGTTCATTTATCCATTTGTTCCATATATATAAAAGTATATATGTATATATAAAAGTTTAAGTATCTTTGAAAAAAGAAAAAAACTTGCAAACTGAAAAAGGTTTGGGCAGAACTCGAGCAATATTTAAACAGAAATGAAAGATCTGTAGCGTGTACTTTAAGGAAAAGAAACTGTTCGAATAAACACGAAAAATACTTCTTCATCGAAGATTTACATTAATTTCTTTAAAATACACTTTCTTTCGTAAATAATGCGTTTCCTTCCTTAAAATACATTCTACCAATATATCGTTAAATTTATTATAAAAATATAGAAATTTTGATACAAGGAAGCCATGTTGATTCATAATATCATAAAACATTTAAGGTCTATCCAAAAATTATTCGACCATTTAATATTAGAAAATAATAGATAAATAAACAATAAATATAGGATAATTTTTTAATATTTAAAGTGTTTTAATTTTCAATTCGCAAGAATCTTTTTTGAAATCCCTGATGTTAAAAGAGATTTTAATCTTTTAAAAATTTAAAAATCAGACTTTAATTTGATAATATAATGCATAAATTAATTCAAAGGCGTTTTAATATTGATTCAATAACTATATAAATTAATAGAAAAAGACAAAATTATTCCATGATTTGAAAATTCGAATTTCGGAATCGATCGAAAGAATTCGGCAAGATTAGAAATCGAAGAATCGAGATCTCTATAATCATATATAATCATATATTACTCAGAATTTTGAGATTCAGAATATAAGCCTATATGGTTTTCGAATGAACTTGGCAATAATCGGAAACGATCAGCTTTAATACCTAAGCGCTTTCAAATTAATTAAAGTCTTTTGAATCACAATACGAAAATCTCGTCTGAATTTTTTCGAATTTTTCCGATCTATTTCGAGTTTTCATTCTAAGATATTAGAGATCCTTTGATAGTTGCGTATATGTATATAGTAAGATGTATTATATCTATATTTAACATTAGAATTATAGTATTTTATAAATGACTATATTTCTATTTTAAATTAATTTTAATCAAATGAAGGAATCTGAAGATCGTTATCTTGTCATATTTGATAATTCTAGTATCAAATATTTGTTAAAAATTACATTAATAATATGCGATTTTCGAGATTTTCAAATTGGATAATTATTGAATAAATTATATGTATTCCTCTTTCTTTTACCAATAATTTTCAAAATAACGATTGAATAAAAAATAAACAAGAATCTATATATTAATCAACGAGATACTTTATACAAGCTATTATACAATTTCAGCTAAAAATTCACTCGAGACTTTTGCATCATTCACGTCACAAAATAACAGATTTCTTTTCCCTTCGTCGTATTTTCTCGTGGAAAAACAGGAGAGATATTCGACAGGTAACAATCTAATGAAACTAACTGTACAATTTTCGGCCACAGAAATGCGTATTCACTATCATATTTCAAGATAATCGAGAATTACAAACCAACTAAATGTTTCGAAAAACAAGATGAATTGACTGCGATAATGTGTACATAACGGTTCTTAAGGAATCTAACTGTACAATTTCTTCTTCGTGTTTATTTCTGTCAGAAATCAGTTCTTTCGTTCGTATTGTCTATTGTTACAATTGGAAAAGCGTTTCGAAGCATCAGCTTTCAAAGATTGTTCGGAGTTGGCAGTGATGTACAAATAATCGTCAGTAAAATAGTCCTGACACGGATCAGACATTAGAGATATCGAAAGTATCCAAGTTTGCGTGTATCCATTATAGGCTAACTTGGATATCCAAGTATCTTACAAGAAAATTTTTACGTGAATATTGAATGCAATGAATGATAAAGAATGTGTTATGACAAAATTTGTTATCATAACTTTATATCATATCGACATCTTTCAAACTTTTGTGATTATTGATTATACTTTTGGAAAACTAATTTCATGTGTGTTCTTAGAATTATAATTTTAGACATATTTGATAATATAGAATATTATAATTTTTGAAAAACGAAGTTAATGAAAGAGATAAAAGTGAATATATTTATAAAATAAAAATTTAAAAGCTGAAAAATAATATTCAAATCAATTTTATAGAAGTAAAATATATATTTATATTTATGATTATATAAATTAGATATGTCTTTTGACAAAAAATTAATATCAATAAGAAAAAAATATAAAAAGTTCTTTTCATGATGTTTTTCTTTCTTTTGAATGTAGTGGTATTTTTTGAGATACATATATTTTTTATTCATTATTATTATACTAATATTATTTTTATTCATTATTATTATAGTAATAATATTATAAATGAAAAAATAAAATGGTAATTACTCGTTTTTAACGTATGATACAAAAATTGTTTTACAATAAAAGTTTTACAATAAAAGTACATTAACTTTAAATGAATTCTAGTGATACTTTTAAATTTCTTCTCTAAACATTCTGAACAGAAAAATTATTGTTTAAAGAATAAAAATATCCGATTAAAAAGATTGATTAACTAGATTTTGTGGAAGAGCTTAGACATTGGATTTCTTCACACTTTATATTATCATTGCGTGTAATATGTATTTCTTTGCCATTCATATTGCAAAACAACTTCTATAAATAATATATCCTCGTAAAACTTTGTACAATAAAAATTATTTCTCGCTACATGCAACATAATCATGTTCTCTGTATGCCACTAATTTTGTTTTGCAAATATTTCTTGCGATTCAGTTCATTTTAATTCTAACGAAATTCAGAAATTCACTACTCTGATATTGTCTTTTTTTCAGAAGAACGTCAAAGTAGAGACAGAGCGTGGATGGTCAGAAAATTATGAAAATTAACCTATATATTAGAATATATTAGAAGTTTCTTCGATTACGCTACATCGCATACAATTCTCTTTCGATCTTAATTACACAAAAATAACTTTTTCTACGTCTCTAATTGTGGAGCGATATGTTTAGAAAGATATGTTGGGATTAAAGCATGAGCATAACATATAGCATTAATATATAGTATATAGTAGTTAAATAAATGTATGCATTTATTATTTGCATGTAGCGAAGACAGATATGAGGAAATATGTATTTTACATATAGATAGGATAGTCAGTTATTCTCGCACTATATCATGATAGAAAATGATAATGCGATTTTTTTTACACATTGATACATAAATCTTATAATACTACATATTAATATTTTAAAGTTACTTTCAAATTATTTTTTGAGAAATATTCTAAATATTCCAAATGAAAACTACAGATAAAATCTTTCTTGTTCAATCTATTTAACTTTACAAATAAAATATACAAATAAAATTTAAGAAATAGAATTTTAAAGAATTTTCTCACAAACATCATAAATGTTCTAAATAAAAAAAATATTGAATTTTTGTTTACTATATTTAAACTTAATTTTTATTTAAATTCGTTAAGAAATATTTTAAAACGTATAAATATTTCAAATGAAAAATATTTGAAAATTTCTATTCAATTTATTTAACTTTACACTAAAATGTGTCTTCTAAGAGACATAAAAATTTCAAATATATGAATATTGCAAATAAAACAAAGAATTTTTATTTAATTATTTAATATTTCTATTTAAATGTGAATAAATATTTATTACAATATAATAAATATTTCAAATGAAAAAATACTTGAGAATTAAATCTATTTAATTTTAACGCTAAAATGTGCCATAATTATATTTATTCACGAATTATTGAGCATAATTGCTGATCAGGGGTTGATTTTCAATGCATACATTCACCGCAGCTTACGCTTTAACGATAATTAATTAATAGGGGATTACAAAATCGATATCGAGGGATGATTTTAATTTTGACACCAAAAAAGCGGCGTTTCATTTGATTCCTGGCCTTTCTTCAAATCGTTCGTGACAGACGCGAGATATCGAGCGAAATGGCAAACTGAAGAAAATTTCCACGAAATTATTGTCCTAGGACGTAGCGAAGAATTAATTCTCCGAGACTGAAAATTTATCCTGGTTAATATCATGTTGAACTTTCGAAAACTATTCTGCTTCGAAATCAGACCAAATGCAGGAAATTACTTGGGGAACATCGGAGAGGCAGAGATCGAGCGCGACAAGCTCGAGATGCGCTTTAAAAGTCCATCCCAACGAGTAAATTGTTGGGGAACTTGTTTAAATAAATAATTGACTCCGCGTGGAATTCTCGAAGAACTTCATTCAGCTTTTGCTCTTTGATATACCTTTCAATTATGATGTTTAGTGAATATAAAAGATTCCGCGTAATTCACAATTTATTCGAGCTTTAATCATTTTCACGAAGAAAAAGAAATATATTTCTTTCTGATGTGAGAAATTTTTAATGTAATTTTAAATACGATTTTCCTTGAGTCAGCATTGATAATTGTATCTTGCTTTGAACGAACATAACGTTTAATATTCCATCTATAAATTTCTAAAGAACCAAGATTGGAATAAAAAATAAAATTTCTTGCGGTATAATTTTAATAATGAATGAAATATTATAATGAAACAATTATTTCACTTTCTAATAATGTTAAAAAATTGCATTAAACTTTATTTTATATATCCATTTCCGATTCGAGAAATTGATTAAATAGAAAGCAGACTTCGTTTCAGTCCATCGATTAGTTTTTGAGAAAAGTTTATGACAAACAGAGACTCTGATTTTTCACGAAAACAAACTTTAACTTGCCCATATACTTGACGGAAATTAAAGTTTAAAGTAAATTTTTATTTCAATAACTAACATGCCATCTTGAGAGATTTTCAGCTAACAACTTAACGCATTACGGATCTAACATTTTACTATAGTTATGTTCAATAGCAAACTATATTTTTACATAAAATATTTTTAAATTACTTGTGATTTAGTTTCACAAGAAACTTTTTTTAAATTTGATGTTTTTCGTTGATAATACTTTAAAAATAATATTTATAAAATGGTTATAAATCTATGATTTAAATTAGTTCTCACTATAAAATATTTACTGTTTGAACTTTCACAATTATTTGTGTTATTATTCAACATTATTAAATAAAGAATTCAATTATCTACATCATTTAAATAATATTAAATATATATAACAATTAAAATAATTTTCTAAAAAATCAACATAACAAAATAAAAAAAAAATATTCTCATATAATTATTATTATTAGTTCTTATTATAGTCATTCTTATGAATATCCATATTTTCGTTATAAAATTCCTTATGCTTCACAAATATTTAATAATTTTATTTATTCGTTATTTATTCATTAATTTCATTATTCATATTTAAATAATTTAGAATATTAATTAAAAAATTCTTAATGATTAAAGAAATATTTCTAATTAAAGCAACTTGTAACGCGTTATAATTAATATTGATTGACAATATGAAATGCAAGACATCTGGTCAACGACTTCTGATGAATTATTGAACGAATTATAAATTATAATATACGTATTTCTTGCAAAAATAGAAAGAAAATGTAAATTAAATTGAAATAAAACTAAAAAAATTTAGAGATATTTCTATAAGCAAATATTATTTATAAATAATATTATTTCATTTAATATCTAGTAAGTAAATAATGAGAAAATACTATTCGTAATTTACTGTTGAATTCGAAATATAATAAATAATTAAATTTTTTTTATATAAATAATTAAAAAAATCAAAAAAGAATCGAAGATGATTTATTATATTATATTTTTCATTTTTTATTTTTTAGGTAATGAAAAGGTTTTCTTTATATATTTTTTAAACATACAATAGTGTGATTTTTATATATTTTATTATAATAATGTTAATTATGTTAATAATGTAATTAAATAATGTTAATAATGTAATTAAAAATTTTATTTGAAATATTATTATTGAAAGTATTTTTCAATAATATAAATTTATTTTAAAATGCTGTTTCTATAAGTTGCTATTATAATATATTTTTAGAAATAAAAAAATTTATTTATAATTATCTATTTCAAAAATTTAATTTATTTTTTCTAATTATTTTTTGATATATATATATAATATATATATATATTAAGATAAATAAGTAAAAAAATAAGTAAAAAAAATATATAACATATTTATGTAATAATATATATAAAATATATTATATAAAAAATATGTATCAAAATCCGCATTAATATTTTCATTTCTTTGAATCTTATTAAATCAATATATTTTTAGAAGTCAAATTGAAAATTATTATTTATTTCTTTCTAGAAGAACTTCTATTTTTTCAAATTAATGATCGAAATAAATTATATATTCTTCAATGATATTCTTCAATGATATTATTTTATTATTACTCATTATATTTTATTTTTATTTTATATATGCAGAATCTTCTAATGTTACAATTCAATTTTCCTGAAAAATTTTCCTTTCGTTATTTTATTCATTTAAAAATAATCAATTTATTTGCAAAATGCTCGAAATGATTTTTAATATCATTTAAAGAATTGAATTTTTCTTATGAAGAATCATTAAGATATTTCATTATATTCTTATTAACTTATTAAAAAAGTGACATAACACAAAATTTGCATTTTATTGAAATTATTGATACAAAAAAACATTGTTGTGTTTTAATTTTTTTTAATAGAATTTTATGGATGAATTTTCAATTTGATACTTTGATATAATGTCTTTATGCGTTCATATAACGATTCGAATTATTCAAAATTATTTTCAAAAAATCATAATTTTTTAATTGTTTTCTAGCAAATGTGTAATATAATTGTAAAATATCAATCTATAATATAATTAAGTTATAACTAGTTAATTTTCTTATATTATTATTTAAAATTTTATAAAATAAAATACATTATTTAAAATTAAGGAATTGAATATATTCTAATATTAATATAAAATAAGATTTTATATATATTATATATATTTTATATAGATTATAATAAAAAATACTTATATAAATAATAAAGAAAATCTAATAACGTAGAAAATGTTACACATCATCGATTTCAAATATGACCTCTGAAATATAATATCAGAAATGACAATTTAAAAGATTCAACTGCCGCTCAGTCAAAGTTTCAACATCAGCAAAAATTCTCTTAACAATTCACATTGTATTTTCAAAGTTTTAGATAGATAATAAATAAATTTTCAATATCTTGAAAATTAAATCTTAAACCAAACTTGTTTAAGGAACAAAAAATGAGTGACTAGATTAAAAATCACTTTTTTTTATTTAATTAAACGTGAAGAATCTGATTCGTATGACCAGTAGCAAAAACAACTCGAAGCAAAAGAGAAACAAATTTTCCAGCTAGAGTCGTGAACCGATCTCTCCTCGAGAAGAAGAATGATCGTGGATCGATGGATTCCCGGTTGACGAGGATGATTCTTATCGAGCCGTGAAATCCTCTTCACCGGGATGCACCAGGCACGTTCAGATTCGATGGGCCATATTTCACACGGCCATTATGCCGTGGGGGTAATAATACCGTACAATTACCGTGGATCTCAAGTTCTCGAAAGAAAGGAAATAAAATCAGCATAAAGCGAGCCACCAAATGGCGCCGGCAGACCTTTAATGAAAGTACCAGTGGCCTGGATAAGAAGGAAAGACACGAAGGAATAGATGGAGGATTGGTGGAAAGGATGAAAGGGGAGATGCCCTTAAATTAATTCGCGATGAATTACGTCCGCACCAGCTGTTCGCCCAGTTGTGTTTATTTATGAAGGAACTAAGATCTTCTTCGCGTAGTCCTTAAATCCGTATTCCGCCCATATAATTCCTAGCGATGACCGAATTCTTTTCTCTTCCCTTCTAGTTGACACGACTAGACTAATAAACCTGCCAAGTTCCGACAACAAATTCCTCGGGATTATTACGGCCACTAAGATGTATCGGAAAGTGAAATGTTGAGGAAAGATTTAGAATCAATCCCTTAACCCTAACATCTTTGGGAGGAGAATCAAAAAATACTAAATAAAATAAAAAACTTTATTTTATTCCCAATAAAGGAATTTTTATGGGAGATTAATGAAGTTTTATTGGAAAATAAATTTATTTAATGGCTAAGTAAATGATTTATTAGATTAGATTGAATTTATTTATTTTCTTTTTTTTTAAATAATTCCTATGTTTGATATAATATTACAGATTTTTGTTAGGTCTGTATCTCTAATATTATTTTTTTGTTGTAATAAATATTTCATTTTTCAATCTGTTTAGTATTTTTTTAATTAATAGATTTTTTTTTGAAAGCAAAATGTTTAAAATGATTCAATATACAAATGAAAATGACAAAGACAAAATACAAATAAAATAAGACATATACAAATAAAAAAGACAAACTTCAAAGGATGAAAAATCAGTTATTTTGCATCAATTAATTAAATTTTCTCACCGAATACTGTGCTTCATATATTGTATGTCATAAAGTAGTACATTTATGTTTTAGAAAAAGGCTTTACTAAAGAAAGAAAAATTTGCTTATTATAAAAAAATTTTAAATTATTATTGTTCAAAAGAATAATAAAATGAAATTTTATTTACAATATAAACATGTATATATATAATGTATATTATGCACATAACATATATACTTTTTATGTAATGGAAAGTGTTTTATTTCCTAAGTGTTTTTCGACATTGTTTACAAAAAACATAACAAATTTAAATTATTATCTTTTAAAATTAACAATTTGTTACATTTTATGGAGCACAGTAATTACAAATACTTTACTTGTGATCTTAAATGATATGAAATAATCTTAAATCTTCTACAATTTTAATTTGTCAATTAAATTAAATTGTACTTGTATAATTTCGATTTATTTATGTATTTCGATGCTATTTATCTCAAATTAACTATTGTCTTTTTATATTGATTGAATTTATAGAATACTGAGTACTATATTCATTACTACTCAAAATTAAACATTATTTTTATTCTTTGAGAGAAATAAATTATTAAATCAATAATAATAAAAATTTATGTAATCGAGTTTTATAAAGTAATAATTCAATTTTTAAGTATTAATAGTTTTTGAAATATGATATTGAAGCTGAATTGAAGATAATTTATATATAATATGTTGCTAATTAAGAAATATCTTGAGAATTACTGATTTTACAAATTAAAAAACTTCAAAATTTGATTACTTGGGAGAGATAATTTATGAAGAATTAAAAACAAATTTAAAACGATTGGAGTTAAAATTTCTTAAAAAAAAAAAAAAAATACAGGAAAAAATAATCTTAAATATATCTTAAAAAATAATCTAATATAATCACATTTATAATTAAGTAATGATAAAAGAAAATGTTTGATGACATTTGAAACAGATCAATAATAATTATATTTTAATTATTTCTATTACATTAATCACAAACAGATATTAAAAATAATGCATTTTTTTCTATAATAAAATTCCAATTTTATATATGCGTTATTATTCTTCTAAAGCGTGATATGTTGTAAATATATCAATGATAAAATTGAATTGGTATTTATTTTACAAATAGCAGAATAACAAAATTTTATGTCGAAATAATACAATGAAATAAAAAGCGAATCAATACAATGACGTCGCATGAATATAAAAAAGTGATTATAGAAAAACACTTTTCAGAAATTGAATATAATATTTGAAATTCACTATTTATAAAAGTTTTATAAATAAAAATATATATTTCGTTTTTTATTTTTTTTGTTTATAAAATTTATATGAAAATTTTATAATTGTAAGGCATTAGATAAAAAACTACGTATAAAAACTACGAAATTAATAAGTACATAATTAAAATATATTTTTAAAATTATCAACTTTAATTAAAATTTTTAATCATAAAAGGAGAAAAATTATAATTAAATAATTATAATTATTTTTTAAAAATTGTAAATGAATAAGAAATTAAAAAAATAATAATTTTAATTTAAAAAATAACAAAAATAATTTTATTTTAATAAAATAAAAATTAAAAAAACAATTGAATATATCGGTTATTTATAATTTATCTCAGAATAACAGAATATATTTTCTATTATAAAAATAACTTCTCTATAAAGATTTAAATTACTTTAACAAAAATGAAAGAAAAACGAAAAGATTATAGCATTTCAATCTTCCAATATACATATATATAATTAAATTGGAAGCACAGTATTGTCCTTAATTAAAATATTCTATCTACTACTTTTATATTTTTAAAATATTTTCATTCTTGAATTTAATTTTTAAATAAAGTTAAAAAATTGTATTATATGATTTTTTATGATCTAGATTTTTACTAATTTTAATATAATTTTTATCAAAAAAAGGAAAAAAAATATCTAAGTTTCCACCAATTTTTATATATTTTTTGTGATAATGTCAAAAAAATAAAAAATAAAAATTTAAATTTTTAAACATTCTTTAAAGTTTATTAGATAGGACATTTTAAATAAGAAGAGCAGAGTACGATTTTTTGCATCTTTCAATATAATTCCTACAAAATAGTTTCTAATCTATCTTTAATCCCTACCAACGCTTCGATAATAGTCATGAACGATTTGAGTTGAGGAAGTTTCCTTAAGTCTTTTAACCCTTAACAATCTTCCAAAGATGAAGACCAAAAGCATTTCAAACGAGATAAAACAAAAAAAAAAAAAAAGAAAAGAAAAGAAAAGAGAAAAAAAGTAAATCATTTTATCGATAGAAACCACAGTAGAAGTATATCTACACAAGTTCTTGGCGAAAAAAAGAACTTATTGATAGCACCCACCGATAGTTCGGCCGTCCTCGAGGCTCGAAAAATCGACAAGGATCTGAAGGACATTCATTTATTTAGTGTTAAATACACACAGGCGTGAGCGTCCATCGACGTCGTAATCGAACGTTAAACTTGTCACAGTTTAATCCCCAATTACATGATTCTCGACTAACTGTTCAAGTTCTCATCCCCTTTCTCCCCACGTTCTCACCTACCTCTTTGCTAACACGAAGGGATTAAACCGAACTTTCCTCCGTCGATAAATAAACGATTAACGAGAAAAACACAAGTATATGCTATCAACAATAGAAAATACAAAAATATCATGAGTTAATGTGTTCTCTTTCATGCTCATTCTCGTTTCTATTCAACTAAAATCATTTAGAAGAAAACGGGACACGCTCATTCACGTGATGCGATGTCCATCCAAAGAATGAACGAATATAGATTAGGATACCTCGATGAAAGATCGTGCGATCATGGAAATTGATAAGAATATGGAAACGATTATTTATTAAGAATAGTCGTTCTTTGAAATGTAAATTATGATTTTTAATTATTATTTGAAATAATAATTATATCGATATATTAATTATTATTTTAAATAGAATAGGAAAAGATTTTAAATGGAATAAAATGAGAAAAAAATTCGTAAAATTTTAATTTTAGATATATTAATATTTTAGATATGTTGAAGTTACAAAAAATTATTATAATATTTAAATTCCCTAATATGTTTGAAAATATATTTGATAAATTAATTTGAAGGTAAAATAAATTCTGCAATAATAGTTAAAAAAAGTAAAAAAATAGGAATATTTGATTAAATTTATGAAAAGTTCATTGATAATTTGAATTTATGATAAATATTCGATTAAGTAAATATTTTTATATTGTAATGTTTCATTTCTTTAACAAAATTCAAATTTTTTTCCAAATATCAAATATTAAAGTAATATTAAAAGATTTTAACTTGCATGTTCCCTTTCAATTATTTTCCAATATTAAAATTATGATACCATTAAATTAGTGAATCATTTTTTAATTGATTTGAAATTAATATATTTAAAGAGTTTAAAAAGTGCTATTTTTTAAATAAAGATGAAAAAGTTATTTAATCATATATAAATTCATATATATATTTATAGAAAACTCAATTAATTATGAAGAATCATAGATTTAGATGAAAAAAGTGAATATCTGTGTCAAAAATGCAAAGATAAATATATGTTTCTGCAAACTTTTACGATAAGTATTCATTTACTAATAAATATTTATTAGTGATTGAATTAATATCTTCATATTAACAAAAATAATCTAAAATTTTCCAGAAACCCTTGATTAAAAATATATTCCGATATAATTGAGAGTTCAAAACGAAACAATTGTATGAATTAACTAAAAAAAACTCATTATTGATATAAATAAATATCTTTATATATGTCTATTATAACATATTTTGCTATTCAAACATATAACACATTTATGTCATTTCCATTCATAATAATAAGAAAGGAAAATCAAGGCAAGAAAAATAGTTGGAAAATACGAATTATCTCCAGATCACACGTTTTTGATCAAGATCATGATATGATTCGCTTTAAAATCGCTTGGTCCGATCGAAGGAATCCTCTAAAACACCCAAGGCTTAGCCAAGGTGTTCCTCGTTTGACACATAAAAAGCTGCCGACAGTCATTAAAAACGCGATATATCCTATTACGCTTGCTTATGAGATCTCCTTATACAGATATCTTAGTTACCCTGACGTCGCAGTATGCACACACATGTACACGTGCAAGCTTGCGTGTGTATGATACATAGATACGTGTACAAACATATGTACATATACATCACGCGATTTATTGCCGCTGAAAGTGAGAAGTATACCTGGCTTGATTCGCGAGCATGCGTATAACAGTGAATCACAGAAATCTTCGTATTATTTTATATCAGCTTAACTATAATTAACTGTATTATCAAAAATTCTGTTTTTAACAAAAGAGCACAATTAGTTGTATAGAAATAATTTTTTTGTTTGATATTATTTACAAACAGAATAAAATCAATCCTTAAAATTTCAATGTTTTTTTTTTTTTAATATCATGATTTGTGATAATATGAAACGAAATAAAATTTCAAATATGTAAAATATTCAGGCTTTAATACTCTGTTATCCTTATAAAAAATGTTACTTAGAATATGAAAAAATGATAAAAATATAAGGATCGATTTTATTTTATCATAGAAATTTTTTACTGGAAAAAGAATTTGCTATTGTGAATTTGTTATAACATATTGTGCTTTTGTTATAACACATACGTACAAATTTTTATTAAAACCAGAATTTTTTGGATTAATTCTTTTCTTCTAAGATTATGTATGAAGACTTCTGTAGCTGACTGTATGTGTCTTATGTGTATAAAGAGTGAATGTGTATGCGTATGTATGCCAGGATTGTATCTTTTACTTGTTTCTTCTACCTTTTTTTTTTGCACCTTTGTTTATTTCCCCTTTTGATTCATTCTTACATCGTAGTTTCTATAAGATTTTCAATTTTCAATATTTTTCAAAATTTAACAAATACATGTAATATTAATTTAAATTTTACAAATCACAAATTATAAATTATTACACTAAAATATTACTTTATATAATAATAATAAATTTAATAATAAAATAAAATAAATTTGATAAAGTTATCTCATTATTCTATTTCAGATAAAGTTCAAATTAAAATTGTAAAAATTGTAAAAAAAGAAGTTTATAAATTATAATTTGTAACTTCTCAAATCATTATCATCAGCTTGTGAAATATTATATGAGAATCATATCTTTTTTTGCTTTTATTATATTTTTTTATTAAACATTATTTATGATAAATGATAGGAATTGTATATATAGAACACGTAGGTAAGATAAATTTTCAAATTTGTTCTATTAAATAATTTTAACTTGTTAAATAAGAAAAAGAGATATGTATTACAGTAATGAATTTTGTTGAATAAAATTACATATATTATCTGATTGTGTTTCTTAAAGTTATTTACAATATTTTCAAAGAACAAAAGATTAATCTATATTTATATAGATATATAACACATTATGCTAGTCACGTAAAAATACGGATTCCATGAAACCATTCGTCAACTACACAGTCACGTAAAACCAAAGCCGATATATCGTTTCATAACAAGAAATATCTCGTCATGAATTGTCTTTATATAGGAAATGTATTTCAAGAAATTTGAAAATATTGAAAGCAATAAAATATCTAGGCTATGATTTAACATTTATAATTTGTATGTTTCAAATTTCTAGAATTGAAAGTTAATTTTTTTGGATATTTTTCTGTTCTAAAATTGCCTAAAATTGTTCTATTTGTAAAAATTCTTTTACAAATTCTTTTACAATTCTTTTTTAACTTATTAATTTTTTTTAACTTATGAAATGTTTAACTCTTTAAAAAAAGAAAAAAAAAGATAACTCATAGAAGTTTGAAATCATTATTTATGATGATTATATATCACTTTTTCTTCACTTTTAAAATACAAAAAAAACATTTGTTAGTCGAAGTTTGTTTACTCAAATAATCGATTATTAAATATAGAAATATAGAATATAATATTTCATATTTCTAATCACATATCTAATAGAGATTCGTTTATTTTTGTAATGCATTTCTCTTAGTAAAATCGCTTATTCGAATAGAATTAGTTTGGATAATCAATATTCTATCAATATTCTATCAATATTCTATATCAAAATTTCATTTTATGGAAATATATCAGCATAGGTGGATTATTGGTTACAGAAACATGTAAATATAACTAAATTATGAATAATTTTTGACTGTAACTTTTTATAAAATGTTAATTGTATGCGATATTGATTCATGTAAATAAAATGTAAATCAGACTCTAAGGATAATTTATTTCTTAAAATAAATAGTAAAGTTCACGTAAATAAATTTTATAAAATTAAAATTTTAAAATTATTATGAAATATTTTTACTTTATATCTATTCATAACAAAATCTCAAATAATTTGAAATATCATTTTATCTTAAATATCAATGTTTCACATTACTTTTAAAATTATTATTTATATTTAACACTTGTACTATAAAATTTTCAATTTTTTAATAAAATAAGTAAATCACTTCATTCTTTACAAAAATTCATTTAATTTTTCAATTTAGAAATCTTTTTTCTACATCATGTCCAACATATGAATCTTAATTCAACATTTTTTTCAAAAACGTTCTCTACAGATAAAATCACGATGTAAAAATAATTCAATCAGGGAAATCGCTTCATCTGCGCCAGATTAATTGAACAAAGCGCACCATACGTCGATTTTCTTACACTGTTAGATTTTCAGTATATATATCTATATATAATATATAACAGATTAACCAAAGCTTTATCCGTCCATTCACTGACATCTTTGATGAACAATCAGCGCAAAAACAATGAGAATATTAGAAACTAGATGATATTCTGCTTTGGAACTCGCGATTGCTGGCCTCTTCTTACCCATTCTTACAGTTGGCACTGGTGTGGCGACCGATGGATATCCAACATGGTGTCCATTTATCGTATTGTCAACGGATAGAGGTTTGTTCTCCATTTTCTCCATCTCTGCTGAACCATATACGGTCTCATCCTCCTCGTCATAGAAGGATGGTCGTGCTGCTGTTTGCGTTTTTGCTGGGCCCGAGATCTCTGAAACAAACGACAGAAGACATTCCTCTTTGGATATTATATTTTTAGATTAAGGTAAGAGAAAGAATTATAAATTGTTATTCGATTTTTATTTAATTGTAGATAAAAGTTGAATAAAAATTAAACGTTTGGTAAATTGTAAAAATTATTATTATAGTGATTGATTATATATACTAGATACATTAAAATACTGTAAAAAAAGAGAAAAAAAAGTTACTTTATGTTAATAATGAATATTCATGAATACATAGATGATTATCTATTGTTGTTTTGTGAAGAACATATAGATTTTTTCCGCAGATACAGAAATATAACATTATCTTCTATTATAAAAAACATATGACAATATATAGTAGAACAATATTACAAAATTATTGATTTTTTACTTTTCATTGTATAAAATTTATAATAAAATTTATAGATGATGCTATATATTTTTTATAGATATTAAATATTATTAAATAGTAATTGGAAAATAGTCAAAAATGGATTTTTCTTTTAACTATAATCCTTGATGTATTTTTTGTCTTATAATATTTACTTAATTTTTAATTTTTACATTATAAAATTGTATAGTACTTAATAATAATTCAAATAGGATATTAGTTAGAATTCAAATTAATAATTAATATTAATAAAATTATATATATTTATATAAATTCTATTTAATTCTATATAATTTTTATATAATTTATATATAATATAAATTTTTATATAATTTAATAAAAAAAGAAAAAAATGAATCGATTAATATTTCGAATTTAAAAAATTTTTATTACAAATTTAAAAATAAAATGATGAAAATTATTAAAAATTAATCAAAATTTTTTTTTATTAAGAACACATTATTTTAACGGATATTTATTTTTAAAAAAATTTTGAGAATTCTTTATGAGAAAGTCAGAAACTAGATTGATATAAAGTTTGGTTGCGACTATGACTAAACAAAGTATTCCTGTACTTGATTAATTACAGAGAAAGCCTAAATTGGATAAAAGCAGCAAGAGGAAGAAAATACTTTGACTGAATGAAGCTCTTAAAAAACTTTGGCTAATTAAAGTCTTACTCATACTGAAGAAGTTTACTTTCTAATTTTCTCGTCTTTCATGAGCTTTTTGCTGCTTTTGCAGTAGAAGTCAAATATTTCAACTCAACTGATTCAATGATACTTCGGAAAGTAATAAATCAATTCATATAAAAACTTTAATTAAATTAATTATCAATAAATTATCAATATATTGTTATATTAAATTAGACAATAGAATTTATAATTATTAATCAATTTAATTTAATTAATAAATAATTTATAATTATTAATCAAAATTATCAATTAATTAGACAATTAATTGATAAATTGAATAATAGATTATAATTTTTCTAAACGATCCAACAGATTTCAAAAAATTATTATTTAATTATTATTATTTCTATTATATATGTATCTATTATGTATTATATCTATTATGTATCTATACATTCTATTATGTTTACATTATTATCATTTCTTCTGTAATATAAATTGAATAATATTTCGATATATATATCGATTTCACTATAATTATATCACGAATACTATTAACATTTTTCATTTTAACAATTAGTTATCGAAAGATAATATCTAAAAATCTTTCAATAATATTCTTCAAATATATTTTAACTCTCAATCTCTTCTTTTCTCTGTATTAAGCTCTTATAATATCGGATCAGACTATTAATCGAATCACTAAATCCAATATTCAAATTGAGAAGTGGATATAGAGATAGAAAGATAGATATAATAGAGAGAAAGAGAGAGAGAGAGCGAAATTATTTCTATCTCTCAATATTTAAATATTATTTTTATGAGATATGATTCTTCAAAATATTTAAAAGTATTTTATTGTTTTTTACTAAATATTATATTGTTAGGATTTAAAAATATGATTTCCAATATTTTTTTAAAACGTTTTTTAACTCAAGAATGATCCTGTAGAATTACGATCTTATAATATTTTGAGTATAATGATTAAATATATTTATCTAATGTAATCAAAATAAATTATAAATCATACTTTAAAAATTTAATTATTTTAAAAATATAGAAATATTTCGATTTTAAATTATAAAAATTATAAAAATTTTTCTCTTTTAACTATTTAAAAAAATCATTTAAAGAAGTATATTTTATAAGCAGTTATTTACGAAAGTGTTTAGAAAAATTGAATGTTTGTTAGTATATTTGAATAGTATATTTTAATTATCAAAAATTACATGAAGAAAAAAACAAATAAAAAATATTAATTGCTAATTTTGAGAATAAAGATAAATAAGATAAACATAAAAATAATGTATATTTTATGAAAAAAAGAAAAAAAATCCATTGTTGTAATGTATGATTATAAAAATATGATTAAAGATAATTAATCGAAAAATATTAGAAGCTGTTTATATAAAACAAGTTATATTTTCTATCTATTATAAATATACATATATGTATGATAAATAATCAGAAATATAATATAAATATAAAAGGATATTAAAAAAATATACTATAATATAAAAGAATCATATAAATAAAAAATTTTTTAGTATATAATTCAAAATAATTTTTATATAACTATTATTGTAAAAACATCTCAACAAAATATTTAGACTACATATATTCAATTTGATCTCATCTCCACTCATCACCGATGCTTTCGCGCTTTTTTTTTTCAACAAGAATCTATGCTGTTCTAAATAAATTCCTATATAACAACATTGATTTCTAAAATACAAAAGAATCCATGACGTTTATGAAGGACATGGACCTTCAAGCCGAGTGCATTGACTCCATGTGTTCCCTCGAGTGCTCTGACCCGATTGGAAAAATCGTATGCGCAAAGATGAGGATTGACCGAAAGGAGGCAGACATTGAGAAGAAAATCCTCCGGAGGATTCCGTGGAAAAGTGAGGATGCTTGTAAAGCGTGTTCGAGACGAGCTTCTTTTATTTCTATCACGATCAGTCTTTCATCCAAGATGCACCGACAGCTAACAATTTCCACTCGGATCTTCCGCAAAGACTCGTTAACCCATCTAGCCTAGCTGCGTATCACCCGTGAAATAACAGAGAACGGAGACGAATTTCCTGTGCAATAGCTATCAACCTAAGTAAGCTCTCGACGAGTCAACTGCCCTCGTTATCGTCAGGACTTTCGAATGTCGCCATGAATGTTGTTAAATCTTATTCGCTGGACTGACCACTGATCTTAGTATTATTAATTGTCGGTTTGTTATTCCGCGGAATTTTTTTTTTTTTTTTAGAATACAAAATGAATCACTTTGAAGTATTTTGATTATTATAGCAGATTATGATTATCTTCATCATTACAATTAAATGAATGGCATCTAAAAAAAGATTTTGATTTTATAAATGAATATTCTTCTTTGTACATTATACATGTTTTGGAAATTTTTGTAAATATATAAACACTCGCAATATAGTAATAATTGAAATAATTAAAATTTATTTTGAAATGATATTTTTTTCTTTTAAGAATACATACAATGAATCATTTTAGTTTTATTATTAAAATGAGAAAAAATAAGTAAATTACCTCGTCTTACATAATAGAATTTTATTTTTCTATTTGAAATACAGAATGGATTATTCCAATTATGTCTGTCCATCTTTATTTCTTTAGTTATTAACAATCAGATTTTTGAAATAATAGACAATTTAACTTTTCCTTTTTTTTTTTAAATATATAAAGCAAATTATTTTAATGTGATTATTTTATTATTTTTTATAATAATAAAATAATAAAAATAATTATTAATATAATAATCATAATTTATTTTATGAGATAATAAATGATTCGTATATTTTTTTCTTTTAAAAAAATATAAAAATACAAATTATTTTAATATAATTATATCAAATATTATAATTATTATTAAATATTTATTTTAATTATTAAATAATTAAAATTTATTTTATGAGATAATATGAGATAACTTCAAAAAATCAAGACAATGAAATTTGATTTTTTTTTTGTAAAAATCTTAATTTCATTTTCTTATATAATTATTATTTCTTATATATAATTATATAATTATTTATAATTCTTTTTTCATTAGTTGAAAAAAATAATTATTTTTTTTTTGCATATGAAAATTAAAATGCAAATAATATTAAGAGGGTTTTTATTTTAATAAATTGAATAATATTATAGAGCAATATTATAGAGCAATATTATATATTAGCAATACTAACAAACTTTTATAATTTTGTTATAATAACTTTATTATTCGATAGTGATAATATATTTCGATATACAATAAATTATAAATATAAATATAATAATAAATATATATATATAAATTATAATGTGTATTCTCTAAAGCAATCAAAATCTATTATAAGTATTAAAGATTGTTAAATATTAATGTAAATATTAATTCAAATCTTTAGAGAATAATGTTTGTTGTCATTGTATAATTTTAAAATAATTGTATAATATAGAATTTATCATAAAATTTAATAGAATTTATATACTATTTGTATTTTAACTTTTTAATCTTTATTTTTTTAATTAAAAATCTAATCTTATTTCTATTTAAGATGGCTTTTATATTATATATTTTATTTACTCTTATTTACTCTACATATACATTTATATTTAATGAATCTATTGAAAATAGAATTATCGTTGGGAATATAGAATCAAGCAATCTACAATAAATATTGTAACATCAAAAAAAGATTCATTTTTATACATTATTCTACCTTTTAGTGATTTCGCGCAAATTAATTAATAATTGTATAAAATTAATAATTATATAAAATTAAAAGAAAAAATTTTACTTTTACATTAAAATTTGGAAAATAATATTACTTATCATTATTTATATCATTATTAATTAATAAAAATGAAAGAAAAGAAATAAGAAGAGAGAGACAAGATAATAAAAATTTTGTTTAAAATTAAAAATTAATTTTATAATGAAAAGTGTCAGAATCAATTATAAATATTGCGAATAAATTTATTTTATCATGTTATAGATTATTATCTATAGAGTTAATTGAAGATAAGTTCATAAATACTCACCATACAATCGAATACTGCTCTCAACATCACCAAGAGAATTTTTGGCCACACACTTATAATTACCTACGTCAGTTTTTTGCAAATTGCGAATAGTTAACATCATTCGAACCTCGAACTGTGATTTCATGATTGCTTGCACGTCGTGTTGTTGACTCGATATTATCATCGCTGCAATAAATAAAACAGACAACTTTTATAAAAATGACATTTATTTAAAAAATAAAAGAAAATTTATATTTTATTAATATATAAATTATGTTTTTGTATCAATTGCTATATGAAAATAAATAAATCTTTTATAGATTGTGTACAAATTTCTATCAGTTATGAAATTTTCATACATAATCTCACAAAAAATTCATTTAATCTAAAAAAATTTTGATTTTATGAAAATTTTTAAATTTTCTATTTGGAGAATAATGAATTATACATAGAATTTATTTTTTTAACAAAAATATTTTAAGTAAGTTAAGTAAGTCTTATTTATTTTTAAATTTTTATTATTTTTTGTTGTGAATATAATTTTGTTTAAGAATATTTTATTAGAATTATAAAACTAAAATACATCATATATTTAAAGTTTTGCTCTATATTTGAAAAAAACAAAAATAAAAACATTGAAATTTTAAAAATTAATTATAAACAAGTAATAATAATAATAATAATAATAATAATAATAATAATAATAATAATAATAATAATAATAATAATAATAACAATAATAATAATAATAATATATTAATAAATTTTTATTAAAAACGAGTTTTCATTGGTTTTGATATTTTGTATATTGTATATTTTGTATATTTTGATATATTGTGTATATTATTGAATTCTATATAAGTAAATAAATACTTTTACTTTTACAAATTCCAATTTCATAATACTAAAATACGTATATAATAAATAAATGATAGTAGTATGAAGTATATGAAGACTTCTAGACTGAAACTAGATCCTCAAAAGTAAATCGATTGAATTACAAATGTTCACGCTCTCCTTCGCCTTTTTCCTTCCTACTTAAAACTACCAAAGGTTAACAAATTTGCCTTCAATTTTCACTACAAAAGAAACCTACTCACCATTTCAATGGACAAGGATAAATGTAAGATAAGATATATACCTAGGTAGATATTCATATGTACGAGGTCGTCTGAGAATATTGCAAACGAGCGAAGGAATACGGAACGATGTATAAAAGTATGCGAAAATTCACTTCTTAAACGTGCTCCGAGTCACCTTATTACAAAAATGTTCACGTATACATATATGCCATACATATATATGTATATATAGAATGTTCTATACAAGACAGAAATGAATATATTTGATTTAAAATATAGAATACAATTTTATTTAAGGTTTCGTTTTTAAATAAATCAAATTCAAAGAATTTTCTAATTTTCTAGTTTTCAAGCGATATTGGCTACTTCTCCGATTAGAATAGAATGAATAAGTTTTCGATAAATAAGCAAAAAATATAGAATAAATTTTTTTCATATAAAAATTAATTTTCGAGAAAATTGAATTTGAAAATTCATCGATTGCATAATTTTTTCGTTATATATATTATATATGGCCAGTAATTCATAATATAAATGAAATTAGACAGACAGATTGGCTCAAAATAAAATAAAAATAACGAAATCATTTTTGAGTAAATCAAGTTTAAAAATTTTGTAAGTATAATTGAAATTAGATAATTTCTTATAGCAAATAAACTGTCGATAGAAAATTATTCTACATATGAAAATATATTTTTTCATTTAAAAATTAGTTTTCGAGGAAATCGAATTTCAAAAAAATTCAATGATTGAATTCAATTTCAATTTTCACAAAAATAAAAATTTAAATGATAAAATTTTATCCTATATTTATTTATTTCTACATAGAATAATTTTAATTTTTTTTAATTTTCAAATTTAAAAATTTTTTAATTATAAACTTTATTCAAAAACGAAGTTTCGAATAAAGTAAAGAATTCGAATGAAAAAATTGTATATTTGTGACTTATCTTTTCACGCTTAAATTATCTCTTCCATCTATACCATCCTAACTCATAATTCGTTAACAAAGTCAAAACAAAAATTTTCTCTCGAATCTTAGAAATCTCCAAAAATTTAAATTATACTATTTTGGAATATTCTGTATGTATGTACGTAAACAAAATAGAGAAAAGGGGGTTACCAGATTTTCCATGTGAGGTGAAAATTACATACGAATTCATTGGGACGAAGTGTTTCGTAGAAATTGCATTGAAACGAAAGTATGTATACAGCTATCAGGCTACAAACTGCACGGAGAATATATTTGTGAACGGCCGAGTGTAATTCATTCCTGCATTCGTCTGTTACTTTTTGCCAACTTCCTGCAAGGAAGTATTAAATCTATTAGAATAGAAGACATATTCTGTTTCTTATTGTGATTCCATATTTGAGAATAAAGGTTGCAAATAAACGATTTAATCATAATTAATGTACTTAATTAAAGCGATCTTTTCGCTAAGATGTAAATAATCTCTTGATTTCATTGTTTCTGATAAAAATGAGTGAATTTATGATTTTTATATATTAATCTCCTCAAAATTGAGATATATTGTTATGAGATATCAAAGGGATGATATTTTCAAAGCGATTGTTAAATAAAATAAAATATTATTAATAAAGAGTTTTTCAAATTTTAATTTTTGTTTATTTAGAATAATTTTAATTTAAAAAAATTAAATGCGTAAATAATATATCCATATTTACATCTGTCTAATTTTAAATATAGAAATATATGGATATTGTATATTAGTTTAATTGTAACAAAAATATGATTTTAAATTGCAAATATTTAAATGTATAAGTATATTGAATATATCTATATTGAAATAGTAATGAACGTATTATGAGTAAATTGTAATATCAAGATTGTATATATTCGTATATTGTATTATGTATTGTATCACAATTGCATTTAAATTATTAAATATTTGGCTATTTCATTATATCTACAATAATAATCACTATTTTATTTTATATATTATTAAAAAATGCGTGAATTATAAGATAAACGGATATACATATAAGATGTACCAATTAATAATTTGTTTTTTTTTCTCTAATTAAATATTGATTTTAAAACTTTGATTATCTAAAGCAAATAAAATTTCTCTGATAAACTGTCTTTCGAATAATTGATTAGAAAGAAAATTTGTGATTACAATTAGAAATTAAATAATTTTCAAATATGAACATTTAAAATAATATATACATAATGAAAAAAATATAGTATATGTAAAATAAATTAATTGTTTTTAGATATCTTTCCAATCTAACATTTCTCAGAATCTTTTTACAGTTTATTTCAAATACATACATTTGATTACACATATATTTAATATAAAAAATTAATTATATTTAATATAATTAATTATTTATAATTATAATTATTTAATATAATTAATATATTTAATATAAAATTACTAATATATTTTAATAGTTTAAATATATTCTTTCTATATATTTAGATAATTGAAATTTGGATAACTATTTTATTATATTCATTTTTTATAAGATTGAATTCTTTAAAAAGTTTTAAATATAATTACAATTATTTTGCAATATTTCAAGTTTTGATAAACTAGAAATTCCTAATCAAAAATCAATCTTTCAATAAAATAAATTTATCAAATTTACTTTAAATTTCAAATTTTAAATAATGTTCAAATATTTTTGTGAGCAACTATATGTATATTTCTATATTTATAGAAGACTTAAAAATATTGATATATGAATAATATGACAAAATAAATTATATCAATTATAATATTCAGAAATGATACTTCTATTCTATTTCCATTTATTTATAAAAATTATTTATTATCAGATCGTTATTTATAACTTATTATTTTTTTATTCATTTATTCATTTATAAAAACTTTAAATATATCAAAAAATAGATAAAATTTTCATTCATTTTATACGAGATAAGATACGAGATTTTAAATAATTTCATTTATTTATTCATTTATATATCGATATAAATATCATTAAATAATAGTCGTTTGAAATATTCGAGTAGTTTTTCTTTTTATCAGATAATGTCTTAGCTTTTATAACAGAAATAGTAGAAGAACTAGAGAGCTTCCTGCTTAGATCTTGATTTGTACGAAATTAGTTTTTCATGATATCGATTTTTAAAGGAAACGGATAAGATACGATTTGTAATCACATTAATGTTAACGGAGTGATTTTTGGGTTCCTATTTTTGATTGATAGATCGAGCACACTTTTAAATTGATTAGTATAAGAAAATGTTATAAATAGAATGCATTATTATATTATATAATGCATAATTTTTGCATCTTAAAATGTATCAAAGAATAAAAAGAAAATCGAAAAAAAAATTAGTTGAATATACTTTTATAACAATTATATTGCTTTTACAAAATTTAAACAGAACATTAAACAGAATTCTAAAGAAAATATTTAATAAAAAATTAAATAATATACCGAAAAAACTTCTTTCATACAGTTAAGTTTACTCTTTCTTATAGAAATGAATATGTTTAATATTTTATTTTTCATTTGTGCATTCAGAAAATAATATTTTTCAAAGCTTAAAAAATTTTATGATACACAAGCGATTTCTGCATGTTTTAATGAAATTAAAATTATAAATTTTTGTTTCTTTATAGAAGCTTTTCAGAAAAGCCTATATTATTATTTTTAAATATGACTTTTTTATCATATATATGTGTTAATATATTTGTGCGATATTTTTGGATTTTAAAGACCCCAAAAAATATAAAAGTTGCTAAATAAAAATATTTATGGTTATTTACTAAAGTATAATTAATACAATTTAAATTAATACAATTTAATTCATGTGATGAATTAATAATTATTAGATGAAGGCAAGGACAATGTAATGCAGATAGAGCGATTTCTATTTACATTTTATTTTTATCTAATACAAACTTAAATTGTTTATAATTTAATAAATAAGATTCAATCGATATTTATATAAATTTTGTTTTTCGAAAATAATAATAAAATAATAGTAAAATTTTAAATGAAGAAATTTTATTCTATATTTTACTTAGTTATTCATGAAAAATTAATTTAAATTTTTTCTTGAATATATATTATATTGAGATATTCTATATATGTATAATATACATATAAAAAAATTTAGTTTTAATTATACAAGAAATAAGAAATAAAAATAAAACGAACTTATTTTCGATATTTGTTGCGATTCAATTAAATGAAAAACAAATATTTCATTTATACGGAATTATATATAAATATAATTAATAAGAAAATAATATTTACCTATGATTTTGGTAAATAAAATATTCTCAAGTATTTGCTTATGGAAATATTTCAATTTTCGAATATTTATTTAAACTTATTTCAAATTTTCGTATTCCGCTTTGCAATTATTTAATATATGTAATTATTTGATTTTGATAAGATTATTACATCTCAATTTGTACGTAATTTAAGAAAAAAAAATAAAATAAAATTTATTCTTAAAGAATAAAGCATGAATTTAAATTATCAAAGCATTTTATGATTTACTATAATCTCATGAAAACGTTTTCTTATATACATATATCAAAACATGACAAATTTAAAATTTAAAAGTTTCAATATAATAGTATAATAACTATTTTTTAACTTAAATATTAAAAATATTGAGATAAGTAAAGTATTCGATTTTATAATTTTTATACTGTATTTTTCAACTTAATCTTATTTTTTTTATCTCAAGTTAAAATGTAAATAATGAAACTTTTTTAAAATATGTCTACATGTATATATAATAAAATGGAAGATTTTAGATAATTTTAGATTAAAATGATATATATATATATATAAAGATATCTGATTACAAACAAAATATGTAAATTATGAAAAATTATCAATCATTAAAAAAAAAAAACTCAGACAAGAATTGAATAGTTTCAAAGATGTAATTAGTATTTTTGTAGATTATCAGATAGACATTGCATGAAAATGACATATATTTTTTAAATGGAATCATGTAGTTTTAAATACAATTGATATTTCTACAAAAAAATATTAATCTAATTATGTTAAAAAATTAGAACATATTGAATTTGCAAAATTTATTATATAGAAAACAAAAAACATGATTCTTATTTATAATTGTTTATTATTCCTATTCTTTTTATTTTGTATATATTAAATTTGACAAAGTTTAAATTATATTTTTTAAATTAATAATTTTTCAAGACATAAATAAATTTTATAATCGAAATCGATTACTATATTTAAAATCATATGATTCTATTAAAAATTTAAAAGACTGTCTTTCATATGTATTTCTACTTGATTATCGAAAAAATTAATTATGTTATATTCCTTTCAAGTTTTTAACTATTCATTTGATTGAGTTGTTTTTGTTATATAGTTTTCCAATAAATTTTACGTTTTTTTTATTTAAGAAATATTTTATATAAAGTAAAATGGAAACATTTCTTGCGAAATATACAATTTATTCTGTTTTAAAATCATTTGATTGAATAGACATATTAATTGTTGATCTATATATAATTGTTGACCTATATATAAATGCATCAGCATGGAAAAAGAAGATAATATTTATATTATTATTCATAAAAAATTCTGAGTTTTTAGCTTTTATATTTATATTTTATGTTTATGTTTTATATTTTAAATGTTAAATGTTCTATTCATCTTTATAATTATTTTATATAGATTAATAGTTTTCATCTTAAAATTTAAAGTTTTATGTAGATTAATAATTTTCATGAATAAAGATTTTGTAATTTTAAATAATTTTAAATGAATATTCTTTATTTTATCCTAGTTTACCCAACATAAAAAAGTTAAATTCCATTTTATCCTATTCTCCATTATAAAATAATTTCAATCTCTCGCAATGTTACACAAAAGATTAGAAATTATCAAAAAAGAAAATCTTACCGTTATCCTTGACCCAATAATTAATCGATTTAGGCGAAGCCTCGACAAAACATTCCAAGACCACATCTGTACTCAGAGGAGCACCTACCAGTTGATTAGGCACATGAATTACCGGTGAGACTGTGAAACAGAATCCCAGATAGGATTTTTAGTACAATGTTTTCTTTCGTTTCGTATAGAATGCAATCAGTAAATTATCAATTACTATTACGGTGTAATCATTATTACTCACAATGAACGTTGATAAAAATACGTTTGCTGACCGCTGGTGGCACACCGTTGCTCGCGATACAGAGATAAACTCCCATCTCATTTCTTGAAATCT
Organism: Apis laboriosa; assembly: GCF_014066325.1. Classification (NCBI taxonomy): domain Eukaryota; kingdom Metazoa; phylum Arthropoda; class Insecta; order Hymenoptera; family Apidae; genus Apis; species Apis laboriosa. The sequence goes on from NW_025223092.1 coordinate 922,165, forward strand.
TTGTCAGTTTCAACTCTTCGCCTTGATATTCGCTCACTGCGGACACTAAATAAGATAATTACTCGTTAAGATTTTATTAATCTAATTAAATAGCTTACTAGGTTTTTCAAAATTTTATTTTTATATTTATTTTTATGATTTTTTATTTTTATTTTTATTTTTAATATAATGACATAAAATATTTATATATAATATATATTCATATATTTTTATTATTATACATATCTATGAATAAGAAAAGAATTGTTATATATATAAAGGCAAACTTTTATTGAAAGTTTTAAGATATTTGATATCAGAACTGGATATTTTTTATTTGAAATAGAAATAAAATATAAAAAGAAAAAATGATTAATTTAAATAAAATAACAAATAAATTCATTAAAAATAAAGATGTTTGAAAATAAATTTATGAAATTTTATTTGAGAAATAAATTATTTTCAATTGATTTATTTATCAAATTTTTGATTATAAAAAATAATAAAGAATAGAAAATAATTAATAATTAAAATTAATTAAAATTAATTAAAATTAATTAATTAGAAAATAATTAATATTAAAATTCTCTGTATATAAATTAAAAAATACATACATTATATTTCAGATCAACAATATCATGTAAATGAAAAAATATAAAAAAAAATATGAATATTATTTTAGACTTATTTTAAATCCATGTACAAGATTATTATACTACAAAAAAACATTTTTATATTTTTATAATGAAATCAAATAATAAATATTAAAATAATTTATCTTCCAAATAAATTATTATAAAATAATTATATATACTTATAATTATAAAATGAAGTAATACAAATAAAAAATAAAATAGAAATTTTGATGAATAATATTTTAAGAATTATAAAGAATTTTTAAAGAACATTTATAAAGAAATTTAATAATAATAAAATATGAATTTTAGTTGCATGCAATTCAAAATAAATATCTTAAAATTGTCTAAAACGAAAAAATATTTCGTATAAATATGAAATCATATTTTCTATTCAAGAATTTTCGAATATATTACTATTTATATATATTTAGAAAGATCTATTTCAAACAAATATTTAAACATTTTTCAATTATTCACCTCATAATCGTAACACTAAAATTCATTCAAGAAAAAATTAGTCGAGAGTAAACGTTTTAATGCAATTTATTACACTTGTTCTTTCTCTCTGCCAGAATATTGCACAGAGACACAAGCTATCCTTTCTCTTGCTATTCTTAATGTGCCTTGCTTTAAACTTGCGAAAACATCGATTCTCTAAGAATTTCGAGGTATAAGAGTAGCTTCATAAACTCGTAAATCTCTGATTTAATTACATAATAGCATAAAATAATATGATCGTTCGCTCGAATAGCAAATGTATATCGTGTATTTCTCAACTTTTCATTAACAATCACAGCATTCTGTCTAAATGTTAATGACATTAAAATTTATCATTGTTACGTAGAAATTTTCGTTATTAAAATTTACGAAGGTGCTCGAGGCTATCATTTCTCTTCAAGATGTTGTCCGTAAGAATTAATTAAGGAAACTATATTATTATATTACTTTATCGTTTGAGATGCTATCATTACGATATAATATAATATCATTGTAATATAATTTATTAGAATAAACGTCTTTTCGTATAGATAAAATTTAATAACTATTTTATAATATTTTAAACGTTACATTACAATATTAAAATTAATAATAAAAATTTACGAAAAAATTTTTTGTGTAATATTTACATGAAATTATGTGAAAAATCCTTGAATTGAATCATAAAAAAATGATGGTATTTGATAATAAAACATATTAATAAGGAATGACAATAAGAAAATATTATTATTCTCTGATTTAGATGATTTTTTAATATCAAAATCATCACATTGAATGGTGTTGTGAAAATTTTAATTAGTAGTTATTGTTTAAAAAGTTATTAAGTTAATCTAATTCAATCCAAATAAAACAAATCCAGAAATTAAATAAATTTTTGTTTGATATGAATCAATTTACCTTTTATAATTTTAATTTTAAATTTAATTTTAAATTTAATTTTATCCCAAATTAAAATTAAAAAAATTTATTTAACTATTAGATTTAATGATTTGCATTAGATTTGGACTAGTTTTATTAATCTATGCCCATCAATTGTCTAGTGACACATTTGATTAAAATTAATCTAAACTATTTCGAAGAAACATTTTCGTTAATAATTTTTTAATGAACGATTGCTGAATAACAAAAGTCTTCACAATACTATTCAGAATGATTGCAACATATACATAACAATTATTAAAAGTAAATATCTTTTTATAAGTAAGAAAATATTTGAAAATCTTGCAGTAGAAGTAAATTTTTAGCAATTTTAAATTATTATATTTAATATTCGTAAAAAAATACTTTATATATTGTTTGCCGGTCAAATGAAAAATAAACCATTTATTACTGATTTTGGATTATTGTTTTTTGTAATACGAATTTAAAATGATTTTATTTATTAAATTATTTATAATATGAAATAATATATGAAAAAAATATCGACATACATATTCTTTTTATTTTTAATAAGAAAACAATAAATTAATAAATTGTGTATTTTATTGTTTATTATCAATACAAAATAATAATTTCTTCGATATGTTTGTGTATATCCAAAACAGTATCAAATTTTAAAGATTCGAAATAAAGATTTATCGATTTAACGATCAATACGTATTGTGTAAAAAGAAAAATATTTTTTTAATCACATTTCCTTTTTTAATTTCAACCCAGAATAATAATTTTATAAGAAATATTTTTCAATTTCCCCAAAGTTAATGAAAATGAAGCTACTTTTCTCTTGCCTCAATTATATTTTAACTTGTTTATTTTGAATTCCTCGTAATTTTATTACACTGTGGGGGGATTAATTTTACGTAAGGAAAACTGCAGTTGAAAAGCAAACTTCCGTAAATCCGTCGAACAGCTTGTTAGCTGTTCCAACGGAAATCGCTAATTAATGAGCTTGTAAATCATAAATCATCGAATTCCGTTTAAATTCCCGACAAGGCTAGATTAACATGGTATAACGTCAGTAATTACAAAAATATAACTCGCGATTTGCCAAGAAACCCACCATCTCTTCAATAAATTAAAAATTAAAAATGGATAGTCAGAGTTATGGATGAAAATTCAGAATAATTTGAAGGAAACTCAAACCTTCAAGATATTACTACTATATGGAGAACGTTCAATTTATCATGATCCAAAATGGGAAATAGAAGAAAGATCATAATGTAATATTTAGAATTTGGAACAAGTAACATTAAACATATAGCATAAGAAAATAAAATATTTTATTTTAATAATATTTTTTAAAATAAGATACTTTAATCTTATTTAAAATATTGGCTCATCTCAAAAACAATGCGGCTTTTCTTTATTCATTCCTTAATCTAAAACCTAAGAGTTTGTATCGAAAAAAATTGAAGATGTAAACAAATTATAATAATGGTAAATAATGATAAATAATATTTTTCTACGAAGAAAAACCATTCGATTATTTTCAAATACTATTTAAAAATTGTATTAAATATAACATATATTTCATTTTCAAAATTATACTCATATATTAAAATAAATGGTTCTGTTTTGATTCATACAAAATCGAAGACAAGTCTTACTGGATGATAGAGTTTCAGATTCTGTATAGGCTCACAACTTTTCTCCCGCAATATCCAATAATTATCACCATTGTAGGTCAACAATAAGCTATCCCCTTTGCACGCAGTCAGGGTCACTGCACTTAGCACGTGTTGCAACGGGTGTGCCCGCATACATCGTTGACAGTGCGTAATTCGCCTGCTATTAGTAACACCATGCTGAAGTGAATACTAAATACGTCATTTAGGACGAAACATCTACGTAGAAATAATGGAGGAGTAACTACGTTTCTATCCATCAAATATTATGCGATTTTACGATTCGCTATCTGTCGATCGTTTTCACCAGGCTGACTATCCAACGTTCTATATCTAACGATTACGTTTTGTATTCAACGGAGTTATTACGCAATATTTCGAGTGCGTAATAGAGTTGTATGAATGGCTGGTGATATTGTTAAAGGGCTGCACTATCTCGAGAGTGTATTTCTTTCTTTTTCCTTTTTTTTTCTCTTTCAGCAGAGAAACGCTTAATTTTGGCACAGACAAAATGAATTGTCGAGAGTAAAAAATAAAAATCGAAATATTGTATAATTTTGCAATTATTGTTAGAAAGAAATTCAATGTAAATTATTATATTATTTTTTAAGAAATTAGAAATATTTGTTAGTTTCTTTTTAGAAATTTATTATTAAATTATAGTAATAAAAAAATAATAATAATAAATGATGAATAATATAAATTTATTATTTGAACAATTTATTATTTTTCATTTTGATATTTACTTAATATTTTAAAATATTTTTTCGACAAAAGTTACTTTTAATAAATATTGAATGAAACAATGTGATTAAAACTTAACTAGTTTGAAACTAGATATGTGAGAATTTTTTATTCATCAAAAATATAATCACCATAGTTTTCTACAACTTTTTTTCAATATTCTGAGAATATTTTGATGTCTCGATTATGAAATGATTTAGATTTTGCTTTGAAAAAAAAAAGAAAATGTGAATTCTATTGTCTTTGCAAAAATGACAATTTTTTTCTTATTCATTTTTTTTTCATTCTGTAACTTATATTTCACTTAAAAAATATGGTTCATATGTTAATATCAAATATGTATTCATAAAAATGAAATAATTTGATATATAAATAGAAATATCTATAATTTTTGTAAAACATTTTATAATTTTGATATAATTTTTAATGAAGAATTTTCTGATATTTTTCACATAATATTTTAGTTTTATTTTTATTTTTTCTATAGAATTTGATGAAAAAGTAAGACATTTTTTTATATAACGTATTTAATTCAATTACAAAAAAATATAGAAATGAAATTCTTAATAATACAATAATTGAATCAGTTGCATTATAAGCAAATATTTTCTTATTTGTGCATGTCACTCTAAAATCGATTTTTCATGAATATATTAATAATAGTATGAATAAGTCATTAAAATTAAAAAATGTAAATGTAAATTCTACAAATAATATCTAATATATTATTTATAAAAACATACAAGACAAATATATTTATGAACATAATTAATGTAAATAGTTACTTTTTTAAAATAGTAAATGTGACAGTAAATATTTTAATAGTATTCAGTTTGCTAATAATAATTGAGATAAAAATAATTCGAATCGAATAGCTGTTATAAATAAGAGTAACATCTTCTTAAATATTTTCGTTAATTAATGAATTTATAAATAGTAAATAGAAAGATTTGAAAAATATTTTCTATCAGTAAATATAGCAAATAATAACAAATAAAACTAACATATGCTTTTCACCAATAATAAAAAATTTGAATAAAAAATTTATGCAACAATATCGCAATCTTATATTATTTTCTTAACCTTCTTTATTATTAACTTCTACTTTATAATATGTAAAATTACATATGTATATATTATATAATATGTATATATTATATAATTTATTCTAATAAAAACGATTTTTTTATAAGGCAAAATATTTAAATTGAAATGCACAATAAATATTTTTCAAAAATCATTCGCATTTTATCGTGAATATGTTCCATAAAAATTCGGGACTTCTATCGGATTCCTTACGACATATTCCACAAAGTGTTACTTAACAATTTCTCGAAAAGTTACATTTCCCGCAGGCGTTCGAGAACGAATCTCTATGTTCGCGGTGAAATAAGGGAATTAAAATACCGAACTGAATTCTGTGGCTGGTTCCGAGGAAAACATAATTGTATATTCCATATTATATCGGCGAAATGGTAGAAGAGCGTCATCTATATTAAATCTTACCATGAGACTTCTGGTTCAAGGCGCTTCCTGCAAATGGCTTCCGAATTACAATGTTCTTCCCGTCTTCTCTTTTCCATGATAAGCGCGGTGGGGGCACGCCTCTTGCACGGCACGTTAACTTCACCTGTACGTGTTATGAAACTAGAATTATAAAGAGAATCGACTTCGTTATTGCCGCCCGCAGTATGGGGCCGGGTTACGTATAAATATATTTCGAAAAATTAGGGCCCATGCACGGTACCTTAACCGAATTTTATTCGCTCAAGATTACATACGGAGTATAGCAAAAATGTGGCAACATTCGTTAATTGGAAATTCCTGAGGTAATTTCAAGCAACATTTTCCTTTGCAAAAACTTTCATTGTGATTTTATTAACAAAAACACTAGCCAATAGCATAGCGTTGACTATGTGCCAACCGAGCATAAACAAATCCAAATAAAATAACTATATCGAAGAAAGTACATTGAATATTTTTTTATCATTAAAAAATTATATCGAATTGTATCATGAAGAATGAATAAATCATAATATTCAACATACTTTCTTGGATATATGTTGCTTGAATTTGTTCAATACATAGCCAATATTCGATTAAACTATGCGCTTCGTGATTAACCAATATTTTTTGCTAATAATTCGTTAACAAAGCTGAAAATCTTTACAAAGGAAAATATTGTTTGAAATTACTTCAGAAATCTCCAGTTAATATTCCTACATTTTTGTGACATTCTATGTATATTTCGTCAATGAAATAATTCGAAATTGATCAAAGAAGAATAAACAAATCACAGAAAAGAATGAACGAGGAATTGGAGAAATAAAGTTAAAATTGTTATACAAAGTTTTAAATTTAAATGAGAAAAATGTACTTAAGGAAGGATCTAAAATTATAAAAAAAATGTAAAGAGATATGTGATGTTAACATCCAACAAATAAATAGTGTAAAAAAAAAGAACAGGAATAAAGAATGGTGGAATATTTCTTAAGGGGTTGAAATTATAAGAAAAATGTTTTTATGAAGTTTGATTGTATAAAGAGATAAAATGGTATAAAGAAATTATTAGAGCTATTTTTGAATTTTTTATATCATTGATTGACCTTTGTATATTTTATGAATTGATGGAATGATGATTTTTTTCTACAAAAATTGGATAACAGCTCGAATTTTGAATTTGAACATATTTATTATATGATTTATATTTATTATTATCATAATATACAATTGATCGAATTAAATTTTAATATCAACATTATTAATAAAATTGTTTTTAAATAATTAATAAAAAATTTTTTCAAAATAAAAAAAGATTTAACTTATTTATTAACTAATTGAATAAGAAATTATGAAGTATTCTTAGCTTTTCTATGAATAGACATTTAGAAATTATATAAAAGTCATTAATGTTTTTTGTCTTTAATAAACTCATATACAATCAAATCTCAATTAAATAAATTTCGAATTGAAAAATATAAATTTTCAAAGTTACGAAAATTTCTATTTATTATATATTATATATAATATATTATATTATATTATATATATTATATATATATAATATATATTAATATATAATAAATATTATATATAATATATAATATTAATATATAATAAATATTATATATAATATAATATATATATTATATATTATAATTATTTAAATTTCGAAATTTTCTAAAATTATTCGTTTGATTTATTTGTTTATAGATATAGATATAGATATATATTTTAAAACTTTTTGAGTTAAAAAACAAAAACAATATTTTATATTTTTTCTCTGTTATTTGTCTTTTCTTTATTATGTTTCTTTTTTTTTTTAGAAAAATAAAATCAATTATTTTTATTAAAATTTTAATTATGAATATATTCACAATACAATATTTTCATTCTTATTTATTTAATGTGAGTGAATATTATTATCAATTTTGAAAAATTCATTTTATTGCTAAAATGATTATTATTTATCTTTTAAAAAATTGATTGGTTAGCATTGCTAAGCTGCAATAAATCAATTTGCTTTTTTATTTATTTAATTATTATTTTAATTATTACTTATTTAATAATTTTTATATTATTCATATATAATATAGTATGGAAAGATCAAATTTAAATATTTAAGTTTTAAAATAATAAATAATAATAATAATAAATCAAAATAATTAAATTATACTATAACAGTCATAAATAATTTTTATATATACATATAAATATATATTTGTTCATATTCAGTTAAAATTCAATAGCTAAATACAAGTTTCTAATAAAAAATAAAACAGCAATAATTAAAAAAGTATTTTTATCTAATTAAGCTTATTTAAATTTAAATGATTTTGAAATTTCCGTGACGAACTATTATGGAATTAAATTAAAATTTAAAAGTTTTATGCGATACATTTTAATTATTATTGAAGGATTTTTTGTTTAATAGTTAATGAAAATATTTATTTTCCGATCTAATAATTATTTTATAATTATATATTTTATATTTGACAGACATTTTGAAATTATTAAAATTTTTAATTATAAAATTACGAACATATCATTTAACATAAATTATGCTAAAGAAAATCATAAGTAGCTTGAATTTGTAATATTTTTTTTGCTTTGCTGACAACAAAGATTTCGTGAAAGGAAAAATATGATACGAGCAGAATAAATTTTCATTATATTTTAGAAATAGAATAAGCTTTAAAATTTTTTTGAAAAAAATAATATTAATTTTGAAGTATACTTTTGCAATCAATTATTAATAATCGTATTTAAAAATTGACTGATAAAAGAGATTCAAGAGATAAAAAAATTATATTGAAAAGTTTGTGAAATCATATAACATATCATATAATATATTATAAAATTTTGAATGAAATTCAATGTTAATATTAAAATTGTATAAAATTTGAAATATTGTACGTGATATTAATTTTTTGATTTTGCATTCAATATCTTTTTATGTAAACTGACATTAAAAAAAAAAATTATACAAATGATAAAAAAAATATTCTAAAGTTCTAATTTAAAAAAAAAAATATAATTGTATTTTATGCTTGAACAAAATTATATCACATAATGATTTTGATAAAAATGAAATTGATATGCAGTATAAATTATTTCACATTAATATTCTTCTATTATTTAATCGAATATACAATAATTCATGAAAATATCTGAATATTTAATATATTCATATATTCTTTATGAATACAATATATGTATTATATCAACAAAATTTAAAAAAAATTGAAATAAATTTGAAGTCATGTATAAATGTATTAAAAATAAACTCAATACTCAAATATTCTGCGAAATGCTTTAATAAATATTTTATAATTCTTTATGCATTTATTTATTTGAATTTGTTTTATATTTTCATTTATATAATTTAAATAATATTTATTATTATGTTCTATATACGCATAAGCTTTTATTCAAATCAAAATATTTGAATTAGATAATTTTTATATAATGTTTATATAAAATATTTTCGTGAGTCAGTGTATAATATGAATAGAGAATTATTATTCTAAAATTTAAGAATAAAAATTAGATACAATAATAAGATAATATATGCATAAAGACAATATATGCAAAAGATAGATTAAATATGACAAATATATTATTAAAAGAATTATTAGATTGTAGACGAAAATTACTTCTAAAGTCAACAATTATTAAATCTTTGTTAGTTATTTTTCGAAAACAACTTTTTGTATTTAATTTTAGTTATATTTCAATTATTGATTATTTCTTAATCCATATGTATATCTATATATCATCTTCGAAAATTTTACGAATCAATTTATATTACATTTAACGAATATATCGGAATATTTCCATACAATCGTGTTCGATACATGAACGAACGAAATTCGTATTGTTAAAGTGTGAGAAAACTTAAAGGAAGAAAGAATTCCAGAGACGTAAACATTATCATCTGAGTACTTCTTTTATCACCAGTATATGGTGAATGACAAATGTATTATTTTACATGTATGAATTTATTCCTCCTATATATACGTATTTTTGAATCATATGAAGTGATGGAAGATGTTTGAAAATGCAACGGAACATCAAATATAAGTGAATAAATCAAGTTGTTAATATCAGAATTGAACATTATAAAAATAAATTATTATTGAATGAAATTTTTATTTTAAATAAAATTGAATGATATTATTATATAATATGAGGTACCTATAAAACAGGCCACAATATTTCGACTTGTTATTAGCTTGTTAGAAGATGTAATCAATCAAGTCTGTATTAAGTCAGATCAAAGTATTAAGTATTAAGAGATATATAATTTGACAATTGTGAACAGTTTTTTGAGAAATGAATATGATAGAGATCATATGAAGATCAATTTATTTTTTAAATATGTTTTTTTATATATTATATATTTTTATATATTATATATATATATTTTTATATATTATAGACAGTATATTATAGAGTGACAATGATTTAATATCAATGATTAAGATCCAAGATCAAGATGATTGAATAAAATACTTTATTTCTTTATGAGTATTATTTCAGATTATGAGTATTATTTCAGATTCTTGAAAATTATTTATAACGTATTGATCTATTGTAAATGCCTTATCATGTGTATATTTTTTTATTTTATTTCTTTATATTACTTTGTCTTAAACAATATTATTTAAATAATTATTTATTTATTTGAAAAATAAATTATTTTAATATTTATTATTTTATTTGAAACTTATATATTTACTACAAATTTATATTTATTTAATTTCATTAAGAAAATATACAAGATATTTTATTACAATTTTTATTGCCTAAAGCATCTTTTCTTTTTTATTAGACTTTTGAACTTTGCATATTTTGATCTGAGATGAAACTTGTATTTATTGTTATTATACCAGATTTCTGGATTTTTTATTTCTCGGCAAATGAGAAATCAGATTATATCTCTTGAGAATTCTTCAGAAGAAATTAAAATATTACAAAATTTGTATTTAATATTTTTGAATAATATTTCTTTTTTGAATAATACATTTCATGAAAATTTTAATACATTTTGTTAAAATGAAAAGATCAGACATTAAATATAAACAATAAATTTATTTATTTAATAAAAAATATTTAAAAATATTTTTCTTATTTTAAAATAACTTTTTAAAAAGCATGATGCATTAATCAATATATTTCTTTTTTTTATGATAAAATTTGTAACTGTAAAAAAATTTTGATCATTATATATCATTATTCTCATTATAAAATAATGAGAATAAATAAAAAATTTATTATAATATTAATAGATTTATTATAAATTTTTTAGATTCTTAAATTAAGATTATTAAATTAATTTTTGAAATTCAAGAAATATTTTACAATAAAATATCGATTATTTGAATTAATTAAAAAATAAAAGATATTAATTCATTTGAACATAAATAGTTTTATAATCAGTTAGAAAGAATCTTTGTTAATATATTGCGAAATAACTAAAAATTAAATAATTTTTAATTATTTTTCATAGATATATAAAAGAATATGTTAAAATATGTATTATAAAAAATAAAATAAATTAATCATTATTAAATATATCAATTCAAATATATATTCATTTTGTATTTGCACCATTCGAATAACCAAATACTAAATAATTTATTTATTGAAACTATAAAGTAATTATAAAATTTTTCTAAAATTTCTTGAGGAAAAATATTACTTTTTAAATATATAATTATTTTACGTAAAATGTAAGCTTTATCGTTTACTGTTTTTTATTTTATATTACTATTATTCTAAAATATTTTTAAATTATTTGAAAATTTATTTTTCAAATAAAATTTTTAAATTAACTTGCAAATGTATTTATTTCAAACAAATTTATTTTTTATTTTACGTAAAATAATTATATTCTTTTTATTTGAAATAAAAAATACTCAATCCTGATATTTTATCTCAACTATAGATATATTTTATTTGCAGTTGAGAGAAATAATGGGAAAGAAATTATTTTTTAATTGTATAAATTTTTAATTTTCAAAACTGAATTTAAAGTCCGTTCCAAATTTTATTACGTTATAAACGTTTCATGAATTTTTAATTAAAGTTAAGTTTAAATTCTGTTTTCAATGGTAATTGTATTTAGGAGGAATGATATTTAATGTTATATAAATACGAAGTGAAAAATTCGATGAATTTTCACTTCGCAAAAAATTCATTAATCTGATAATATTACTCAATTTAATAGAAAAACAAAAAGTATAAAATGATGGAAACTGCTTGTTCCGACAAAATGAAACGAAAGACAAAGTTCGAATAATCGAGGTTACTCCCGCAATTTAATTTCTCCGGGACAAGATAAAGCTCCTTTTATTGGCTTAAAGAATATCGGGTCTCAGTTGATCAAATCGTAATCAATTTATCATTAGACAATAGTCAATGTTCCATTCGATCTACATTTCATTCAAAAATAAAAATTGATTTTCAAGTGCACGCTTGAATTCGATTAATTTGAACTACCTTTTACAGTACCTGAAAATGAAATCGGCTTAAAATTTCGTTCATTTCCGCAATGAGATTCTTCATTGGCTCACGTTGAAACACGCTCTTTCGACATCTCGTTTCGATAGTTTTCCCATGTGGAATTTTTTTATTTCCTTTATCTTTTATCTTTTAGAAGCCATATATTTTTTCCACATAGTAGAAAAAAAAAACAAGAAAAAAACATAATCAATTTTCAATTCGCATACGCGAATGTGTTAGTGAACAGCCTAGATCAGTTCTGATATTTAATTTCATATCTCGTATTTAATAACAGAATTGTTGAAAAATCTTACTATTGAAAAAGTAAGAAAGAATAGAAATGGTGATGGAACTTAAATGGTGGGAAATAATGGGTATTTTATTTGTATTGTCAGGATAAAAAGAAAAAAAGACTATCATTATAATAGTAGAATTCCATTTATATGAATCTTTCTTTCAGGGAAGAAGTATGCTCATATAATAATCTAGCTAATTTCTTCATTAGATGATGATTTTTTATCTTATTAATAGGAGTTTACATTTATATAAGAACTTTACGAAACATTTTCTCTAAAATTATTATAACAATATATTAAATATAAATTTGAAAACAATTTTACAAACATAATAACTTGATAGTTATTGATGATTTAATTTTTTATCATATTGTATCATAAATTTATTTTGTATCATAAATTTAATATACATATCTAATTATATTATAAAGACGTTTATATAATTGGAATAATGGTTGACGATAATACAATAGAAGCTCAGCTAGAATTTGAATAATTTGATATTATGTAAGATTTCGTTCATATAAATGGAATTCACATAAATAAAATATCGTAATGAAGATAAGACAAAATCTATTCTTAAATCTATTCTAAACATCATTTATATTGACTTCTCAATCATCATATAACTTAAACTACGATTCATGCATTTTAATTCATAGTGTAAATTTAATTTCGCATTAATTAGTAATTATAATTATATTAATTTCATAAAAACGGAATTACATTAATTTCACACATATTTTTATAATCATGAGCAATCGTATAACATCATTAATATCAGTAAAATATAAGAAAAATTGATGATCTTTTTATTTCGTGCAAAATTATTATTTTTTATTTTCATTAAAGAATTGTGCAATTAAACATTTGTCTTTATTGATTTCAATTCAAAAAAGAAAGATCGTATAATAAAAAATTACCTATATACATTAGATAATTAAAATTAAAAATTTAATAATAATAAACTCAACATGATTGATTATTTTTGGAATACTACTATATTTTGTATGTTGTTTATATATTGTTTATACATTGTATGTATATATAACTATTTTTATATGCAATTTTATATACAATAATTGAAGTTATTAATTATATTAAAATTTTAATATTTATATTATTTATTTATTTTTTTTTTTTGACAAAAGAAAGAAATTATTTTCTTTTTTTTTTTATGTTTACATTATTAGGCTAATTTGTTATGCATTTGATATTTATACTATAAATATATATTTCAGAAACATTTATTTTTAATTAATTATGCTTTTAATTTATAAATAATATTTTAATTATTATTATTATATTATATTATATATAATAATTATTATATTATTATATTATATTGTTTTTATTTAATTAATAATTGTTTAATTAATTTTGTTATTTTAAAGATATTCTTACGTTTGGTCAAAAACTTTTTATATATACTTTTTATACTTTATATACTTTTAAATATAGTATATATTGTGCACTGACATTTATATTAGTAATCTTTTAGACACTAAAATCAATAGCAAATTTTCACATATTCAAATTTATAGAAATTATTTAATTTAAATTTGGTATTAGTTAAGTATAAAATATTCGTTTCTTTTTAAACCAAATTTGTATCGATAAGATGATACAAGTCACGACTTTACGAATTTAAAAAGAAATACTAATTCGTGAGAAAAGAATGCAAATTGCGTTCTAGATTTCGCAGGATCGTTTCTTGGAAAATATATTTATCAATTTTAAATTAAGGACATAGATAGGCCATCGACTGATATCTTAAATGTGTGAGATGATACAGGAAACGAATTTCAAAGTTTCTAGCCGGAGTCGCACATTAAAATTCAGATAAAGTAGAAATGTATCGTGACGCAAACACGTAACATCATTTTCTTAAAACTTCTTAAATATTGTAGAAAGTTAGGTAAAGTTAGGATAAATTATTTCTTGTAATGATTATTCAATTAATAATTATAATGATTACCGTGATTATTTTTAGGTAATCAATTAAAAATCAAAATATAGTTGATTACTGCTTAACTCTAGTTCTAGGATATGAATTAGTAGTAATTTATCAACCGGATGTGTATTTTCTATTCATTTCAATAGTCGAGTTAGCTAGAAACGACGGAATTGAAATTTTCATTTTTAATAAACCTTACGTTTCAGGATGCTAGCAACGAAATAGGTACAAGATTGGCAATTGTGATATATCTTACGTTTTTTTAGCAATTTTATCGATGAAATTACTTTTTGAAATTTTAATTTTATATTAACATACTTTTTTAAATTTGAAAATATAATTTGTCTTAAATAAATAATGATGTTAAATAAACTTATTAAAAAAATTATTTTTCTTGAAAATTTATAAAAATAATGTAATTTTATAAAAATTTATAAGAATAATAGATAAAAAGTGGACAAAATATTTTATGCATGCATTATTTTCTTTTAATACTAATATTAAAAATAGAATTATGTTTTAATTTTATTTGATCAATATTGAAAAAAAAATATTAAAGTATTTAAAAAATTTTATAAAATAATATTATTTAATAACAAATAATAATTTCTTTTTAAATATTTTAATAATATTAGTGTCTGTTTTCTTTAAATATAGTGAAATATCTTTTCAAACAAAAAGTGTTTAATATAAGCAGATATATCATGTAATATTGATAGTTTTTTAATAGATTGACACATAAAGATCATATGAAAATCAATTTGAATTTTTTAAATAAAATCATATAATTTTAAAACATATTAAGTATTATTAAATTATTCATATGAAAAATTTTTAGTTTAAGAAATATTTTAACCTGCAATTTGTAAAACTTATTATATAAAAGACAAAAAGAACATGAAAAGTAAAATATTATTTTGCATATTTCTTACTTTTCATACAATATATTTTATGAAAATTATTATAAGTCAAAATATCCCTTAAAGTAAAAATTTTTCGACACAAATAATTTAATATTTTTTTATAATATATATATTTATTAATATATTAAAAATTATATAATTCCATTATTAAAAAAAAGTATATCATCTTTATATGATCTTATTTATAAAGAAACTATTAATACTATATAAATATATATAATCTAATAACTTTTGTTACAAATATTTTTTTCATAATATTCTTCCTTTAAAAAATATTTTATTTATAGGTAAAATCGACACTGTATAAATACGACATTCTTAGTTATTATAGTTCTCAGTCCTAATAAATTACAATATGCGTAAAGTTCGTAAATCTTGTCGATCTGTTCTCCTCTCTAATTAGGCGACTGATTTTATCATATTACAAACAAGGGTTAATACAAATTTCCCTTCGCCCTCGTTACATGAATTTTCGTTCCTAAAGGATATTACCGTGAGTTACGTCGTCATTTCATCGCGGCTTTTTAATCGTGCTTAAGCGAAATTTAGTGAACGATCTATAGTTTTAATTACCGAATTTCACTGAGATTGAATGTTAACGCGATATAGGCACAATTAATTCACTGCTATGACTAGGAATAGAATTTTATCGCGTGATTTCCGCGTAACGAGCTTTTTAAAGGTATTTCATCAATGAATTTTCGTAGAAAAGTAATATTTCTTACATCAGGTTTGATAAGAAAATTTGGGAAAACGGAAATATTTACACGTTATATCAAATGCATTTTTACGAAATGTTCTATTTTGATATGTATACAAGCAACAGGTTATTGAGATTTTTCAACAATATTCATAGATTTTTCTTCTTTTGTAATACGGCAGTTTGTGTAGATATTGATTTGAAAATATATCAAGTAAAGATATTTAGGATGATTAAATTCGATTATGTAGAGCAGTTTTATGAATTTTAATTAAGTAATATATAGATAAGAGCAATTCAAAATTCAAATATATATCAAATAATATAAATATAAATTCAAATATGGATCGGAAATAAGTCAGATTCAAGATATTTTTAATTATTTTGAAAAAGATATTAATATTTAGTTTTTAAGTATCTTTATGAATTTAGAAATGAAAAGAATGCTTTCAAAAATTAAGAATTGAATAGATTCGAAACTTTAGGTTGTTAAAAATTTTGTTAAAAATTATCAATTCAATTAAAATTAATTTTCTTTAATTTTATTTTTGCATAATATAATTTTCATAATCGATAAATAATTGATTTAGGAAATAACATTATCTTTCTTTATATATTTTTCAAACTATAATATAAATTAAATTATTTTTAAACAATTATAAATGGAAAAATTAAAATAAAATTATAGGAATTCTGTTTATTATAATTCTGTATTTAATTTGATTATTATTTATATTTTATAAAAAATTTAATTGATTCTAATATTCTAATCTAAGATATTCGAAATAGACAAACATTCATTCTTTTGAAATCAGTTTACAAATATTTCACAAATATCATATTGAATCATTATTTCTTTAATATTCTATTCTTATGAAATGAATCTTTTATATTATATATATTGAATTTGATTTGAATTTAGATAAATACATTTAAACTTAACAGCATCGTTACTAATAAAGAAAGATATAATACATATCAATAAAATATTAAGTAATTATAAATTGATCTAACATAATTTTGTCTTATTTAATTTATGTTACTTTTTTGATCTAAGTCACTTTTTTTGTATATTTAATTATAAATTATGAATAACAACAAATATAAAGAAAGAATAACAATTATTTCCAAAGAACGATAAATTTTTAAAAAGTAAATTTGTAAAAAATTTTTTTTTCATAAAAATTAATTTTTATCTCATATTGTATATAATTATATTTATAAGATAAAATTTCTTTTTATTTTAATATCTCTTTCATTTAAGAATCATCAACATTTTAAATAGAAGCAATAACTTAAATAAAAAGTGTGATTTCTTTCTTACAAGAAGAAAATAATAGGAATTAAAAATTTTTTCTTATTTCATTCATTCAAAAATGAAAAATGTTCGTTTCAATTATACAAAATTTTATGGAAATTTATATATTATTTATCCATTTTATTCTCGTGCAAAAATTAAAACAGAAATTTTAAATTAACAATAAATTTAATTAATGATTTATTATTAATTTACCTGTCCTCCTTCTCGAACCATGACATCACTCGAAGTATCTTCAGAAATAAAGTCTGGTGGCACGACGATTGACAACATACCTGTCTGAAAAAAAATTTTTATCAATTATTGGTATTATGGTTATTATACTATCATTATATAGAATGCTAATATATTTATAAGATCTTTAGAAAGTTAATTTTAGAGATCAAAACAAAGACAAAAACTAGTGTACAAAAATATCAATTTATTTATTAAATTATATTTGCAATTGAAGTTAGATAAAGTGAATAGAAGAGATCATTCTGTCTTATTTTATTCAATGCAAACTTAAAATGCTTATAATTTAATAAATAAGTTTCAAGCAATCTTTTTATGTTATTTATTATAACCTTTAGAATTAATCTTCTAAAGGTGTCTCATGAATATATTAATATACTGTATATATTGAAATATAATATATTAAAAGCCCGAAACAAGATTTTTAATATCTTTACAAACATTTTAACATATTATGAAAATTTTAATGAAAACATTGAATTTCATTCAATAATGAATGCATTAATATTACATGAACAAATTTTGTATTATAGCTAATGAAAATACGTTGTAATGATAACAACATGACGTTATTTTGGGATAAAATCCTCATAACCGAAAACATTATGATGGATTTTCATTATAGATGGTGTTAAATCAATAAAATTATTTCGATTTTCGTATTCGTCGATTAATTAAACCCTGAGAATTTTTATAGTTTTTATGCACACTTTAATGAAAGATCTTAAACGAAAATTTCTTTGGATTATATTAACTCGTTCATTTATAAATATTTTCCTATCTAATCATTCTGATATTTTTTATTAATTAGTTTACTCATAGTAGAATTCTCAAATATCTCTGTATATATAATGAAAACTATGCAAATCTTTAAAAATAAAATTGCGATAAAAATAATTGAAATGTTACGTGTTGATTAAAAATTGTAAAAATTCAAGAAAAGTTATAATCATGGAACGTGATCATAAACTATGATTAAAAGATAATTATATTATGAGAAAAATGTAAGGTTCTAAAAAATGAACGAATTTATAATATAATTCGTTATAATATATTTATAATATAATATAAACAATAAATTTCATTATTTCAAATTTCAATGAATAAGTGAAAATAAGTAAAAAATAAGAATTTATTTATTAATGAAATTATTATAATAATGTAAGAAGAATATATTATGAGTATTTAATTATTTATATTATATAGTATTGTAATATATTTAATGTATAATATAATGTATATATAATGTAAGTATATACTAATGTAAATATATTAATTATTTATATTAATTAATTAATATTAATATATTTACATTAATAAAATTTACATATCTATATATAATAAAATTTATAATGTAATATATATACTCAGGTTTTAAAATTAATATTATAATAAGTTTGATAATTGTGTTTCTGTTGTAAAAATACAATTGAATCTTTTTATATGTTTTTTTCTCTTTATATATTATTTATATATATTATATAATGAAATTTTACAAAATAATTCGAAAGATTCTTACTTTCTATTAAGCATTTTAAAAGTATTTACTCATTTTAAATGTAAATACTTTTTTGGAAAATTTAAAATATCCTTTTATTATTTTAAATATATATTTTAAATAAATTGAAAAATAGTTATCCATTTAATTTTGATAAAATTGTCAAGAAATTATTCCATTCTAAACAATTATATATATATCCAATGTTATAGATTCGAATAATAAAATTATAATAATGTTCAAAAAAGATTTTCATAAAATAATTATTATTAAATGCAAAATAAATAACTATTAAATGCAAATACACAGATCTGATTTCAATGATTTCAATTTCAAAGAAATGTTTAATTTTAACATTAGAATGAAAAATTAATATTTAATTTTTCAAAAAGCAAATAATTAGCTTCAATATAACGAATTCATTTCTAAATAGCTCATATAATAATCTGATTTAAACAATCATTAAAATTAATATTTTTATTTAAATTATATTATTAATTAAGAATAACTATAAAAAAGAACTTAATAAACAATTTATTTCAAAAAATTTATTATTTTTTCTATTTTCAAATAAATTGATTATTTTTAAAGTTAATCGAAATCGGAAAATTTACGTAACTCTTTAAGACAATATTTGAATATCGATTGTTTTTAAAATATTTTCTATTTTCTTTTTATGTCGCATTTTTGTTTCTTTTATTTTTTTAACATTATATAAATTACCATTATATACTAATTTAACACTATATTCTTTTAAAAATATATAAATAATAAAATTTTTATTATCTTTTAATTATTAATAAATTTTATTTATATTAAACAATTTCAAATTCTTCAAATTATTATTTAATCTGATTAAAATTTTTCTCTTGTGATTTTGAACAACTTGAGAATTTATTTTATAAATTTTTTATTCTCAATACAGTTTTCGCAATCAAATTTAAATATAAATAAATTAAAATGCATTAAAATGATAAATAATAATTTATAATTTGGATTAATATCAATAATTTTAATTTTAATTACAATAAAATATGATACATATTTCATTATGATACATTTAATATGATATATTTCCATAAGTCATGGGATAATTTTTTAATATAAATATAATATATTCTTTAAATATAAATTTATTAATAATTAATATTAATTTGTAAATTTGTATTTTTAATTTCATAATTATAAATTAAATAATTAATATCTTTTCATAACAATTTTTTCATAACAAAATTGTAAAATTTGTAAAATTTGATCGATATTTAAAAATTTTAATGAAAATTTGAAGATTATAAAAGTCGTAAAGTTTGATAAAATAAAAATATTTTTAGTATATATATATACTAATAGAATAGTATTTTTAGTATATATATATACTAAAAATATTTTATATATTTTATTTATATATATATATATATATATATTTTTTTTTCTTTAAATTAAAAATTTTTTAAATAATAAATTTATATAATGTAATATTAATATATACTTTTTTTTTACATTATAACATACCAATATAATATTTATTAAATATATGTATATTTTTCAATAATGTTGCATGTTATTGTTATTATTATTCTTTAATGGATCAAAGTAAATTTACATTAAGATTATTAAAACAAAATTTTTTTATAGTATAAATAGATAATTAATGTAATATTATATTATAATTATTATAAGATTATTATAATTATTATATGATATTATATTATCATATTACATTTTTCATATTCTGAAATGTATTGTTAAGTATCTAATAACTTATGAATAAAAGTGCAATATTTAAATGATGATTTAAAAAACGATCAATAATAAAAAATGGTAATATTACTAAAAATATACTAAAACAAATATAGTTTCTTTTTTTATTATTTTTATTATATAACTTAGTTTTATTATGATATTTTCTGTTTCAATCTTTTCGAGATGCAATTTGTAATATTATCTATCATACTCTTAATCATTTACGAATCCTTTTTGAACTTCTTTTTATTAATCTTTCTAATATTTAAACAATTTTTTATGTATGTTTTATAGCTTTTAGTAGTTTTGCTTATAAGTAATTAAGATATAAATAAATATGTATATATAATTTTCGTTCCTTCCTTGATATTAAATATTGTAAATGCATATGTATATAATTTATTTATGAAAATAAATAAATAAAAGTACGATAAATTAAAATATAATATTCTTTATAATCCTAATCGATAATATAATATCTAATATATCATATGAAAACTATAAATAGTTCATTATAATTCACTCTTTAAGCATATAATAATTATGGACTTTTGTTGTTGTTCAAAAATATTTGATTTGATATTTAAAATTTTTTAAACATTTTATATAAAAAGAATTTTTATTAATAAAATAACTTTAATTTTAAAATATGAAAAAAATAAAAAAATTCATAGAATTTAATATTAATATTAAAGATTAGTTCAATAGAAACATTAATTGATTACTTTGATTTGATTTGACTCTTATCTATTTTTTAATATTTTTTCCTAAGTATTAAGTAATTAAAATTCAAATATAAAAATTTTAAAAATGAAAAAACGTATTCACTTGCCCAGTCTCTCTTACATCTCGTTTAAATTACAGCATTCTAAAATAAATGAACTTAAATAGACTCCAATATAATCCATTATGGTCTCCAAAAATATGGTTGCATAAAATTATATAAGTCGGCCGGTATTCAGAAGGTGGAAAGCGTGCAATTGCACCGGGGGGTCGCATCTTACCTCCAAGAGCGGTATATTTCACAGAGCATGCCAAAACTCGTCCCCCACCAGATATATTTTCCGACACGCACCGGAACCAGCCAGAATTTAATGTTAATGATACGCTTAACGGCTGCACAATGCATCAAATAAATTTCCTTTCTTACCGAATCTCTAAATTATATCCGTGCGCATTACTCTATTTGCAAGACTCTGAATAACGTAAGAGCCCCTAAATTTTGCTTATATTTCGCCTCCCTTGCACTGAAGCAACATATCACGGGGTTGTAAAGCGACTCAGGGGTACACATATACTCCTTTATCAAGAAAACTACCAATGAGCGTATTACAGCTTTTTAATTAACAACATGCGCTAAATAATAACATTCGATGTGATTGAATATTGTTGTATTAATATTCGTTTAACAATTTTACTAAATTAAGTTTTTCAATCGATTTATTTATTGAATTTTAGAAATAATAATTTCACAAGAGAGATAGTCATTTTTTGATCAACTATTATATTTTGTTTTTGCAAAATAAAATTAATAATTTTTATATGTTTATTTTTTTATAGAAATAACAAAATATATCTATTCATGGATTAAAAAGGATTAAAAATATCTAGCATTAAATATCTAATTAATTTTATCTAAAAAAAATTAAAGTACTTCAATTTTTATTCTTCTATACGTAAATATAATTAATTAATAATCATTTTTAAATTATTCAATTTTTATATAATTACATTTTTTAATATTTTCAACAACAAGTGAGATATTTAAGATGGCAAAGTCATGCTATAATAATATATAAAATTTTATTATATATAAATTTTATAAAGTAATATATAATTAAGTGATATGTATAAAATCTGCAACATTAAAAAATTTTTCACTATTCTGATTTCTTCTTATCATTCTCTATTATTAATTTTCTTTTAAACTTGGAATTTTAATACCAATATGAAAATGTTAATTAAGACTTATTTATTAAATTATAAGCAATTTAAGTTTGTATTAGTATGTAGTATTGTTAAAACGAGACAGAAACTGAAGGAGACGGTGTATGACAATAATAAAATTGCATCATATATTTTTGTTCCGCTTTATTTAATACTAATTTAATTGCTTATAACTTAATAATTAAATTTTAATTGAAATTGATTTTTTATACCAACTTTTATACCAATTTGTTTTGATCTTTAGAATTAAAAAATTTCCTACGAATATATTAATATTTTGTATAAAATAACAAACTTTACTGTTTCTCGAGAATTCTAAAATTAATTTTATATATATATATATCAATATTCAATTAATAAACAATCAATAATAGATGATTCTATATGAAGGGTTCTATATGAAGAGAAAAAATATAATTATCAAGTTTCAAGCATTTTTTAAAAAATGCAAATTAATTTTTGTAACTTATAACTTTATACTTTCTTTTAAGTATCACAATAAAATATTGTTTATTTTATCATTTCTAATTTTTACTTAGAATTTTAGATAATATATAATAGATGATATATAATAAGAAATTAATATTTACGAAATATTTTACTTACAAAATATCAATTAAATTATAATCATAGCTGTTTCATTTTATCTCACTTCATCTATTGCAAATTTAAATTGCTTAATAAGTAAATCTAAATCAATACACTAATTTTACTATTTATTTTTCTCTTTAAATATAAAATCGAAAAGATATTCCACAAATATATGTTGTATTAATAATATATTATTAATATTGTTTTATTTAATATTATTCATTTTAAAATATCATGTTTCTAAAAATATACAAAATTCATTATCATTAAATTATTCACTTGAATTCATGGCCAAAAATTGATCATGTTAAATGACTGCCACACGGAAGCGTATAAACAAATGAGTGAAGAGAAAATAAAAACGTTTGGAGGAATTTTTATTTTCTTTTTTTTCCCTTTTTTTCTCTCTTTTTCGCCGTTTCCACCGTGAAATTACATTTACTCGTTCATTACTCATTTACTGGCTGATTTCGCTTCTAGCTATGCGAGGTGCAAGCGATCGACTTTTACTCGTCGTTCTCTCTTTTCAAAAACCGGTGCATTCCCAGGGATGAGAGAATATCTTTTCTTAGTTTCTTCTCTGGATGCATTCGTCGTTTTCTTGCGTTAGAAGATTTGTTACACCTGGTGCGCACTGATTGATTGCGGAAAGATTCGTTCGGAAAGGGTTCAGTATATAGATGGTAGTTCTTTTTGCGAATGGTTTCTGAACGATGGTCGAGAAAATTTAGTAAAAAGATGGCTGTTATTGAAACGAATTTTGTGTGGGAATCATTTTGCATAGAATTGTTGGTGAAGAAAATGTTGAAAAATAAAATATATTTTCACATAAGCAATGAAATACCTTATTATTAAATATATTATATGAAAAGTCACTTAAAACGATTTTAAATTTTTTTCTGAAACTATTTATCGAAAAATATTTCAAATGAATATTATTATTTGATTTCAAAGAATAATTAGAAGGAATAATAAATTTTTTTGTAAAAAAATGCGCATTCTCTATTTAAAATATATTTATTATTTATTTAAATATTTAAAAGAATTAATAGAAAATTTATTAAAATTTTTTATTCAAATTGAAGGATATTTGAATGTTCTTACATGTAAAATAATAATGACTGTTTATGACTACATATAATATTGATTAAGATTATATATAATATTGACATATAATATTCAAATATTTCGTTGATGAATGATTTATACGATATAGATAATTTAATATTTAATATTTATAGAAATTTACGAGAATTAAAATTTCAAAGAATCAATTTATATAACTTACTTTGTAATAGTGCTTATTTTTAATTATATAATAGTTTTAAAAATTATAAAAAACTTAAACTAAAAAAAATATAATAATTTTAATTTAAATTAGATTAATTTTAATATTTAATATTTAAAATTAGTTTAAAAGTAGTTTAAAACTATCAAAACATTATTTTATCAATGTAATATTATAATCTTCACTAGGACTTGGATTTACTCTAGTTAAATAATTTCAGAATAAAGAATAACGCATAAATTCAAAATTGTCACATAATTATTTCTAAAAGTTAAGTACTTGTTATTCTTTCATACAAAAAATCCTTCCTTCAATCGCTTTTATTTCTTTATTAATTTAAATTTTTTATCATATTTAAAAATCGCATTATTATTCAAATTATATTTAAAGTTTGCAATTTTTCAAAAAAGTTTTTGTAAACAAAATCTTTCATAAATATATCTTTTTGTTACTGTGAATGCAAAAAAATTCAATCTATCTTATCTATTTGTTTTTCTTTATTAATTTCAATATCGAAAAGATTTTATAGATTTAAAAATTAGATTTAAAAATTTGCAATTCAATTATTTAAATTGTATTCTAAGATTGCAACTTTTCAAAAATATTTACAATCTTATATATATTGTATATCATACAAAAATTCTTTTACCAAGAAAATTTTTTTTTTCTTTTCTCCTCTTTTTTTTTTTACAAAAATTATATAAAAACCAAACCCAACCCAAGTTCAACAATTCTCCAAAAATAATTTTCTTGATCTCTCAAATACCAACATACGTCTAGAACTATCCTCATTAATCGCGTTCCACTTCAATCACCCAGCAACCAAAATCATTACAAGACGTTACAAGTATCTCTCAACAGCAAACGAGCTTCCACATTATTTAGCGAATCCATCACGATTCCTTCCAGGATCCGCAGACAACTGGATATAAACGAATATAACCATGTGAAACCTCAATCCACCTCAATCCACTTTTCTAAAATGGTCGTGAGTCGAAACGAGAAACGTTTGTACAGTCGAAGGGACTTGGCCTTTAATGTCTTTACACTCCACTTAAGGAAGCCAGCCAACAGTCGGCAGAACGTGGAGAAGACACCTGTTCTTACGCCTCAACCGCGAGGTGTGCACGTAATTACGAGGATGTAATCTACGTTACGACGAAACTTCAATCGTTATAACCGAGTTGTCTCGCAAGTCACCGAACTGCTTAAAACAGTCTCAACGAATACGTCATCAGGGAGATACTTGGGAACACAGGAGAGCAATGTGCCTCCCTCTAGTGGCCTTTACATTCTATCTTTCTCCCTCACCACGCATGTGTCTCTATACGTCTCTCTTATCCGTTACCCTTGCCACGTGACAGTTTAGTGGCAGGTAGACACGTGCTTGAGCACATAAACTTGCCGGTATCACGAGTGAATTATGAAACTTCGTATTATTCCATAAATTAATTATCGTCTAATAGAATATGAATCTATGAGGATGTTGATAAATATACACGTTAATCGAAACGCTGTATGATCGATCAATTTGTTTAACGACTGTAAGGCCAGCTGGCCTGTAATCAGCTTTTAAAGGATCGTTCATCTTGATGATAGCCGGAGGCTGTACGAGGCTATTAATTTGTGGCAAGAATTACTGGTTACCTTGGAAAGTGCCTCGTTAGCGGTATTTTAAATATGCGTATGAACATGGACCGATTAGGTGCAAATATATTAGTTGATTAGGAAATTTGATTATTCAGTTGAATTTGAAGAATTTGAAAATCAATTTGATATGATTATGTTGTAATAATTGTATATTTACATATAAAGAATAAAAATAATTTTTACCTATAAGGATAATCTCGTTTATTCTTAATAATATTGAAAAATATTTAAAATAAGAGTTAAGTGACTTCGAAGCATATTTCAATGTCATTAGATTATTTTTTTTTAAATAGAATCATATAACTAATATGCTAATGCAAATTGAATTATTTTCTATTAAAAAATATTAAGCTATTTATAATAAAAAGAATTTTGATAAAAAAATTAGGAAAATATGAAATATTTAAATTCTTACAATTAGATTGTATAGAAAGAAATATTAATTTAAATTTTTTATAAAAATATTTCTTCAAATTGAAAACTCAAAATTGTCATTATCTCATTTTTTTTTAAATGAAACTTATACTATTTTTATTTCTCTCATATATAAATTATTAATGCAATGGTATATATTTAAAAAATATACATATTTAAAAAATAACATATTTTAAATATAATATTTAAAAAATCGATTTTAGAGAATAAAACAAATACAAAAATTAATATGCAAAAATGTTGCTTGAGTCTTATTTAAGTTATAATTTATTTGCATTAAATGAAATAATACAACAACAAAATACAATAATATAATACAAAGACAAAACTGTACTATTTCAGAAAAATTAAAAAAAAACTACGTAACAGTATCATAGGGTAATATAATTTCAATTGACATAACAGGAAATATTTTAATCTGGATATAATGAAAAATTTTAAAATATCTTCGAGAGAATATCTTTATATTTTGTTGAAAAATTATTTTTTGAAAAAATAATATTTCTACAAATATTAAAAATTTAATTGAAACGAAACATCGTATTTGTGAATGCAATTATTGTAAATATTTTAACCGAGTCAATTCATTAATAAACAAGCTATTATCTATATATCTATATGTTCATTAATAAACAAGCTATTATCTATATATCTATATAGTTAAAATATACACAAAATAAATATTAACAAGTGTAAAAAAAAATATTATGAAATGTTTTTTAGCATATTTCGACAGAATTTAAGCTGTATCTTTGGTTGAATATTCTCAAGTTTTAATTAACCCTTTATTTCGTCCCTTTATTTCGATGTTTAAACGAGTCACATTTAAAAAATATTGCATAATAATTTATATTAATTACATGCAGTTCACGAACTGAATATTTCGCATAGAGGAACAATTGTAAAAACTAGAAGGAAAGGAGCGCGACATTTCATCGAGACAGTACGGAAACGAAGAGAAAATACAATCAATTAGTGAGAATCAGACTTATTCGGAAATTCTCTATTATTTTGTCATTTGTATATTCTTACATTTGCATTTCCTAATTTAACAAAAGTTTTTCTTAGAATATTTAAATTTTATAAATCTTATTTATCAATTATTTATCAATTAGGATCTATTCCATTAATCCTATTGGAAAAATATAAATAAAATAAATGATAATTTCTCATAAGAGATGCTCGTAATAACTTAATCACACTCATACTATATATGATGATAAATTAAAAATGATTTATCAAGAAATATTTTTTCTAAAATGAATTTTGCAAATAAATAATGTGTATTATTATATTGTGAACACTTCAAAATTTTACTTATTTACACTTACTTTGATTAAAAATAATAATTAATTATAATAATAATATCTAGAATAATAATATTTATTTATTATACAAATTATTATTTATGATATGATAATAATGTATAATAATGTGTATAAAAAATTGTTAGATAAATATAAAATAGAATATATATCTATTATATATTTATACTTGTAATAATCAAAACTTAATATTTAATATTAAAAAAGTATATTATTATCTTTTAGGTTTAAATTATTATTATTCATTCCCAAAATTTACTTTAGATTTAAAAACCAAATTCTATGACTAAATTGATATATATTTTTCTTTAAATTTTAAAAACTTTAAAATCCTTGTAATATTATTATCGTTAAAAGTATAAAAATAATTAAAATTTTCGTAATTAAAAAAATATTATTTAGAATATATCCCATTAATCTTATTGAAAAAATTTAAGTAAAATAAATGATAATTTCGACATGCTCATAATAACTTGATCATACTCATACTATATATGATGATAAATTAAAAATGATTTATAAGAAATATTTTTTTTAAAAATCATTTCAATTTCTTTTTAAACAATAAAATTTCAATTTTTCTACTAGTAATATTTCTTTATATAAAATAAATTCTATTTATTTTCAGCAATAAATTTTTTTTATAAATGATATGTTCTATAGAAGTTTAAAAGAAATTTTTATATAATAAAGGATGTTTGAAGTTTTTCTGAAACATAAAAAAAAATATGAAATAAAAAAAGAATCGAAGAGACAAGATAAGAATAGACAATCAATATAATCATTACTTATTAATAGCTTTTGAAATGTTTTCTTTCTACCATTAGCAACCTTTCTACTATCGAGTTATTTTAAGGAATAAAAGAAAATTTCATTGTTTCATTTGTTTCTTTGGAACAAACTTTTATTTTTATTGAAAAAAATTTTAAATATTTCATTTGCTAAATTATGGACTTTAATAAATATGGACTATAATATTTATATATATTTTGAATAAAAATTTTTTCAAGTTTTTCCGAAATTTGGAATAATAAGAATCAAGTTTGAAAATAAAATAAATTAAATTCAAATAAAATTTTAAATTATTGTTTTCTTAAAATTTAAAAATTTCATATTATATTTTTAATAAAATTTCGAACAATATCATCATATATTTTAAAAATTTCTAAAATAAATTTCATGTCATAAATGTTAATATATAGAAATATATAAATAATGTATAAAAATTCATTTCTTCGATCTCAAAATTCCGCACGAAGCGAAAGAACAGATCAATAAAGGAAGAAATATACAAATTGATGTCATCTATCTACCACAATCCAGATCTATATAATCTTTATAAAATCCTCAAAGATCTACCATCTCGCTGTCACAGTATTAATATCACGATAAATCCGAGTGAAAGCTTTGGGTTATTCTTACAGATCTATTCTTATTCCTAGTGAAATGTCTAAAATTTCCTTCTGTTGCAACGGCGATGATTGTTCGAAAATAATACAATAGCCGAGATTTTCAGCCGATCCCGGACAACAATTTATCCCTGGCTCAACATCACGTGAATATTAATAATTAAAGAGACTGTCCTCCCTATTAAACGTATTACGCAAAGCAACCGGATGAGATTTCCTTTCACCCACCTCCACTGTAAACATATTTCATACTGTGGCGCATTTTGTTAGCCGCTCACGACGAGTATGCTCGAAAGGAGCCGGCACGTTGAAGTCGCACGGAAACGAGCAGGGAAATATGGTTACCCGAAACGAAACTGCTCCCCCTGCGGAAGGGTGACGTCGAGTTTTACCATTCGAGAATCGTGGAGAAAGGGATATAGAGAGAGAAAGAGAAAGAAAAAAGAGACAGAGAGAAAAAGAGAAATGAATTTAGAGATGATCTAACGTCGGTGAAAGCGTATATTCAACTTGGAAAGATTTTCTACCGATTGAGGAGAAAGAAGACAAGGAGGAAAAAGACAAAAGGAACGTGTATTCAAGCTTTAGAAGGATTTTATACTCGATTAACTAAGACATTTTTACTACTATTTCTCACGTTCATTACTCTTGTAACAAGCAAGAGTTAGGGTGGACATTTAAGTTGGCAATTTATCGTTAGATTACATTGTTTCTTCATCGAGAGAGAAAGAGAGAGAGAGAGAGAGAGAGAGAGAGAGAGAGAGAGAGAGAGAGAGAGAGAAGAAAAGAGATTCCTGGACAAGTGTGGTGGGGATTGGATTCAATCTGAAACGTCGGAAAATTAGATCTCAAAGAGAAACTCGACTCTATCTCGCACCCTATCACACTTTGCTGAGGCGAGACGAAGATAAAAGGATGGGGTAGAAGAGGGTCATATACTTTGCCGAGTGGTGTGTATGGCGCAACCATGCTCGATGTTACTGGGGTAAGAGTTAGTTGGTTGAAAGTCGAACGAATGAAAAGTGACATTTGTGCTTTAGAGAAAATAGCTCGTTAAGCACTTCTATTTTCCTTCTTTTTCGCACCTACGGGGAACGTAAAATTTTTCTCTGGATCTGGTACGATTGAAATGTACGAAAGGAACGTGATATACGGGAGTCATTTGTGACGCGAAAGTCACAGGTAATGGTACTTATGATCAATTTTATACTCGAACAATTTGATATATTCACGTCTATTAAACAAAAATGAAGAACTTCAGCGGAAAAGAATAACTTACCAGGTTTTACTTTTAGAAGCATATTTTTGCTGAAAAATGCAAAAAGTTGTGTAGTATAATGAAGGATTATAGCAGTGAAGAATTTAATTATAGAAAGATTTGAAAAGGATTTTTAAACGAGAAAAAATTTTATATAAAATGATGTTCGTGAAATGCATTATATTTGTAATAAATTAAATTGAAATGTGATTTTTTAGATTGATTAAAAAGAAATCTTTTCAATTTTAGATTTGAAAATAAAATAGTTTGACTATATACAAATCATATATAATCTTTTTAATGTAATTTTTAAACATTATAAAAAAATTTTAAATTATAATATAATAATTAATAAATTATAAAATATTAATATAGAAGAATCTAAAATATAATAAATCTGATTAATTAGAATAACTAAATATTTTTATATATTATTTTTGAAAAATTTTTAAAAAATTAATTAAATTTTAAATTTTTATAAAATTTTAATGAAATTGATAAAATATCATTATTACGAATATTTATTACGAAAGTTTATTAGAAAATAAAATATTGAAAAGACATAGTCAAGTTCATGCTTTTATGAATTTAAATACAAACAATTTCATTATAGAAATAATTTTTATAAAAAATTAATCACTTAAAACTGATTTTTTTATAGATAACAATAAAAAATAAAATAATATTATTTAATATTTATTATTAATATTTTTTATTATTAATATTTTTATATTTTTTAAATGATCAAATATATAAACTTATCTATATAAACTTTATTATAGATTTATATATATAGTATATATAATATTATATAGTTTTATTCTTTGATTTTTTTAATATTTTTAATTATTTAATTTTTGAATATTTTTAATTAGATTACGAAAAATGAGCTTTTAAAATGAATAATTGTTCAATATTGTTTATAAATTTTATATTTAAGAATATGGATGTCTTCAAATATAAATTATAAATTGTTTATGAACGAAAAGTTCACATTACAATATGTATGAATTATTAATTTTTTCAATTTTTATTAAAAATAAAATTGAAAAAAAAATAGAAAATATTGAAATATATAACATATAAAACTTCTTTAAATTTTACTTTCGAGAAAAACTATAGAATATGACACTGGTACCAATTATAAATAGATGTTAAAGATCAATCGAAGAATATTCTTTTTTTTTTTTTTTGACTGTTTTTATTTGAATTGCGATTGCATTGTGTTCTTTTTTTCAAGAGTGAAATTTTATTCTATCATGAATTCTGTTTATGAGTGCGTTGAAATTTTTAGCGTGGAAAGGAAATAGGTCGTTTCGTTACTCGTCAATTTTATAAGATTATTTGCTTTCCACGCGTTTGAAAGAACAGAGAAAATTGGTGGAATAGATAAAATATAAATTTTTATATTTGCATTTAGATCATTGTTCTCGTAGCCACAGATCACAAATAACAAAATTTAACTTCGTTTAACATAAGTGCCAACGATTCTATGATTTTGCATACCATGAAATAATTCATCATCTGCTAAAATTATTGAAAAGACATTATAACTTAACGAATTTAATAAAAAGCTATTTATTAATTTTATATAAATTCCAAAGTTTTAAAAAAAAATCTAAGATTTTAATAAGAATGCAACAAAGAATTGATTGTATTTTTATTTCTTGAAGTATTCGTATCATTTGAATGATGAAAGAAGGATTTTTTTTTTATTATTTGAGAAATTGGAAATTAATGAAATTTTGAGAAATTGGTTGAAGATGATTGATTGTATGATTTGATTTAGTTGATGAGTCATAATCTTAAATATCTTATTTGGTTTTTGTGATAGGAAAAAATATTTCAAAGAAATTGAATAATATAGAATTGAATAATATAGAATAGAGTCATAACTTGGTGTTAATCATTTTTTTTTTGGAGGTCATATGAAGATGATCATTCTTTCTAAATGGATTATTTATATATTAATTGAATGACATTTTGTTTTCTAAAAAAAATATTAATTCTATTTTCAATAGAAACTTAATTAATTTAAGTAATATTATAATTTGTATTTTGCAAAAATTTATAAAAAATAATAAAAACAATATAGTGTGTATTGTTTCGTGCTTCTTATCTTTTATATCTTTTATATAACAAGTTTTACAATAAATTTTAAAAGTAAAACATTTCTTAAAATAATAATTCTTGTTGAAAAGAAGTTATTATTATTATTATTATTATTATTATTATTATTATTATTATTATTATTATTATTATTGTTATTATTATTATTGTTATTATTATTAGTCTCATAAAGATATATTGCATCAATTAATGCTTTAAAAATTACATAATTTAAAAAGAAATTTTGATCTTTATATAAACTCTAATATGTCTATTTTTACAAAAAGTTATTAATAACAATTATAATATTTTTTATAATTATTATTATAATATTTTTTCTGCGAAAAAAAGTAATTTTTAATATTTTAAAAATAATAAAGATATTTTATTTTGGATAAAATTATTTTATTCATTCTATATAATGGATTCAGAAAGACTTATAATGGATTTCAGTAACTATTTGTTAATCAAAATGCAAGAGACGGTTAACTAACATCTAATAAAGCTTATCCTCCGTTAGGAGGAAAATGATTGAAGCCTAAGTGTTATTTCGAAATTGTTTACGAGCGAGAATTGGCATTCCTGAACTGGCGAAGACGGCTTGTTAAGTTTCCTGGTATGTTGTGCTTCTACGAGCTTCTGGAGAAATGCCTTCGATACCTTACAGAGATTGTAACACCGTAGATAATACTGGCAAATTTCCATATTTTAGCTAATAATACAACATCTACTATCATCATGCCGATCATTAGGAATTGATAAATAAATTTACGTTAATAATTTGTCTTATCGTGAAATTGAATACTTCAATTAATATTGCATAATATAAATAATTCTATAAATAAATATATAATAAAAATTTAAAATAAAAAATATGATATTTTATATTTAAATAAATATAATATCTAAATATGATATCTATACTGATATCTTTGTAAATGATAAATAAAATATCAAATAATAATTATTTTATAGAAATGGAATAATTTAATATCTATTTCTCTTATAAAAATTAAAAAAATGTTCTATGATTGTAAAACAAGATTTCTGCAATTAATTTGATAGAAAAATGATACATATAAAAAAATCGTTAATTCTGAGATGTACAAAAATTAATTAATTTCAAAATTTATAAAATGAACTAAAATAAAATTACTATTTAAAATGCTATTTTAAAAATATTTTAATTTAAAGTAATAATAATTAAAAAAATAATTTAAAATTATTTAAAGTTAAAGAATATGACATGATAAATAATATTGGATATTTTCAAAATAAAAAAAATTAACTGAAATAAAAAAGAAAAAAATATATATAAGAAAATATAATTTTCTTTTATTTTTTATTATTTAACTGTTTTTCATCATATCTATATATAACCCGAAATGAAATTTACGTTTATATAAATACATACATAATAAATTTACATAATATTATTTATTTATAATAATTTTATTTATATATATTTATATATAATATTCATAAAAGTTACATTTTTTCTTTTGTTGCAATTCAAAAAAATATAAATATATAAATGAAAAGCCTAGTAGGAAAATATATTAAATTATAAAAACTAATAAAAAATTATAATTTAATTAATTTTTTACCATTAAAATTGATAAAAAGCATTAAAATTAATTTCCTAAAAATTTTATAAAAGTTATTTTTTTTAGAAAAATATATAAAATATATAAAAATTTTTATCAATAATTTCTCTCTTTTGTAATATTTAAAATCATTTATATATCTTTTTATTAGTTTTCTCATAATTCTGTGATTTTACATAACAATGAATAAGAAATATATATGTATAGATTTATTTAATCATAGCAAAGGAATTTGATATCGTGTAAAAGATCGTAGAGAGAAGTACCTAATTGGAATTGATGCGCTCCGAAACCAATATGCATCCTAGAACTTTATCGATCTAAATAGTGTTGGTGGTACCGTTTCCAATTAGTTATTTCGCCAAGTTTCTTGGCTTACCACGATTCGTCCTACCAGCTAAACTACGCGCAGAAAGCTCTGATTCCAACCGCTTAGTTACTGAAAACGTTCAAAACAGCAAGTAACTAACTCCTCTGATAGCCATTTGCGCCTAAACAAATAGCCTAGTTTCTTTTGAATCATCAAGTGTCATTCATACGTAAAAGTAATTAAAATCTAAAAATATTAGATATACGAATATTAGACTCATTTGAAGTAAAATAATTTGAAATAACGGATTATTATTACGAAGTATATTACTAATTATTTTATTTAAATGAATTAACTTTTATTTGTCCAATATTATAAATGGTTGAACTTTAAATTTGAGAACTTTTACAATGTAATTACATTGTTAAAAAGACATTTATAATTTAATTAATATAACAAACGAAAAAAATCTCATCACAAAAATAGATATAATAGAATTCAAAAATATTTGAGAAATTATTTGGTATTATTTAAATAAAAAATAAAATAAAATAAAAGAATTTGAAAACGAAATAATGAAATGATTTAAAAAAATCATTTATTTGTAATGAATAAATAACAAATAAAATATGATTAAATAATATATGATTGTTTGAAATAATATTTAGATGAACAAAATGATATATTATTTTAATCATCATTTTTAAGAGACATTTTTTATTTCAATAGTATTTAAGATTAAAATTTTAATTAAAGAATATTAATCTTTCATAATGTTTAATAAATTATTTATAATTATTTAATAAATTTAAATTTTTTTTAATATTTCAAATACAATAAAACAATAAAACTAATTAATTATAAACTATTATTCATTATTTTTGCCATTAATTATCATAAATCTTTGAAATTAAAAAAACCAAAAAATCTATAATTGCAATATTTAATAATTTAAAATTTAAAATAATTTTGAAATAATAATAGTATGAACTTACTTGACTTTTCATTGGATCTGTATTAATCTGGCACATATAGAGTCCTTCGTCTTCTTGTTGTACATTCTTTATATGAAGATTCCACATGGTATGATCACTATGAGATACCGAGACTCTGTTGTTGTGAGTTATTACGTGATCGTGGATTGCCTGAATTGCCTTACTATCCACTTTTAGCCAGCCAACCTACAAAAATATTTATTTACTATTAGAAATCCAACATAAACGATAGAATATTGAGATGAATATTCTATTATATTATATATGATGTATATTTTATCTATATGATGTATATTTTATCATATGATGAATATTTTAATATATTTAAAACGTTCAATGAAATTAAATTATTATTTCATTTCATAAAAAAATTAAATAAGATAAAAATTTTAATTTTAATTTTTTATTTTTCTACAAATAATATTTTGTAATGCTAACAAATTTTAAAATTTTAAAGAGATTTCTAAAAATTCTGATGAGATGTCTTTTCATTCATAAA
Organism: Apis laboriosa; assembly: GCF_014066325.1. Lineage (NCBI taxonomy): Eukaryota > Metazoa > Arthropoda > Insecta > Hymenoptera > Apidae > Apis > Apis laboriosa. The sequence continues at coordinate 958,687 of NW_025223092.1, forward strand.
TAAGATCAAAATTTAAATTTTAATTTGTTTCTTAAAAATATTATTTTATAATTTTATCAAATTTTAAAATTTTAAAAAGATTTATGAAAATTCCAACAAATTAAATAGAAAAAATATAAATATTTTAATAAAAAATGAGCTATAGTTTTTCAACAGATCTTTTAAATTATAATTATAAAATCTGAAATTGCTATGAAATATTATTTATTTTCATGTTATATTTCATGTTATATATTTTCCTATATCCTTCTCATCTCTATAATTTTTATTTTAATTATGGAATATAAAAATCAATTAAATATTCTAATTATTAATAATAAATATTTATTAATTATATTATATATAATTAATAATTATTTATATTATAATTAAATATAAATATTTAATCTTACAATTATTTAAACATATACATATTATAATATAGCAAAATAAAAAATATGCTTATAAAATATATTATAATAACAAAATAAAATTTTGTTTAAATTCCATATATCAATTTCCTACAAAAATATACTTTTATATAATATCTAAGAATCATTTCTTCTCAATATAAATTAATATTAATTTTAGCTAAAAATATCTATATATACATATATAGTATAATATGAATCATTTAAGATTTTTAATTAAAAATTAAAATTTAGAAACTTTTAATATGATATTCTTATTTAAAAAGCATTTTAGTTTCTTGAAAAATACTTTATTCTTTAATTTTAAGGAGAAAAATTCAAGAGAGTTTAAGTTAAGTATTAATTAAGATATCAAATTAAAGATATCAGATCATATGAATTTATTGATTAATAAAATATTATAATAATAAAATAATAATAAAATAATAAAATATAATAATAATAAAATAAATATTTACATTAATTTATATTATTTTATTATTATTGTAATCTTAAGTTATATTAGAAAGCGATGTAATAAATAAAAAAATATAAATATATGGAATGTTTGAATATTTGTTAAAAATATTCAAAATTAAATGAAACATTTTGAAAAATCTTAAGTTTTAATCATGTCAAATCTAATGACTTTCCTAAAAATCTTTTATATACAAAATCATACTAAAAATCAATTACTCAAAAAAAAAAAAAAAAAATTTCATTTAATGGGAAAGTAAACAATTAAATTTTGTAACTCTAACAGATCATAGAATCAAACAATACAAAATTATTCCTTGTCACTTTTTTTTCTATTTCTTCTATTATTAATTCCATTAATTTATATATTAATTCCATTAATTATATTAAAGTCATAGTTTGTCCCAGTTTTCAGATGTATTTCTGTATAGCTATCCAACTGGAAGGATCGCCCATAAAACAGCGTTTAAGTAGCAATGAAATCACGATGTGTCCATGGTGTCAAGTTTTTGAAGCGACTAATTTAATTTAGCGAGCAATTTACTACAGCCACGCAGATTGAGCCTGTTAGTCAAGAGTAAGTCCTCCGGTCAAATCGAAAGGGTTAATGAGACGGCAGCACACGGAGCAAACGAAGACGATCAGAGGGCAGGGGTGTGTTCATGGATTTCGACGGTCGAGAACACCGCAATTTCCCTATAGACAGGCCGAATACGGAATACAAACAAGCCGGATACCTCCACGACCACGGCCGGAGAGACACGTATAGGCGGCGCATACGCGTCTTCTATCTCCTTAGCCAAACTTCGGAACGATATTTGCATTTTCCTTACAATATTCCAAATCTCGCGAAGTCGCAGAGGCGTACTACAGAGGATCTCGAGAAACGCTTGTATTAATAGAAAAGGGGTTACCGGGTGTGCTCGAGGGATGTCGTAATGGTGTTCGAAATTGTTTTTGGAAAGTGGCTCTCGTTCCCGGAAAGATGTAATTGAAATTTATTCCTGCCGTGTGTACAATCAAATGCAGACGGCTACGAGATTGTACCTCTTCACCATTGTAAAATTCCTTATCAAACGTAGTTTCGAAAATAATCTTAAGAGCACAAGATACATATTGGATAATGCATATTATTGATAAAATTAATTGATTCTTATTCTTATTATGAGAGCAATAAATCGTTCAATAATTGATTTAATTGATTGATGAAACAAATTTATTCGAATAATCAATTAAGAAGAATTAATTTTATGAATAAAAACAATTAAAAAAATTTTAAATTTTTTTAAAGTAATTTTCAAATATTAATAAATACTTTTTAAATATGGATGTTTATTAAATAGGAAAACATTTAATAAGAGAATATATTAATATAAAAATTAAATTAATCGTTTTATATCAATCTAGGATACTAGAAACAGTATATAATTATAATTACAATATATATATAAGTATATATATAAACAGTGTATATTATAATTATACATATATTAATTATACATACATATATGATTCATTTTATAAATTATTTGAATTGAATATTTGAATAATGAAATATTATATAATAATCGATGTTTTACTATATTTATAAATATTAATGATCATTCATTTATTATAGATTGAAAATATTAATTAATCATTATTTATAAATTATTAATTTTTTATTAAAATTGAATATTTTTATCAATAAATAAATAATATAGCAATTTGATGTTTTTTAGAAAAATAATTCAAAAATTTTAAATAATGGTCAAGATATTGAAAATATGAAAGAAGTAAGAATAATTTGTTATTGATGAAATTAACTTAATTTTTGTTTAATTGATACTATATCTATATATTTCATAAAACTAATTTGCTAGAAAAGTCACAAATATTTATAATTTTAGAATAATATATTCATACTTTAAATAGAATTTTAATAAGTAATGAAGAAAAAAGAAAAAAAAGAAATATAAATTATATTAAAGAGATTAAAAATTATATAAAAATCTATAATTGCGAAAAGTAACAATTAACCATAAAAAACACAATAAAAATAACAGATTATAATTGTTGATATATAAAAATATAGATAAGAGATTCAAATTAATATAAAATATATAGAATATATATTATATAATATATAATATAATATAATATAATATAATATAATATAATATATAAAATATATAGAATATATATAGAATATATAGAAATAAATATAATTCATAATACCTTTAATATAAACATTTATCTTTCAATCAAAATCAAAAAATCAAAAAAAAAATAATCATAATATTTTACACTATAATTTTCAGGTAGTACTTTTTAAATTAATTTTGCGAAAGTACTCGAAATTTTTCGAATGGTCACGAAAAATATTGATGTATGCTAGTTTATAAATTGTAGTGCAAGAAATTTTATTAGTCAATATATTTCGTATGTTTTTCGCGATTAAATTTATAGTTATTCGTTAATATAATATTATTTATACAAAACTATCATTACAATAAAAAAGAAAGTGAGTATTTTGAAAGTAATTATATGTATTGTATATAAATTATGTATGAAAATTTATATTGAATGTAATGTGATAGAAGGTAATTCTTAAAAATATAATTAATGTTGTATAAGAATTGAAATGAATTTTTGTATTAAAAAATTATATTCTTTATATAAATATATATATATATATAAAAAATTATATTCTTTATATAAATATATATATATATATACTATTTTACTTATATTTATTAATAGATTTTATAAATAATCAGTTAAGGATTTTGAGATTAAGCTCAATAATATTACTATATTGTTTCTTATTCATTGATGAAATATGTATGTATTAAATAAAGAACTTTTAATTATAATATTCCTTCAGCTTTTATTTTGAATCTTTTCTTACATTTTTTTATTAGTTTTATCAATTTATTTTATATAAATTTTTTTATATAAAATATTATTTAATTTTTTATAATTTTTATATAAAAAAGTTAGTTTATATTATCTACATACATGTTGAAAATATATAAAAATTAATACTTTAATTTATGGTTATTTATTTAAAATATATGTTTTATATATATGTTAATTTTAATATATGTTTTTACATATATATATATGTAAAGGAATATGTTAAAAGGAAAATTTATTATAATATATATTGTGGTAAATATAGTTTTCTTTATTAATCAAATGTTTCATATAATAAAAATAAAATAATATAACTTTTCAATTAGTAATGCAAATTTATCTTCAAATCAAAGTTTACTATTTTATAATTATTATATTCTATTGTATTAATCTTAATAGTATAATGAACTATAAATCTAAAATTTATAAATAAAGAAGTCATTTATTTTCTGAATATATTAAATAAAATAAATTAAACAAGTAAGAAAATGCATTAAAGATAATTATTATAATTTATATTGAATATTGAAATAAAATTTCAAATAAAAGAATAAAATTTTATTTTTATTTGTTCCTTAGATATTAACAATCAATAAAGATTAAAATCAAAATCTATAATTTTTTAAAAAAAAACAATCTAAATAGATCCTTTTATAATAAATTTAAGTTTTCATAAATTTAATTCTAAAATATAGCGTTTTAATTATTTACTCAAGTATCGATTTATATATTGTATTTTATACGTAAATATGAAAAAAAAATATTTCTGAAATTTTACAAATTAAAGTTGAAATGAATATGTCAATTATCATAATGATATTATATATTTCTTTTCATTCATACATATAATATTTATAATTTGATATATAATATATAACATATATAATATATAATATATAACATAGACTGATTTAACATATCATTTTATCACATATAAATAGATGAAAACTCTAATATTTGTTTTCTTTATTCTTGTCATATTAATTGTTTGTATGTTATAATTCATTATTGAAGGAATAATTACATTGTATGTAATTATTTAAAATTAATATGATTTTGTGATTTGAAATATTGCAAATATCCCATTTTTCTTTTTAACAACTTTTTAATAAATTTTTTTCCATTTTAAATAATCTAAAGAATATAAATGAAAAAAAATTAAAATTTTTATGCATTATTTGAAGAAAAAAATTCAGATGAAAAATGCTTTCTAATATTAAATATTTAAATATAAATGTAGAATTCCAACAATCCTAATAGAATTTTCAAAATATGATACAATTAGTTTATCTGCTCTAATATTCATCGGACAGAGAGAAATATTGAATTATGAAATAATCTGGAAGAAATTGTGAATGCACGCTTTATTCGCATCATCGGACTTACAGTGGCTTGGCATTAAGTTTCAAATGAAAAATTAGCAGCAGTTGCTCGTTACCACTTTACTCTCGCATAATGTCATTAGACGCTCGTAACCAGATTATTTATCTCTTTATAGCTGTGCCAAAGCGTTCTTAACGAGAGGGAGCAGGCTTGTTGCTACACGACTCTTCGACCTGTGTTCACCACCTGAACACGCCTTTTTGAATTTTTAACATCCTTTTATTATCTACTTTTTCGTTCGTTTGGCTCTCGTTAAAATTGAAACACGCTTTACATGACTCGTTATGGTAAACCGCAAAATTTTCTTTATGTATAATATATATATATATATATATATATATATATATCCAAGAATTATAGGATGGAATTTGTTCCTATTTCGATTTAGTAAACATGAATTTATCCACTTTCGTTTGATTTCTACTTAAAAATCGTGACTTTAAACAGTGATAGCATAGAAAATATCGTATTAAAACTACTATTAGGAAAAGTGGACAATAATCATTTTAGTTTTGCTACGTTCATTAGATTATTTTCGATCCAATTGTCTTTTTCTTTTTTTTCCTTTTTTTTTTATTTCTAACAAATTTTTTTAAATTTGAACAAAAAAAAGTAGAATAAAATTGTTGATATTTGATATTTTTCTTTTCTCAGTTTTATATAGGATAAACAAAATAATTCTTAAAGTAATTAAAGAAAATAAACAATAAGCAAATAAATTAAAAAAGTGGTTTATGAAATTAGTTAGATAAAATTGTTAATGGTAAAATTATACATGTTAGATTTAAGTTCTTGCAATATATATATTTAAGAAGTATTGTTAATTTATAATTTTTTATTTTATAATTTTTTTCAATGTGTCAGGAATTACTGTCAAATATAAATATATTGGAGATTTTAATGGAACAATAAACAGATATAAAACAGAAATTTTCGAATATTTGTCTTTTTATTATAATTATTATATATTATTACTATATTTTTCAAAAAAGAATCAAAAAATAATTTCTTATCTTCCAAATATCTATTCAAATATTTTGTTGATTTATGTACGTAATATGTCCATAATTCACATTTTATGTTCATATTTTTGAAAATTGAATTATAAATGTTTATTTTTATCATAAATATTAAAAGCATTGGTACCAGTTGTATTTGAACAAAATAATATTATAACAGTCTTTGTTAATTTTATGATTAGAAGCTTTAATTTTTTTAATGACAAACTAAGATTTCTTTCCAAAAGAAGTTTGTTTCATCAGCGTTGTATATATTTTGCAAATAATACTTCTCGTCAATTAAAGTTTATTAAAGTTTATTGAATATCAAAATTTTTACAGCATCATTATTTGCTGAAAACTTTTAATTTAAATTATAATAATAATTTAAATTTTGTTAGCCAACTACTTGCTTTAAAATCTGAATTTCCTTTTAATTACTGATTAAATTCGAAAGCTTTTCCATAAAATAAACCCAAATATTGGCATTTGTATTTTTTTGATTTGTATTATAAAAACCATGATATAACAAAATCTAGAATATTTATTTTTTTGCAATATTTATTAAAATTTTATTTTTAAAAGTACTTAAATAATTTTTCGTATTTTCGATCATATTTTTATTTATTAATTATATATTTCCTAATGTTATACTTTTTAGATGCATTTTTATTTTTTAATTTCTGGAATATTTCTTATTTCGTCAATACTTATAATTAATACTATAATTAATAATAATTTCCTCTTTGATGATACACAATGTAAAATATCAATATTATATTATAATATAATATTATATAATATTATATAATAAATAAAAATATATTATAATATTATATTATTATAATTATTAATTATATTATATAATATTATATATTATATATATAATATTATATAATATAAAATAATATGAAATCGAAGAAGAATGCATACATATATTAAAACTAAATTTATTTGTTTGTTGTAATAATAAGGGATATAGACAAGAAAATATAATGATTGGATAAAAATTTAAGTATTCAAATAATTTGTCTTCGAATATTAAAAATTCCATTGTAATAATATTGCAATTAATATTATAATATATATAATATATATAATATATGTATATATGTATATATATGTATATATAATATATATAATATATATATATAATATATGTATATATTTCATCATTCATTTTTGATTTTCATTTGTTTTTTTGTTTTTCTAAATAATTTAAATATTGTATAACTTTTTATTAACATTTCTACTATCTTTTTTTACTAATATAATAATAATCAAATATAGAAAAATTTTGAATATATAAAATATTTAGATTTTTAATTTTGAAAGAAATATTCCCAGATAAAATTGTATTTAAAACATAAAAAAATACTGAAATTTTGAAAATGAATTTTACTTCTTTATCTAAAATAATTTTTCCAGTGTACACTGAACAAAAATTACTTCATATACAATCTATATTTCACATATATAAATAAAGTTTCAGTAAAATCAGAATCTTCGAGTGTAAATGGAATTTAATAGGAATTTCAAAAATAGTATTTAAATACTTTTATTGGCTAGTGTATGTAACCAGAAAAAGAGCATGTCAATTATTTTATGATCGTGATTAGTATGTGTTTTCGAAAAACTATCTATTATAAAAGTGATATATTCTGCTTAATCGACAAAAAATTTAATATATCTGAAAATATTCACTTTTGATTTAATAAAACAGAATTATCGGTGGCCTAAAATATCTTTTTTATGAAATCTTAATTTTTTTTTTAATTTAATTTAATTAAATAATTTTTAATTATGCAGTAATTGATACATATTTTTCTCGCAAAAAACTATTAAATTATTTATGTTGAAAAGTCATTAATTTAAAAGATATTTTAATTTGATTTCTGATTCAAATTATTGTTATTATATATTGTTTTTAATTATTTAATTATTATTATATAAAAAATTATTATTCTTTGTTTTTTATACAATAATTATTTTTATAAAATTCAAATTAATAATTTCTAATGATTTTTGCAACATAAATAGTTTAGTATCTAATTTTTGTAAAAAATAACGAGTTATTTGATTAGCGCACTAAAAATTATATATTATCATATGATTTCATTCTAAAAGACAATAAATTGTCTTCATATAATTTTTATGCATTAATCTACAAAAAAGAAAGAATATTAAAATAAACACTTCATAAAGTCATTACTTTTAATTTTCAATTATTATTTTCATCAATTTTTAAAATACATTTTAATATTAATAAAAAAACAAGCAAGTTGTTCTAGATAAAGTTATCAAGTTATTTTATTTAATTATCATCCTGTATATTAAATAATTATAATTTTTATTATATTATTATATTTTTATTTCTTATCGTTGTATTTAAGATTATCAAAGTTAAATATTCTATTGAATTTATTACACATCAATTTAAAATTTGGTAAACGATTTTGCCTAATCTTAACCTAATCTAACTTAACTAAATATATTATTTTTTTTAATATTAGATTTTATAATAGCTTATCATTTATTATTATTTGGACGCTGAAAATTCGATTTAAGAAAAATTAGAACATAAACTCAGATGCTGTTTCTTATTTATTAATAATAAGATTGTTTAAAAAATACCATTAAATTTTTAGTCGATTCAAAGTAATTAAAAAATAAAAAGTTATAATAAAAAAACAAAAAAAAATAATTATTTTATATGATAATAATGATGAGTTATCAATTTTATATATAATATTTTTAATTATTTTTGTTAATTCTTCTGCAATCCTTTTTCTCATTATTTTATTCTTTGTTGTTATGTTCTCTAAAGTTCGAAATTTATAATTTAATTCCAATTAACTTGATATATTTGATTTATTAGATTTATATTTTGCTTTTTTTAAAATTTTGTTAATGCTTTTTTTGAAATTAATTAATAAAATGAACTAAATAGATGAATTAATAGAATTCTGAATTTAAAAATTTGTTATAAATTAATAAATAAAATTAATAAAATAAAATAATATTAATTAATTAATTAATTAATTCTACAGCCGTATTTTACAGCAAAACAAAATGATATTCAGAAATCATATTTAGTTAAATATAAAGAAATAATTTTATCAGATGCAATTTTATCGTAATGAGTTTTCTTCTTATTTTTCTAAATTAATTCATATCGTTACACTTTTAAAAAAATTTGTTTTTTTAATTAATTATTTTACTTATGATATATTAATATATTTGGATAGTTTATCAATTTTAAACATTTTAAATAAACAAAAAAAAAACAATTAAAATATAAAATATAAATAAAACAATTAAAATAAAAAATATCGGATTATATTTATTAAATAATAAAAAATTAAATTTTGAAAGGTAAAATAGAAAATGTGACAAAAATAGATTTGTCTTATCATTTCTATCTATTATCATATATTAAAAAATTAAATTGCTTATAATTTGATAAATAAGCTTTAGCCGATATTTTTATATATTAACTTTTACATTTGTTCAATCAATTCTCAAAATATTATTTATGAATATATGAATATTAATATTTTATGTTAATATATTCGTGAAACATTTTTGGAGAATTGATTCTACAGATCAAAACAAATATGAAAATTGATATACAAAAATTAAACTTTATTTATTCAATTATAAGCAATTGAATTTTATATTAGATAAAATGAGACGGAAAGAAAAGAGTTGTTGTGTCTCTATTATATGGTCGCATTTTATCTCTGTTGTATTTTATTCTTGTTTTATTTCATCTAATGCGAACTTAAATTGATTATAACTTAAGAAATAAATCTCAATTAACATTGTTATAGATTAACTTTTATGTTGGTTTTAACTTCTAGAATCGATTCTTATTTTAAATTTTGTTTTTTAATAAAAAAAAATTAAATGTTATCTTTTAAATATATATTTTATAAAATTTTTATGATAAAAAAATAAAATATATATTTTATAAAATATATATTTTATTTTAAATCGATTTTATAACATTATTGGTACACACGTCAATTATTTACAAAAATGATGCGATGTATAGACAGAATATATGTATATACAATTGGATTAACTTGAGTAAATAAGTTTGTCTCGTTCGAAACAATCGGCTACCAGTTATAAAAGAAAAATATATCTCTAATAGTTATGGCCATAATACTATTAGGAATTCCGAAGAAAAATGTTAACAATCTAGTAACGTTGCAACACGGATAAAAATATAATTAAATTTATATCGTTCAGCGCTGACTTCATTAAAGAAGGAAGTTGGGATTTTTCAAATTATTATTCCTTATACATAATACTTCCTCTTCTATAGGGAAAGTACGATGACGCGTAATGAAATTGTCTTCATGGTTGCGGATATGAAATCCAATACGACAGGGGAAATGGTTCTATTTTTGTGCTCAAACATAAGGATGTGGCAGCAGGAAGGATATCGAATCAAGAAGAGTGCTTGTGGAATTTATTGGTATACAGGTTGTTTGAGAAATTGGTTTTGTCGACAAAGACATTTTATTTGGACAAAAGAGAGTGATATAAAATTCGCTACGACCGATTTTTAAAAAAGTTATCGAATATTGTTTGCTGTAAATATGATATCATACATTAAAAATAAATAACATAATTTGAGTTTTACATAATATGTTATAAATCTTTTCAATATAATAAATATAAAATCTTATATTATTTAAAAAAAAATTTATTTAAATTGAAAATTTGAATTTTAATAAAGATATACGATTATACAGATAGAGCATAATGCACAAAGCAATTTTTGAAATTCTTAAAATTTTATTTTTTCATATTTTTAATAATTTTTATAAGATATTTTTTAAAGTATGTGTATGAGAAAGAGAGAAAGATATATAAATATTTTAATATTCTAAAATACAAAATTTTCTTTTAAAATAATGAAAAGAATATTGAAATTTTAGAAATTAATTTCATTACTTCAATATAATATTTTGTTAAAAATATCTATATACATATAATCTATTATGTTCTACATATAATATTTTATTTGACATATTTAATATATTCGTTATATATTTTGTTCGAAAAATTTTGTTAATTTAATTCATATATGTATGAATATTTTTGTGATTAACTGTATATTATAGAAAATAATATCTCGATAATAAATAATATCACATATATATTTTAATATTGTACAAAACAGAAAATCAAAAGTTATAAGATTAAAAATGTGACTTTAATTTTTTAGATCTCATATATAAAAAAATATTTTCTACAAAATTAATTTTAAGTTCCACAGAGATTTTGAAATTTTAATTTTTTGATTAAGTTAAATAGTTTTTATAAAATTAATTTTTGATTCTTCACAAGAAATTTGAAATTTTTATTTTTTTTTAGTTAGGCAATATATTCGTAATAATAATAATAAACTTAATAATGTGATTTATTTGCAAATTTTGTAAAATTAAAATAAAATACTTAGCTTATTAAATATATAGATTATATTATTTTTTTAAGATAAATACAATTAGTTGCTAATAATAAAAATTCATATTTTTATTTAAGAAATTAAATATCTCTAATTTTTATCGATTCTTTAACTTGAATAACATTTTTATCTTCAATTCAAAATGTGTATAACTAAAAACTTATAATATTTTTTTTTATTATAAACTGTAAACATAAAATGTTTTTTCATGTTGTTATGTTTTGTTTGATAATTTAAAGATATATTAATTTGTAATTGATACAATGATTATTTTGCCAATGAGATAGAATTTACTTTCAATTGAAAAATTCAAAAATATAAAAATAACTTAAAAAATAAAAAAAGTTATACGTTATTCTTATTAATTTATATAAAAAATGTTTTATATATATATATATATATATATATATATATAAATTAAAAGTCATAATGGGTATTTTTTCATAAAATTCTCATAAAAAAAAAAATTATATTCTACCTTGCTAATTTTGGCATATTAAAAATAAAGTGAATTTTCAATAGTTATGATTTTCAGATCTTACGAAAACAGTTATAATAATAATTATCATTATATTTAATATCATTTTAAATTCTATTTAAAGTTTTTTAATATCCATAATAATATTTCTATAAAAAATTGATGTATGATAATAAATGTGATAAAAAACTACTCTATTGAAAAATAAACATATATAAACATATATAAACATATATAAATATTTTTTTATAACTACTATAAAAGTTTTTAATTTTTTCACAATAATTGAAACACTATGTTAGACTAAAATAAAAATATATTAAATGAGTAAAAGTAACGGCTAAGATAGACATATTCCGCCATCATTGCAAGAATTTCATACATCATGGTTGATGAATTTTCATAGAGGGAAACTTACCCTGTAACCTCCCAAATGTTTGACCAGACACGTAAAAGTTGCGTCCCTTCCTAACGCCACTGTTAGATTCAAGATAGGGGCGGCGAATTCGGGTGGGAAAGCACCGCCTAAAACAGATATATACGATGCATGTGAAAAACTTTCACAGATTTGCATAACTTGTTTAGTATAGTTTAAAGACATTCATTTATTATATAAGCCAGACATATTTAGATAAAAAATGATCGAACTAAGAAGCAAAAAATGAGATAAATTCATAAACAAACGGAAAATTTTAGTCGATCAATTGTGTAGATTAAAACATTCTGAGAATGAAGACAATGGAATAGTTTTCATCATTGTATTTCTTGTAACTGTTGAAGCCTTTGAATGATGAATATAAGTTTAAATATTTCTGATTATTATATACAACTATTTGGTAAAAAATATAATCAATCTTTAAAATGCTAGATAATATTTGGCGAAATAAATATTTTAAATATTATTTAATTTTTATTATTTAATTTCTTCGGCTTAAATAAAATAGTATTTTAAATAGAATAGAATAATAAAATTTTAAGTAAAATATTTTATTTTAATAATATAACATAAAATGCTTTAATCTCATTTAAAGTATTGGATCATCTCATAAGTAATATTTTTTCGATTTATTCTTAGTAAAATTTAAGAATTTCAAAGATACTGAGAAAAAATTGAAATGGAAATAAATAAACAATGATGATAAAAAATATTCTTGTACATAGAATAATCGGTCAATTATACCATGATTTTCGATACTACAATACATACTATAGTACATATATAAAGAAAAATTAGAAAACTTCGAAATTCAAAAATGTATTAAATTTGAATCACTTTAATATTTAAAATGAAAGGAATAAAATAATTCAAGACAATATTCAAAGATTCTTAATATTCTTTAAGTAAAATACTATTTTTAAATACTATTTTAAAAATTTATTTGTAAATATAAATAAAATATTTCATTTTTAAAATTATATCTATATTTTAAATGATATATTTATATTTAAAATAAGAATTATTTATTACATATAATGTAATAATTTTATTTAATAAATAGAATTATTATTATTATTATTATTTGAAATAATATTTTATTTAGTTCTATTTAAAGTCTATAGATTTTCACATTTTTTTGATTGTCATTTTTTGATTTTTGTATCAATCAATTTTGATGAAATTTTCAGCATATATATAAATTATTATTTATTGATATAATTGATAATAATAATATAATTGATGATAATAAATTTACAAAAGATATTGATTAATTTCTTATTACAGGCTCAGATAAAAAAATTATAAAAAATAATTTTTATTATTTTTTCACGATCAATTTTTTTTTTAATTTTCTTACACGTTAATTACATATTAATATGAATTAATCACTTGACTCGAAATTTGATTTACAAAAAAAAATTATTGTAATGATTCAAAATAAATTCTAAGTAGTAGATACTTTGAGATACTATATTCATCATAAATTTGAAATTTAAACGTATCTTAATAAATTTAAAAAATATTTTTCTTGATATGATCAATTATCAATTAATTATCTATCTATAGATCTTATTTTATATAATTTGTAAATTTTAAAAAGAAGATTTAAATTTTTAATGTATAAGACTTTTAATACATAATCCATTACTTGGATTATATTATACATATATAATATATATTTTTTTGTATATTTAAAAATAAATTTCCAGTTAATATAATAATCGAACATCATCTAATAACTAAACTAATGAACTGAAGAAAACGTCGATGACTTATTACACAAATATTATATATCTACTTTTAGTATTTTTGAAAACAATAGATTTGAAAATTCAAAAATTGATTCAAAAAAATTTAAAAATTGATTCAAAGAATATAATATATAATATAATATATAATATATAATATAATATATAATTATTCAAGAATATACAATGAACAAAAAATTTTCAATAAATTTTTAAAATAAATATAAATATGGTTTTATATAAAGTATAAAAAATTATATATATATTATAAGAATAAGATTTCTATTTGATCGAATTTCCTAAAAAAAAATATATAATATGTACAAAGCTATAATATATACTAAATTGATATACACAAGAAAGAATAATAATATAATCCAACAACTTACTGCTTTTTGATCAAAAACATCAAATATTCAATCAAAAACATTTAAATATTCTTTTTTTTTTCTTTGCATTCGAAAATATAATTCGAGTACATGTACAAACAAGAAGAATACAATAATAGGATCAATAGAATGATTATTTCGAAAATGGAATTCATAAACATTCATAAATAATAATAATAATAAATAATAATAAACAATTCATAAACATTCAGTTTGTATATTATATTTCACATTTAATGCTTCTATTAAATTATTTTTGTACTTAACACAGAATCGTTATTTATTATTTAATAGCTTGGTTGTGCGGAACGACGTTTCAAATATTTTTCGCGTAAGTATGATGTTATTCTTTTTCTCCTCTTTCCATTTCGTCCTCTACACTATGCGCATGTTTATTTATGCGAATCCATTATCCTGCCCTTCGTAAAATATACTGAATAATATCCCGTGATTCTGACGTAAGCATTACCATTGTTTTTGACTTTAACGTATGCGAATTCTTTTCAACGTGTACGAAATGATATACGTAATTATGGCATTTAAAATGTTGAGAAGGTAATTAATTTCTTAAATAAATGATAACAACAGTTATTTTTAAAAAGAGAATAAAAATATAGTATGTTAAATTATGATATTAAATTATATACAGGATATAAATTATATAATAAACAAAAAAGGAAATAAATCTATATAAAGAAATAAAAAAATCTATAATTTTTTTGTGCAGAATTTTATTTTCAAATAAATTAAAAATTCGAATATATTTTGTTAAGTTAATTAAGTTAGTTGAACTTCATTTATATCATTTATTATTATTTTTCAATCGAATTTTTCTTTTTGATTTATATTATGATTTATATTTATATTATGATTTATATTTATATATTGTATAATATAATACATTATATTTAAACATGTATCAAAATTAAATGTTATTTATTTGTTATGTTATTTATTATATATAAAATATTTTTACGTAAATAATTCGTAAAAAAATTACGTAAAAAAATTTTACGTAAATAATAAAAATAAAAAAAAGCTTTGTTAATTCTTGTCCCTTTTTTAAAAGAATATAAAAATATTTCAAAATCCTTAATTTTTCAACAATGAATTTTCTTTAGTAAGATATTCATTACATACTATTACACGAATATAAATTTATAATTAAATTATTTATTAGATTTAGAATTTAATTCTTGTGCAAATTTTTCAGATATTTTACAAAAAAGATAAAAAAAATATAATTTCTTTCTTGAACCTAATTTCACTTCATTTTACTATTATCCATTGAGATCATTTTAATATCATTTACAAATACATTTTCAAAAAATAAAAAACATCATCGATAATTACATTAAAAATTTTCTATTAAAAGATTCGAAAAGTATTTAAAAGACAGAATAAAATTACAAAAATAATAGAGAATATTTCAAAGAATAAAAATTCTTTTCAAATAAACAATAATATTGCTTTAAAAAGACATTGAATTAATTTCTAAGTCTAATAACATTACAAAAGAACTACATTTAATCAAATCATAAAGCTTAATGAATCTTATAATTAAATTATATAATTCATGAATCTCATGTACTATTATAATAAATATTATTTTTTATTAAAAATTAAAATTAAACGTAGTAAATTTATAATTAAATTATTTAATAAATATTATTAGATAAATAATAATGTTTCAAATTATTTCTCTGATATAAATCTCTCGTAAAATCTTTCCAGTTTGAAAAAATTTGTTATTTTATATAAATCGTTGTATAAAATAAACTGCTATTATTTAAATTATCAAATCATTAAATACTCCCTTTCATCTCATAATTAATTATCAAACATAAGCAACTTAATGAATATAATCCTCGAAATGTGGCGTTGGATTTACCCGGTTCTTACCAACGTTTAAGAAAGCAGATACGTAGAGAAGATTTTATTCTAAGATGAAACATTTCAATCACAGTTAACACTAAGAACATAGAAATTGATTTTCGGTTATTTACTTCGCGCTACGTTCACTCACAGATCTCGATGAAATTTCCATCTGATATTTACATTCGTCAGCGGAAACGGATTATATTAATATTGTTGCGCATATTTATTTACAAAGAACGTGAACAACACTCACATTTCTGATACATGTTGATACGATATTCTGCACGAAGACGTAGAACGTCGTAGTACAGATGCTTTGTACTTGCAGTGCAGTTACACATCGAATTTCATGTTTCATTTTCGTGGCGTATGGCGCAAGGATAATTTGATACAGAATAAACGAGCCATGTCTACGCGATACTACGTAATATTAAATGCCTCACATTTCTTGTGATGTTAAAGGTACTCGATTAACCCTAACCATCAACTGGAATTTTCACCCATAAATTTTCTAATTATGTGCACGTATGTTTTATATTTTTGTTCGCATTTGTCTCGCATTTTGCTTTCGAGAAAATATATAACTGTTTCAAATGACGGATATCGGAAACAATTTATTTGTTAGAAATTAGTGCAGATTAGCTCTTTTCTTAATGATTTTAATAATTTTGAAATATAAAGAATAACTTTTAGATAATTGACTTCAGGTTTCATATTTTTTGTAAAAAAAAATAATGTATGATTGTTGTATTGGTAATGATAATATAGTATTGATTCTGTTTACAAGTGTGCATTGGTGAAACATGATAGTATATGATCACTAATTATCAATTGTTTATATGAATACATTACAAAATATTAGCAATTAATATATTTCAAAAAGAATAATAAAACCACACATGATTTCTTCTGAAAAAATAAATTGAAACTATAGAATAATGATTCTTTATTTGAGATTTCATTTTTAAAAAAATGAATTTTGAAAATTTTTTAACATAACTGATTGCACTTTATGTTAATATTTTAAAAATTAATATTAATTATAATGAACTATAACTTATATTAGTAAAGGAATTGCTGAAAATGGTGTCTATTTTGTCATAAACATATCTTTATTTATCGAATCACAATAGCCAATGAGTTTTCTGTCTTGATTAAATATTTCTATGACTTTTTTTTTCATTTCTGAATTTCATGAATTTTAGCATATACAAATTCTTTAATAAAAAAAAAAAGCGTAATAAGTGCTTAAAGAATTTTAAAAATCATTATTCTATATTTTAAATTTATTTTTTCATGAAGAACTATTAGAACATGAAATACTTTGTATAATAAATATAATAATGTCATCATTATAATCTATTCATATTGATATATGAAAATAAAAACAATTTTGAACGACTAAAATTATAATAGCCAAAGTTAAAGCTTATTATTATTTTTCTCGTAATATATATATATATTGTTCACGCCCGCAATAGTAGTAATAGTAATAATAATAAAAAATATATAAAAATATTTTAAAAATAAGTAGTATTGGTGGATGGTGGACTGTTAAGTGCATATATACATGTGTTAAATGCTCTTTCGACTGAGGTGTATATGTGTGAAGAAGTTATTGCTCAATTACAGCTCGTGATTGTTAATGCATTTCTTAAGGATGAGTGAACTGTATTAGTGCGATTATACGTGCGGTTTATAAGAGAATGTCTCTCTCTTAAAATGTCACAGCAGTGATCGTGTCTGACAGCGTAATTACAAAGAAAATTATCTATTGTCATATCAGGCAGTCAGACTACGACGTGTTCACAATGAGTCTCTCTTTATTAGTAACATTAGATAATCGTGACTGATGGTCAGGGCATGATGTTTACAAACTATCTAATTACCGTATCTGCGGCGGTAAGATTATGATATGTTTACAGTGAGGCTTTCTTCATCAGTGAAGCTCATATCCTCAAAAAATTTCTTCCTAATTCAATTGGAAGGATCTCAGTTTCTGGATGGAGATATATATATATTATATTATTATATATTATATATTATTATATATTAGATATATATATATAATAATTAATTATAGCGATCAGTGCCTGATTCCCAAGTTAGAGGAAAATTCTTGAAACTAGAATGATGTTGGTTGAATATAGCCGTGTTTGGAATATGTCAGCTTTGGGATCAAGCTCTGTTCCAGACTAAAAAGGAGAAAAATTATAAGTTAAATTATAATTATAATTATATAAATTATAATTATAAATATCGACTAAATTCTCAGAAACGACAGTCTTTTCAAATAATATCATCCTTTGTTTAGACTTAATAGAGGCCTGCAAACGATAACAACAGAAAAGAATTTCTATGAGGAATTTCTCAGAATAAGTCTATTTTATAAATGCGACAATATATTTAAATTATTAATTAATTCAGATATTAATTTAAGTAATTTGATAATATCAATTAATTTAATATACTAATATACTAATATAATATATAATATAATATATAATAACTTTAATATACTAATATATTTAAGTATATTACATGTTAATAATACTAATAATCACGCGGCACTTGTATCATGCTATAATATTAAGATCAAACTGAAAAGCAATTATTGGAATATTATCTTTTATCTTATCAGGTTTCTTATTCCGCTTTGAGGATAAATAGAACGTGAAAAGAAAATTTATTTATTTAAAACAATAAGTTTCGGAAAAAATTTCTTAAAAAATTGTAAAATTTCGGAAAAAAAATTGTTAAAATATTGTAAAAATCATATTACAATTGAAAAACAATGACTTTTAAGAGCTTTTCTTAAAAGCAAAATATAGATAAGATATTATACTAATTATACTAATATACTAATTAATTATACTTTAATTATACTAATTATAAGAGCAAATTGTAAGATGTTATAATTAATATTAAAAAAATTCAAAATTTTATTTTCTATTTTTATTCTTATAATAAAATTTAATTTGGGAATGAAAACAGAATTTAAAAGCATTCTGATATTTTATTATGATTTTAATTAACATTAAAATTTCTAAAAGTATATAGTATCAATATTTTTTTATTAATTTACTAACCATTTTTCAATATTGATCGCAATTTGTCAACATAAAGTTATTAGATTGGCAAATGAAATATTTGATTTACATTTAATGAAACATTTTTATGTTGTACAAGAGTACAACGCTATTCTTAACGTTGATATGTATTCATAAATACGTTTTAAATTTTTTATCGAATTTTTTTCATTTCTATGATATAAATTTTAAAATATATTATAAATAAAATAGAATATAATAATGAAATACAGTAATAATTATATATAATATAATTTAATTTAGTTTATTTCATAATAAATATTATTTATTATCATAATTAATTTAACAGCGATTTAAACTGAACATTGAACATTGAAAAATTTTTTAAATTTGCTTTTAAATTAATTATATTTAATGAAAAATGGAATTTGCAATTTTCCAATAAAAAAATAATTAGAATTTTTTTGATGTTATTTATTTATTCAGTTTGGTATTTATTTCTTTAAATGAAATTTTCTTATTCTTTTCATTATTAACTTCAATTGTTAAAAAATTTTTGTTGTTTCTTAAATTTGTTTGGAGATAAACGTGTTTTGAGAAACGAACCATCGTTATTTCGAATAATTTTCGTTTATAGCATTCCAAGCAACTATCGAAGTTTTAGAAGTTGTAAAAATAAATTATTGAATGCTTTAATTGTTATCAGAGAAATTCGATGTTTTTATTCTTTTTATTCGAACAATTCCAAAAAAAAACTAACCTTGTTTATAAAAATATTTAAAAAATGCTTAATTGTTATAGACTTAATTATTTATAAAAATATTATTACAATTATTATTATATTTTTTAGAAAATTTATCAATATTTGATAACAAAATATATCTCTACTTAATGAAAAGTTTTTAGTCAATTGTAACAACAAGAAATTTATTAAAAGTAACGAAAAGATTTTTAAAACGTGATATTATAAATATCAAATTTATGCAAATGATTATTAAATCAATGATATAAACTATAATATAATATAATATAATATAATATATAAAACTAAAGTAAAGTAAAAAAAAACAAAACAATTAAAAATTAATGGCATATATAATAATATAATATATTTAATATTAAGATACATGTATAGTAAATTGATATAAAAACCTAAAATATAATACATATATAATATAGAATAATATATATATATATATAAAATATAACATAATATAATATAATATAATGTAATATAATATAATATAATACATATTAAATAGAAAATATTTTAAAAATAATTATTTTTTTTTGTATATATATTTTTTCATAATAATAATTCTTTTTTTGGAATTTTTTTCAGTTAAATACTTTTTTGTAATTGTCATTTTATATTTTTACTGTATTCTTTTTTTATAACATATAAAAATTTAATCTATTTTTTAGAATTATTTTTTATCATACAGATTTAACATTTTTCTTTGTGATTTATATTTATACCACATTTTAAAAAAAAACTATAATACATTTAGTATTTTAGTAATTTTGTATTATGTTTAGCGAAAATTTTTGCCAAGATTAATAAATAATAAATAAATAAAAATAAAGAAAATTAAAATGACAGAAATTAATTTTTAAATTAAATTTTCAAGTGACAGAAATCATTTTTGCTAATCTGATACAGTAATTTATAAATATATATTATTTTTTTTCACTAGAAATATTATAATAACAAAAATTTAAAAATAATATCGTTTCACTATTATTTGTTTTTCTGTTATCAATCAATATTAATACTTTTCTTGTCAGTATCTAAGAAATAAATCGAGTTTTGTTCATGATCGTTTTCATCCAAAAGAAGAAACAAGAAACATTCGATATAAAACTACGACAACCAGATTCCTTACTTGATCTTCTTTTTATTAAACAGCTTTCTTCTTTTTGTAACAAATAAGTTCGAATTGTTTCGAAGTACAAATATTGCACAGACTAAATTAAATCAACTGTTTATTACAGATTTATTTTGAATTAAATTATTTTACCAAATACATTTATATATTTTCGCTTCATTTTAATAAAATTCTCTTGTTTTAACTTGCCTTTATTTAATTCCCGCGTTTTATTCCATTCTATTCACATTTAAAAACCTTGCAAGCTCGTTAAATGTTGTACTTTTCACTGTTTTATGCATTTTATATATTAATCTTAATTTCTCAAACTCATTATTTTAATTATTTATTTATTTTTTTTAATTTCTTTTATTTTATATTTTAATGTTCGATACGAAATTATATTTTTGTTAAATATCACAATGTTATAGAAAGAATGATTTTTTTATTTCATAACTAAATAATTGGAGAAAATTATTATCAATTTATTCATCCTTATTATTTCAATTAATTATAAAAAAAATTATGTTTGAAAAAATTAATTATAACAAAATTTCACATTATAACAATTATTTTATTATAAATATTTCATTATATATATTATATATTTATTATCATTCATTAATAATATTCAATTATATAATTAGATCTCATTAGTCAATTTCTTCAACAGAAATCCTCATTTTATTGTAATTATAAATTGTATAAATAAAATTGTATAAATTAAATTTTTCAACTGTTTCTCTTTTCTTTAAACAATTAAAACTATTAAACTATTAAACTATTAAAACTATATATTTAATTCAATTAAATTATTCTTATTTTACATTATAATTAATATATATATATCTGATTATTTGCAATCTTAAATATATATTAATAATTATACATATATATTAATAATAATACATAATTATATTAATAATAATATTAATAATAATACATATATTAATAATAATACATAATTAATAATAATATTATATATTATTTATAACATATGTAATATTTGTAAATATTTAATGTTGTTTTTTAACTGTTAGGAAATATAGATTTAATATACATTTCAAAAATGTGAGAATATAGATTAACTGGTTATTTCTGAAGTAACTTTAAGCAACATTTTTTCACAAATTGACCATGCATTAACTATAATATTTTAAATTATTTTTATACAATCTGAAAATTTGTAGGTTATAATTAAAATATGAATATATTAATACATGTGTAATTAAATTCACGCGAAATAATATATATAAAACAATGTCCAGATATACGTATATTAAAAATTGTACGAATTAGAGTACTGAAATTTTTAATTCTCCATAGACAATATGAATTAGAATTGAGGATAAATTCCATTGTTAAATTTTTTCTAAAATGAATTTTTATTGAAAAAATTTTAAATATTTTACTTAATTTTAATTTTTTTTTTACGAACTTTAATTTTACGATACTAATACTATTATTTAATATTTTGAAAAATAAAAGATTTAAGTTGGCTAGTATGTTTAAAACGAATATAATTGCTCACAGATGTAAAGAAAAGATAATGCTTAATATATCATATTTTTAATATAATCATATATATAATAACATTATATGTAAACAGTAAAATTTATTACTTTTCTATTGAATTAGAAAAATATCTGTAAAAAAAAAAACATTAAAATTTCAATTTCATAAACGAAAATTAGAAAAAGAAAAGGGAACTTAACTTTTCTAGTGACTTTTTAAAGTTTTCTGAATTAAAGTTGTAAACTTTCAAAAATTTATTGGACCGTGATAATTGTATTTTACATTCAATAAAAATAAGTTTAAAAATTCTGTGCATATATCATTTATTTTAAAATTTAATTAATGATATATTTAAATAATTTAACTTAAATAAAATTTAAACATTTTTTTTAATAATATTTTGTTTCTCTTTACATAGATATTCCTAAAATGATTTACCTACAATTTCTATGTGATATTTACTGTAAATAGCATATAATTCGCGAAATTTAAGAAATTGTTTATCCAATATTTGAAAATCCGAACATCTTCAGAAATAAAATATTTTAAAAATATAAAATAAACTATTTTTATATTCTTAAAAGAAATTTTTGTAAATATCTTAATATAAAATTATAAGAATATTTTATACATAGCATATATATAGCATAAATAAATGATACATGTAAAAATAATTTAATATTATATATAATATTATATAATATTATATATATATGTATATAATTTAACATTATATATAATTACATATAATATTGTTATACTCGTTCTTTTAATCATTTTCATTTTCGTGAATAATCTAAGTGATGTAAAATGTGATGCTAACAATCCAACCAAGTGACAATCAATGTATTTTACATAAATGTAATTCAATGTATTTTAAATAAAATATAAATTTTTAATTGATATATATTTCCAGCAATTATGTATATTGTATACATTTGGATAACATCAGAAAACTATATTAAAATTACTATATTACTATATTAAAATAAGAATATCATTTTTAACTCTTGTCTTCGTATCATTCTTACTATCGTTCTATTGTTATTTTTCGCTTTTGCAATTTAACCAATATCTTTATTTTATAAAATTGTGATTCTTGATTTGATTCTTCGTGCTCGAGTTAATAAATATCATGAGATATATCAGAATCCTGCATCGTTGGTTCTATATCAACATTGTGTCGATTTCGCCATGAGAAATATATTTGATAACACGAGGTTGCGTTAGACTATTTATGAGTAGTAGTATTAGTATAGTATTAACTAAATCTTCTGATGATATTCAGGATCGAGAGCAGTTTCAACTATCATTGGTATGAAACTCCATTTATATGAATTTGTCGAGAGATGAGCATGTTCATGTAACCAAATTATTTATATAATAGGATTTCACCTAATTCCTCCACTGGCTATGATTTTTCATCCAATTAATAGAAATTCACATTCATATAAAAGAATTTTATGGAAAATTTTCTTTAAAATATATAATAATATATTAAATATTATAAATTTAGAAATTTTCTATTTTGCAAATATAATAACTGTAAATATAATAACTGTAAATGAATTAAATGCTTGATGAATTTAATTTTTTTATTTTGTATCATAGGTATCATATAATACATATATTTTTGATTATATCGTTCATATAAATAAAGTTATGTTTGATAATTTAAATAATAAAAATTCAATTATTCATAAAATCAAATTTTTATGAAAAATAACTAAACATAACTAAAAAAATAAATTTAAATAAAGATTTATTCTAATATAATATAAAAAAAATATAACATATCTTATATTATGTATTTAATATAATATATCATGTGTTTTGCAAGTTTTTATATATTGAAATAAAATATTTTTAAATGAATTAATCAATATTTTTTGAGTTGACGAAAAAACTGAGATGCTAGAAACAATTTTTTCGAAAATTTTCCAATAATTTCCAATTTTTGCATATCTTATGTTTCTTGAATTTCTATCTATTCTATAGAAAATGTAATAATTTCATTTTATCAAGATCAGTTAGAATGGAATATGGATTATCTTTCAATTGGCAACGATTCAATTTTCGTTAGGCTATTTTAGATATTTTTACTTTATAATATATATATTTTCATAAAAATTAAAAACAAATTACAAATTAAAAAATTTTAATTTTAATTAAAAAATCATTCTTCAGCATTTTAAGTGGATCTTTCGTTGTTAGTTTATGTATTTGACATCTTCAAAAAATAGTTACGTGACAAAATTTTGATAACAGCCAAATTAGATGATGACTGCTAAAACATTCTTTTTTAGTTGCATATTACAAAAAAATTCATTTCAAGAAAAAATTTCATATATAGGAAGAATATAATAAATTAGATTATATTATAACATATCTTCAATTTTTTTATTATTGAATATAATATTTTTTTTATTGTATTCTTTAAAATTTAACCGTTTCCATATCACTCAATCATGTATCTTTAACACAAAATTAAATCATTTATATTCTCTCCTTTTTTTTTATCATCCAATATTAATTGTCTCATAAAATTTATAAATCATTTTGTTGATATATATATGATGTCTTTCGATTTTTTTCTATAAACAAAGATGGGTATCTCATTTAAACATGATTCTCCGAATTTATTTAGGATTTAAGATTATTTGAAGATCATATTATAATAAATATCTAAATGTATTTTTTCATGAACTGCGCGATGCAATAATTCAAAAAGTATGTAATATTTAAAAAAACTGATATATGATATTGATCATTTAATATTATTCAAATTACATATAAAATATTTTTTCACGATTGAAAAAGAAAAATTCTGTCACATTCGAGACACACGGTAAAAGAAACGTCACTTCATTTTCACGATAATTATCAGATTCGCATCTTTGAAACAAAAAAAAGAAAAAAAAATGGTGGAATAAATCTTGAGTTGCGCTGTCGCGTAAAATTCCCGCTCAAAAGCTGCTGTCGACAAGTCGGAGCCCAAGTCCAATTAGAGCCGGCCGGTGCGAGATCGTATCCCAAAGGCATGAAATTACAATAATTAGCTCGATGTTGTTCAACTTCTCCTTCTCCAGACTTTAAACCTCTTTTCCGCACCACGTCAAAAATGCACAAGTAGAAAGGAAACAAACGAGTCAAACGACAACAACGAGATAGTGGAAAGAAGAAGAAGAAAGGGGAAGTTAGGAGGCGAGATAATGAAATAAGAGGTACGACACTTTTTAGTTGAAGAGGAGAGGCAGGCATTGAGGTAAACTACGCGACAAAAGGATAGAAAGAAGGAATTCCGGTTCCAAAGATAAGCCTGAAGTCGAGCCGTGGGATCTTTGGAGGAAGCAAGCTTGACCTATTTGTCTCATAACAGAGGTAATAGGATCGGAAAGTATTATAAGTAGAAGTGACAATCGCCGTGGGACAAGCGGAGTGGCGAGTGGCTGGGAGTAAAAGTAAATTGATGGTGGCGGCATTACGTAGAAATAAAAGCGGAAAATAAACGTTCACTCGGCAAGGGATAGGAATAAAATTCTGTATTGAGTCTCGAGCGGGAAAAGAGTTTCATATTATTGTAATTTAAGGTCGGCATTAATTCTCGAATAGCGATCTTGCATTTCTTGTTCATCGTTCTTCTTTTTCGAGAAGTTGGATGAAAATAGTCTGGTTTTTTTTTTTCTTTTGCATTTCATCTGTGATAATGCAAGCCATTTTCGTAAGTTATACATGCAGAATTATTTATGCTTTGCAAGTAAAGTGAATAAAAAAATATTCGTAATTCGAGAAAATTTGGTAATTATCTAGTAGTGGTTTCTATCTTGAAAATATTGATATTTTTTTTTTTTGAAGCTTTATTTCGTCACAAAAACAAGATTTTAATCGGATAAATTTACGATAGTATCTTCTATTTATTTTTAAGAAATAAGGGAAAATTGTAAATGTTTGATATTGTATATGTTGTATATGTTGTTGCATAATTTTAAATATTTTGTATAATTTTAGCAAAATTGTTGATATCTTAAGCAAGAAAATGAAAAAGAGAAAAATTGCGTTGAAATATAAAATATAAAAATCATTAATGGAATATAATTAATTCGAGTTATAAATCCTAAAAGATATCCTACAATAGAAATATTTGTAGGATTTGTAGGATTTGTAGGATTTGTAGAAAGTGTAACTCAAAACCAAGTGAATAAAAATATATATTGTTTTTTCGATTAAAGTATTGTAATTTAATAAAACTTAAAAAAAAACTAGAACAATGTTGTTAAAATTAGATCAAGTCACTGAATTAAACATTTATTGAGTTATGAGACAAATCGTTATTATATTATATTCAAGACAATTGTTTTATGGGATAAATGTATTTTATAGCATAACTTATAATCAATTTTAATTTTTGATTTAATCTTATTTTATTTTTTTATATTATTAGATTGATTCAAAACTTAGATTTAGGAAATATGAAAGAAATATAAAAGATATAAGAAAGATAAGAAGAAAAATTTATTTTGGAAAAGAAATTTGAAAGACATTTTATATTTGATTATAAAGAATTTATTCATCTATATATTTTTTATATATTAGAGTGTCCTATTCTTTCTTTTTTTTTTTTTGATACAAAATGAATATACAATATTTGTTGTTTAAGATTGACTTATTGCGTTATATGTAAACCGTTCTGTTCTATCATCTTTTTTTATCTTTCATTATTTTCTTTTTCCAAAATTGTTGAGATTTATTTGCAAAATATTCCTCGATGCGTTTTTATTTTGCTTATGGATTGGAACCGTTTCATAGAGAGAATTTTTTAATAACAGGAATAAGTAATAGTCGGATAGAGCAAGATCTGGGGAGTACAGAAGATGCGGTAGAACATCTAATCAAATTGTAACAACTTTTCTTTTATAGTCAATGCAACATGCGGTTTTGCATTATCGTGGTGGTCTCATCAGTTCGCCAATTTTGGCCGTTCTGCTATGGCGTCTTTCAATTTATCAAGCTGATTGCAATATTTTGCAGAATTGATAGTTTCATTTTAAAAAAGCTCATAGACTACACCTTTCCAATCCTACCAAGTGGATAAAGCAACGACTTTTTTCGAGTGAAGTCCAGACTTCGCGACAGTTGAAGGTATATTATCCTTAAATCAAATGCGTTTTCGATGCACATTTTGATACGAAATCCAAATCTTATCTCTAATAACTCTTTAAAAAAGATTCTCTTTCTTGTCATTGAAGAAAGAATACGTGGAGACGCGTTCTTAAAATCGCTCTCAATAGCTGTGGAATTCAAATTTTACATCTATTGACATATCCCATCCTGATCATCATCAATTTCTGGGGATTATGTACTATTTTAGGAATGTTAGTGGCATTCACTATCCTGTGCATACTATATTGCGAATTTTCAGTGAGCATGGCCTTGATAAAGTTTGTATTCGTCGTTATTGGGTGGCCGCTGCAGCCTTGACATCTTTCGAGTCAAAATTGCCAGCTCTAAATCTCTTAAACTAATTACTGATATAGTAATTGTAGTAGTACCAATCCCGTAAACAGTATAAATCTCGTCTGTAGTATCATTTGCACTATCACCTTTTTTAAAGCAATAAAGCATAATATGCCGCAAATGCTTCCTTTGGCTATCCATTGAACATATTCCTTAATTCTTTTGATGTAGAAAAAAGTTTTAAAAGAGATTGTGTCACTAACGAAACGTATTTTAAAAGAGTTTTACGACTGAAACTGATATTATAAACTAATATTATATTATTATAATAGATAAGCCTACATGTTCATATAAAAATAACCAATTAAATCATTCCTAGCGTGATGCGAAAGAAATTTATGACACACTCTAATATATTTATAATATATAATATATTCTTATTAGAATGAGAAAATTAAATTTTCGAATATATATATATAATATTTTCTCTAAATAGCTAAACATTCAAAGCTATAATAATTTTTATTTACTCCAATTAACTATATATGGTAATTATATATCTAATTTTAATGAAAATTTTCA
Source organism: Apis laboriosa (assembly GCF_014066325.1). Taxonomy (NCBI): domain Eukaryota; kingdom Metazoa; phylum Arthropoda; class Insecta; order Hymenoptera; family Apidae; genus Apis; species Apis laboriosa. Next base: position 987,715 of record NW_025223092.1, read on the forward strand.
GCATTTATTTGTTGTAACATATCTTTGCATGAATACAATAAATTATGTTGTAATAGATCGTAGCAAGCATTAAAAAATATTAAAAATTAATTATATAAAAATTAATCATATAAGCATTTATATTTGCTACCACTTTATTACGATTAATATTTCAAAATATATTCTTACCGGACCTTGTATGTGATGTGTGTGATTCGCCCCTAAAAATAAAATATTATATTTATTTTTTCCTGTCAAAAATGGATTTTTATGTAATTGTAAAAAAAAAAAAAGAAATTGCAGATAATTATTATAAAAGAATAAAGATAATTATTATAAAAGAAGATTATATTTCAAAGAAACGTTGGGAAATACTGATATATAGTGATCTTAATATAATAAATAGAAGAAATAAGAATCTTCGTAAATATTAAAAACAGATTTAATGAAATATTTGATGAAAATATTGAATAAAATGTTCAATTCCAAATATTTTTTACAATTCATATTTTTTTGCTATTTAAAAATAAATTCTTTTTGCATGATAAATAATCTATCATTTTTTGACATTTGTTGAAGGAGAAACAACTATAATATTAAACGCGATTTGACTAAAATGAAATTTAAAGAAGAATGAAAGTTTTGCGCTCAATTTGAGATACCAGAAGTGTTCGGATGCTTCACTGGGCTGATTTATCAATTTCGTATTTCTATCGAATATCGATATCGAAATATCAGAACGACGAAATATTAAAACAAATCCTTTTGTTTCTTAATATAATCTGTGCGATTACTTCTTAAATTATTTATAACGCATTATTTTGATTTCACGTAAATTTATATAAAATATAATCGTATTTCGAATTCTTAATTATAANTATCGGGAAAAATATTAATTGATTTTTTATAATAAATTATAATAAAAAATATATTATAGAACTAGTTAAATATTTAAAGAAAATTATAATAGAAATTATAATTGCAGTTTATTTATATGAATGAAATTTATATATAGTGTTATAAATAATATATTATAAATATATAGTATTTATTTTGATTACTATCTGAACTTTGTTGAATTCCTGATAACTGAATTACAATTCATTCACTTATATTTTATAATATAATACACTTATATAATATACACTTATATAAATATACACTTATATCTTTATAATAACTAGAAATAAAAAATAAATAAAAAATTTATTATTAAGCAATAAGCAATTATTATATATTTGCAAAACTTGTTTTCAGATTTCAAAAATTTTATTCAAAGTTTTTGAAGAGTTAATTTTAGAGATAAGATAGAGAAAACAAGACAAATCAAAATTGGTTTACAAAAATGAAGATTTATTTATTAAATTATAAGTAATTAATACATAAAAAGACACAAAATATTTCAAAGTTTAGTACATATTATAATATTTAAAAAATAATTATATAATAAATAATATTAATAAATCTTCATTTAAATTCCATTTTTCTAACTGTATTTATAAAAATTACGATTTATATAACTATAACAATTTAATAATTATATTAATTTTGCCAAAAATATTTTCAAAAACATTTTCAAATCTTCTGGAATCGTGAAACAAAGTATGAAATATTGACAGAATTTATAATTCTGTTATATTATACTCTACTATTAAATATAGAAATATTGGATATATGATACATTATTTTTCATATAATAATATAAATATTTCCATTAAATAAAGTAAATAATGAAACAATTGTAAAGTAAAGAAAATTCGTGAGAAAATTTTTAAAAAAATTTCTTTTTGTTAAAAAAAAATACGTAACATATTAAATTTTTATCACGCCATGATTAAAATGTCTTATTACGAAACAGAAAGTGTGCACGTTTCATCCAAGATGCTAATCTAACGCTGACGCGAACATTCCGCGGAAGTTGAGAATTTTACGATATTTAATATAGGTAATAAGCTACCTAGGAAAGTTCGATAATAAGCTGTTCGTGAAAAGTTTGGATGCTGTGAAAGATAGTTGTCTGTTGCGTTATATATTGATAAATCCGTGGGTATGAGCGATTTATGGCAGTAACCGAGGCATTATTCCTCTTTACAAACGCATAAAGATTCATTTTTATTGAGTTTATATTTTAACTTAAATAAAACATTATTTAAAAATAATAATTATGAAATAATGAAAATTAATGAAATATAAGAATATATTAATATATGTATATTCTTATCTTAAACATGTACAACGGTTTATAAAACTTTTGAATTTAAATTTACTTTTAAAAACATTTATGAATATTAATAAAATATTTACAAATGATTGAGAATATATAAAGTATAATAAATTATACAAATATGTATAAGTCATAAGACATTTTTGAAATGTTCATTAAAGGCAGACAGATATGTTCTGTAAATTTAAATTAATTTAAAGTGTTTATAACTTAATAAATAACTTAATAAAAAATAATAATAAAGTTAAAATTTAACCAATATTTTTATTTTAATCTCTAGAGTCGAAAAATATCCTTATATCCTCAATTATATCAACATCTTGCAGTATACCATGGAATAATCATTTTATATATCTTTTTCATCGAAATATCATGTGAACGAAATTTTTTTAATAATCAAAATTTCATTTTTCGTTTTCGAAATATTTTATAAATAATTTTTGTAATGATTATGATAAAAAAATATTAATAGAGTAATATTTTTAATCACAAGATGTTCAAAATTTTACTATTCTTGTTGACAAAATTTGCTTATTAATCCATTTATCATTTATATATTCATTGTTCTCTCTTTCTTTGTCTCTCTCTCTCTCTCTCTCTCTCTCTCTCTCTCTCTCTCTCTTTTTCTCTCTCTCTCTCTCTCTCTCTTTCAAATTATAGACTATAACATTATTTCTGAATAAAAATTGTTCGTTGATTATTTTTTTTATTTCCATTTTTTTCTTTCAAATTTTTTTCTCCATCTTTCTTTTTATTCCTGCTTCTCTGAAAAATATGAAGCGCAGTAAAAATTTCTCCCTGTTATTATCTTCAATTGAAAACTAGATCACGCTGCGACGAATCGTAAACAATATTAAAAGAATATGTTATGGAGCGAAACGTAAATCTGTGATATGCAATATTGCGACGATAAAAGGGAATGGAATGCGGTATCGCGTCAGTCTGCAGTTTTCATTGTCTTTCTCGATTAAGTGATATACATGATTAAGTGAATTCAAAGAGATTCACGTTAATGCTATTATAAAATTTTTATTCGAATAGAGAAGATGATGTATAGGATATCTATTTGATTATTCGATATAGAAAATCTCTAAATAAATCATAGAAAGTATCATCAAAATAAATCATAGTAAGTAAATCAAAATAAAGAGAAGAGAAAATTATTAATCTTTTCTTTCACTCTAGAAATATGTTATGTTAACTAGAGTGTAGAAAATATAGAAATTAAAAATTTTATAATTTTTTTGAAAAAATTCTAAGAATTGATAATTTAAATCTTAATGTTTTTAATTTTTCATATCCAATGTGGATGATATGTGTTTCCTTTAATCGAAAATAATGGAATATATCATAAAAAGTTATCAAAAAAGTATTTTAAAGAAAGTTAAAAATTTGGCTTAAAAAGATATAAAATACACGTAGGAAGAAAAATAGTAGAAAAGATTTGAAGATGAACTTTTTAAGTAGGATTATATAATTTTGAATCCGTTAATAGATTCTGAGAATTTCCTAAGAAAGTACTTGTCGAAAAATTATAAAAAATGTTTAGCAAATGTTTAATATCATAATCAGAAATACAATATTCTGAAAATTAAAAATTATAAAAAATAATAAATTATATTAATATTTTAAATTATTTTAAAATGTTTTATCTTTTTTAATCTTATAAACATTGAAAAATAAATGTAAATTTCTATTGGACAAAGTGTATGCGAGTTTTTATAGCAATATTAATAATATAAATTGCATAACAGGATTCTAATAAAAACGAATGATTATTGAAAAATATTGTAAATTAAAATAAATAGTTCGCAAAAATCTTCATTATGTTATTACTATATGTAGTTTAAAATCTTAATAATCCATATTAATAATCTTAATAATCCATTAATAATCTGATATCAGATTATTAGAATGATTTATAAATATATATTTAGATATTTGAATTTATAAAATAAATAAAAAACGTATGAACATATGTTTTATATATAGAAGAGTTTTCAATATAAATTAATTCAAATATCAAATATTAATTCAAATATTAATTCAATTACAATGATGTATAATATTATTAAAAATGTAAATATAGAATATATGTAAATATAATTCATTTTGTTAGAAAGAATTATAAAAAATATATTAGAGTTAAATAGGCTATTATACAAATTTAAAAAAATTATTTAACAATTATTATACAAATTAAAAATTATTATATAAATTTATAAAATTTTTAAAATAAGATTTAAAGATTTAGAGAGTTAGATTAAAATTTAAAAATTTAAAAATTTAGATTAAAATATAAGATTTTATTTTAAGTAGAATTGAAATAAAATTTCTTTGAGAAAAAATATAATTTATCATAATTATATCCTTAAATATTTTCTTTTTAATTTTTTAAGATTAAATAATTTACGATTAAGTTAAACAAAAGATTGTCACGAAAAAAATAATAAAAAATAATAATAAATGAAATAATTTTTGATTCACATTTAATATGTATTGAAAGAATTAAAGATAGTCTCTTTATTTTTATTCTTTTCTTTCAAAAATTTGGCTTTTGCATGGAAAAAGTCTTGATGTTTTTGCAGAAGATATGACTTTAATTAAACCGTGGAAAGATTTCGCGTGAGTTATTTGTCCCGTAATCTAGATATCTTTTGCTATGAAAGAAACGAAGAATTCACTGGATATAAAACGAATATGCATTGCATTGAATGCAAAATTAAGTTTCTATTCTAAGTATAATATAAGTATAATAATTTCAAATTTATTGATTATCTGTTCTTTTCATTAATTTTTCAATAATGTGGAGAAGAGGGTATAAATATGACATGTCCATTTTATTTTTTATAAGAAATTTTAGAATGTTATTAAATAAATGAAAATTTTTGAAAACTTTCATATGGAACATATAAATATAAATATTATATATTTATAGAATTTTTTATTTTTTTAATTTTTTTAAATAAAGGCAAAGATTAATACAAATTCAGACAATAATATAAGACACTTTTTTTTAAAAAGTGGAAATATACTTAAAAGTGGAAATAAGTTATGAAAGTGTGTTAAAGTAATAATAGAAAGATTTCATTAATATATAAGCATAATAAATAATATAAATAAATATAATGAAATAATTTATTTCATTTTACAACATATAAATTTTGTTTTTTCTATCCGTACGATTCGGTCACGATAGATCAATAATTAGCATTAATTCATCTTTAAAATTTCATTAATTCATTTTTAAAATTTTTACGTATTTTATATATCTATCAATTTATTATTTCACTTTTGATTATCATAAAACACAAATATTTTAAACTTCTTTGTTAAAGAATCTTTATAAATTATATTAAATATAAATTATATTAAAACTACGATTATTATGATTCTGCTTCTTTGAAAATCATAAAATAAATTAAAATAATTTTTATTTTAAGCGCATGTAGAAATTTTCTATTATAGTCAAAAAACATTCGTTAAATATTCGTTAAACATTCGTTAAAAAAGAGAGATAATTATTGATAACAGTTACTAGTTAAACGAAATTTTAATATGATTACTTAAACATTAGTTAAGTTTTTATTATATTACTATAGTATTTATTATATTATTATATTATATTATTATAAGAGTGTTTTAAATATCATATTTGAAATCATTGTTAAATATTAATACTATATAAAAGTTAAAGCTTTAGTTTCTCATATTTCTATTTTATTTCATATAACTTATACTTATATTTATATTTCTCTCTATATTTATTTAAATATGTTATTCTGTTTTTATGCAAAAAAAGAAATATCATAAAGACATATAAAACGTTAAGTAGATATATAGAACGTTGATTAATTGGTAATATTTCGAAGCATAAGTAATTAATTGCAGAAGAATCAGGTATCGTGGTACAATATCGCGAAACTGGCATGAAATTATTTCCATAGAATTAAATTAAACGAGATTTCATTTCACTACCGTGTACAGCTGTTCGAAATTAGTTCGAGAGCATTTTACAGTCGGCTCCTTTCGCTACATGGAAACTCGTTCGCGTCACTAGACTTTAATTTTTTAACTTCTTGAAATAAACGCAGTCGAAAAAGCGAGTCGTTGATAAAAAATAAAATAATAAATGGAATGATTTCCTTTTTTTTTTTAGGAAATTTTATTTATTCGTTGAACGAGAATTCACCATTCTCATTATTATGCAGATAGAAAAAATTTGATAACTTGAAATGTATTAAATATATTAAATTGGAAGCTATGAACTATATACGTATGTTACGAAATTGAGTATTCAATAAATAGTCAAAAATATAAAATAAAAAAAAAAATTAATTATATTTATTCATGAAAAATTGGTTGTTAATAATTAATTTCAATACATTTTAACAATCTTTTCTGAATAGAGAAGAAATATTCATTGTTCTCTATATGTGATAAATTATTTTATTATATATGTATATTTTGAACTAGATAAAACCAGAATTTTAAAGTGACATTTATGATATAAATATGATTTAACAAAAAGATTTTGTGAAAAATTATGTTTGTGGAAAAACTTAATAATAAAAATTGATAAAAAAAGTTATAGTTTATAGAAAACGAAAAATTATGTTTCAGTAATTTAATTGGTAAAAGTTTAAATTTAAATAATTAATGACATTGATTAAAAGATATTTAAATATTGGAATAAGAGATTTTTATTCAAATTTTATTGCTACAAACATCTTAAATAACAATAACAAATACAATTTTGTAATTACAATAGTTGCTTAATGGATAAATAATTTATTTATTTATTTTGCATTAAAAATAAAAATATATTTTCAATTATACATTGTATTTATAATAAAGACATCCATATAATGAAATGATATTCAACGATAGTTTAAGTAATAAAAACTTAACTAATGTTTAAGTAATCATATTAAAATTTCGTTTGCATAATATTAATAATTATTATTATCAAATTTCATATTATTCTTATTATCGAATTTTATTTATTTATTGATATAATTGCACAAAATAATAAATGAAAATATAATTTTTGAGAAAGAGTAAAAAAACCACACCATGTGTACATGAACCTGTTAAACACATAGAGCAAAATTAACTTTAGAATTTTAAGTTAAATATTTTCGCAAAGCAATGCGAACGCTTTGAATTCTTATACTGATAGTAGATGAGCAAAGAAGCGTAGCAAAATATTCCACGAAGCTGCACACATTATTTAAGAATATAACAGACTTTAAATGAATTTCAAGTATGAAATTCACAAATTTTTAAAAATATTTCCATAAAAGTAATATTAGTTATAATATTTGAAAAACAATTTTCTTAATATTTACAAAATTAAATAAAGAATCAGAAATATTAAATTGATAGCAGAAAATGAATTTTTTTATTATAAAATCGATTTTTTGCTAATTTTGCTATTAATTTGAAATTAATTATCAAATATAATTAATGGATAATATCAATATTAATTTTAATAAATTTTATGTAAAAAAAAATGATTTAAATTAAATATATTTTTTTTAAACTTGTAATAAATTATTGAACAAATTCATAAAAGATTTAGAAAAATTTATTTCTTTATTTGTATTTCTTTATATGACTTGTTATTAATATTTGTTAAATTAATTTCGAATATTTGATTATCTTAGTATTTTGTAACTCATACTTTAATATTTCCTTAACTTTAACTGTTCCAGTTCTTTCTTGGTTTTTCTTCATATCTTTTTCTCTATCCCGTTTCGGAACTTTTTCCTACTTTTCTATATCTTAGTTTCTTTAATATCTTCGGCCAAAAGTTCCTAATGAATCGATTTTCTACTTTCTTGTCTTGCTTGTCCACCTACTCTTTTATTCTTTTCCGATTCATCTCGTTTTTTTTTTTACCTTTTTCATATTTTTTTCTCACAATCTTATATTTCTCTCCTTTATCTGTCACAACTTTAGAAATTGTTTCCGCCTTTCCGATTTCACATTCCCATATAATTCCATGATTTATTTCGTTTATTTCATTTTAATTTACACATTTTTCTCGCGTATTTCACGTTATATTTCTTTTTCTTTTTTTTCACGTTTTAATTTTACCCATCTCTCTTCGAACTTCTTTTTTCCTCTTTTTTGTTTTTTGTTTTGGTATTTTATTTGCTTCCTATCTATCGTAACGAGATATCAATTCAAAGCGAATGAGAGGAGACACGAGCGTGAGTTCGATTTCAAGTCAACCCTGTCACATTTACGTCCATGCTAAGTGCATTCGGTCGCACAAATATAAATATCAATAGCAAAATGCATCGATACAGAAGGCGAAACCATAGGTTTATGAAACTCAGTGTGCCTTCAGCGTGAATATTTTATGAACGGATGCGAAACGAATTCGCGACTATTGATTTTTATTATTTTGAAAACTTTATTTCATTTGATAAAATAATAGGTGCTGATCATTTCTCAGTCGTGAATGTTTTTTTATTATATTTAAATATAATTCGTAATAAATTTCATTATTTATAGCTTGATATTTATTATAATTTAAATTATAATTGTATTATTTGTTCGAAAAGTTTTAATTAAATTATAGAATTCAATTCAGAAATAAGTATAATAGTCAAATTTTTATAAAATATTTTAATTTTTTCAAGATGAAAAAATTATATAAACATATATAAAAACATATAAATTATATAAACATATATAAACACATATAAAATTATATAAACATATGTCCGATAAATTTTTTGTTTGTCGAAATTTTACACGAATAGCGGTTGCTTTAGTTTATTTCATATTTCAATAATTTAGAAATAATTATTTCAAATAACTTATTTACTTATTATTCGATAAATAATATATTTCAATTGAAATTATGTTCTTTACTTGATCAATTAAATTAAATTCAAGCCAAAGCGAATATGTATTTTTTAATGGAAAAAATATATATTCGCTTATTTTTGAAGTAACAATACATATTAGTAAATATAATAATAATCGTAACAAATGTAATTATGTTTATTAACAATAAAAATATGTATATATATATATTTGATGTTGAATATATATACTAAAAAAACTAATTATTTCCACCCATTAAATAAAAAATAATAATAATAAATAATTTATTTCGTAAAATGTTAAATAAATCGTTTAATTGCAAATTAAACTTATTAATTCTTTGTATGAAATATTTTATTTAATGGAATATTTATAAAATTTTATAAATATATTTATAAAATTTTTTTTATTTAATGGAATATTTTAAAAATAAATTATTTCTCAAATAATTTTAAAATTATCAATGTGATTTTAAAATAATCAAAAATAAAATAATTTGAAAATTCCTTAAAACACTTTATCATCAGTTTTTTTTCTTGTAAATAATCATCATCCTGTTTCTATATGTTTCTATAAATACAAATATAAAAATATAAAAATATAAAAATATAAATACTTAAACAATGTATACATTTAGCTAAATTTTTAATGAAAATATTAACACAATTAAAATGTCTTGAATTTATAATAAATATACACAAACAATATTTGTTATAATAGATCAGTAAAAGTATTAGTTAAATTTAAAAAAAATTTATTAATGGATTTTAATTAAAATCCAAATAATGTCTTCAAAATTACTTCGTTGAAATAGATTTTTTCCCGGAAAAACGATAATTATTATTTTAGTAAATTATAGAATATTAAATTAATTTAGAATAGAACAAATGATCGTTGTAATTTTATCATTATTATTTTACATATTTCATCATTACATATTTTATCATTACATATTTTATATATTACATATATTGTGCGAAAAAACAAAATCAGAGAAATGTATATAATATCATCTGTGCAATCAATCACATCATGGCGTTTTGTTTTGCATATTTTTACTAAGTCAAATGTGAAAAGATACGTATTTACTTACGTATAATTCAAACTTTACATTTAATTGATTATGAATACACAACTATTACATTATACACGCAATTAATATTTTGAAATTTAATTATAATTTAATAATTTAATTTTTGAAATAATTTTAATTATTGTATTTTAAAAGGTGATCAAATATTTTTTACCATTTGTTGGTTGTATCAAATAAACCCCATGTTCTTCTCTTTTATTTTCTATGAAGCGAATGAAATCGAAGAAGAATAATTGTATCAACAATTTTCTACCTTTCTGGAATAATTCATTCTTCGCGAATTATATTCAGGCATAATATTTTGTTAAAATACTGTGAATGTTATTTTTTGTCAACTATCTCGAATCGAAGAAAATCACTAAAAAAATCAGTAACAATTAAGAATATCGAAATCGTGATTCTCAATCTTACAATTGTCTGATGCTTTCATTGCGCATATCCATCATACGTTGCCGATTTATAAATTTATCGTATAAAAGAAATTTATTTAGAATTTTTGAGCCGCGTGGAATAGAAGAAGAAAATATTACATAATTAGAATTCTACTTTAATAACATATAATAAGATATAATAAGAATAATAAGATAATTATATTGCATAATCCATCTATAATTTAATTTAAATTTTGAAAATATTTTCATACTTCATGCATATGAATATAAGAAAATGTAAGAGCAATTATCATAAAATAACTCTTTGTTAAATATATTTCTATAAAAAGCAAATAAAATGGAAATATATCTTCTATAAAAAATATGATTATCAAATATAATATCAAAAATAATTGAGGATTTTTCAACGAATGAACGATAAATTCATTTTATAAATTATTAACTTGGAAAAAATTTTAAACATCATACAGTATAAGATAAATGAAGATATCATTAAAAAAACGGGGAATTTTATCCCAAAGTTTCTTTATGCAATGTAACTAGTTTCTTATTAAACATGATTAACATAACGATTGGTGAATCTTGATTGATTTAAATACATAATAGATATCGATCGTATATATACACCTAGAGAAACATTTATTTTATGAGATTCAGAATTATTATTCTGATTTTGTATATCTTCAGTTAGTTTGCTGTCGATATTTTTTCGAATCGAAGTTGATAAAACATGATGAAACAAATGATAATATTCTGTCAACAATTGCAAATTCATTTTTAAAAATATAAAAGATATGTTTTTAAAGTAAGATCCATTTGCAAAATGAATAAGAAAAAAAAATGAAAAAAGAAAAGAAATGATTTTTTTAAATTAAAATGTACATATTACTTTTTTTTATAATGGATTTCAATATATTTTTTATATTGTATCCATAATTTTTTCGTTTTAACATCAAAAAAATCTGTTGTTAAAGTTTTAATTAATTAATTATTAATCCATTCTTTGATTTCTTTAATTAATTTAACGTGAAATACTAAAGAATTCGATACATTTTAATATTATGAATCGATGATTTCCTTGAATTTTTACAATAATTTTTTTCATTAAATCATCTACCATTATCATTAATCGATTACTTCGTCTCTCGTCATGAATATTTGTTTGTCCTTATCGAAACAAACAACATCATTGTCTCATTTTAACATTAATTATATATAATTTATAAATTTCGTCTATGAATTTTAACAAACTATTGTTTTTTGCGTTAAAAAATAAATAATTACACAAATATGTAGGTAACTATAATGGATTATAAGCAATCATACTATATTATTAGTATTAATTACATTAATTACATTTTATGATATAAATGCGAATCTAATTAATAAGAAAAGTTTTTATTACATTGAAAAATTATGAAATAACCGGAAAAATAATTGATTAGAAGAAGAAAATACTACATAATTAGAATTCTACTTCTATTCTCTTAATGATAATTTTGAAATGGATTTTATTTAAAAAATATGCTTCATAAATTCAACAAGAATTGTGCCATGAAATTTGATACTGCATCGACTGAATATAACATGACATTATATAGGAATTTATCAATTGCTTTGTGAAAGAATGATTAAATATATATAGCGAATCAAATTTCGTGAATTATTATTGTGTGAAAAGAAGCCTATAGAATCGAACATTTATACGATCAAGTTAATAATACAATTTCAAATGAAAAGATAAATAGAGATAAAAGCAAAATCAAAATTCGTCCAACAGTTTATCTTCTTATTCGATACATTTGAAACTCATTCCCACGTTCTATTTTCAAGGATATCAATGACTGGAACAACCGCTATTATAGCTGTCATATATAGAATTACGAGCACTGATAATATTTTTCTCTGTTAGAAGTACGTATTGGAGCAAGTCAAATATTTCATAGTAAATCAATTTCTATCTAAAGATTTGATAATAGAGACAATTTTATTAGAATCGCTTATTTTAATATTCGTTATACGTGTGGATGAAAATAATAGAAAATCATATTGATGTGATATTATTGCGAAAGGAAAATATTTTAAATATTTCTAAAATATTCTGACACAAATAAAAAGTATTTATATTTTAAAGAGTTTTCTTCTATTTATCTATATTTATATGATTTTTATGTAATTTTTTTTTGTCCTTAAAGAAAATAGAATACGATATCAAAATATTATTACTTGTTATAATAATTAAACACAAAAATCATCATTTTATACAAATTCAACTAACAAATTGTATTATTAAAGTCAATAATAAGTCTCTTTTATATGAAATACTATAGAGTATAATTATATATGAAGTAATTTTTTATCGAAATTTCTTTTGATGGAGGATAAAATTAATCTGTAAATTTCAGTATTTTTTTCATTTTTTAAATATAATTTTTTCTGAAAATTTCTTTTACAATATTATTATAATAGAACATTAAAAATTAAATATTTTTTATTTAAAAAATTTTTAAAAACTTTCTATCTCGTATCATTAAAGAATTATAATGAAAAAGAAAAAGAATTATATTTAAAAATGAAAAAGTAACTAAAAAAAAGTCTTTAGTATTGATTTCATTTTCAGATGATATTCTAAAAAAGATTTCTTCATATATTAAATATTCATTATTATATCAAGATTTATTTTTGATTTAGATAAATTTTTTTGTATTTCATTTTTTTGACTGATTATGATTTTTCCATTCCAATGCATATAAATGAAACTTAACAAGCTGATCAAACTTTTTTAACTTTCATTTAAATTTACAATGAATCAATACAATGACTTTTTATTCAATATTTTTTTTTATCGATTCAATTGATGTCATCATAACTTTAAATTAAGATAAAATACTTTTAGAAAATACAAAGTTTAGATACCGAAAAAAATCCTTTTTGAATTTCTTATATTTTTTCATATTAAATTATTTCAAGCTTTTCTTTTATTCATTTTTCATTTTTCACTTCTAAAATCCATAAATTATAAAAATTTTGAAATAAATGTACGACAAGAGCAATACGTTTAAATTTAGAAAGTAATCATAGAATGTGCGCTTCATCGCTTCATCATATATGGATCAAAGTTATTTATTATTTTCCTCCATAAAGGTGTCTATTCGAGAAGTTTAATATGCAAATTACGTTTATAATGAACTATTTTGACGCGAATGCATCATGAAAAAATAAACAGAGCGCAAGAGTGTGCAAAAATTATGATCTTCCTAGTCTCATGCTAATTGGAACTTCGTTCAAATAATTATATCACTGAAACGAGAATGAAATGCCGCGCGTACAGATATAAATTCGTACTAAAGAGAAATTTCTAACAATTCTGCGAGTGATGCACGATCTCTTAATTTCGAAAGCTCTAACGAGATTTCATAACGTATCTGCGAACGACAAAATGAAGAATTACGCACTCCTCTCCCGTAGAGAGCAATCGAGTAAGGTTGCTTAAAAAACATAAATCCTCATAATTTTATTCTCGAAACGGAGAGATAGTAGGAGAAAAGGAACAAGTCACGAATGAAATATGCATTCGCAATTAATTATTGGTTTTTGTTCCGATGAGAAAAAGAGGAAAAAAGAGAAGAGTAATAATACAGAATAAGTCAAAAGTTGCAAAACCATTTAGGATCGCAATAACTTTCTTCTTCATCGATTATTTTTATTTTTTATTTCTTTATTTTTTTATTTTTTCATAATAAAGTTTATAACGCGGCGATATTTTTCGATTAATCTTAGAAAATTTCAATATGAACATCATTCATTATTTCTGCTTCTCAAGATGAACTTTTTCTATAGAGTTATTTAAATGGAGTGTCATAATTTTAAATTGAAATAAAATACAAATTTCGTGTTTCTTTATTTTAATATATATGTAGTTTGATATTTATAGCATTAATTGTGGGAAACAATATTATTCAAATGACTTACTATATATAATATATATAGTATATATGTGATATGATATATATAATATATATATATATATATATATATATATATCAAATAGTTTTTGTTACAAGAATTCAATTTCTTTTAGAACAAACTAGGATCAAAAGTAACAATTCAAGATAATAAATATAAATAATTAATAATAAATAATTAATAAAATAACTTTTGGTAGTGTTTTAAAATTTTTAAAATAATAAATATAAATATTATGCAAAAATAAAAATACTTTTTTTTTCTTTTTTAATTCATTTCAATTCCTTTTGAATGCAATATTGATTCTTACTTAATTACTCATTAGTAAAAATTCGTAATCAAATTAAAAAAGAAAATTATTTAAAATTTTAATTATAAATTATATGTAGTAAATTAATAACAATATAATTACAATTTTTTAGATATTTTCAATAATTTGAAAAAACCATTTAAATTAAAAATTAAATTGCAATGTTACAAAAGATAATTTTTTCATTAAAAAGTAAAAATCATCTTGATTTTTTTAAATTATATTTTTTGTTTTAGGCTTTATAATCATAGCTTGCGTTACAAATTTAATGACCATCTTATACCATAATTTTAAAATGATCTCAGAAATCTAGAATCAATAGAATAAGAATGTTTTTGTGAAAAAATATTTTTTATATATTTTTCAGGAAAAAAATGAGTGATAATTTATATTTTACGATTTTATGAATAGAATTCAAATAAACCAATATCAAAGCAAATATTAATTTTATATAAAAAAATAAATCAAGCAATTATATAATTAATATATTAATTAATATATTAATATATATTATGTATTATTTATTTAACTAATAATTTTATATATAATAGAAAAAATCTTATATAAATTATAATTAATATAAAATAAAAATTAAAATGTTTTATTAAGAATTTAATTATTTCATTAGTAATAACTTAACCTAACCTAAAGTACGTAGCTTTGTAACATAGCTCCTATAGCTCTATCTAACAGAAAAGAGCATCATTCTGTTGACAATTTTTTATTTTTTTTTTCGTCCATTTTTTTATTTCCCTCACATCCATTACTTGAATTGAATGAGTTTGAAAACATAATTTCTTCGCGTCAAAACAAAACGTTGAACGACACTTGGAGAAGTTGGTAAGTGGCAGCCGGAATTGACTCAACTTAATTTATTCTTGAGTTTGGCCGAGTTGAATGGTCCTCTCTCCTTTCACTTCGTCGTTCGTTAAGCAGCCGATAAGCAGAAGTTTCCAATTGGCCGGAAATCTCTTTTCACCTCGCACGTTCCTTCAGGGCCTTATTTATCCCTTTCACTGTCGGCCATTAGCGCTCGATATTCGATGTAATGAAAAATACTCAATCCTTCGTTCATAGCCCTTTTCAACAGTCATCCTTCACCGGAACCGGAATTATTATTTCTGATAAATATCTTCCTTTACTTGGGAGACTCGCTTTGTATGATTTACTTGAGTTTTTTTTCTTTCTTTCCTTTTTTTTTCTTTATTTCTTATCTCCTCGAACCTCTTCCGTTTACTCGGATACTTATGTATAATTTATGAATGGAGATTTAGATTCTATAGGATTACCGAACAGACCAATAATCCGGAGATGTACAATTGTTATTTTGTTTGAATTATATCTGGTATTTATGATATACGATTTATTTCAAAATAATAAAAAATAAATTACGGAAAAGATAAAAAATTTACAATTTTTTTTTATTTATTATTATATCTCGTATGAGTATGATAAATTGTTAGAGAATTTGTAGAGAACAATTTTTTTTTTTTTGCTACAATATATATATATCATAATAGAAATCGTTTATTTCGTTATACAAAAGAAAACTAATGAAAAATATTGAACTTTTACAGATTAAATTGATCAAAAATAAAAATTGATTAATTTATATCATAAAAAGTTATAGTAAAAAATTATCGAATATTAAAATATTTTATTTCATATCAAAATCTTTTAAATCATAATGAAAAAATCAAATGAAAAATATGAAACAGCAGTGAATTTTTGTATACAAACATATAAATTTTATTAACGTTATTATTAATTTAATTAGATGTTAATTTCTTAATTAAAGTTGAATATTTTTTAAATAAAATAATATTTTATTAAATACATATTATCTACACAAAATTTTTTATTTTTATTTTTATATTTTTATTTTTATTTTATTCTAGATTTTTAAAAATCCTGAAAAATTTAGTTACATAAATTTATTATGTAAGTGAATATTATGAATATTTTTTCATTATTGAATGAAGATTTTATTAAATTAGATTTTCTCTATGTATATATTATTTGTATATCTTATTTTGTAATTTTATTATATTTTTTATTATATTAAAATTTATTAAAACATTATTTTTATTCAATAATCAAATTGATTTTTCTCAAGTTGTTCAACATTACTGACGTAATTTAAATTTCAATTGATTAAAATTGAAATTAAGCAATTTGATTTTCAAGTTATAAATAATATAAAAGAAAATTGTTAAAAATATTATTATTAGTCTTTATAACTAAAATCGTATTATTTGTGACAAAAAATCCTAATAGATTCAATAATGGATTAAAATAATTATATTATATAATTTATTTATAATTTAATTAATTATCATAAAATAATTTCTATTAGATATATATTTCTATAAAAAAAATAAAATAAAATGAAAATATATCTCTCAAATATGAAAAATATAAAAATTATCTAGAAAAATTCTTATGTTATATGATGTAAAAATATCATTTAAAAAACAAATGATTTAGTATTGGTTTTTGTCTCGATTTACTATAGATTTTATATAATAAACACGAAGTTATCACTAAGAACATGTATTTTGATTTACAATTTTTTTAGATTTAACATTTTTGACTAATAACACTTAATTTTATTTATTATTTACTATTAATAAAAAATAATTTTTTTAGTGTAAATCATGGACAATTCTAAAATTGAAAAATTCGTCAAAACTTGAAATAAAATTTTATCAATTTAAAAAATAAAAATATTTTTCTTTAATTTAAGTCAAATTATAATTAATAGTAATCAGAAACAATTTTTTTAATTTTTTTAAAATTCTTACAAATAGATTTTTCTCTTGATACAAAATCTTCAATTATATAGAATTATATAGAATTTTAATATATTTTGAGAAATTTTTCGAAAAGTCAAAAATTGTTTTTTTCAAATTCAATATGTTAATTAGATTTAAATATTAAGTAATTTAAGTTTGTATCAAGTGAAACAAGATATAAACGGAATGAAATATTTCTATTTCTGTCACGTTGCCCTATTTATGTCATTCTGTCACCATCTCACCGTCTAACTTCAATTATTTCTATAATTTAATAAATAAACTTTATTTTCGTATACTAATCTTTCTATTTATTTTGATATCCTACATTCTCCCATGAATATATTAACCATATAATATTACATAATCAAGATTATTGATTCAAGAAATTCAATTTAATTAACGTTCCAAGATATAGCGTTCATTTTGCCTTGCTGTCTTCGATAAGAATTGATACTCGATTCGATGAGTCAAGTGATGTCATTCCTCGTATACTTCTGCTTCCTCTTTCTTTCTAGATAATGCTATCTGCACTTATTGCAGGAGTGGATGCCTCGAAATGTGGAACTACTCGAAATAACCGTGATCGCGAAATGGTAGTTCCACGCTTACAATAAAGCCCTGATGCTTGTTTCAAACGAGTTCCAACGTCGTGAACTATTTGATATAATCGCGACTTTGGAAGCATTATGCATCTTCCACGAAGATCTTAAATGCGATTGCAATACACGCTTGTAAATTGCGTGGAAACACGGGCCGTGAAATCGTCAAAGAATAATTGAAATCAGTGATATGGATGCACCTTAGAGAAATTGCGTCTCTCTGCTGCTCTAATCTGCGTAAAACAACATGGAGATGAATGGGTAATTCTGTGAAAATTTTGTGGAGTATAATTTGACGAGAAATACGAATCACGATATCGTCGTATATTTGTACAGTTAGAAAAATATTTTTGAAATTTTATTTAAATTAGGATGCTAATATTGATGGATATCACTTTAAAGTTTATTTCTCTTGGTAGAAATTTTATTTTCTTGGAACAAGAACTTGATTTATCTTCGATAAAATTATCTTCTCTAGAGGATAATGAAAAAAGGATTCAAGAAAAATAAGAAAATAATTATAAGTCAATAAATTAATATTTTCAAAATATTATAATGTATAAATGAGTAGATAAGAAAATTATAATATTTTATAAGAAAATATTAGGAAATTTAATTCTTATGATATAATAAGAAATTGAAAGATAATAAAATATAATGAAAATATTTAATTACTTTTCATAATTACCATATTTAATTTTTTTTTTAAATAATAATTTTAAATAATAAACTATAATGTTTTTATTTTATCCTTTCTTTTTTCTTTATTTTAAAATTTTTTTGGTTTCGTATTCATCCCTTGATTATATCTGAGATATTGTGAGGAAATATATTTCTGATGCATTTACAATATTAACATAATGCATTCCTAAACTAACTAAACTATATTCTAAACTAATTTCTACATTATTTTAGAAATAATGATAAAACTTCAAATAATAATCAGATAATAAAATAATATAAATGATTTAAAGTACCATATAAAAGAACTATTATTTTATTTTTATATAATTTTTATATAAAATAAAACAAAAATCTCTTCTTCTTTGATTCTATATCTACCAATCAATTTTCAAATATTTTATTTAAATATTATCCAAGTTTGTCCCTACAATTTTAATCTCCAATCTGCTATTTCGTAATCGAATTGAATCTGATCTCCATTCAATAACTATTTAAATATCGTTTAAGGTACAAGCAAAGAACAGAATGGGACTTAATTAGAAACACTTGGTTGCAATACGATGATCTCTCCGTGAATGGTTATCAAACGGTCTGATTACCACTGGAAAATTCAACTGGAATGTCGCTCGGAGGCTCGAGGATAATTGATTTCGTCTAAAGCAAAGCTGGCGGAGTTTCATTCAGTATACGAAGCTCTGTGCAAAGGTTATTGCGTTTGCTCCAATTATTCATTAACTTTCACGGTAAAATTAACGGATAATGAAGCAGAGGAAAAGTTGAAGTTAAAGTCGCAATTCATCCCTAGTGTACTGAATCGAAGAGGGCGCGCCCTCTTGTGTTACACGTTTTCATAAGAAATCTACTTAATGGATCTCGAAATAACTTAAGTAGGAAACTGAAAATACAATTGTTATTTCCTTTATATCTGTATTTGTATTATAGAAAGATCATAAATTGAGGAATCAGATTAAATGGAGCATTTTCAGATTTCGCGTATTTCCATCATTAACGAAGTTATACATACGTATAAATTTAGAATACTTGTATCGATTGTTATATCTTATTATGTTTTTGACTTATTTTATATTATAAATTGTAATATTATCAAATTGAAGATAAATAATTTTAGCAATTGTTTATAAAAAAATATTATTCTTTGATTTTTAATATATTATGTTTATTATACATTTCGATAATTTTTTTAATTTATTGTCATCACTTGAGTTGAATATAAGGATTTTGCTTGACAGTTGATCATTAAAAAGTTATTAATAAAATCTTTTCTTTGAAATTATATGTTTACGTTAGTTTTAATCAGATTAGTTTTAATCAGATTTATTAATATAAATTAATAGCCGATTAAATTGAATAACTCAATTCAGCTCAAATTCAAACTATTAAATCTATTAATTGAATAAGTTTTTATTTAATTTTAATTTGGTAAGATTAAACTTATATCAATTGATGTCACAAAAATTTATTAAATTTTTTTACGCTATATATTGTGTTTAGATTAGATTAAATTAATAACTTTTTAATAAACAATTAATAACAACAACTGCCAAATAAAACCACAATATTATTCAGTATAATGATTTTGACAACATGTTAAAACATCATCAAAGTCGGAAGATGATACCTTTTTATAAATATTTACACAATTTTAACTATTAATTTATTTATTTAAAAATCTAAGATGTTTATCTTTTTTAATTTCAAAAATAATTTTTTAGATTTGTGATACTCTACTTAGTGAAACTTAAAAAATGTTAACTTAAAAAACCTAAAAAATCAAACGAAGCTTCAAAAATAAAAGATTTTCAGTTTCTAAGAAAAAAAATATGTTATATCTATAAAATGATTTAGTTTATTGGAATATTATATTATTATAATTAATTATTATAATTAATATTATTATAATTATTATTATAATTATTATAATTAATTTAAAAATAATTTCAATACTTTTGTTTTTCTTTCTTTAACAATCCAATAAACTAATTTGCTTTTAATACTATATCATAAAATAAGTAATCAAATTTTAAATAACATGTTAAAGTAAAAAAAATTTCTAATGCAAACTTTAATAAATAAACTTTAAATAACATATATGTATGTTATTTTTGATCTTTAGAATCGATTTTTGAAAACTATCCCAAATATCAATATTCTACAAATTTATAGATATAAATCACGAACACGAAATTTCTGTGAATAAGAATATCAACTATTTAATCTTCATTCGTCAATTCCTCTTTATTGTATTATAACTATTCAAATATCAAATAAAACCAAAAATCGTTCAGAAATTTTATAGAAATTATATAGACAATAAAATAATTTCAAAAAGAAAAGAAGAAGAAGAAGAAGAAGAAAAGACACATGAAAAGAAAACATAAAAAAGAAAGATAAAAAAAAACGATTGTCATTGTCGTATAAATTTGCAATGTGTTCTGATCATTGATATTTTCGCCAAGTTCGCGATTCACATCCTGTTTGTCTGTGAAAAGGAGACAGCATAGCTTGCATCCGCAAAAAAAGTAATATTTCACCTGAATGGGAGAGATCGTAAGGCCAATATCAGCGTATATCGCCGGTGACAGGGTGCGTTTCAAAAGCGGATTAGTTCCGGTATTGTATTTACAGGTGGTCGTGAAGTGAACGGCTTAGTTGCAAAATTGGCCGTGCGATTCGTGATGCATCATAACTCCACGACATTCGTCGTTTTCCAGTCGGTTTTTTGAAAATTCCTCATCGAGAAGGACTTTCGTCGAAAGAGTGGCAATCAATGATCTCGAAAACTGATTGCTGAACATTTTGGAGGAAGACAATTTTATTTCGATTTTTTTTTCTTTTCTTTCTTTTTTTTTTTTTTTTTTTTTTAAGAGAGATTGGCAATAATTGCTCGTATGATTGAATGAAAAGAACTCGGTACATATGTAATTAATTGTTTTATTTTAATTGTTTCGAATGAAATTTAACTGGTTTTGTGTAAAAACAAGATTGATTGCACGATGTTCAAACGTGATTTATGAATTCAGATTAAAAGCTAGAATATTGTCACAAATTTGTATTAACACATTTTCCTGAAATTGAGATTGTAATTTAAACTGTGTGTCAATTTATCAATTTTATTAATATATGGTATTTAGGATTTTAATATGTGATATTTAGGATATTAATAAAAGTGAATAAAAGGATGACCATTTTTCGAGATGAAATTAATTATCGATCAGCTGCTTTTAGAACGAATAATGACTTATTACTGGAGGATTATTTTAGAACGGTATAATTATGGAGAAGAGAAATTTCTTTATCATGTTGGATCTTTTAAATTAATTAAAGGTATTAAATAGGCTTTGATTATTTTATTTCTATTCCATTTATTTAATATTATTCCCATAACATATATAATGAATAATGTAAATAATGTAACATATATAATGAATCGATATTTGATAAAAAATTTATTTAAAAAGAAAGAATTCTACTTCCTAATAATTTTGAGTTTGTCTTTTTCAAAAATATTTTTATATCATGTAACAAATAGAAAAATAAATAATAAAAATATAATTTCTCAAAAATTTTGAAAAATTCAAATTTAATTGTAAAGTTTCTCAATCTTGAAATTTGGAATCTTTAAAGTTTAATCCAGACTGAAAGATATTGAAAACTAATAACTAATAATTTCAAATAATTTACATGTAATATCTGATAACATTATCCGATTATTCACATAAAATGTATGCAATGTCATATATCCATATTTGACAATATATTTAACTTAAAACGAAAATTAAATTGTTAAGTCGATTTATCATGAATTAATTATTTAATAGATATTGCTTTCCTTCATAATTGAATGGTATTGATATTTATACTATTAATTTCGAATTAATAACAAAATAAAAAGAAAATTCGATATAGCTACATCATAGAAAATAATTTTTTATATCTACATAAAAAAATACCTAATATAAAAATTGATTATATTTTTATTTCTAATAAATATATATATTATTATTTCTAATTATATAACGTATATATTTCTGATATATTTGTATATTATAAAATGAGAGCATTTATTAAAATTTTTTTTTATGAATAACTTACCGAAAATGTCATTTGGATAAATTAGGAGAGCTATTAACACCATTAGAAGCGCTTTTTGCCGATCCACCATTTTGTCACGGTCATCGATCCACCTGCAACAATGGAAAAAGTTAATCAAATGTACGGAAAAAAGGTAACACATCCATTATAATTAAATCACAACAATTAATTCTTTTTTTATTTATTAACGAATGGAATAATTAATTTTAACTTGTTAAAATTCCTGTCTCATTGTCGTTATAATAATATAAATTAAAACTTTTTTTTTGTTTGTGTATTGAAATTTCGCAAATATTTCATTTATTTCATTTAAATATGTTGAATTAATAATACAATAAATAAATAAATAAATAAATAAATAAATAAATAAATATAGAATTCGAATATAAATAACTTGAAATCGATTATATATTTTCACAAACTTTGTCAAATATCTTTCTTATTTGAAATAATATGAGAAAATATTATTTAAAAAAATTATAGGATTTTAAAAAAATACATATTATGAAAATTAATTTGATGATTTTCATATTATAAATACCTTTATATATTTTCAACATTTCAGAGTGGTTAAAAGAGATCTAAAGAATAATTTTTTTTTTTTGATCGACGAATTTTTTATGCAAAATTTTGATAAAATAACAAATATAAAAAAATAAAGATATATTTTTTTTAGAATTAAAATTATTATTTTTAAGATATTTATTTTATAATTCATGTTAACATTTTCATTGAATATAATACATGTTCGAAATGTTTGAAATGAACATCATATTGATACAATCTTTAAATTGTTATAATTCTTATTCGTCTTATTCGTCTTAAAATTTATTTGTGAATGAGTCATGCAACTATAATTTTGATTTGCATTTTAACTATGATTTGCATTGGATATAGAATTTTTAATGCAACATTATTTATTTCTTTCAATTTTTTATATCATCCCTTAATCATTCAATGCAATAATAGCGAATGAATTAGTTTAAATTTTATTATATAAACTTTGTATTTTGATTAAAATCTTCTTATTTCCCCTATAAATGAAAATCTATCTATTTAATTGTTGTTTAAATCAAAATTTTATGTTGATTATTTTACTTATTTACTCATTTTACTAACAAAAAAAGTAAGAAATCAACAGATGTCGAAAGTTCAAAATATTACTATTTACATTTATTTACTTTTCAATATTACGAAATTATAATTTAATTCCTAATGAAAATAATAGAATAAATTCAAATATCTCAGAAATGTACATCATATGAAAATCACCCATAAAAGTCTTCATATATTATCTTACAACAGAATCTGATTTCAAAATCCTGATTTTGAATGAAAGTTCATGCGTACATAATGAGCTATATATAGAGAAATTTTTTTTTTTTAGAAATAGTTTTATTTTTTCAAATTGTTGAATATAATTTTGTTTAAAAATTTTTTTTCTTTTATCTCAGCATTATATTTAAAATTTTGTTTTATTTTCCCATGCAGAAATACATTAAAACTTTGAACATTGGTTCATATTTTAAAATAATATTTTGTCAAAAAATATTACACTTTATATAACCCATTATATATTACATATTTATAAAATTTCATTAAAAATAAAAAATTTCAAATATAATAATTAGTATTTATATACTTGATATTCATTATTTTTTCGAAATCAAATATGAAAAATTAAATATTCCTTTTAAAGAAACAAAATTGATTTCTATATCTATATAAATTTCATTTATGCATTCATTTTTCAATTACTATATTGTGTAAATATTTTTTAAATTTTACAATTTTCGTACACAATATTTTTTCGTATTTGAAAAAACAAAGATATGTTAGATTTAAACAAAATTCGTGAAACTACATATTATCGAAATCAAATTTTTTTTATAATGATTATTAATTATGATCTTTTTAAAATTATTCAGAACACATTATTCATATTAATTAATATGACATCACTAAATATCTCGTTGTGGTTTTCAAATAGCTATATCCCATTCAAGAACTTGATTAAGTGCGAAATAGTAAGATTAAGGCAGAAAATCTGCGATCTGCTTCAATTTAATTCCAATTCGTTTTGTCCTTTACGAGGTATAGTAAAAGGAGCTTGTTGGAAATAAAAAAAAATAAAGATAAAAAAGAAAAAAATTGGAACTTTTTTTTTTTATGCTAATCGTAATATAGTTCGATTCGAGTAGAGTTGAAAAACTGAAAGAAACTTTAAATCGAATTAAAAGAACAAAAAAGATATTTTGTAAAGTTATAAGATATAAACTATTATTCTTTATTACTTTTTTAGGGAATAATTAGATTATATTAGATATATTTAATTAAATAATTAGATATTGATTATTAAATATCATTCTATATGAATAAATAAATAATAATAATGATTTTTTAACATCTTATATCGATAAATAAAATAATAGAATAAAAAATTTTCTTTAATATTTTTAAATTATTTTGATTTCATTCTATAATATCTAAAGAAATATTTAGTACTCAGTTGTTCCAAAAGTTCTTTTTGTTTTTCTACAAAAATTAAATTTATCTAATCTAAACTAATCCTCCATCTTTTTGAAACTATTGAAGATACAGTCAATAGTAATCATTGTAAATTGAACGTGAAAAGTTCTGCAACGTCATTTTTTGTTGAAATATCTAACCTAATCCTCCATTATTTTGGAACTATTGAAAATATAATCAATAGTAGTTATTGTAAACTAGTTAAAGTTGAATATGAAAATTTCTGCAGTTATTATTTGTTGAAATATCTAATGCTCGAAAATTGTAGCATAATTTAAATTTTAATTTTAAATTAAAAATTTTAAATTTTAAATTAATCAGTATTTATTTTGAAATTTGAATCTCTGTTTATTTATTGATTAAATTCCAAACCTTTTTTGCATATAAGTATAAATCAAAATATTGGCATTTTTATCTTGCTGATTTGTAGAAACTATTGATATCCGATATTCATTTTTCTAAAATTAAAATTTTAATTGTAGGGATAATGAATAATAATTTTTATAGTTGAATAATTTTTTATTGCATGTTTTTATTTGTTTGTATTTATCATTAATGTAAATCTTTTAATCTTATATTCTTTATATGCAATTTTTCTTATACTTTCAATAATTTTTAGCTTCTAAAATTATATAATATTATATATATAATATTTTCTGTTCCATTCCAATACTTACAAGGCAATGTGGGATTATATATTATATAAATTCCGAAAATTTAAAAAATTATAAAATTTTGGGAATAACTAAAAGATATATATGTAAATTATGAAATTGTTTTTTTTACTTTTCAAATTTAATCTAAAGAGATAAAATTGATCTCTAAAAATATAAATACAATAGATTTTCACTTATAAAAGGTCAAACATATCCATGTAATTAAGTTATTCATATAGTATGTAATTCCTTCACTAGTTCGTCTAATTAGGAATCCACATTATATAACGATTTCATGAAACATTTTCTCTAAAATACATAATAATATATCAATTATTCCAAAGTTAAATAAACAAATTTACAATAATAATTATCTAATATTGAATGAATTAATAAAAAAATTTACATAAATGCTTAGTTCAAATATGGAGGAGCTCAGATAAAATTTGAACAATCAAATATAATATAAAATTTCATTTATATAAATAGAATTCATACAAATATTTTATTGTATCTTATGATTTTATATTTTATAATTTGCAAACTTTGAAAAAAAGAACTTTCAAAAATAAAAATCTTTTTATTAGGACTATTATTTAATAAAAAATTATTTAATAAAAAATTTAATAAAAAATCGAATATTTTGATTAGAAATATTCAGAAGAATTATATAGAAAGTTATAAAATTATTAATTATTTTTAGTAACAATTTGGATTAATCGCATTTTTATATGATATTCTTTTTGTATGGTATCTACAGATATTCTGATATTCAATCACTTTCAAAAATACAAGAACTCAAATAAAAGTTAAATTAAAAATTTTTTTTGTAACTTGAAAAAATTCTCCAAGAAAAAAATTTATAGTATATAAGAAAAAATATTATATATAATGTATTTATAAATAAAATGATGTATTTATAATAATGTATTTATAAATAAAATTATTACTGTTATTTTTTAATTTTTTATTTGTTAATAAAATTAGAGATAAATTTATCTATCTGCAATTAGAAAATTGATTCCAAATTTTTTAACTAATAATATTATATAAGCAAACATCTAATAATATTTGAACTATAGAAAAATCAAAAATATCAATTTTATTAATGTATAATAATTATGTTTATTTTATTTAAAACTGTTAATTGTTTTTAGAAAATTGAGAATTTTTAAAATTATTAATTTAATTTTAAATGTTTTCTATTTGATTAACTAATATTCTAAGATAAAAATTTTAAATATTCCATTATTGTTTAAAATTTATTATTCATTCATCATTTTTTTTATTATTTTTCTCATAAAATATGCAATTTCTCGTTCAATAATAAAATTCAAATCCTATTCTTTTAATACAATTCTATTACTACTATATTAATTGTCTTAAATTATATCATTTATATATCACTTATATGATATTTCGGGACAAAGAGGTTTATTTAAGAAAATGAAGATAAAACTCGTGAAGTTAACTCGTATAAAACTAAAATTGTCTGAAAAAAAAGAATAAAAAACTTGACTTTTATTTGAGTCTAATTTTTTCAGGAACAAGTCGCATATAAATGTAAAGAATAATAGAAACATAAATTAAGAACTTTAAACGAGAAGAAACTAAAATGTAAAAAATTAAAGTTATATGATTATCGTGATTCTTTTTAAAATATGAAAAGCGAAATTAGATATGAAAATTAAATCAGTTTATGATAAACAGAAATATGGATTTAATTTCGATCTCAAGTTTGATTTTTTATATTATTTGTATTTTTAAAATTAAATTTTTATAAATTACAAATTACAAGATTAAATTAAATTGAAATAATAGAATATTGATTATTCAAACATATATTTAAAATATAAAATTTATTATACTATAATATAAAAATTTGGATATTTAAACAATCGATTTATCTGGATACAAAATACATAAAATAGCAATTCTAGTAACATTTATATTCTTCTGCAAATTATCTTAGATATTTAAAACGATTTATTTATTTTTTGTATTTCTTCTTTTCAATGTATTTCTACATTTTGTTATTTGAAAAAATGTAATAGTATATTTAATTTATTCTATTAACATCCATAATTGAAAATTATTTAATTTTTAATCGTTTCATAAAATATTAATAAATTTAAAGTTTTATCTTAATGATAATAATTCGAAGGAATTTATTTCTCAATTAGTTCGTGTTATTGTATTGATACTTTACTTCTTTTATTTAATAACAATAAATTCAATAATAAAATTTATTTTATTTTAAAATTTATTTTAACAGAGAAGAATAAAATACAATTTTTTGATAGATTAGTCATTTTCATATTTTCTATTTTTTCCTAAAAATCTTACATATGAAAATATTGAAATGCAAATAATTTTAGTCATGGATATTATTATAATGAAAGATAATAGAAATGACTGATATAAATAATATAATATAATAATATTAATATAGTATAAAATTTTATAATTATATTTCCTTGCTTTATATATATAATTAAAAAATTTATATATAATAGTAATTACTTTTAAATTAAAATATATTAAAATCAATATTCTTAATACTACGATACAATTTTAAATGAATTAAAATTAATTTTATATAATTTGAAATTTAATCGAACGATAAAAAATTGAATGCGAAAACGAAAAATATTATAAAAACATTTTTATATCATGTAATAAATTTATATTCGTTTGAAATAACATTATATTTTATATTTCACAATAATTTATGATAATTATGTTTTCTAAATAAGCAAAGAAGTAAAAAAAAATAACAATTTCAAAAATTACCAATTACTATTTTCATTATGCATAAGTTATAAAAATAAAATATAAAAAATATATATTATAAAATATAAAAAACAAATATTATATTTATTATTATTTATGATTTAAATTATTTTATCTGTTACTTGGTTGATTTGGTTAGAAAATTGATTAGAAAGAAAGAAGTTTGAATCTCGACTAAAAGATAGTATATTTGTCTTTTATTGAATAGTCAATCTGTAAATCGATCATATCGAGAAATTTTCTCATATAAATAAATTCTTATATGAAAAATGATTTGTTAATAAATTTTCAGAAAATTATTCAGGTTAAATATATTGATCATCCATCAAGTTAAATCTTCAAATTGAAATAAAATACAAAATATTTTATATATTTGACATTTCTTTATTTTTATTAATATGAAGATAAATGGAATTCCTTTATTTATTATGACACATAATATTATTAAATATTTTTTCAACGACTTGTTTTACTTAATTTTTCTTACTTTCTAATTTTTATCTATCTATATCTATAATTTTATAATATTATCTATATTATCTATATTATTTATAATCTAATTTTTATTCGACATTTTAATTTCGACATTTTTATAATATTACAACTTTATTATTGCATTATAATACAGTTATAATATTATTTTTCAATTTTTCAATTATTTTTCAATTATTAATATAAATTTTAAAAAAATTTTATAGACAAAATCTAATAGGGTTAAATCGCATCTTAATGGCCATTTATCTCTCTCTTATGTAATTATATAATTTAATTTTTTCTTTATCAGTAGGATTACTTCTTTTGATATATAGCATGTGATATCGTTTTGTAAATTTAAATCAATAATCCATATATAATTCATGAATTTTCATGATAAATATTATAAAATAGATTTTATATTAAAATAAAAAACTTGAAATGTGTGTATTATTTCAATTTAAAAGTATAAAATTCATTATAACATTAATTATGTAGATTTATATTCTTTTATACATATGCGTAAAATATTAATAAACATAGATTTCTAAAAAATTTCATTAAAGTAATTTAATATCTTATATTAATTATTATATTAATTATCTTATATTAAAATTTCAAATTTCAAATTGAATAAAAAATAAAAAATCTGATAAAATAGAAAATATATCAAAATCACATTAACATTTAACATTTAACATTATAAAAAAAATTTATTATATATAAATATACATATATATCTTTAATTAAATTTTAAATAAAATTTAAATATTTTTTTCATTTATATTTCAATATAATTTCAATAATATAAAATTTGATTACTTAATAAACATATATTAAATATAAAATTTTCAACATTTTAAATTATAGAATAATATTTTATTTTTGTAATGATCAAACTGCATAAGAAGAATTTACAATACAATTTTTTTTTTAATCAATATATTTTATATTGCTCATTTTAGATTTATTCGTAGTGAGAAAAAGATTTGAAAAATTATTTCAATTAAAAGAAAAAATTATGTTGTCAGACCACGTGGTTCTTGAATCCAAAACTTTATAGGGCAACAGGTGTGACATTTTCAACGATTTTACTATGTATATACATGCAACTTATTACACTTGTAAATACATGTACTCTTAACATACTATTACAAATTTTATTTTATGGAATTTCTAATTTCTAAAAATAAAAATGATCTCTTTTTTCTTTCTTCGTTTTTATTTTTTCTTTTTGTCCTTTAAGATAAAGATTATTTTGTTTAAAATAAAAATTACAATTGCAATTATAAAATTTTGATATAAAATTATATAAAAAAATTTAATAAAAAAATATATAAAAAGAAAATATTTTCAGTTTCATATATTCAGTTTTATATACGTATTTATTTCTGTATAAAAAGTTTTTATCGTAAATACATTACCATAACCTTCTTGATAATCATGATAAGATATCTGTCTATGATATTTTCTTTTCTCTTTGCTCTTTTATTTTCTTGACCATAAAGATTTTTCTAAAAATCCAAAAACAATCCAATATGTAAGTTAAATATATATATATATATATATAGAGTTATCATAAGAAATTTTTATTTTTAGAAACAAAAAATGTAGAAAATTAATAATAAAAAATTAATAGTTTAAAAATTTATGAAATAATTGTGTTATATATGTAAATTTACATAGTGAAATAATTAATAAGGTAACAGATATATAAAACGACATATAGTGTATAATATTTCAATAAGATCAGAAATTGCGCAAGTAAATAAAGTAGTCAGAGTCTGTAATTAATCATACACAGTCATACACAGAGCTCGCGTCAAATTTAATCTAACACTTTGAACTCTCATGATTATTATAAATTGATCAATATATTTTATATTTATTTTTTTTATATTTATATAAATTGATCAATATATTATATATTTTGTTGTTTTGATGTTTTGTTGTATATGAATATATCTATTTTATGCATTACAATTTTATGCATTACAATATTTAAATATTAAAAATTTTATAAAATAAATCTGAATTTTTTATTCTTTTCATCTTTTTTATTTCTTCTTATAATAATAAAATTTCTTCTCTATAAATTATCAAACTTTAAATTAATAAAATGAAAATAAATGTCAAAGTCAAGAATTAATCAAAAGGATCAAATAATATAAAAATTTTTTTAAAAATTTTCTAATATATTAGGATTGAATATGTTATTTTCCTTGATTTGACAATTTCCAGTATTTCATATTTCCTGTTATTATTTACAATAAACAAATGGACAATTTGTAAATAAATTATTTAAATATAATTTATTCTTTTTATGTTTTATTTTAAGTAAAGATCATTTCTATATTATTTCGCAACTAATTTCATCATTACTATATTTTTTAGATGAATATTTAGATAAATTTTTATAGAATATTCACTATAGAAACTAATTAAAGAACAAAAATGTTCATAAGAGAATATAATAGAAAAATATGTACAATTAATTAAAATTTTTTCAATAGATAATTTTATATAAAAAATGCAAAATGAAAAAAAAAGAATAATATTTAATTTTCCTCTTTCTTAACAAAATTAAAGAAATCAAATCTATGAATCTCAAATCTTTTTGGTAAATTATTTTTTCTAATTATTTTATAATTATTTAATTATTTATAATTATAACTATATTAATTTATATAATTAGTTCTATAAGTATAAGTAAATTCTTTTTTTGAAATTGAAAAATATTAAAATAAAATAATCTATTTTTATTACTTATGTAAATAATTTTACATTAACTATTCACTTCTTGAATATTATTTAAAATATTTTATAAAATAACCTCGTAAAAAAAATATATTCAATAAATGTTAATATACTATTGTATTAAATTTTTCTATTATTCATTGTGAAATCATTGTGAATAGATTTCATCATTTTATAAAATGAAATACATAAATCATAAAAGGAAATACAAATACTTTACATGTTTACAATATCATAATAGAATATTATATTATTCATCTAATGAAAATTTATATCAATATAAATAAAAATAAAAGTAAAACAAAAATTCCAATAAAGTAAATTCTATTATAGATACGTTTCCCACATATATTTGCTAGTCCAAAACCTTAAAAATTTGATAAAATATATGTATATTATATAATTAATCTAATTTGAATATAATCAATTGTATCACTGAAAACATAATATCAATATAGTATCAACGCAAACTCCAATTCAAATTCGACGAATCGACAATGTTAACAAAATTTGTCATGAGTTATCACGAAATGAAATGAGATCAAGTCAAATCAGAGTATCCTTTGAAATAATTTTCACGAGCATTATTTATCCAGAGGATTCCCGATAAATTAAGAAGTTGCTAGAAATCAAAAGCAACATTGTACACTCAAGATTCGTCCAAATATTTGTCAAAGCAGCCGGCATCGACCCTCTGTTTAATTCCTCCCCCGAAACTTTCTGTATCTCTTTAAAACGGAAATAGAATCGCGCAAGAAGCTAATCTACATTTGAAATTTCATTCGTGTCGAATGTGGAATAAGATTGGCCAAGTTTCTTTAAATGCGTTCCACTGATCCGTTAATTTAAGGAAATTTTCAAATAAAGTTCGCTCGTTCATCAAACCACAGGAACAATCAGCCGCCTAGGAAAAGGGAAATTCATCCGACTATCTCAACCCCTGGTAGATTGTATATACCGAAGTTTCGCCTAAATGTGACGCGTTCCATATATTTTTCTCTCTTTTTTCCCTTACCTTCCATGTGAAAAGTGATTTACCGAGTGGAATTTTAATTTGGCTCGCGATTAAAACGGGATTTATATCCTGCGCCCTTGCGATTACTTTTTTTTTTTCGAATAGCGGAAGTCGACTTTGCGCGCAATATCAAACTTAGGATTATTTTTTTGTGGATACGCGATATCAAATTTTAGGATTTTTTTTAAACCTTGTCCAGAGGTGAGAGACAAATGTTCGTGGATATATATGCGCAAATAATCCGCATACTTTGTCCTCGGATAGTCTGCAAATAATAAAAGATAAAATACGAATAGGAAAATCTATGGACAAGTATTTTGTCTTTCATAGAATGGAAAACAAAAAGCAATATCTACAGACAAATGAAGAAACATGCAAATAAAATATAAATTAAATAAATGAATAAATAAATAAATCTTGTATCAGTATATAGCTAATTTTACAAAATTTTTTTGAAAATTTTTATAGAATTCGGAATTATCATTTAAATTAAATATATATAATTAATAAAAACATATAATAGATCTTTAATATTATTTCTAAATTGATAAGATTCGATTGAAAATCTACAATTTATATTGTACGTAAATTAAATAATATTGTACGTAAATAAGGAATTAATGAATTATTAATGAAAAAGAAGAGTATATATATATATATATATGCAATAATTTTGGTTTTAAATTGATTTAGAAATAATTAAATTTAGTAATCCATATATGATATGTTTTCAATGAAAGCAATTCAAGATATAAATTTATTTTTTATTCATTTTGTAGCTAAGATGTTTAATTTAGTGTAATTTTAAGATGTTAATTTAGTTTAGATGTTTAATTTAATTACATTTTAAAGAAAATTACATTAATTAAACAAGTGCAAAAACTGAATTCTTTTTCTTTTAATTATACTTTGAAAATAGATAAATTCAACTTCATTATCAAATAAATTTATTTTATATTTTTTTTTATCGAATAAAGATTTATTAAATACAATTAAGATGTTTAAGAATATATTTAAATTTATACCAATATTGCATTATAGTTTTATTAGTTTTTGAATTATTATATTACTACATTTTTCTTATAGATTATAATATTAATCCAAATTAATTATAAGTCTTAAAAAAATCTGATTATATATTTAATAGTCAAAAATACTTTGTTTTATATGTAATTTATATATGTAATATATAAATACATAATATATATAAATACACAATGAATTTGCATAAAAACCCACAATCATTAAATTTTATTTAAATCATCAAATTTTCACTTTAATTGAACATAGAGTTACAAATATACTCGATACATTTATCCTTTTATATGTCTTTTATTGAGACTTAAAAAGATTGTCATTAATTTTTCAGCGATCCACTAATATAAAGAAAATTGAAAGAAATATATCTGCTTCGATACGCCATTCTAAATTCTAAAATAAATTTCTCAATAGAAAATTCGATAAAGTTCTCTCGAAACTTAATGTAATGTATTTCCATGATTTCCATGATATATTTAATAACAATGAATAGAAAAAAGAAGAAAAAGAATAATAAAAACACTGTAATTAACATCGATCAATTAATAATTACAGATAAAGTTACTAGAAGTTTGAAGTTAATCTTTTTATGTTTTATTCTCGTTAAGTTCTACTCTGTCGATATTTTTCATTAAAATAATGTAATCCCAGTCGGTATCATAACGCAGTTCCCAACTTTTGAATGGTATTATAAAACGTCGAAACGAATGAAATGGCAAGAAGAAAAGAGAAAAGCCTTCTGTCATTCCGATGGACATTAATTGATATTGGATAGTCTTTGCCTTATTTGAAAACTAATATCACATTATAATTGAAATGGTTTTCGTGAAAGGAATAAAAAAAATCCAAGAATTCATTCCAGCTGGGAATAAAAAATTACGATGAACATTTTGATAAAGATTATTCGTTACGTCGGAAGAGAAAGGTAAATGGCTTTATAGAGAGAATGGGATACGAAGATAATTTTATTCTAAAGCGGTTAAAATTTTGTTTTTTCAGACGTATTTTTTCAACTGATTTCAACTTTTAAAAAATGTCAATTGCAATATTATTTGAAAAATTTTATTTTACAAATATTACTTTTTTTTGCATTGTAATTCTAATTATGATTTTAATCTCTAATTTTAATTTTTCTTTAGGTTTAGAATAAAAAAAATATAAAATTATAATATATAAAATATAAAATATAATATTAAATTTCAATGTTAAATTTAATTTTATTATTATTTAATTATTTTATTTTATATATATATAATTTTATTATTATTTATATTATTATATATATTTATATTATATTTATATATTANATATATTATATATTATATTTATATTATTATATTATTATATATGTAATGATAATTTTATAAGAATTATTTTTTTCTAATTTTTGTTAAAAAATTTTTAACATAATTTTCAAACTTTAATTTCAAATAAACTATTTTATATTGAATTAATTTCATTTCTAGAAATTATATTTCAAATAAGAAATAAATAACTATAAATCAATAATATTGACTAATAGAAAGTAATATTTAGGAATAATAAAATATTAAGTAAAATAAAATTCAATGATAAATTTAATTTTAAAATAGATAGTGTATTTTAAAATAATATATACAAAATCAATTTTCTTCTATTGTGACATAACAAGAGTTAAATACATTATTTATTTAATGGTACGAATAAATCAAGTCATAAATAATGTATCGCAAGAAATACGTTATTTCACGCGAGTAGATAATTCACCATGAATCGCTTGAATATTCAGCACGGTGTAACGCTTAATGGTAACCCAATTACTTGACAAAAAGTTTAGTGACCCATGTGTAATGAGATTAATCGTGATCTAACCATACTTCCAACGAACAAACAAGTCGACTTCGCTCGAGATTGATCCGCGATACAAAAAGAGGTTAATTAATTACTTTTAGCATGCTTCTACGCGATAGGAGAAGTTCACAGTTTTGCACTTTATTTACCGATGATGCTACTCATTATGGTAGTCGCGTGAAACGCGATACTATGCTGTTTTCTTGAAAGAACTTTAACAGAGCAAGAAACTTCAATAAAATTACCTAATTACGAGTTGAAATTCTATTATTCTAAGTTTTGTTACATTATTTGGAAAGAAAATTTACAGTTGAATATCGAAAGTATCAAGTAAATAATGTTTTTAAAAAATTTTCGATCAAAGAGATATATTTTTAATGTTCTTTCAAAAAATAAGAATTGAAATTTCATGTTTTTTACTTTTAAAAATTAAAATCATTTTTCGTATAATGAATTTAAGAATTTTTGAAATTTTTTTTAAATTTGTTATTCATTTTGTAAATGGAATTAAATTTAGAAATTAATATTTTATATTTTATAATATTTATTTATATAATTTTTAATTATATTTTATAATATTTTATAATATGAAATATTTTGATTAATTTGATAAAGTAAAGATTCATTATTTTAAATATTTAGTTATTTTCAAATAATTCAATTTCGATTTTTTCTCATTGTCTTGTTTGTATTTTATTTTTAATTGTTTTGTTTTGAAAAAGATAAAATTTTTTTCATTAGTAATTCATTTTATACACTATATATTATACATATAAAATTTAGATTGAGATCCTTTTTACAATATTTGCTATATTTTTTACTGTCGTTTTATATAATAACATTTTTTTTGTATGAGATTTGAATTTTTTGCTATCTATTTAAAATTCTAAAACAATATTATATATAATATTATATGTATATTGTAATATATATCTATTATGATATATTATTTTTATTATAGGACACAGTATATAATATATAGTATACAATATATAATAAACAATGATTATTAAAATATATTTTCAAAATATTGAAAACTTTTAATAAAAATTATTTTTCTTCTAATCAACACTCATTTTGCATTGTTATTTCTATTTTACCAATTTCCATCTTAATTAGAAAGATATGTTCAAATTCCTTCCTAGGGATAGAATTGTGAAAAGAGCGATATATAAATTGTTAAAATTTGATAAATATTTAATGATCAAAATTTATTTATTATTAATTATATAATCTCATAAGTACGGAATCAAATATATATTACGATCTTTTAATAAAGCTATTAAAAGATTATTCCTGAAAAATTATAATACAAAGAGATTATTACTTGTTGTAATAATCAATTTAAGAAAGGGAAACAAGCATAATCATATATATATTTTTAGGAATTGAACATCTAAATTTCTAAAATTTCATTTCTAAAATTTCATGATATCATAAAGATATTTAATTAATTTTGAAATATTCTTCTGATATTATTTTAATAGCATCACTTTACGAATGTTCAGATTATGGAATGACAATACTTTTAAAAGCTTTATTTAATTTATTTTTTTTTATTAGTATTCAATTAATAGTATCATATTTATGAAATTTGATATTAAATATTAAATACAAAATTTTGCTTATTTATAATTTGAGAAAATAATTAATTAATAAATATTAGATAAAACAGTTTAAGTTTTATGTACAATTTTTATGTTTCATATGAATAAAAAGAAATATAAATCAATAAAATATCATTTTTATTTTGAGATGCTTTTTTATTAATTTTTAGTTAATTATGATTGGATCATTTGATTCAACTTTTAAATAAAAGAATATTCCAATTTTATTAATTTTTGTGATTATTATTATTATTAGTTTACTTTTAACTTTTGAATAAAATAATTAATTTTGCATTTATTTTATTCTTATTACGTAATTTTGTTTAGATAGCTATGTAATTTCTATAAATATATTCAATCATAACGATACGTTACAATAATAATGATAAATAAATTTTAAATTCAATTAACTGTAAAATTATTTTAAAAATTAATATATATATATAATTATATATATATTATAATCCAATCATATAATAATAACATATATAATCAACTCACAATACATACTTTAAAATCTCTACATGCTTTAAATCAAAAAGAGATCCTAATCAAGAATAAATATAATTTTCTTCTCAATATTTTACAAATTTACGTCAAGTCGAAACAAACATTGAAATTCTTTCTTATGGACTGTACATATAGTTTTATTAGCTTGCATGTTTAATTATTAAACGATCAGCTAACAAGTTTCGCAACATTTTCATTTCAAGAACCATCTCAGCCGTATTTCAAACTTTATCGAAAGAGTAATGGCTTGTGTGCGCGTCGTTTCCAATTTCGAATACAACGTCACTATTACGATCGACTATTGTTACACCGGGTTCCTTTGATATCCACCATTAAATCGGTCATACAGTATTAATTTGCCGTATGACTGCAACTGTCGAAAGCTTTGCATCATGGCAAATTTTTAATTGGCCGAGTTGCCCAATTGTGCTCGAACGCGATTATTGTACGAATACTACTCGAATACACAGTTTTAGTAAGCTTCAATGCTTCCAAAATGGAGTTACAATTGGATCGACTGATCAACGACTGATCACAATTATTTTGATTTATTCGTAGAAATAGTAGGTAGTGATGAGATTAAATATCTTGCAAGTAGATATAAATTTTGTTTAATTAAAAATATTTTTTAAAATATTACAAGCATAAAACTCGAATATTTTATTTTAATATTTTGATCTCTCTCGTTATAAAATTCATTATTATGAAGTTATATTTCAATAACAAAAACGATAAACAAATAAATTGAATTTTTAAAAGTTAATTTTGTTCAAAGGCATATTAAATAAAAAAATTGTTTTAATAAATATAATCTATTAATATTAAATATAATATAATCTATTCACTCTTCGCAATATTTTATATAAAAATTATTGTTAATTTTAATAACATAACTTATTAATTTAATTTACATAAGAATATTTTCATGATTGGCTGTATATATATATATATATATATATATGTATATATTT